>NC_137936.1:12921702-13531702 GCF_963969265.1 Rhamphochromis sp. 'chilingali' | reverse complement strand
AACAACACGCACAAGGGTTAGGGTTAAATTTAAAAACTGTACTTTTGTGTTAAAATATATATTTATAATTTTAATAAATGTCCAAAGACATGCAGCTTGTGGGGATAGGTTAATTGGATAATCCAAATTGTCACTAGGTGTGAATGTGCGAATGAATGTGAGTGCGAATGGTTGTCTGTCCCTGTGTGTTAGCCCTGCGACAGACTGGCGACCTGTCCAGGGTGTACCCCGCCTCTCGCCCTATGACAGCTGGGATAGGCTCCAGCGCCCCCCGCGACCCTGAAAAGGATAAGCGGAAGCGAATGGATGGATGGAAATTAAAAAGGCATGAACATTTTTTTTTTTGTATCGAAAAAATATCGAACCGTGACACCAAAGTATCGAACCGAACCGTGAATTTTGTGTATCGTTGCACCCCTAATTTATATATATATATATATATATATATATATATATATATATATATATATATATATATATATATATATATATATATATATATATATATATATATATATATACACACACACACACACACACACACACACACACACATACATACATACACACACACCCCCACATAACACAACACATTGCAGTTTAACAAGGAGGCAGCCCAACAATTTGGAAAGCTTTACAGACCTGCATTTCCTATCGCCTCAGTGCACTACAGCCAGCCAACAGCACAACAAAAATCTAATTTCACTTTAAATTCTCTTTCTACTGTTTTGGCAAAAGCCACTACCTACTGTGCACTCAGTTAGATCCCAACCAGTGAACACAAAACACTAAACCACTAACCAAGCCTATATCGAACTCAGTCAACAGCAGCTTTATGAATGGATAAGAAGGAGGATGAATAGCATCTGTAACCTTAACTTGTAATGTGTTCATATGTTACAGAATAATGCATTACTTCCTACATGCACAAGGAAACTAGAAGTCACTTTGCTCCAACTTCTTCTAGGGCCTTGTGCATGCATGCTATATTTATATGCCTGACTATCAGCGTAAGTGATTGAGAAAGAAAAGCACTTTCCAGCACATTGTTTCCAGTAAGACCCTCATCCATTAAGTTATGAATAAATAAATATTATCTGCCCAGTCTCTGTATACAACCATGTATGCGTATACGTGTGTATGTGTTTGTGTTGAAGTTTGCATTACTGACATCCAGTATGGGTCCATTGCAGTAGTGGCATCGCGGTGAGAACAGGTTGTGGTAATCTTTCTCGCAGTAAGGGTGCCCATCGCGCTCAAAGAAGTTCCTAGAGCCAATCTCGTCCTGACAGTGGGTGCACACGAAGTGCTCGGGGTGCCACGTTCTGCCCATGGCAGTCACCACCTGGTGTGGGGAGACACGGTGCATGAAAAATTAATGAGCTGCAAGGAGAAAAGACCTGGCTCAGCAGAGAAAATCTCTGCAGCAGAGCATGAGAGCAGCAAAGGGAATCCTGCAAACAGCAGCAGATGTTTGCAACTCAAAGTTTAAAAGGAATAATAACCATATTTACAATCATCTTGTTCCACATAAGTAAAAACATCTTTATAATCCTGTGAAAACATTAAGCCTCTGTAAATTCAAAGTATCGCAAAATATCATTTTTCTGGAGGAGGAGCTGCTGCTGAAATCCAGATAAGTTAGTGAAACTAACTTATCTGGATATCATGTACTTATATTGAGCTTAAAGCTACACTTTGGTAAAATGAAACACACATTGTATTTATTACCCCACTTATTGGCTGTAAACTAAATGAAAGGTGAGCTATTGATAGACTAAGCAGCTTTGAAGTGAAACATAAGCCAACGCTGCACTCATTGTGCAAATAAATCTAAAGTGTAATCTTCTCTTCACCATACCATTAACAGAAAACTGCATTAATGTGTGCAAAATCCCACTGGGTATTCGTGCATAAAAATAACAGCCTGCGAGCACACGTGTCTAAAAATAGGCGAGTTAAAAGTTTAGTATGTGAGCCACATTCAACATACATGTATGTTTACATGTTTCTGTGCTGTTACCTGCCCAGCAATCGGTTTCTTACAAGCACCGCAGACCCCTTTAGCCACTGTCTGGACGCCAAGTTTGTTGAGGTCAGACTGCAAGCTTCCCAGCATGTTGTCCAGCTTGTTGGCTGGTTTGGGGGCAGGAGAGGGAGAAGTCATTCCCGGTGAATGGATCTGACAGAGATGGAAAAGCAAAGTGTTTAATTACACCATTCAGATGCTTCAATAAACAACCTCAGTATAATATCAGTTAGTGTGAGTGAATCGCACCACTGCTACATTTTGTGTTTTCATTTTTCTTGCACACTTACTTGACTTCATGTAGCTGTCTTTGTAACTGGGATTTAAATTGCACTCAGAGGAACAATTTTAAAGTCGCAGTGGTGCTTTCCGGAAGTCGATATAGTATAAACATAAAAATTTCTGAGAGTTTATTAATTTAAAAAAAGCTTCCTTTGGCTGCCCTCTTATTCACAAGGGCTCACCACAGCAGATGGCTCAGCATATTTGATTTGGCAAATTTTCACACTGGATGCCCTTCCTGATGCAGCCCCAAAGGGATTTGTGTCTCCTCCTGGCTTTGAACCAGGGATCCTTGAGGTGTGAGACTTACATGTAAACTACAAAGAAACCTAGAAACCTCCAGGAATGAAAACTCAATGCTAAAATGCAGGAACTATAAGTTCATAGTTTTTTAAAGGATTATTAGAGGTGTAGTTGCTTTGACCACAAGTGGATGCAGACAGTGGACGCTACAATGGCTACCTGTGTGCTATATGTCACCTCAACGTCTCTACTGTCTTTGTAGTTGATGGCCTATGAAGTCTGAGCTCCAACAGTTCCACCTAGATCAGCCCTAATCTATGTTAACAGGCCTCAAATATTAACATGTATGTGTAAATGTGTCTGGTGACTAATGCAAGCAAACACAGACCTTCTCAGGTGGTGTTGTCATTGGAGCTTCATGACTCCTACATTCCACTGAAGGAGAAAATAGCACCTATGCTGCATGCCCCCACCACCCACACCCACGGCCTCCATACATTTGATAAAATTAAACACAGCCTTTTCCTGGGTATTTCACCATGGTTGTGCTATTCTGCTAAAGCAGGTTCTAACAAAGTTTTTTTTCCCTAAAAGCATGATTGTATAAGAAATTCAGCTTCAACTGGTTGGTGTCTGACATAATGGGACATGTTGACTTAAGTCTTGTGAGACATGCTATAATTGTGACGGTAACTGTGCTGTCATGCGGCAGATTAGGTTTCAGTGGCACTGCAATCCTTCCATTCCTATGCATGGCAGGACTCTTAGTGTAACGGGAATATCAGGGAGTTACACTCTGCTTTCCTCTAAGCTCTTAAATTCTCCTCTCTAACACACTGTTCTTGGCGCCACTGGATGTCAGAATTAGAATGTGGGCTCAGTCCTTCTAGCCTGAATGTCAGCACCCCTGTGACTGGACTGCAGACAAAGCCTTCATGAGGTTACCTGTTTGACACCAAGGGCCAAAAACAGAACGAGTGTCTGGACAAATTCCTTAACGCCCATACATATCCAAGTAGCCAACAAACAAGCTCAAGTAAAACAATTCAAAGTGTGACAGAAAGTGGAAAGAATGAAGTTAGAGGAGGAAGATGGAAGAAAGGTGATCCGTGCCTGAATCGGTGGAAAGATGGGGTCGTACTCTGTCTGACAACCCACTGATACAAAGAGCTTGGCAGGCGGGGGTGGCGTGACCGGCTTGGGTGGAGGGCTAGGTGATGGAGGAGGTTGGACAGGGGGAGGTGTGGGCTCCCTGGGAGGAGGAGGAGGTGGGGGAGGAGGAGGAGGAAGAGGAGGAGGACTAGGTTCCTTGGGAGGTGGAGGGGTAGGTTCTCGAGGAGGAGGTGGGGTTGGAGGGGGAGGAGGTAGTGGCGGAGGAGTCTGCTTGATGGGGGGTGGCTTTTTGAGAACTGGGGGAGACAGTGGAGGGGGAAGGACTTTTCTCTGTGGGGCGGGTGATTCAGGAGGGATGATGATCTGGGAGGAAGAAGGAAACAAAGCAGCGAGGAAAGGAGAAGAAACATCAGACACAAAAAAGGAAAACTATATTGGCCCGAAAAGTGAAACTGTTTAAACTGTTTGCCAATAACAAGTAAAATTTTATGGTTAAGTTTGAAAAATGATAAATATCTAATATCTGCCAGTTAATTCTGTGATCAAAAGCCAAAAAGGCATAAACTACACCATCAGTGAGGCTTTTCGTCTCCACCTTCATCCTGCTACCTTATCCACAGATGGCTGAATCCCTTCCTCTCGTGTCCGCTGTGGGTTGGATGTAACAATGACTCCCTCCGTCAACCAGTCATCGGGCTGTTGTTTACGCCTGCGCTCCAACCGCCCGATCCCCAGTTTTCCCTGCAGCTCTTCAATAAGTCGATCTTGCGAGTTGCTTTTATTTATAATGATTGGTCCCATTTTACGTCTCAACATTCCCTCCCTGTACATTGGGTGCACGTTGGACGTCTCTTTGGTGCGGCGGATAACTGACTTGAGCTGGAGAGCAGACAACAAGTTGGTGTGGGAAGCTGGAATTGTGCCATACGCCGAAGGGGAAAAAAAAAATCAATCACAAGCAGGATGGGCTCAGAAGTGGATTTCTCACTCAAATGCAAAAACCCACACGCAGCGGCTGGGGTCAAAATGCTATGCAGTTTTTCTGTCAGGCATATTTAATTGATTTTGTTTGCAGAAGCCGAGCATCAGCCTCCTGCACAGGCTCATTCTTTAATATCAACATAAAACCTGCCGGAAATCCATGGCAAGGCATGCTCGATGGAAAACACCCGTCTATAACAAAATAAAATAAAACTCTGCACATGCTAAAGCAGGGCCAAAGATTAAACCAACAGAGCTCTAGTGTGCATTTTAAATTCATCTGCAAATGCAAAAAAGGGAAGGGAAAAGATATCCCTTTTACTGTGGAGTCTGGGTCTTTTCGTATTGGTCGTGTCAGTGATTAAAAGCTTGAACATGACATGTCAGGTGCTATGACTAACACAGCAATGTCAATGAAGCAAGTGGGGGCGTGCAGAGACATCTTTTCAGCAAAGCTTTCAACATCAGCCACAACTGATCTCCACACAGCGACTTCTCCCTCAAGCCATTCTGAAATTGCTATATGACACCACATGCATCACACCACAGAGACTGAGGAATTTCTCCTCATCTTGACATGTTTGTACTATTGCACAGCTCCTCGAGTACTTGTAGAGCTGCTTGCCCAAAATAAGCTTTTCAGCATTTTGCTTGAACAACCAATTAATACAACCCTGCTGCCATTACTTCCAGATATAATTTATATCTTAGCCACATGCCAATTAAAAGGGAGCCACAAAGTATTAAATCCTCTATAGCTTCATGCCAGCAGCTTATTTTGGAAGAGTCAAGCTGAGCCTCCTACTTGACCAGAAGCAGATAGACGGTCAACAGCAGAGGGCTGCTGTATGGGCAAGTCCAGCGTTGCATCTGGAGTCCCAGGGCAGGTGGAGGGGGTAAAGCACTCATCCATCCAGCTGGACTCAGTCATGGGTGTCAGGGTTCCCTCTAGGCTGAGATCTGGATAAAATCCATCTTCCTCCTCCCAAGATCTGTCTTCTTCCCCGGGCACAAAAGCAGTCGGTGGCTGGTTCTCACCCAGTCGAGTGGAGTCGGTTGATAAAAGTTTCTCTAAAGTATCATCCAAAAAAGGCTTCCGGCATGGCCACGTTAAACCCAGCACTTCGCCTCCCTGACTTTCTATAAGTGGTGCATAAAAGCCACTTGACGGCACAGTGGCGACCGAAACTGGAGACCCTGTGGGACTGCTGCTGCTTGGAAATGTGTATGTTTTCCCCCTAACTGGAGCAGGACTCTTAGGACAAGTATCTTTTGGGACTGTTTCAGGACTGGAGCTTTTAGATACAGCTGGAGAACTAGAGATATTAGGAATTGTTACAGGACTTGAAATCTTTGGACTTGAAAGTCTCGGAAGTGTTAATGGACTAGCTGACTTGGGCACTGTTTCCATGGTGGTTGGCACGGTAACTGGGCTATCCCTCTGTATTGCTGTTTGTGGACTGTGACTTACAGGAGCAGGACTGAGACTTTTAAGGACCGGGCTTTTACATTCAACATCAGGAGGACTGGGACTCTTGCCTTTAACAGTGGGACTCGGGCTTTTAGAGACTGTAACAGGACTTTTAGAAACAACCACGGGTTTGGAGCTCGTGGCAGCAGCACCTGGACTAGCATACTCTTTAGTTATTATATGAGTGGGGGTGTCAACTTCAGTTTCACTGGAGGTTTTTACAGTACTGGAAAAACTAAAGCTCTCAACATGTGAGATCTCAGAAGTGACAGTGCCATCATCAGCCTTCTGTTGGATCTGAGAGTACTGAAGGCTCTTAGATGATGCTATTACTACAGCAGAAAGAGGTGAAGATGCAAGAGCTGAACCACCATCTTCATCTATGTGGAGTTCCAGCGGGAGTGGTGTACAGGACGGAGCAGTGTAACTATTGGGTAGAGGAGTATCAGGGGAACCAATCTGAGGCGTTATAGGTGGGTTAGTTATTGGGTGGATAACCGGTGAACCAGCAACTAATAATGGGTCAACTGCATCTTGATTGACAGACACCTGAGAGCCAGACTAAATCAGGTGCAATTATGTGAAGGGTGCAATGTACATACAAAGACAAGACATACACAGTGGTAGAGAAAAGAGAAAGAGACCAGGAAAATAAAGAATGAGATGAGAGTGAAAGAGAAAGGACAGTAAAGAGCATCACAAAGCAAAACCTGGAAAGTTACTGTAATACAAAAAAAAATTGTTGTTTCAACACGAATGAATGATGTCATCACAAATACTGACAACAAATTAAAAAAAAAAAAAAAAACCTTGGTCACTGCAATGTTGAAGAAATGCAGCTCATAAAAATAAGACCTAAAAACAGGCAAATGCCAAAAAAACAAAACAAAACAACAACTTTCTATAATTAAGAGATGCAAAAACATCCAGTACAGCTAAATTCTAAACAGCCACACATACCAAAAATAACTGTCCTCAATCAAACCAAAGTCAACCCACTTCTGAACCACACTCACATTGCTTTGCACTTTGAAGTCAGACAGGGAGGCCATTAGCTCATCCAGCTCTCGTGTGGCAGAGGAGGCAGACATTCTGGCTTGTTGTTGTGACAGCGTTTCTTGTCCATCTGTTTGCTCATCTGACACCACCAACGGTGCGGGACTAGTGAGGAAAACACCACCGTCAACCAAAATGACTGGATTTTTAAAAAATAAATACAAATATAAACCACGTACAGTATAAAAGTGGTTCATGCCAGCATAAAATACATGGGCACAAACTTCTCAGTAGTACAAATCCAGTTTTTCTGTAACAATTTTTGGTCTTACTGTGGTGCTGGGACAGAGCTTTCCAATTCATTCAGAAGGCTCTCCACACTTGGTCGAACGTCCTCGATTCCTCGAGTGGGTCCACTACGTTTGGGCTTCTCCACCACAGTGGCTTTACCTGCAGTGGAGACTCCATTCTCCTGTACGTGGTGGACAATGCTGCTGCCAGGCAGCGGTGGAGCAGCTTCCTCTACGGCATAAAGAAAAAAAGAAAAAAGATGAATGCATATCCTGCTAAAATGCATACATAGTGTGAAGTGCAAACACTGAAACAGTAACAGAATACAGTGGAAAGAATGACACCATTGTGTAATACCACAGAAACAGAAGTACCATAGTTAGACGGTGACATCGACATTCCTTCAGAGAAACATGAGGGAGCATTTCATAAACTGAAATGCTCCCTCATAATTGTACCTTCTGTGGCGAAGGCAGGGGTGCTTTGCTGCACAGCGTTGAGCTCCAACAGCAGGCGGTCCAGCTCAGACAGGTTGCTGCCCAGTGAGTTCATTGCACCAGCTGATGAGTCACTGCTCTTATGTTTATTAGGGAGACTGAACAGGGCAGAGACATGAAACAACATTTATCATCAACAACATCTTGTTTCAAGCTTAGCACCAAGTGGAAATGGTTATTTCTGATCAAATGTTTTTACTTATTAGTTTCTACTCAGAAACATATTCTAAAAAAATTTAGCTGTACTGAGTTTTTGTTGTTGGAAAGATGTCTCAAGAGCTTCGTTGAGACTTAACATGACCTCTAACCTGTACACGTGGTCCTCTCCACCAGTGGGTTGGCCTAGACTGCTGCTATCTCTAGACCAAGGACTTCTCTGCGCTGTGCCGACAGACTGAAATAAGGAAGTAAAATAACAATAGTGAATTTAGAGGATCAATGCAGCAACTAATTCACTTCTCATCCATGAGTTCATCAGGCAGCATTTGAAACGAAACAGTCTTTGGTTAATTCCCCAACATTTACAGCATGCATGCATTTACCTCTATTTCTTCTACTCCATTCAGAGCTTGGTCTGAGGGAGTAGGTGGGACTTGGGATGGAGAGCAGATGTCTTGCTGGGTCTGACCCCGCACAGGAAAAGAGTAGGCGGCCTCTTCAGACAGGAAAAGGGGGTGTTTCGAGATGTGGGATGTTGTGGACTCGAGGTCCGCCAACAAAGCATCTACATAAACAAAACAAAACAAAAAAAGCACAGATTGATTAGCATCTGGTTATGCCATATCCTATCTTGAATTTTAACTTTTGTCGTTCAATTATTTATGGTCTTGTACTTTGATGTATTAGGTATCCTTGAGAGCTTTAATAGCTGCCATTTTTAAAAAATGTATTACTAACCTCTAACACCATAGCTCTCATGACTGTCTATGGGAAAGAAAGAAATCAGAGCGTGCTATCACAAGATCTTTGAGCATTCAGCACAAAACCAATGTGATGGAACGGGGGGGGGGGGGAAGTCAGCGACCGCCATCTATCCAACACTCCAATCTGCTAAAAGTCCAAAAGCATAAAACAAGGCCTATACCGATGTTGAGCGGACATGTTGGTGCACTTCTGAAAAGTTAGTACTTTCAATGAACTTCTAGTGAATAATATTCGACTCATGATATGCTGCTTGCATACACGAACACCAAGTAATTACTGCTTCTTTCGCAACCTGTCAAAACCCCCAAGAGCGCTGACATCAGAGGGAGTGGAGTTGTAAAAGTTGAATCATGCAGGCAGTCATGACCACTCCTGTCGTTACTTATTGACCCTCTCCTGCCTGCAATTGTGAAATGGTTTAAAGGGTTGCTGTCAAATCTGCACACAGGTATACACACGGACATATTTACCATCTAAACGCAGACAGGTCCCCCAGAGGAATGCAGGCCAAGAAAACAACTACTAATTAAGCAGTCCCAGCAAGTAGGTAGAAGGACATATAACATTAAAGGGGATTTAATGAAGAGCACAGGCTGTATTACTGAATACTCAGGCTTATTTTAGCATACTCACCCACCAGAGCAGGGTTTAGTTTCTCTTGCAGAATTTCACAAGTCCTAAAAAATAAGACCCTAAATTGAAGAACAAACTTGATCCAATAAGATGTGTTTTATGAATAAAGCAACTCGAAATAATTACAGTTTAAACACACTGTCAGGATACCAGTGTGTTACAGGTAAAGGCACAACTGCTGCCAATCTAAAGCAGTAAAACTAACAAAGTTAAAGTATATAACCAAAACTGTAATGATCAGCATTAAGTCTCATTCTGTATCGCTAAAACACTGACTAAAAATATTTAAAGAGCGCACAGCACTCTCTAACCTTCTATGACAAAGTCTGACATATAGCTAGGGAGTATTCAACATAGGTTAGCAAGCTTAACCACTTCCTAAAATTAAACACTGGGTCAGCAGTCAAACCCATAGCTAAAGTAACCAGCACATGAGACATACCTCTGAGAAAGGCAAAGACAGTACACGCAAGGAAGTGAAGAGGCACAAATGCAGAGACGAAAAGAATCAGAGGAGGAAGAGGGCAACCTAAACACAACGTTTGCCAGGCAGGAACTGCCTTTCTTAACTCTACCATCAGTGCAGCAGAACGAGAGACGAGGAGGGGGAGAGGATCACGGAGAGAGGGGAAGAAGGGGTTAAAAATAATGCCGGGGGGTAAGGTTCACCCCTTCATTGCTATGCCAGCTCCAACTAGCTGCCTGAAAGCTTAAGTAAGAAAGCTTAAGTAAGTAGAAACACTACTCACACAGATCACGACAATCCTCTGAAAAAGTGTCCAGGGTCTGAGCAACTGAACGAGTGCACAATGTGGTGAACTGAGGAAAGTTGAAAGCAATCGGAGCTCTTATCAACACAGACATGCCCAACTATGGGAGTGGTATCACAAAGGTATATAAGGGGCTGTAATCAGCCCCTCCTTCACACTGGTAGCGTAAGCTCTGCTCAGGTTACTCATGACTCATGACTACTTTTTAATGCTGCATGTTGCATTATATTTAGTCCTTTAATTATAATCGTAAATATACAAGTGTGTTTTCTTGCCACAGTTTAGGTGGAGACTAACTCATGCTGGGTATACCGAAGTACCACGAGTACAGTGGTAATTCGGTCTGCAAGGTTTCCCAGACAGAGAGGAGACACAGCAGAAACTGAGCCAGAGCAATACCAGATCCACTTGGAGCACCTTAGCGCTACCGTGATAAACACGATTAACGTGGTTAAAATGCCAGTTGACAGGGTTTCACAGCAGAGTCTCCTCTCTGGACACAGAAGCCCAGATACATTCCACAGAGTTTCATTATGGACACAGCAGCACACTGTTTACACTACTGCAGCCAGCTCTGAGTGCACCTTCATCTCTTACTTGGTAGCAGCAAACAAGCACACCCATAAAAGCAAAGAGGCAGAAACAACACATCTGTCACTTTAAAGTAAATACCAAGTATGGTGTGTGATAAAACCTTCCATTGAAAGATGGCTAGAAGCAGCGGCAGGGCCAGCACACACACACACAGGTGTACCTAACACTCAACAGTGCGGCTCGACTTCTGGTCCACAAGAAGGCAAAGTCAGGAGGACTGTGAGCTTGCTTGCTTAAATGAAGTTGACACTTCTTCCTTACAACTTTTCTTACACCAGAGCTGATTTTAACAGTGTGACATAACGCACAACACGCAAGGAAACTGCGGCAGAGATGCACTGTTAGGAAACAGTCCACTAGATCCTTTGCATTTAGCAAGCAGTGAGTTTGATCATGTAATGTGATGCTCATAGATAGGTCTAAAGTTTGTAGTTGTAATTAAACATCTGAAAATTTGTAAAACAAATCTACACAAAATTGTTTTCTGTATGGGCTTAAAGTGTCCAATCAGAGAGCAGCTGGTTCCATTTCCTGAAAAGTGTAGTGCGTTTTCAAAATCCTCTGGTTGCTGAAGGCCCTATGCAACAGTGCGTTTTGTAAATCTACTTCTCCTTTTGGGACCTGCAGCAGCAATTAGGCCAGAAACATAACTGGTAAAGCGACCATCACTATCTCTCTTCTGATTGGACCGTTACAATGTATCTCAAGATCAAGGAAATCCAATCAGATCAGAGGGTCAGATTTTATACTGGGAGCTTTGATCTGTGGCGATCTACATGGAGTTTTGTGCTTCGTATCTGTATACAAGATCACAAAAGCACATCTTTCTCCACTCCACAGTCTACAAAATACCACCACAATTACGTCACCCAGTGTTTAGTGGCTGTCACCATCTTGGTGTTTTAAAACCCTCACACGTGAGGGACTTAAAAAGCGAGGGACACTGCACTTTTATGTGGGGTCGTGACTTTTCAATCACCAGGTAGGCTCATAGCTGGCTTCATCCTCAGAGAGCCATAATTTCCGAACCGAACGCCACGCTGTATTCAATCAAATCTGAAACCGGCGATTTTAAGCATAAATTCACGTGGAAGTTTTTAAAATAAAAAACAGCAGTAGGATAATTTCCCAAAAGACCTATTTTTTTTTTTTAGAGGTCCGGTTTCGGAAGTGAACCTCCCATCCACTTTCTCCACTGCCATTTCATCAGATCCTTATATAAAGAGTTTAAAGCCTTGAACCGAACCAAGCCAAGCAGCTACACACAAAGATTTGATCTGCATCACAAAAAAACAGAACATGGAAAAGCCAAAGGTATAAGATTGTTCACTTTTAACAGTGAAGTAACTACTCATGGGTTTTCAAGTGACCTGACATTTTGTGGTTTAAACGCTTCCATAGTAACAACGGTCTCCATCCATCAGTCTTTGAGGATTGTGGGAAGAATAATTTCTTTTCCATGACATCGTGAATAACACAGGATTTTATTAAAACAAGGTTGATATCATACCATCATTTTAGCGTCACAGCTCGTTGAAAGTCTACTCTCAATGCCTACAGCATTATGGCTCATAATCAAAATCCCTATGGAGAATATGAATGGGATTTTTACTTTAAGATTCCCATTGCGGAGCGCCATACAACTATTTTTTATCTGAGTTTTTGGCAACCACAGGGCTCGCCCCTGCTGAAGTTGGGTCCCATCTTTTATACACAGATCAACTTTTGTTTTTGTATTGTGATGAATAATGAATTTTTCCATGTACATTTAGCTTACAAAACATCATTTATGAACAGCACTTTACTTTAGTCCAACATTTTTTACCCTAATTTGAGCCACACTACACCACACCACATAACTATGTAAAGCATTCAGAAGAACAACCTAAAAAAATCTGATGAGAATAAATCAGAACTAACGCAAATCACAGCAGAACATAATTTAGGTTTCATCAGATACTTTTTTGAAATACTGCATAAATAAATGGTACAAATATCTGCAGGGCTCATATCTGTTACTGATGTCAGAACAAAGTTTTACTACAGCTGGTGGAGACTTCAGTGGACACATGTTAGTCCAGATGGTTTACACAAGAGATGTTAATCAACTTAGCTCTCAAGCTGAACTAGATTTAACCCTGGTAATAAAGAATCTGCTTCTCTAAAATACAGTTACTGCTAAAACATGAACCTCCAGGCTACAGATACGCATACTCTGTTTGGCACTGCCTTACACCAGAATACTGACTTCAAATACAAGAGAGAGGCTTTACCAAAATAAGGCACGCTAATTGAAATCAACAGCTCATTTCCCACGGCAATGTCATTAGCGCGCAGTCCTAATGAACAGAATATAATTTAGCTAAGTTTTAGGGCTGTGTTTGTTTAGTAAATGCAGCATGTTAGACGTGCTCTGACCCATCCACAAACTACACAAGCACACTGAGGTGTGTCAGCTTCCTCTGCCAAGAGAACATACCGCGACACAGACTCCAGTGCAAAACACACACAAGGTCTCCAAAGGCCAAAAATGAAAAGAGGAATAAAATAAAGAACACATAAAAACCTGTGCTAAATATCTACTGAAACATGGTTTCATGTCTTCTACTGAAAGGTGAAGGTGAGCTTGTTTTTGTATTTTGTTAGTGAGCGCAGGTTAATTCCCCGGAGTTCTTGGGAAGAAGGAGGTTTTATAAGGGGGACAAATCTGCTTTTCAGCACCTGGAGAAAAAACAGGCTGCACGTAGAGCTAACAGCCTGAATACATCAATTAAACTCAGTCATCCCTCTTAATTTGCAGCTAATGAACACAGAAAAACACCAGCATTCAGTCGGTTTCTGCGTGCACGACACTGAATGTGACACGGCAGAGCACAGCTGGGCTCAAACAATGAGGAATGGTGGTAGGAGTGTCGAGAGAGAGAGGAGTGAAACTGGGAAGTGTGTGTGAGTGTGGCATGCAGCAGGCAATCCTCAGAGGCTAAAATGTGGGTTGACGCAGATTAAGGAGACTCCCTTCCTCCCAGATGAATGGTGTGCATTTTAATTACACGAAGACAGTTTCACATGGGGCTCATTATAGGAAAGAGAAAGAGAAAGATAAAAGGGGGACTAGGAAAACTTGAGTGGAAAGAAGAAGAGATGAAAAAGACAGGAAAATGAGGAATGAAGGGAGAGGTTAGGGAGGGTTTGAGAAGGAAACAATTTCAAGACTCAACTATGTCGACAGCACGTAAGTCACTACTTTTCACAGTCAAACTCAACATAAAACACATAAAATATGAACAGAATCCAATTAGACAAACAGGAAGACTCGTGCTCCTGAATGTCAACAAAGGCAAGTCTCCATTATCCCTGACAGGATGTCCTGTCTGTTTGACCCTGCACTCACTGCATGAGCTTCTATAAGTGCTGACCGCTGCTTGGAATGAATCAATGCTGTTCACTATTCAACACATCTACTCCTGTTTATTTAACCCAGCTGGTAGCAGTTCATTTCAACGCAACAGCGCAGTACATTTATCAGCCTGCAGGGGATGATGTTGAGCTACGTGCAAGTGCCAAGCTCAAGCTTTTTCCCCCCCCTTCCCTTCTCAGGGCTGGTATACAGAAAAGTCTTTATCTGCTAGGTTCATAAATGCCAAGACATTTACTGAGATATGAGCTGACACCAAAGTGAAACTACAAGGAAAATTTAAGCAGCAAGATCCTGGCTGTGCAGCGAGTTTACCCATGTTCTCTGCCCTTTCTACATCTTTCTATCCTCATTCTTTTCATTTCTTTACTGTGCATCTGTCATTGTGCAAGGTGCACGCCGGCTGATACAAATTTCTTGCGTGCCACAGCTCGTCTTCCATGTGAGAGAAAAAGAGGGAGAGGCGGAGAAAAATGCGAGGTGCATGCCAGCTTAACGAGACAGTGCGATAGGACAGAAAAGTAGGGACTGAAGGCAAGAAAGAAAAGGTAAAAAGTCAGACTTTTGGATTAAGATCCGCTTTGAGGGAGGAAAAAAACAGCAAAGCTTCAAAATGCAATAAAATGTGTGGAACAATCTTAGTATTCTGCTGTTCTGAGACTCATGTGGTGACACGAAGCCTTTCATGTGCCGTTCAGACAGGACTAGCCTTTCAATGTGACACAACCTGACACACCATCACATGAAATGATGAATCCTTCTCTTTGCTTGTACCAGAAGAGGAAGAAAAAACATGCGCCGTACAGCCCTCCGGGCTCGTGTTAGATAGCAGAAGGCCTGTGCCTGCGTTCATTTGGAGCGCTTCGACGGCTACGTGAGCACAAAATTGAATCACGCAGGAGACTAACGCACACACGGGTGCAACAGTGGACGGCGACACTGAACGCAGGTGCCTTTCAGCATGGCTGACTACACATACCGGAGAGACACACTGAGGCATCTAGGCACGCTATAAATACTTTCCTGCTGACCCTGACCTGTGGGAGAGGAGACACGAAGCAGATGATGGATGACCACGATGGTCAAAGCAATAGTCATGCGTTACAGACCACCCAGCAAGTTCTGCACTTGTACATCTGCTCTAACATGTATGCACTTGTACTCTATAGAAAAAGAAATATGATGTCATTTCTTTGATCTGAATGTTCTCAGAGTAACGCTCAAAATAAAACTTTCTTGTTAATGACCACAGAGTGTATGACCACCAAAACCAAACCTTACAATGTCCTAGCTGCTGCAGGAAGGGTACACCCTGGATAGGTCACCAATCTTGACAGATCATCATCATCATCAGGTGTGCTGAGTGAGAGCTGAATTTGACTGTGAAAGCAAAGGCCACCACAGCCCTGAAGAATACCTTTTATTATCTACTTTACTTTTACTGGTGGTATCAGCGGAATATATTGTAGCGGCAAATTAGACTTCAAACAAGCGACTGAGACCACAAACTTATTAAGAAAGTGTTTTAATGAGGTCATATAACAATTAACAGTACTGTAATTTTCTCATTCTCACATGCAAGTCATTTTCTTTTGGCAAACTCACCTGTCACCTCCTGCAGACCATTAGAATCAATGCAGTTTCATATTTTACTACACAGTAACTCTAAGATCAATTAAGTGCTACAGATGCTATTTTATGCAGACAGAATGCAGCTGCTTACACAGCAACATGCACTCCAGTGTGAGAGAGTACATCGATGCATGCAAAGCGAGCACACACAAAACATAACACAAAGCAGGAGAAGATCAACATCAAGTATTTTAATATTAACATAGCAATAACATTAAATAATCTAATGACTAAGGAATTTATCATTAGATGTAGTTCTAGTTGTGTTTCTGCCTTGTGCCCAGTATTTTCTTTCTACATCTAAATGACAAATGCAAAAACAAGTAAACAGACATCTTTTACAGTTTATCTTTAGATTTCTTTTTAAAAAGAATCAACCTTTTTAGTGCCTTTAAGTCTAATCCTGCAAGGCTATCACTTTGTTTATTTTAACAATGGACAAAATGACTAAGACTCTTCCGGTTCCTTCAGCTCTATAAAGCCTTGTGGGAGGTTTTGGCCTCTTTTTAACAGTCATAAGTGCCAAAATTACCACCAGACAGGATGATCTCATGTTGCAACTTGCAATTTGCATGGTGGAAATTTCATAAAAAGCAGAACCCCAGGGCATAACTTCACTGTTTTGGTTCAATCTCTCTGCTCTCATTTCACCATTTTCTGCCCCAGCGGGCAGCTAATTTTCTGCAAAACACTATGACAAACCCACTATACACAAACCTCCCCAGCAACTAACAGCAGAGCTTCAAAGACACTGAATGTTTGCTGAGCAAATTAAAGCATTTAACACAGGAGGAGGTAATATTTCCCAGGATTTAATGACCAAAAAAGAAAAAAAAAAAAAAAAAAAGCTAATAGAAGAGCCAATATTAAACTCACTCCACCAGTTACTAATAAAAATAAATGCAAACTTTGATCCTGCTGGGTATCAAATTGATAACTATTCACCAAATAAACTTCAAAGCTCATAATGATTCTCTTTCTGTGTTACATGCATACTCCTTTGTCTGAGAAAGAGGCGATTAGTCTACTGTGACTTGAGGCGAGAGGAAAAGTTAGGTCAGCTATTTGATTTAAAAAAACAAAAAAACAAAAAAAACACTTCTAACACTGATCACACGTTTGTTCTGAGAAAGGTTGAACCACATCATGCTAACTGCTGAACTACTACGACACCTCATCTCTGTCAAGTTCCACGGAGGAAGTACCACTTCAAAGTGTCAAACCAGCGTCCCGACGCCTCCGCCACTGCAAGTTCATCCAATAAAACCCAACCGACACAAAAACTGTGCCATATCTTAACTTTTATAACATATTTATAGCATTTATATCCAGGTGGCTCCTTGGTAAGATCTCTGGGAGCTTTTCATCCAAGAAAGCAAGTCCATTAGTGATATTATTTCAGCTTTGCTTTTACACGATTACACATTTGTCCTCTTGCCTCACAACAGTCACAGTGAAAGCAGCAAAAAAGTGGACATCAGACTTTGGATCTTAACTATTAGTTATTATTTTTTATATTTTCTTTTCACTCTGCACGGCGGGAACGTGACAGAGATCGCTGAGATGCTTTTTAAAAAAAGTCACAATTCACATTTCAGTACGATCGTTATTATTAATATCACACTGAGACATTTGTTGTTATTAATAGTTCCGCTTCTTCTTCTCTCTGTCGGCTGCTGCTTGGTTTACTTGGCTTCTGCTGTTTTTGTTGCTCTCTTGCTCTCCTGTTATCAACTAAATGGAATTATTACATTTAAAGGGAAGAGGAAGGTAATGAAAGCAGCAATTTTAATGTTCAAATAATATACATGGGACTAACGAGGAGAGTATCTGCAATTGAAACAAAACCAGGGAAAAGATACAACATGTCCTCTTACCATACTATACGACCTTTATTTAAACCAGGGTTCACAAAGTGCTGTACATATACAAATAGCATAAACTAAAACTAAAATCATAATTAAAAACCCCTCTTGCTTTTTCTCACTTCCATCCTATTCTCACTCAAAACCCCCGTTAACTCAAAGGTTTTTAAAGAAAGGCTGAGGCAGTTTGGGGTTTAACCGATGCCCAGTCTGGTTGTTTTGAGAGACTGTGTGCATGTGAATGAAGTGAAAGCCGCTTGAAATTACTTCAGCAGTACCATGCGGGAGAGCAGGGTGGGGTCGTCTACTAAAAGAGACGATCATTTTCACTGTTATACTGAATGGATGACTCTCCACTGAAAGTAAGAGCAAAAATACACTGCAGAGCCACGAGCAAAAGAAGCGCTTCCTGAATATCTGCATAAAGCCATGCTGAGGTTTTATATTTATAACAGGAAGTCTGCACTGGACTACAAAGAAGTCTCTGCTGTGATGACGTTTCCCCATTAACCCAAACCTTTTTCAGCCCTACCACCAAACAGAGAATGCTAGTGTTTGCTGTCAGCCGCTGAATCTACTGATTTAGGGAGTAATTGAGGGCAAACTACAGGTTACCGATCTAGAGAGAAGCAGAAGTGCCACACTGTCTGTAGATTTTGTGCATTATCCCTGACCCAATTCTATATATACAATATATGCATGTGTGCGTGCAAAACTGCACTTTACTGTTAAGATTTAACTGTTCCTTCTTTAGATAAATGTAAAAATACAAACTACAGTATAGACCAGTGAGTTATATGGCTTCAGTTTCTGATACAACAGTAACTATAAAACACAAATACCAGCTATTTTCTTTGTTATAGTTCAAATGAAGCGAATAAAACTGCAGATAATCGTTACAGGGTAGAATTAATACAAATCTGGCTTAAGAACTGACGTACTTTAATCTTCATGCATCATGCATAATATCATATCATAGAAATTGAGAAATCTCCAGAGAAAGCGTGTAAGTAGATAAGAGGAGATTTCTTAATAAACTACAATCTCAAGCTGAAAATGATTCTCAGTTTTTATGTTACTTTGCAAAGCTTGCTATGCAAAATAAAATAAAAAAAGATGGGCAATTTTCTCCTTTTATTAATCAACTCGTTCGGGTTTGTCTTTTCCTGGGCTGAAGTAGGTCATAGCACCAGAAAAAAAAGCAGCTCTTTGTCCCCTCCGGCAAGACAAGGACAGAAGGAAAGGGGATGAAGAGGAGGGTTAGCGAGGTCTGCAAAGTGGGCCAGATCATTTCACTGGAAAACAATCAACTCCATCCAAGTGCCAGAAGCCACTTATAATTGTGTATTCTCATGTTAATACTACACCCGTATAAACCTGAGGAGCACTAATCCTCACATGAGTGTTGCCATTAACATTAATGGGAGCTGATCGGAGTGTCCGCACTGACCCTTTTAACCAAGCCAGATGTTGATTGTAAACAGAGCTAATGCTCAGTCCAGCTGAGACGCTCGCGCACACAAACACTTTTGCACACACTCATTTTTCCTCCACTCTCCCAACTTCCCAATTTCATCAAAAGCTTTCATTGTGGTAGCTCTATACCCCAAAGTAGGGCAGCACCGGCAGCGCGTTAATGACTATTTAAACCTGTGCCAAGGGCAGAGGAAACCTGCTAGGCACAAACACATTTCCTAATAACGCAGTGATGTCTTATCTCAGCCTGCAGCCACATCAACGTGCCACCTCTATGAAAAATGACATTTAGGAAGCAATTAGGGGAGAGGCTTAAAAGCATCTGAAAGGCCATGTGATATTCACGGGAGCTGGAGAGGCTTTAAATGGAAGCACTGGGCCACTTTTTTAACGCCAGTATAGTTACAAAAACATGGTGCTTCCTCTTACCGCGACCAAACAAAATTTCACAATTACCATCGTCTATGCAAAACTGTTACACCAGCTGTTCCCCGGCTCGCATCAAAGGAGCCGCAGCATCGCATCAACTGAGCTGTCAGTCACTGATGGACTGGCAGGGATGAGAGTCTTGCAGCAAAGTCAGCAGGGAGCATAACTCATCAGAGCTTAGCAGGGATGAGGAAGGCTGACAATGGCTTCTAGTGTATACACAAATAATGGAAACATCAGAAAAAAAGCAACAAAGACAAGAACTCGAGCAAGGAAGTCATTCGGAGAGTCAATATGGAACAAGATGTGGCAGCTTCATCATTTAGAATGACCAAAACTACAACCCACCAGGATGTCAGTCAACAGTATAGAATCATGGCTACAAGCTGAATGTGAAGCTGCCCAATAAAAAAAGTACAGAAAAATCAGCTGACCAAAAAAAATAAAATAAAATAGTGCACATTGTGGTAACAACAGTCTGGCTTGTGGTTAGACTATAGCTCCAGAAATACTAAAGATGGAGAGGTTTCGCTTGTATCTTGTGACTCTAAATATGTTTTTTTGTTTTTAACTTGAGGGCTTTTTCTATAGTAGCTGCTTGAGTATCGGTCTGGCAGGCTGCTGTTACCGTGTGCTGAGACCATAAGAGATAACGCGACGGCTGCTGCTGCTTAGTCAGCTTCCTATTCAGAGATGTGTGTCCACACCAACGCTCTGTGATCAGTAGCGTGAATAAGTTCTGTTTTCAGTGCATATAAGTGAGTGTGTGTGTGTAAGTGCACCATATGTTTCAAAGCCCTGCAGAATCGTTATTTTTAAAAGTCAAAGAGATGGACAAACCGAGGAGGAGGTGAGCTATTCTCTCTAGCCTTTAGCTGCCACACTGAATGTCTGACTTGCATGCATGTGTCACTAGAGACTTATCATCGAGCGTGGGCAAGAGTCCCTACAGACAAGTGGTTGCAGGGGTTTTTCTGTGGTCTACTGGGAAAAAAAAAAAAACCCAGAGGATTTTGAATAATGTGAACTTTCAAGCTTAGTCACATTTTTACACTTCACAGTACTCAGTACTGATTTAGAGCTGCACCTCAGCACAGCAATGAGCAACCATAATCAAAAACAGTAACAGAAGCAGACAAAGCTACACTGCAACTTTCCTCTTAAACTCAAAAAGTACTGAACTCACTATTTCAAATAACGCAACTTAGTGTCATCTTCTGCAGAAATCTCAATTCCTGGTAAATAACTTTCAAATTATTTTTTAAGCTGCAATGCAACATCGATGAGCAAAAAAAAAAAGGAAGAGCAACAACACCTTTGCCCAATAGGAAATAAATATATTGTGTCCTTGTAAAGATAATGAAGGTTTTCTTCAACAGTAAAGATAATCTGTCTTCTTTTTCTTTAAGGGATGTCAAGCATAAGGCTAAGGGGGCAGAATCAGCCCGACAAAGAGAACGCGCAAAGAAAATGTGAAATAAATCTGAGGCTTTTAGCTGTATTTCCACAAGTTTTACAGCTTTTCCTACTGATAAAGACCTCCTCCATGACCATTCACTACACCAAAGCCATCAAGTAATCAATAAACCATTAAATGAAAAAAAGGTCCCGTTTTGCCACTATCCACTATAAAAATGTATTATTTCTTCATCATGTAGAAACAGTGAGATGTATAACTAAACTTTTTTTTATATATTAATATAAAAAATATCTCAGGGAATTAATGTGTGATTAAACTTCTCTCCAAGTGCGCTGTACATCGGCTACAACAAAAAAAAAATCAGTGTGACATCGCTGCTTTAAGCCTAATAACTGAATACTTAGTTACATAAAATAATTGAATATGTTTCCATGTTTTGTTTTTTGTTTTGTTTTTTACAAGTAATTGTAAATCTACATATTCTGTATCTGAATATGGTACACTTGGGAAGTGTAATTTGGCGGTCACAACGTAGACTTCCTGCCTTGCTTTCGACAGCATCAGGCTCACCCTGGCCTGAAGTCTGTCACACAGTGAAACATCTCCTCTCTTGGTGGCTGTCCTTTCCAAAATCATGGCTAGTCCAAAGATCACAAAATTTGCCTCCCGACACCTCAGAAAGATCCCCCGTTGACATATGTAGCTGTAACTGTCACACTATTCGTTCAAAGAATCTTAATAACACATCAAAGGAAAGTCAGGTCATTACGTTAGCATGAAATTCAGGTATGTACTTCCATCTATTTGCAAATTCATCTCGTTTGCTTCCCCTTACACCATCTATTGACGTATAATTGCAAAATAATTTCTTAGGTCAGACTGCACAAGATTATGCAAAAAACTACCGGGCAGGTTTCGTGATATTTCCTTCAACTGCTTTGTTGATGGCAGACAACATTAACGGCCTTCTAGCTAAATCTGGAATTAGAAATAGAACAATTGCTGGAAACGAGTGAGTGCAAAAAAGAGAAGGGGAAAGTTTCTAGCTCGTTTTGCGTCGCTGACAGAATAAAAAAGTATCGCTCAGGCACACATGACATCTGTGTCGCAGTGTAACACAGAACATGCGGGGAAAAAAATGACAGATGTTCACGTGAGCGGCGTCTGATGTTTCCTTTGGTCTACAAACAATAAGCCAACCTAAATTTAGACTCTGCTGGGTATCTAGGCTACATCACATCTCATTTGGACTTTGTAAAAGAACTGCTTTGCCCACGCCCACTAGGTGAGTGACATTTCCAACACTGCAGCTGCTGCGCCGCCAGTGCTCTGAGGAATCGTTCCACTTGAAGTGATGCCGAGAAAGTGACAGCGAAACGTATTAATCTGAGTGAGAGACAAACGCAGCGGTTACTGTATTTGCAGACATAAAAAGGAAATACTGAAAGGTGCTGCGCATTAGTCAGTAAAAGGGAAGTTAACTTTTTAGGCTGTTTGACATTCATGTCGTGTTGTTGCAGGCCCAGGGCAGTGAAGCACGGAGCAACGCTCTACAGCACTGATAGCTGAGGAGGGGAGGTCAATGAAAGTTTGCCTCAGAACATGCCACAGCACCTAGACCACAAGGACTGCACAAACAAAAGGAGATGCAAATAACACAATTACACGTCTTGCATAAGAAAAACAAAGGAGGGGGAGGAACAAAAAAAAGCTGATAATTGCAAGCGATCAAGCTTTGCGATCTGCTTTGAGCCAAATAACCTCCTCTCTTGCAAACTCAGCCAGCTTAAAACTGTCAATAGATTGGAGCCTGCAGTTTCCCATGTGGCTCACCACAGGAATGGTGGGGAGTAGGAAGAGAGAGGGTGGGGCAGTGCAGCGTTTTTAAAGAGGATAAATTTTGGCTGAGGCCCAAACCCTGCATGTGGGCCTGATTCACCCTGACATCCAGCCTGAGATCAGCAGTGCTCTGCTCTCGCGGACGCTGCGGAAGGAACACAGTGATATAACAAAAGCCCTGGGTGTGAACATGTGTGGATCACAGGAAAAAATGACTTAGGAGTAAAGACAAGCCAGTTAATTGACAGGAAAAAAAATGAATGAAAGTGAGAAAAACAGGGCAGAGAGAGATGAGAGCAGGATGGTGAAAGGTTTCCTGGTGCTCCTGCTGGCTCAGCTCTTGAAGACGGACTCTCCTCGGGCTAAAAATACACCTAGACTTCGTTGTCCTCTTTGAGTTGTGTACTAGACAGACTGGCTCACTCAAACTCCACCGGTGGTGCTTCTTTATATCCCCTACTGCTTCTAAAGCCATTTTAAACCTTCAGCGCATCCAATTTTCATAAGCAGGTGGAGGTAAAGTTTCCTGCTGTAGCTCCATAGCTCCAGCGTGATAACAGAGATCTATCAATCGCACGGGGAGGATCTGGTGTCAACGTTTCGCTACGTATGTGTGCAACAGTTTTTACATATCTGTGCTAAAATGATGACAGAATTTACAGCCCTGTGACATGGTAATTACCCTTGGCTGGATTTTTTTACATAGCTACTTTAAGGAAAGCCCTTCGCCCGTGTAAGCTGAGAATGTATCCATAAACGCTGACTGGATATAGAGTGACTTCTTGGTACACTCCCACTACCAACGCATAAAGCAGAGATCTGGGTTTTGGCCCGAAAGGGTTACATCCAGGTGAAAACAGAAAAAAAAGGAACACCATTGTTTCATTCCTTTTTTGATATTTTATACATGCAGAACCTGAAAGATGAAGCCGTGCCTGTAACATTCTTCCCAGCAAGTCCACCTGCAGCTCTCGGAGGGTGCTAATCCCCTTTGGATGGCTTTTGCAAGGCATTCATCATCTTTGACTTCACAAAAACACACTGGTTGTGTTTTTTATAGCAACCAATGAACCTGACTCCTATGCATTTCGTGGATGTCCTGCTAAACTTAACCATGCAGTCACCGGGGAAAAACTAACAAGAAACTGCTGATCCCGATAGCCATGTGCAAGCCTCGTTACTTCTATTTAGTATTTAATTACACTGGATGCTTTTATCTCCCTGGAGATAAATCGCAGTTCCCAAAAAAGTTGGGATGCTGTGTAAAATGTAAATAAAAACAGAATGCAATGACTTGAAAATCTCATAAGCCTCTAATTTAATCACTGTAGAACATAGAAAACATATAGTTTAAATTGAGAAAATCTTACATAAAAAAAAATGAATAAATAAAGGTCATTCTGAAATTGATGGCAGCAACACATTTAAAAAAAAAATCTGGGACAGGATCATGTTTACCACCGTTTAGCATCCCATCTTTTTTTAACAACGATCTGTAAACATCTGGGAACAGAGGAGAGCAGCTGCTGAACGTTTGTGAGAGGATTGTTGTCCCATTCTTGTCTGATATAAGCTGCTCAACAGTCCTGTATCCAAATGTTTTCAGCTGGTGAAAGGTCGGGACTGCAGGCAGGCCATGTGGTTGTAATTGATCCAGTATGCTGTTCACCATTGTCTTGCTAAAATACATAAAGCCTTCCCTAAAAAAGACGTCACCTTGATGGGAGCATGTGTTGCTTTAAAATCTGTATATCCCTTTCAGCATGGATGGTGCTTTTCCAGATGTGCAAAGTGTCAATTCCACGCGCACAGATGCAGGCTTTTGAACTGAGCGTTGGTAAGAAGCTGGATGGTCTCCCTTATATTTTCCTAAAACAATTTAAAACTTCAAATCGTGTGACCACAGAACAGCTTTCTACTTTGCCTCAGCCCATTTTAAACTGCAGCGTTTCTGGATCATGTTCACGTTTGGCTCCTTCTTTGCACGATAGATCTTTAACCTGCATTTGCAGATAGCATGACAAACCGTGTTCACAGACAATGATTTCTGGAAGAATTCCCAATTTTTGGCCTTGTCCCCTTGCACACAGAGATTTCTACAGATTCCCTCCAGATTTGTAAACCCCGGCCCATCAGAGAAACTCTACCTCTCTAAAATGTTTTTCTATAAGCAATCATCTGACCTGCTGCCACTTAAAATGTTCCTAAACTGTTCCTTTATGTACCTCTTACTTTCCCAGCCTCTTGCTGCTTCTTCCAGTTTTGTAAATGCACGGTTGTAAGCTTGTCAATCTAAAGTAAGTTGAGGATTGACTGGCTCATAGTGAGAATGTTAAACTACTAAAGCAAGAGAACCTAGACCCCCACCCCCACCGGCAGAAGCAACACGGGTCTCTTGGATTCGTCTGCGCGTGCTTGGCAACAATCAGCTGAATCCAACTGATCAAACAAACTGTGTTACTCTGTCAATGATCGCGTGTCACCAGAGTCTGCACTAATGGGACTGTTTCTCTCCCACCTGCTGCGGCACTTATATAATCCTGACACCCAGCAGGAGGGGCTGCATAGGTCAGTGTACCAGTGTAAAAAAAAAAAAAAAAAAAGCCAAAGGGGCCGCGGTTTGATTCACGCATTCATCCCAGGTGTGCGCATGAAAAAGTTCCGGCAGTCCTGCACGACTCCGTCACCCATTGTTGAGGAGGACAGTGCAAACGTACCGTCCAGCGGACTATCTTCACGTTACCAGCTAATAAGACGACTGTTACATTCATTATCGTAGTAACGAGATGCCTCCCCGTGCCAGCAGCACGCGAGGCCCTTTTGTGCATTTAACCCCGCACTTGCTCGCAGCAGAACCTGGATAACTCAGCCCACCTGGCAACGGGGAACACTTGCGACTTAAACAAGCCAACTACATCTACTGACCACCTGCGGAAAAAGCCCCCCTCCTCTTCGTCGTCGGGCTGGTCAGCCCTCCAGCGCTAGCATTGTGTGTTTACGCTAAAAGCACACACTCTGCTTTAATGTTGCCTCCGCGGCGAACGAACTTACCTAAATCATCCATGTTGGCCGGAAATGGTTCCAGTGCCGAGAACCGGATCGGTCCTCCTCTCCGACGATCGCAGCTGGACTGGAAGCCTCTAAATCGCCAAATCCCCGCTCTTACTGGACGCAGGGAAGTTTTCAAGTCCCCCTCCTGCTGCTGCTGCTGCTGCTGCTGCTCCTGCTCCAGTCGACGCGTCTTAAACACACTCACAGACACACACATACCCAGCTGCCCCCAGCAGTCCACATCCAGCCAGCCCACCCCCCCCAGCCTACAAGCCACAACACGCAGGGACCAGCGACATCTAGCGGCGGAGAGTGGTGTTGAAGGGACGCTACAGTAAAACTATATGGGACCCTAATAAGTCATATTGTTCCAGAGTTTCAATACTTTATGTAGTATAAAGGTATTAGATTTTATACATTCATAGAAGATTTAAATGTAGCTTTTTACATTTCTTTTGTTATTAATGTATTTTTTTATGTCAGCTAAATTTAGTTAGTTAATTCAATCTTTAATGTCGTACATTCTTGCTGATAGCAGTGTTTACAGTTAGCAGAGCAAGCTCACAATAAAACAGGGAAAAATTATAAAATTAAAATTACTAACCGGGCAAGCTAGAGATCCTCCTCAGCCTCACAATGCAAGGAGAGAGAAAGAGGAAGCTGACCGAGGTCTCTGGGGAAAATAAAACAGGGAGAGAGTCAGACATGTCAAAATAAATAAAATAATTAAATGGCTGAATGACTTAAATGAGGTGAGGCAATAAACGTGTTTTTTAAGACCACCTGTAGAACATAATAAGGTGGGCTCAGGTTTTGAGGACTCTGGGTGTGCAGCAGGTACTCTTTCTTGTGGAGAGGTTTTGTCAGAGTTGTTCATCTCCAAAGGAAGTAGGAGATGTGAAGGTGAGGAAGGAAAACGACAACCACAAGCCAGTGTTCCTCCTTTAAGAGTTTGGAATGACGAGGACTGTAGATTTTATTATTGATGATTTTATTATGTCTGCTTGCATGTTATATGCACTACTGTAAGTAGTTAGTCAAAATGCCTGTGTCTTCTGGGATTACATACGGACAGTGAAATAAGTTTTGACTCTATTTATTTATTTTTATAACTAAAAAACAGTAAAATTATAAAAGAAGAAATGTAGCTGTAATGTCGTGTAAAGAGTAATGTGCTAAAAGGCAACATCATTTTTAAATGGCCACATGGTGGCAGTAGCTTCACATTATCAGACCTTCATTAACTGGTCTCTGGCCTAAGCCCCACCATACACCCCCATGCCTCATTGATGCATACAAAAAATGACTCAAAGCAGCTTCTCAGCAGAGAAAGAGACTAATTGTGAGAAAAGATGGGAAAATATGGAGTATTTTAAATGGTAATTTATGGCTGGTGACTAAAGAGAAGCTTGCATGTAGAAGGAGACGACTGACAGAAGGTTTTTAGTAGTTATTAGGGATACTATGTTGCTATTTACATGCACTGCTACTGAGCTCTTGACGGTTATTTTTAAAGCCAGTTTCAGAAAACACGAGTTCCTGATTTCAGGATAAAGTGCTAGAGGGCTTAAGAAAACATTTCTTATAAATAACGAACTGATAACTTGTCACATGTGACGTTTGTGTTCTGTTACTTTGAAGAAAAGTCCATCTTAAAAGAAAAACACGTGAGAGAAGACTTTTTCTTGTGCGTTAACAAAGATTTTACCCTTACACTGGAAAACGAGGAGATAACTCAGACCACAGTCATTATCTGCACAGCTTAAGTCAGCTTTCTTTGAGCAGACGCACTCAGCACAAATCGACAGTTCTCACAGAAAATCCATCCATTATTTCTCAGAGGTGGAAATAGACTAAATGCCATTTAGGCACAGTGTTAAATCTCAATATAAACCTCTGTGAGAGAGTGTTAATTGCACCCTCAGCACACACTAAAACGCTTCCCCTGATAAATGATTGGTGTAACTTTCCTTTAATATTCCTGCAGGGAGTTACAGAATTACACTGTGTGTGTTCAGCAGTGAGATGATGGCTGGTTTTCATGGATTTTATGTCACGTGAACGTGCTGTTATTTTTCTTCTTTTAATCTTACTTCATGTAAGACAAAGATTTGCTTTTGTTACCTGAGAGTTCAGAGTTAACGGGCCTGTAAAACCTGATTATGTATATTTTAGCATCATACTGTGTGTCATTCAGAATGACAATGTTTTCATAGTGGTGAAAGCAATCGGGACGCCCATTGCATGAACTAGGGGTGTGCAACTGTTGCAGTGTGTACTTGTGCTTTGAGAGGGAGTTTTACAGTGAATAACCACAGGCAGGAATGATTTTATGTGTCGTTCAGTGATGCATGTGGATAATCTCAGTCTCTCACTGAATGTGGTCCTGTGACTGGCCAGCATGTTATGGAGTGGGTGGGAGGTTTGGTCCAGCATTGACCTTATCTTGATGAACATCCACCTCTCTCATACCACCTTAGGGCGAGCACAGCTCCATCCCCACAACGTAACTGGCCTTACAGATCAGTTTATTGAGTCCGTTGATCTTGATCAATAGTACTCTGGGCTTTCCAAGGTCTTTCAAAGTTTTTCTCTGTACTTTAGCTGCTTTTTCACTTATTTCCAGTCCAGTCCTTGTACCTGACCATTTTCAGAGGAACTGTTAGTATACATTATTGTTATTTTGTTAGCGACTTAAAAGTGACCTGTGAATCATTCAAGCTTAAAGCTACAGCTAACTCAAAGAATGAACCAGTGTTGTATCTACACATAACAGACAATTAGCAATGAAACAAATGCCATTGAATGATTTGTTATCATTTGTTACAAATTTGGCCAAAAATGCCAAAAAAACAGTTTAACAGGCATGAAATAGTATTTTTGGCCAAAAATTTGATTCTTAAAGAGCTATTAGCTGAAAACTTTGCATATCTCAGCATAGTGTGCAGTGTGTCTTTAAAAATATACTACAACTACTACTAATAATAATAATAAGAAGGTGTAGTGGACAGCTTTGTTGCAGGCTATGAGCAAAACCATCTGCAGCCTAACATGGCAAAGACTAAGAAACTGGTTGTGGGCATGAGGAGGACAGGAACACAGTGGCCCCTGCTTCCATCCATATGTATTAAAAACACCTCAATGTTCACACTGACAAAAAGTTCATTAAAAGCTCTCTACAAAAAGTACTGAAGCCTTGAGGTCCTTTTGCATCTGCCAGACGATGCTCAGGATATTTTATGGGTCTGTGGTGGCCAGTCAGTGCCATCCACTATGCTGCAGTGTGTGGAGGCAGCAATCAATAGACTGAACAAACTGATCTGCAAGGCCAATGACACTGTGTGCGCGGAACCCGATTAACTGACAAAGGTTTCAGAAAAGAGGATGCTGCCCACGTTAAAGTCAGTATTGGACAACTCTTCACACCCTCTCCATCCTGTGATGGATCGCTACAGCAGCGCATTCAGTAAAAGAGATACGGGAAATCATCGCTACCTTTGGCCATGAAAGTTTACAACTCCTTGTTATGACACCTGGACTATTTTCAAATTTATATCTTGTCTGTAGGGTACATACTAGTGTTTTCATTTTGGAATATTTCCTTTAAATTTCAGATTTCACTCCAAGTGCTGTAGTTTTACTTCTTTTTTATGTCTTGATGCATGCTCAATCATCCAGGTAAGTAAACCCTAAAAGGTTGATTCTGCTCATCTGGATGTAACATTTTCAATGGGAGGAATATTTCGTCACTCATTCAAGTGACTTCTTCAGTCTCAGCTGACTGCAGGTTTCCCCAACCTTATACCTGAAACCAGCCCACTGAATGAACTGAGGTCAGTTCCTTGATCATTAATATGCAAATTGTCATGACCACTGATCAGCAGCTACTGATCAAAACCCATTGATCAAAGACCAAATATTTTTTATGCTTTCTATCTTTCATCTTTATATTTTCAGTGAGCATCTCTAACAACATTGTCTCAGTGGATTAAAAAAAGTATTCTGACTCCAATGACAATGATCACAAACACACCGCCTATGCAGCAAAAGCATATCTGGCCAAGAAAAAAAACAAAAAACACACACAATGAAACAGTATCAGTCATGGCCCCCAGAGCCCAGACCTCATCATTTTTGAAGCAGTGTGGCATCATCTTGTCAGTGAAGAGAACAAAAGGCATCCAACTTCCAAAGAAGAGCTTTGGATGTCGTTCTAGAAGCCCGGAGAACTATTCCCGAAGACTACTTAAAGAAATGACGAGAAAGCCTGTCTAAGAGAACTCAGGCCGTGTTGAAGAATAAAGTTGAACACATTAAATATTCACTTTCAAACTCAGTAAAATTGTACAAACTCTTTTTTTAAAAAGTACTTTCATAGAGTATTTCCATTTGTTTGCACACATTGTAAGAAAACATTACACCTATTTTCTATGAAAATGTACAGAAATGAGGCGTGGCTCAAGACTTTTGCCCACCAGTTTACATGTTAAACACAGTAACATGGGGTGATTTTTCTGGGCAGTCCTAAAACTACTGTCAGTCTCTCTGGCTCTGTCTTGCTCTCCATGCTGTCATGAGGGATACACTTGGCTGTTCAAACTCCAGCCTCTTCAGTATGTTCAGCAGCAGCCTGGTAACCTTTGTTTCTCATTTGTCCCTGGACCTGAGCAGCAAACACTCAGTCTTAGAGCTAGGTAGGATCTGCAAATTTAGGTGACAGGGATTTTGTCAGTAGTAATTTCTACCAGACAAAACTAAAAATTGAAAGAGAAATGCACGTTTTCCCTTCACTGACCACATGCTGCACTTGCAGACAGTTAAAACTGGAGCTGAAATAGCCAAGCCGATCCAAACACTCATCCCTCCCCACTCCCCACGTGTCTCGTCTCATCCACAGTATGAAGTATCCACGGTACTCCTGCCTGATGCTGTCAGAACTGGCTCCTCCCTGCCCTTAACACTTCAACTGGAACAATCAAGGATTTACACCCCCTGCTTAACCCTGCCAAGGTCTCAAGTCGGGTAAGGCGACGGTGGTGCGGATCACTCGATGGCATCCTTTTGTGAGCAACCTCCCCCCCAACTCCTCAGTATAGCATTACCCTCTTTACATCACCACAACACTAAAATAACAACAGGGCTTTGTCTTAGTAAAGCCCTTTGTCTCAGTAGCCAAACATTTCCATGCACATCCAACACACACCCAACTTTTTGCGCACACACAGACACTGATGCAGGCATGTTTTGGATTCTACAGGCTCACCAGCTGCACATGCTCGCTATTCTTAAGTACTCAGATGCACTACCTAACATGGATTTTAAGGAGTATCTGGTATAGTCATCTGTTCAGGCAGTAATTGTATGATCCTTGAATAGGTAATGACAATTCACTGGAAATCAGGCTTTATCGAGTCTGTACCATCTTCCCCACACTGGCATTCAATAATCTGAGCAAAAACAGCAGAATCATAGCTCTCGTAGCTTTAAAAATCTTTATTAGACTGTCAAGCAAAGACCTAACAAGTGGCTATGGTAAAAACAGGCATGTGGTTATTAGTATAGAAAATGATAAGGAAAAATAATTTAATCAGTCTCAGGTGAATGTGGGGGATATGCTGTGGATAAAGCAGAAAAAGAGCACGACACTTGATGATGTTTGATGCTGTAAACTTCCCATTTTTACAGGCTGGAAAAAGACTATTTGTCAGTATCCTCCCCCTGCTCTCGAGTGAGGACAATACAGAAGCAATGGTGTCATAAAAGCTGAGTAAATAGTCCACATTTCCTTTATGTGCAGTGAGTCAGTTTCAAGTCATAGCTGGGTACACAAACTGACTTTCTACTTCTCGAATGCATTTAAATGAAGGTTCACTCCTGGTCCTTCTCCTCTCCATGAGTAATGATGTGAACCAGGTTTTTGTAGTCCAGGTTTCCAGCCACATCCGGGGGGAAGGCAGCAAACATCTGCTCCATCTAAGCAACAGAAAGGGAGACATTAACACCACTTTTATCAGATGTTATCCCCACACAGCCCATAACCCAGTGTGCATAAAAAGGGTTTTAAGATGATTCACTCAGGGGTTTTTGTTTTTTTGCATGAAAATGTGTCTGACGTGGACGCAGGTGGTCGTCATGATGACGTTCATCCTTGTATTTTTTTTTTTCCAATTCAACTCACCCACACTCACAAAACTGTTATAATGATGATAATTAGCATGGGCTGGGGGACTGCAATGTACCTCTTCAGCTGAGAATCTGTCGGCTTGTGTCGTTAGCATCTGTGTCACGCTGGAGAGGAGAAAAAAAGGTAGGGGGAAAAAAAACGCTGTAGAGATGACGAGACTTCTTTTCACAAGTGAATAAACTGTACAGGTCACAATGGTTTTTAATCATTGTGGAGCTGAGCTGTGTGAGGATGAATGACTGCAGTCAGACTGAGTCAAACTGTGAGCGGCAGCTTGCTCACTTGCAATAAATTTGCATATGCAAGCTGATGCCGCGTGACAAATGTGAGAAGCCACTTACTAGTCCTTCCTCAGGACCCCTTTACCCTCAGGGTCAAAGACTTTAAAAGCATTGAGGATGGTCTCTTCCGGATCGGCACCTGGGAACATCAAAACAGCACTGAGATACATTCGCATCAATGCTGTGTTCATGACTTAGATGTAGTTTTTACTGGCCGGCCAGTTTTTACCTTTCAGCTTCTCACCGAACATGGTGAGGAAGACGGTGAAGTTGATTGGGCCAGGAGCTTCTTTGAGCATGTCGTCGATCTCTTCTTGTTTCACATTCAGACGTCCTGCAGCACCAAAGAGTCAATGTAAACGCACGGCATGAGCGAAGATGAACACTTTGAGTGTTTCTTTGAATGGTGTCCACATACCTAAAGCAGCAAAAGTGTCCCTCAGATCGTTCTTGTCGATGAAGCCGTCTCTGTTCTGGTCCATGATGGTGAAGGCCTGAGATCAGAGCACAGGAAAAAAAAAAGCATCCAGAGTCACATCAAACAGTTTTATTTTTTTGGGTTCTCTTAAATTTTTGGTAGGCCATCTTTATATATGAACACTGTTTAGTATTTATAACGCGTTACCCTCCCCCCTCCCCTTGGATTTAGTCTGGCATCCTGGGCATGCCCTGCAGTTCATCTGCAGCCTAATCACTGATGACAAAGTCTGGATGTCTGGGCACCACTGTCCCTCATACCAGCATACCGCAAGCCTTACTGCTGTCAAGCCAGCAAGTGGGCAAACAGACAGGTGCGCATACTGCCACAATGAACAATGCAAGTAGAAAGACAAAGAAAGAAAGTGGAGACCTTTCTGTGTAATGCGTTGTGCAGTTTATTTTTTAATGCAGAAATGCCTGAACCTTGGTGAGCCGACTCGCATATTAATTCACCCGTTGCGATATTTCTCGGCAGTTCTCTGCCAAACGGAAATCCGTGAAATAGAAAATGGTTTCAGCAGCATTCACCTCTTTGAATTCCTGGATCTGGGCCTGCTCAAACATGGAGAACACATTGGAGTTGGCTCCCTCTGCTGCCCTCTTCTTGGCTTTCTTGGGGGCCTTTTTTAGCACAAAGACAGGAGAGGTGAAGCAGAAACTACACGTTTGTTCAGATAAAACTGCATGTCAGAAGAGATGAATAAATAGGATTAAGCATCTTTGTAAGAAAAAGCAGTTTAAACAGCAAAACAGCTGCTGACAAACAATTAAATAAAAGTTATGTCATCTTTTCATCCCCCCCGCAAAAATGCTAAATATTTGTGCTTTTAAATGATATGCAGGTGAAAAACTGTTACTTATCTCATCAAAACAATTGCAGCATCCTCAAAGCCATAAGACACACCTCCCAACAAACACTGCACACACACACACACACACACACACACACACACACACACACACACACACACACACACACACACACAGTACACACAGTACACAGACTTACCATGGCTGAGCAGCTGGGAGGTCAGACCAACAATGATGCCAGTGAACAATAGGGAGGCTGTGGGTGGCCTTTTGTAGCCCTCCGCCCTCCGCTCCAGTGGATGATATTTATAAACTATGCCCTCTTTAGGAAGTGACAGGTAAATGATGCTTCATACAGCATATACAGTATCGCATGCTCACACACTCTCATACATAGCCGCTCACCCTGTGGAGTCCTGATTGGCATTCGACAAAGAGAGTGGAATAACTGGTCTAGAATATCAAGAGCAGACTGAAGGTGAAAGCACTTAATCACTTTAAACAAGACTCTATCCACAGGGCATTGTCTTGTCTGTACGAACTACTGACTGCAATTGTTGTAAGTGAATGAGAGTGCTGTATAGTAAAAACAAAAGCAAGAGTGTGATCTGTCAATCTGTTGGTCCATAGTCTTTCCATAGACAGCATTATTTATAAAAGCAAAATGAAAGGAGAACATTGGACTAGCCTACCTAACTCGACCTCTGTGACACACCGATCTTTATGATAGCCACAGGTTAATCAAAAATGCATAAGTGATATGATTAGAGGTTTGTGTGACCGATAAACTTCTGCCCGCCTCTTTTGCAGTAGCACTGACAGGCTTGTGAGCCTTTACATTCAAAAAGTATTTAAGTACTGCAGAGAAATAAGAACATACTTCTTAAGATATACAATATAAACTGTATTTACCCAGTGGGAATGAATATAAAACAAATCAATTTGAGAATTTGAAATACCCAAAAGATGTAGAACTAAAACCTGATCTGTGAAAGATTACGTCAGTGTATTAGAGCAAAGCATTTGCAGATTGAATTCACTGTCTCTTTCTAACTCTGATCTGTGTGCCAATCATTTCTTGTTCCCCATCTGATTAAACGCATGAGAGTGCCTGAAAAAGCACCAGCTCATTATGTGTTATTTACTGACCTGTCAGGTCTGTGTTAGCGCCAACCTTTCTAACATGCTTCTTCACATAATATCTTTGGCTCTGCTTACCTTGGCCAGACAAAGCAGTGCATTACAGCATTGCTCTTACATTAAATCACTTAATTTATTCTATCAAGGTAATTCAAATTGATGATATTTATGGCAAAATGTCAGATTTTCAGGTTGTTTAGTGGGTTCTGGGTCCCTACAAATGGTTAACTTAATTTAATAGATAGATAGGAATTGAAAGAAGCCAGAGCATCAAGTGGCATCTTCAGTCTTCTTCACACTGTTGAGATTCATCACAGGGATTGCGGTACTAAGCTCATGGATGTCAACAGCTCTAGGTGAGACATACTGCGTGAGACACTGAACACGTCCTTACAATGTGTCTCTCAGCACCATTAACAAATCATCCCCCATCACTCGGGGCTCCCAGGTCAAGAAAAGTGACAGCGCGTGAAAATGAGCTGAATGAGCCGAGGTTGGGAGGTGAGTGGTCTAAATAAACTTAAAGCCTCCTCGCACTCGATCGTCTTACTGCTAAATAAATTGCGATGGACGAACCAGCAGCAGATGCCGTCTGTGTTGTCTCGCAGCGTGTACAGCGTGCATGCAGAGGACACAATTAGACGAGTTATTGTTAACCCAGGACGCAGATGCTATTGTTAAAAAAAAAAAAAAAAGGCTTCTTCTTCAGTTCCTCTCAGATCAAGCAGCCGCTGCAGCTACTGTGACTGGAATGGCAGGCTGAGCGCTGGGATCAGACACCTATAAATAGACGAAACCTTCTCCAACACAATGGATGTGGACAAATGGCCGTGTCACTGGCCGTCTTGAAACAGAGAGGGTAAATGCTTCAGAGGGGACTGTTTTATGATGCTTATCCACTCAGAGATAAGTTTAAATGTCTTTGTAAAGAGACACACAAGCACAACAGAAGGAGGCACAATCGAAGTGAAATGCAATGATTATAATATTTAATACTCTGTGACAAAATCTCTACAGGGAACGCTAATTAAACATTTGTTAGCAGACATCAATATCATATCCAGCGTTACAGCATTATGATTAAAGATCATGTGAATGAGAATACAAATTTAAAAGAATCTAAAAATAAAATCAAATACGATGGATAACCCTTTTGTACAGAGTCCTATAGAGAGAAGAAGACATGTGCAATTTAAAGCATTTGGTGCTTTGTTTTTGTTGTTGTTGAACATTGAGACCAACGAATCGGCTGTATTGGCTTTAAAATACATTCAGGAAGATTTTAACCATCTTAAAAATAATCATAGGGGACTTAAAGGCGAAGAAATCCTCCTAGTGAGCGCCTAACTGTTGACAGGCAAACTGGGCAAGTTAAAGTTTGGCATCTCGTTTGTTTACATTCAAAAAATACTGCTAAAATCCACAAAATATTCTATTTCTATACATCAGATCATGATGTACAGAAATGCATCCATCTTAGCCACGTGAACCGAATGAGCGTGGATGGACTTTAGCATTTGTTGTGATTGGACTGGATGTTTTAACTTGCCAAGAATTCCTTAAAGAAAGAAAAAAAAAAAGTTATATAATATAGTTGTGTGAATTTACTGTGCAAATACATGAGAGTTTAAAGATAGAAAGTGTTATTCACGTGCTTTGTTTTTAAAAATGTAGATTAAAAATATAACCCAAATGAGGCAGAAGCAGAAGACAACACCCCGTTTCATTTTCGAGATATATATATATATCCATGCCATTAACGGATCAGGGAAAAGAAAAACAAAACAAAAAGATTTTTTCTTCATCTTCACTTTAAACAATTTTGGGTTATATACAACAGCAGGGGACATTGTACAAAAAGAAATGCTCAAGTACTATGTTTTAAGCTTCAAACATGATCTTTTTTCCCTCCCGTCGTTTAGGTCAGCACTGAGGTTTTGCCTTTGACAGATGGAAGTGCATACACAAGTTTGTTTGAGATACAATCACTCACTTGATAAAGAACGTTTGGACATTAAAAGAATACTCATCGGACATTCAAGAGGACACACTGTCACTTTTTTTTTTTCCTTTAACAAAAATAGACACGGCTTATCCAGCCTTGAAATTCCTTCTTAATATATATAAAATTATGTCTCGTCTATTTACAGTCAGATAGCGTTCTGAAGATTTAGAAAGGTCCTGCTCCATTGCTGCTGGGGATTGTGGGTAGTGCAGTTTTAGTGTGTGGTTCTACAGAGTGTATTTTTTGGGAGGGATTATATATTAATTAATTTTGATTCAGTTTATTCATGCTTCAGCCGAGTCCGGTCAGCATTACTGACCAAGGACCGAGCTGAAAATGATTGTAATTAGCCAATAACGATTGTGTGTTAACATGTGAGCACAGGGCTGGAGCCAGAAGTGATACTCAGTGTCACAACAGGTGATCTGCTACACATTTGCCCTGATCTGTAGCTGCTGTAGACAGCACATGTGGAAATGAGCCACATGTGTTAATGGCATTTTGAATAAAATGACTAAATATATAGGCATCACTTGCTATGGCTGTGCTTATCCATTGTAGTTAATGCTGCTAGAGTTAAATGAAGCAAGCCAAACCCAGTAGTCTTAACTTGAGAACTCATCTCAGATTTTCTTTGTGGAAGAAGAAATTATATATAATTACTAATCCCTACTCGGAGTAGAGAACACATGCTCCAATGCATCGCAAAAAACCCTGCTCAGGTGGTTAATATGGCATTTTGTTGACCTTTATTTAAAACTATAACCTGATACTAATGACATCTCTTTATTTATCTGGTGCTCGCTACGTTCTGACAGCTACAGTTGTTTTCCTCCATGGGTTTTTCACTTTGGATATCGGGCAAAACAGATGTGTGGCAGTGTTTCATCATGAGTTGGTAACATTCTCACTGGTTCTCCGCTACATCTTCTCTCTTTTCAAACATGAACTTCTTCTTCCACAGCGGACACGAGGGTCTTTTGTCCTTCAAACAGATGACTGATCCCACACCTGTAGGGTAAAACCAACAACATGAAGTCAGGTTAATACACAGATTTTGAGTCAAAATGTACACTAACACAAGAGTTAGACTAAGGGTCCACAGCCTTGAAAGCTGGTCTTTCCATGTTAAGTACACCTGTAGTGTCATGAAAATCCACAGTATAAGCCAAAACTAAACAAATGTAAAAGACCACATGAACACTGCAAGACTATAAAGTCTGGGGAGAAATTTATACTCCTTAAAGGTCTGTAACAGTCCATCCTATAGTCATAGTATTTCACTCAAAACAAGATATCACAACCCACTACTGTCATAAAAGCAGCATAAGTGCATCACGAACCACTGAATCAACCGCCTGGATGGAAACGCCGAAGTTTTGTACTGAACCTTTTACCATACTCCAACAGTTTCCAATGTATGTCAATAAAACACAAAAATATTCAGCTAATTGCTAACAGTTACACATTAAGTTAATGTAATGCAGAATTTCTTGACAAACCTTGTTAACAGAGTTTATGGGTGTGCGTCCGGAGCCAGTATGAAGCCTTTGACGCTCTTCAAAACGTCCAGGGGATCTCTCCCTACGAACATCCATCATCCTGCCAGGGGAGCGGTCCATGCGAGGGTCGGCCATGGCCCTGCCTGGTGATCGCTCCAACCGGGGGTCTGCCATGGCTCGACCAGGCGAGCCCACTATCCGGCTTTCCAGCATTCTGCCAGGAGACTTCTCTCTCTCCAGTGGACGGCTTGGGGACTTGTCCCGCCGAAACTCTGTGCGAGCCTCTCTGTAACGGTGTGGTGTGCCTGGGTCTCCATGGACCAGAGGATTGGCTGCCAGCCTTTTAGAGATGTGCTCATTGTAGGAAGGAGGACCACGCTTGTTGGGACTGTCGGGAGGAACCAAGGTTAAAATAAAGAAGAAAAAAAAAAGGGAAAAAAGGAGCATTGGGCAAATGTTGGGCAATGTTTTTATTTGTCTCAGTTCTTGGACTTAGTTTGGCACTGTGGGACTCTGGTCACTCAGCAGATTTGGTGAGATTGATGGACTTGCAATTAAGCTGATTTAATAAGCTAATATATAAATACACAGCACTGCTATTTGTAATCAGAACAGACTGATCATATAAATTCAATTTGGTTTCCTAAATAAGAGTGGATTCTGTCACTGACAACAATTACTGTAGAACAAAGCTTTGACTTGCAAAGCACAGTCAGTAAGCGTCACGATGAGTAACAGACCAGTCATAAAAGGGAAGATGTCAGTCTTTATTCAAAAATTTCCTTTCTACATTTGACACAGAACTTTAAAAAGTAATTTAGGTAAAATAAAGAATGATGACGGCAACATTTTTTAAAATCTGCTACAGATAAAAAATGAACTCTTCTTCCTGCAAAAGACAAAATGATGGCATTACTCTCCTGTTTTTTTTTTTGTTTTTTTTTTAACTAGTTCAAACATTTAAGCCAAACTTACGACCTATAGATGCCAACCTGTGCCCCTCAGTGCCAGCTAGGCCCAGTGACTCATTAACACCAGTGTACACAGAACAGAAGGATGGAGCGTGCTTAGAAATCTCCCTCTATGTACATCTCTGACCTACAAACCAGTTTCCAAATATTTGGGATGCTATGTATAAAGGTGACTGGCAGATGGTATTTAATGCTATTTGTGTGTCATTACCTGCGTCCAGAGCCATTACGCTGCAGATCTCCACCGTCTTGGCTTTGGACAAGGTTGCCCTTGCAGCAAATGACCCGAAGTTTGTTCTGATAGGATGAAGCCAGGTATATGGCTCCAGAGGAAATGGCGGGGCCAAGGTAGCGTGGGTTAGGGATATCCAGATGTGCGTATGAGTGAGGACTGGAAAAAGAGAAGAAAAATCAGCCATGGCAGAATTCGAAGTTGGAAAATAAAAAGAACTTGATAAACAATTTAAAAAAGCTGAGAACAATCTTACCCAAGAGCCGCATGTCCCTGAATCTCAATGACGTCCAGAGAGTTGAAGTAGGTCACAAATAGGTAAGGCTCTCTATAGGCTGAAATACAGAAATACAACTTGTTATTTTAAAAAACCTAAAAATCCTTAAATCACGAAAACTATTTTTGGGCTTTTTGGCCTTTATTTGAGAGAACAGTGAAGACCAGACAGGAAAGCAGGGAGAGAGTGAAGACGTGCAGCAAAAGGCCCAGAGTCAGACTCAAACCCAGGCCACTGCATTGCAGGATATGGTCACCTGCTCCACCTGGTGCCCAAAGAAACTACGCTTCTAGTAAACATGCAGATTTACACTTACCAAATGAGAGAGGCAGACGGCTCCATTTGATGTCCTCACTTCTACTTCTGCGGCCATATGCATCCACAAACACACCAAACTCTGCAAAAAATAAATACATAAACAAAATGAGTTATTTAAATTTAGCATAGAATATGTAACCAAAAAAGAAAACAATGACTTTAGAAATGCTTAGAGATCGCTTGTCAAATACAGATTCTAAGACAAACTGTTCCACAACTTTGTTTATCCACTAGTTTGGGGGTGTGTATACACATTCAACTGAGAGGGTTTGCCAGCAGAAGTAACTGTCTAACCATGGAAACAGAGCAGGTATTCATCCTTCTGTGGAGCCGTGGTGACCTGGATGATAGAGATGGGGAAGCTGTGGGAGGAAGCCGCGAAGACAGCTGACGCTAGCGTCACATCGTTTTTATCCAAGAACTCTGCAGAGAGAAATCATTAGTATCATTCAGCTTGTTCAGGTGTGAATGTTGGAACCCAACAGAGACAGAAACACCCTTGAGTGGACTTTGTTGGAGCACCATCTGGTTGTAAAGAAATAATACTAAAGAAACAATAATGCTGCATTTGACAGACCTTCCAGTACATACTGCTTCATCTCAATCTCATAGAACTTGTTGGTGCCGATAATGATACTGTAGCCAGTGAAGTGAATACAGCTGCAAGGCTCTGATGTCTCAATCTCCTGCAAACACACACACAAAAAAATTTTATTTTTATTTTATTTTATTTTTTTTAAAACTCATTATTTCTAGAAGAAAAACAGAGCATCTATATTTCCTAGAAAAAAAAAAGTCCATTGTTCACAATAAAGGTCTCGTCACTGTAAGCGGTTCACTTTTAATGCTCATTCACCTTTCTGATGCAGAACTTGTTGAGGCCTTGATTATGCCGCAGGATTGTAATCTTATTGGGCATTGCAGCACAAATACAGAGCCCATTATCAATCTGTAAAGAAAGAACAATTCTGCAATCAGGCAGCACACAACACGATGCCATTACTGTGATGTTCAGCTCCTTAACTCAGACCCAATAACAGTCCACAAGGACTCTGCTCCCTGCAAGTTACAACATGACTCACCTTTCCAGAGGAGAAGAGATGGCATCCTTTGACTGTCTCAAAGATGAAGGGGTTGAGGTCAGGCTGAGCTGGGAGATGGGACTGTGACAAAGACTGTTTCACCTTCTTGATCTCTACCAGGCACAGTGCCCTCTCCTCCCCTGAATGACACATCAAACATGCCAAGTGTGAGATGATGCGCATCATCTTCTCTTTACTTCACTTTCGTTCGCTGTTACTTCAAAGCACACATTATGGCTTCTAAAAGATAACCATAATGTGATGTAATGTGTTACAATAAATGCACACTATCCAGAAGCATTATGTTACAGCTGAAACAGTGTACGAGGAAAACATAAATCTGATAATATCATAAAATAACTTCAATATAATGGCCTCCATTAACTGACCAGTGATCATCAGCAGCTTATCAAGCTCCTTCAGGATCTGGATCTGGAAGACTGAGGTCAGGCCCGGGATGTGAGTCAAAGAGTTCTTTATCACATTCAGAGCATACAAACCCTCCTCAGAACCAACCAAGACAATCTGCAAGAAAGGACGAGATCACCAGAGCTTTAAAAAAACAAAAAGAAAGAAAGAAACATCCAGCATGGTGATGTCTAACTAGAAAGCTGACCAATTAGGTTTTTAACTCTGTTTACATGTTTGTTTTTATACCTGGTCAGTGAGAGGCAGAGTGCAGTTGATGTCCAAACGGTCGTCACCCTCCAGCTTCAGCAGAGAATTGCCCAGAAGTTTCTATGGAGAGAGAGAGAGAAAGGGAGAGAATGGAGCAGGGGAAGGAGGCGGATTAAGACTTCCTGCAAATCGGGAGCTTTAGCAAGACAAGCTAACACAGCAGGGATGCCAGCCGGAAAGCTGCCACAAAATAACCACAGCAACATAACATTAAAGATGTGTCATAATTTGGTGTCTAAATGAGCTAACAGTAAAAGATAGTGAGAAAGACAGGGAGAGAAAGAGAGAACCTTGCAAAGTCTTTCCTGTTGAGACTGAAGCTCACTTGCAATGCTAACAACAGAACAACTACAGAGCAAGAAATACATTTTATGTTGTTTAAAACAGACAAGCACAAATGAGCTATGTCTGACCATTAATAAATGATATTTTTAATTTGAGGACACACTGCCTTTTGTTGACAAATGGTCAGAATAAAACCCTCCAAGTTTATACATTTCATGACTGTAATGGGTTCTGTGGAGAGTGGCTCTTTGTTTCCACTTTATACCAATAAAATCAATGATGAAGCACAAGCTCAGCAAATATCACAGTGCCATTTTTCCAGTAATGTTGGCCTTGAGGCTTTATCACTGAACATTAGTGCCTGACCTCAGTAATGTTCTTATGGTTTAGTGGGAAGAAAACTCCTCAACTATCTTAGCGTTGGATCTGCAGTTACATAGCCTTTTCGAAAAAGCTGATACAGTTCAACAACTTACAGCCAGTCTCTAAAACCAGATGAGAGGCTGTGTAAAATACACATAAATGAGAATGGAATGATTTGGAAATCATTTAGACCCTTCATCTAATTTAGAATATTAGAAAGATAACATATCAAAGTATGGAACAGAAATGCTGTCTGTGGGGGGGGTTATTTTGAATTTGATGCCAGCAAAAAAGTCTGAAATAGTTGTTGATTGTTAGCAAGAAGGAAAACCCCACACACTCAACAATATTTAAATAATCCAAAACAGCTCAATAACATAAGAATTAATGATAATAATGATGATAATAATGATGATGATAATAATAATAATAATAATAATAATAATAATAAGCAAAACAGGTGAGGAAAAAATCCCTTTAGATACAGGAAAAAAAGGTGCTGCATATGGGTTAAAGAACAGAAGGGAGAAAAGCTGCTGGCATTAATTTAAAAAAAAATATGTTCACAAAAGCAATAACAGAGTCAACGAAAATTTCACAGATTATGCATTTCATATGTTATCTTTGAAGTATTTAAATAAATATGGGGTTAAATGATAAGCAAAGCATTGTCATTGGTCTTATTTACATTTTACACCCTGCACTATCCTTACTGTATGCTGTACATACAGTAAGGATACGATGTAATCAAGCTGCCGCAAGCTGCATGTTCAACTTTCCATATTTAGTAAGTGGTACAACTGAAAAACACAGCAATGCAACTTTTTGAGAATACTGAAATACACTTGTGGAACCATTTGACTTCCTACTTCACTTTTAATTTAAGGGTCATTTTGCAGAGAACATGGAAGAAAATATTTCTTCAGTTTCTTCTAAAACTGCAAGAAACACAGAAGCGCCAACAGCCTATAGCTGCACACTGAAGTTAAATTGCTCAAGGTCTGTTTGTGTGACGTCATATTTCTGAGAAGGGGGGCTTAAGCAGTGCATGGGCTTTGCAGAATCATGCATGACATAGCATAGGACACCAAATAAATGGTGCACAGCAGTCTATTCACATCCATGCACTACATATGTTTCTGTGTGAATACACACACCATATTCAGGAACTGATTCAAGGACTGTACTTATAGTGCATCAGTGTCATATGTATGTACAGCTACTGCATGCTCAGTCGATCGGTCGACTGAAGCTCAAGCATTCGTGCAGCTACTTACTGTACCTGAACCAGAGGGGACAGGTTCTTCTGTCTTTTAGAAACACCTGCCTATAATATGATTCACACAACCGAGTTGAATGGAGATACACACACACACACACACAGTATAGTTATATAAAGAAAAAAGACAATGACAACAAATAAACACAAGACGTGGATGTTGAGAACATGCAGAGAGAGAAAGAAGAGGGAGGGGGAGAAGAAGAAGTGAAGGCACTGGCTGATGTTTAATGGAGGTACTCAATATTTTACCCAATTTTCACACAAAATGACACAACCAGCTTTGTATTAATTTGCTCATTCATATGGGCCTAACAACAAAGCTTGTGCTGTGTAAAGGAGGCAATGGCTTTTTGCAACACCCCAAATACAGTAAGCCTAAATTATGAACGCTATCAAGCCTGACACAAGGACATTCATAGGTATGTAATATGCAGGCATGATACTTACAGCATCAGAATCCACTTTCTCTCTAGATCCACGACTACCACCCACAACAGACTCCAGTACTGCCACCCAGCGCTGCTTGTCAGGAAAGCTAGGAGCCATGAAGTAGAGGGACTGGCCAGGCCAACATGTGGTGTGCGGATGCGATTCCAGCTTCAACACATACGGGATGTCTACGCACAGACATAAAAAAAATGCATCAGTTTGTTCCTCTGCTAGCAGCTTAATTTCACAGCTGAGCAGAAGCGTCAACATTTTTGCTGTATTTTGTGTTTAAACATTTTAGACAGGAGAGGTAAATCCAAATCAAAATTTGGAGAGAGGATGATACACTTAATATCCTACAACAGATTGAGTACACTGGGATTAACTAGTATTGATCCAGTACCAGACTTGGCAGTGTTGATGAGCTCAGAGGCTCCAACAGCTCCATGGACAGTCACCTCTCCATCAGGCAGACAGAGCTCAAACTCTTCCTCAGCCTTTACAGAGTCTACAAAGAAGGGAAGAGAAAAACAGAGGATTCTCCAATTTGACCTACATGGTAACATTCACTATACAGTTGAATTATGAGCAAAAACAAAGACAGAATCAGTCATCTTGAAAAATAATAAAATAAATAAAAAGAATTTAATGAAGTACTGACCTTCTCTGGGCTCAGTATCATAGATGGACACTTTGGTTCCATCAAGAACCACATATTTCCTCTCCCAGCCTTGTTGCCCACGCTTGCCATTTCTAAAGGAGTAAATATACAAATAGGCAAACTATATTCAATGCAGTGTACATAACATACTGCATACATTCAGGATGGCAGTAAGGACTTAAATAGTTACCTAGGCTGCTTCATCCATCCTTCCAAGCGAACATGCCCACTGGCTTCTTTAACCTGCAGTGCAGGCGAGTTTGCCTTTTCTCGGCACAGGGCTTCTGAAAAGTGAGTGGCATACTCAGCTGGCAGACCACAGGTGGCCGGAAGACACGGCGAGCATTTGGGATGGCAAATAGTGTGGCACTCTACAATGAGACAAAGAGAAGGATGAAAAATCTGATTGGATTTAGTGAAAAGTTCTTTACCATGCTGAATCTTGTCAATAAAGAAGGCAAGAATACAGAATGGTAGGGATCATCACATAAAAAAATATCCAAATTCTATCTATCAACATTTCATTTGTACAGCTGTACATATAAAACATGGAAGGGTACTGTTCTAAAATGCTGATTTGGGAACACATCCAACTTATTTTCTAAGACTCACAACACTTGGAAGGCAAGACTGATTCCACCATGTGATGGCGATGCTATAATAACTATTTCCAGTATTTTTGTTAAAGCTGGCCAGTAATGTATCTTCTGAAATATTTTCACATTCAGTCTGCCCAGCTACAGCACAGGATACAGACCTAGACAAGTGGCAGCTTGCCGTCCAAAATGCACAGTGTCCAGGCAGACGGCACACTTGGCAGCCCTCATGTTGAGGCCCACGGTGAAACGATGAGGGATGTTGTGATGCATTCTTTCTTTCACACGATGACCAAACTCTATAAAGCAGTACAGGTAGGCAGTGTAAGGAGTTAGTGAAAATAGGCATAGTCACTTACAGTCTTAATTACTTAAGAGTCAGCAACAGTTAAATGAGATCCAGCTCTTTAAAGCAGTATGAGGCAATCCAAATAATGATTTTTTTCAATGCAGATATTGCATATAAATGAAAGCTCAAGTACCAAAGTAGTTGACTGGAATCAGATTGTGCATGCCAGTGTGCATGGGATGTATTAAAATGTTTCCAGGTGAAAAGGTACCTATCCTACCATATGCTATCTAAATCATGACTCCAGAAATGAGGGGGGGGGGGGGGACTTGACTCCTAAAAAAGCCTTTGGTCAAGCTACAGTTAGCCAGTGGACAAGAAGACAGATGTATAATACAGCAATGAGCATGTGGGTGCACAATTTACCACGAGCAGCAGATGAGCACATGTGTGAAGAGACACTGTAGTGGCTGCTAACTTACTTTCAAACGTGACCCTCCTCTTTTCTGTGAGGAGCAACAGGAAAAAGAAAGAAAGGAGAGGAATCTAACAATAGCTAAGTGAAACCAAAAGAACATGGACAGTAAGGAGCTTGAAACACAAAGCAAGTCCAACTTAACCACTCTTATGGATTTGGGCAAATCATTGTTTTAGGCCAGTCTGTAAATACAGACTAAAATAGGGTATAGCAACATTCCCTAAGTACTCCCTAAGCACCTTCTGTATCATAAAAATCACTGTATTAATGGACTCATCAATAATTTGGAAAATACAAATATAGTTATTTCAGGTTTTTCCTAAAGAAGTTTATTAGGAGACTGTTTCTTTATACCTTTGGATGTGATCTATTGAGCAAGCTACACAGCTATGACAGAGTATTCAGCAAATGTTCAGTTTCCATGGTGATCAACAGCATAAAAAGATATAATTTTGCTTTGTGATGGTGGAAACCCTGGACTAAAACCAATGATACCTGCCCAATCCACTGTTGCTTTGCTTTGTGAGACAGACACGAGCAGGATTACAAAGTCAGCTGGATAAATGTCGTGAATGAAACCTAAAACAATGATTTTTGTTGCTTTGTGTCAGCCCATGTTCCTGTTTGGAGCGAGTTCTAGTCTTAACATGTTCTGAGAACAGTTATCCAACTTTATTTCACTTCATAATCCTGCTTTGTGAAACTGGTCACACATTTAAAAAACAAAACAAAACACAACGTAAACAAGACAAGTGATTGGGGAGTCCATTTATTAGCATAAGGTGGAATGCTCCTGTAAGAAAACTGTACAGCCTCAATTTGGGAATCTGAGGTTCAAATTTGGCTGCATTTAGATGAGCTGTATATTTGTTTATGGTCTGTGTGTGAATGACTAACCTTCAGGTGTAGATGTCTCCTTGCAGCGGGTGGAGGGGTTAAGCAGGCTGCTGGGGTTGGGCTGATGTTCTGGGGATTTGACAATGGCTGACATGAGGATTTGATGTCGAGCCTGGGCTGGTGTGGAAGGGGCTACATGGTCCTTGAAATGAGCCGCTTTGGGAGTTTGGGAGGAAAAGGAATTATAAGAACACTGTTTGCAAAGACTGAAGGGCTTACTAGAGGGTAGATGTATTTATTTGAACTTTTGTCCTTTTCTGGGATGATCACAATCCAGTGTTGTCTACATAAAATATTCTGACAGATTTTTAGTCTTGCTACATGGCACTTCAGTAATCACCACACAAACAAAAACTATAAAGACTAAAAACACTCAAGATTTCCGTCCTTACCCTCTTCTCTGAGGGACCGCAGCTCTATCCTCATCTTCTGCAGAGCCTCCTCCAGCTCTGCACACCTTGAGCGCTCCTTCTCCAAAGCTAGTTTCATGTCACTGTACTGCAATGGAACTGCTGGCTGGGCCTGTGGAGCTAATGCCCCATTAGTTGTGGTGCCTACATCTTCCCGCCGCCGCCCAAATATACCCTGCTCAGAGAGGAAACAGTACTCAGTTGGCTTTACCTTGAAGCTGATTATTAATGTAACATGGTTTGTACATAGATTTTGTAAATATTTTCCCACACCTTCTTTTTTTTAGTGGGTTGGTCCATTTTGGCCTGGAGGAAGTCAATGAGTTTAGTCTGCTGGGAGATTGTCCCCTCCATCTTCACCTTCTCATGGGAATATACCGCCTGTAGGCAGGAAAACAAAAGCTCAGAGAAGGAAATACTTCTGAAGACAGCTATGAGAAGAATTTCCACTGGGATTGCATGACTTAAGATTACTTTATCCTTCTTATGCACCGGTATCAGTGGCACTATTTTAATATCCAGCTGGGACTCCTCCCCAGAGACCACAGTATTTTATCTTACTGCAGAGGTTTGCACTGAGCACCTGTATATTCTCCAGCTGGTACTCCAGATCGGTCCTCTCTGTCTTGAGCATGTCGGTTTGGTCCAGAGCATCCTGCAGGCCCTGGGTCAAACGGAAAATGTGGCTCTTCTGGAGGTCCATCTGCTGCTGCAGTTTTGCTTGCTGCATGAACACCAGCACACAAATCTTTTTGGTACAGTTTGCTAACAGCAGCAATAGAGCAATAGTTACAATAAGTAACAACAAGAAACCCAAGTTTCTTAAATATATGTGTAGAAATATCATGCAGGTTAATTGACTTTCACTTCCTACCTCTTCCATCAGCCTTTGTTTCAGTTCTCTCTCAGTCTCCAGCTTCTGCTGTAAGCTACGGGCATTCATCTCCAGCATGGCATGTTTCTTCTCCAGATCATTGAGCTGTGAGAACATGTGAGTGCCTGTTAACCTCTAATTCATCCCAGCTACAAGTCAAACCATATTTTTGAAAGATTGAAGCTGGGGTTAAAGTTAGTTCATGGATAACAGACTCACAGTATCAGACAGACTTTCAGCCTTTAGTCTTTGCTCCTTCAAAGCCTGTTGTAAGGCCAAGATCTCAGCCTTATGCTCTTTGACTGCCAGCTCTACTGCCTGGCGAGACTCAGTGCTGCGCTGGTCTGCACGCAGCCTTTGAACACAACAATAAAGTGTTATGACTGTAATAAACTAATTTATAAATAGAAATGACATACAATGACCACTTTCTATGTAATAAGCGCAAGTATAAATTTAAGAATGTCACCTATTCTGCTTCTCATTGTCCAGCAGTCTTTGCATGTCCCTGGAGCGTCTCTCAGCTTGGCTTTTTTCATCTTCCAGAGCTGCTCTCCAAGCCTCCCACTGCCTCTCCTTCTCCAGCAACTCATCGTTTAGGGACTCCAGCTCCACCACCTGCTCCTCCAACATGCTGCATGTGGTCTTCAGTGTCTCAATGTTCTGAGAGCATAAATGAAATAACAGACTGAAGAGAACATCTTTCTCAGCGTTTGGCAATACCACGTGATTGTTGTCTCTATTCAATGATCTCTGATGCATCATAATAGGTTCTCTGGCCTTGAATATTTCAGACAAAAAATACAAATAAATTGTGTTTTAAAAAAAGTAAATTAAATTCAAAAAGGATTATAAATTGTTGCTTTTTTAATCTGCTGGCAATATTTGAGCAATTAATAATGAATCTTTCTACTCCATCTACTAACCTGTGGTAAGCATCTAATCTTTTAATTTAGGTTTAGACTGTTTCAGAGATACACTCCTTCCTATTCAGCTGCTGGTATGAGATGGTCTCAGCACCGTAAGTGAATGGCACGAAGCTGACAGAAGACACTGACTGCATGCATTTAGTTATCAGAAGGACATTTAGCTTAAACACCCCATACAGCACTAGACAGCAGCAAAAACCATCCATGACATGTAGCAAAAGTGCTAACTTCATTAATTACTTCTAATAAAACCTGGTGACGAGATTGAACAGCAAATTACACTGTGTGCACCGGTTCAAACAGCTGAGCCACACAGAGGCACAGTTTATAAGCTAGTTTAATATTGTCTGATCTGTTTACCAGTGCTGCGTTGTAATGTTTATGGAGGTGTTCCCATAAATACTAGTATATAACCCCTCTAGTTATTAAAACAAGTAGAAAAATAGAATTGCCTTGTGCAGAAAACTCTGATCTAATATATTAAGTGTTACTTGGTATGTGTCACTGTCAAATCTCACCTGTAAGTTCATAAAACAGGCTCATTCAATAAGTGTTGTGGCAATGTCTCACTGAAGCAAGGCACATTACCATGAAAATGATTTACATCTGAATGACACTCAACACACTGAGAAGCCAGCAATTTGTCTGGAAACGGTTTTTGTTACCTGTTTCTGGTTGTTGAGGTGCATCTCACGGTCAGCCACCTCCCTCCTCAGGCGGTCCACTTCCTGGCTGAGCTGCAGCCGATCCTCTCTCTCATCTGATGCCTCATCAAGCTGTTTGGACAGGTAGAAGTTCTGGCGATTCAACTCGGCGTTCTCCTGACTAAGCTGTGTCAGCTGTTCCTCTAGGTCAGTGATCACCTGAGGAGGCACAAACAGGTAAAGGTTTACACGTGCAAACAAGAACACATTTTAAGGCTTTATGCACAAAACTGGCTGTGTTGTAATAATTCTAACTCCAATTTTTTTCATTTCATGATGTTCAAAATGTTTTCAATTGGTGAAGTTTAGAACTCAACTCTGTAATATGTGCAGTATGCAGTTTAGCATCGTCTTGCTGAAATATGCAAGCCCTTCCCTGGAAAAGATATTGACTGGATAGGAGCATATATATTTTCTAAAACCTGTATACACCTGTCAGTACTGAAGGTGTCTTTCTAGATGTGCATGGTGCCAATTCTACAAGCACTGATGCACTCTCATTCCATTAGAGCTGCAGCCTTTTGAACTGAGCGCTGGTAACAACCCAGATGGTTCCTCTCCTCTTTAGTCAAAAGGACATGAAGTCCATGTTTCCCAAAAAGAATTTTACATTTTGATTTATCTGACCACAGAACAGCTTTCCACTTAACCTCAGTGCATTTTAAAAGAACTTTGGCCCAGAGAAGACGTCAGCGTTTCTGGATCATGTGCATATATGACGTCTTTGCGTTACAGAGCTTTAACCTGCATTTGTGGATGGCACGGTGAACTGTGATCATAGACAGTGATTTATAGAAATGTTCCCGAGTCCATGAAGAGATTTCTGGGAGGGAATTGTATCTGTTGCTAATGCAGTGCTACCTCATGGCACAAAGATTACAGGCATCGAATTTTTATCTTCAGTCTTGTCTCTTGCACACAGAAATTTCTCCAGATTCTCAGAACATTTTGATGATATTATGCACCATAGATGACAAGATATTCATAGTTCAATACTAATTAAAGATTCTTATATTATATTATTTGTAGGTGCGAGTTTTGGCAAATTGGTGAATCTCTGTCCATCTTCTGAAAAACTCTGCTTCTCTTGCTACCCAATCTGCTGCCACTTAATTAACTGATTTAGTTTCAAAACATCCCTCAAATATTTCATGACAGAGTAAAATGTTACAGTTTAAAGATTTAAAGTTTTCTATATTCTGTTAGGAATAAAATAGAAAATTTATGAGATTTCCAGATCTTTGCATTCTGTTTTTAATTTATATCATCACAACTTCTTTGGAAGTGGGATTGTAATAGCACAGCTGTAGTGAGTATAATTTACAGGTGTAATGAGTACAGTGACAGCAAGTCATTTCCAGTCAGAGAAATAGGAAACATGTTTTTGGCACATATGAACCACAAAACTGTTGTTTCACTTTAAATGTAACATAATAAGAATTTGTTTCTATTTTAACTCCATGACAAATAGTGGTGCAACGGATCAAAAATCTCACGGTTAGGAGATTTTAAGTCACGGATCGGATCAATTTTCGGATCAGCAAAAAAGAAAAAAGACAAAAATTTAACATGTGATGCCTAATAAGTAACACATTTACTTATCGCACTCCACTGTGATATAATGAGCTGTCACGGTCACGTAGCTTTCCGTTGCCCTGGAGGTCCACCCATTTGTAGTAGTTAGGGCAACAGAAGGTGCCTGGGACAGTTCAGCCATAACTTTAAACTTTTGCTGCTCATACATGCTTGGAACGATCTTGCCACTAAAGTGGACGCGCAACGGGATATCATAGCATGGCTCAAGCACGTTTATCAGTTTAAACCCCTTGTTTTGCACAACGGAATACGGCCTCCCGTCTGCAGTTAAACACCCCAATAGCTTTTGTAATAGCTTTAGCCCGGTCGGATTGGGCAGCAAAGGGCTGCTTAAATACCGCAAACTCCTCTGCTCCTCCACTTGGACCACTAGCGCTGGCCATAACTATGCTTGTCAGACCCACCACGCGCACCATACACATACTTTTTTTTTTTTTTTTTTCTCTCTTTTCTTCTGTGGATAGGGATCGGTTCGGATTACGGATCAACCATGATCCGTTGCACCACTAATGACAAATAAGATAATTTGTTGAAGACGATAGATGGACATGTTCATCTTACATTTACAGTACATTTTTAAAAAGAACTGCACAAATTGGAAGCTACCTAACAGTTGAATTAAAGTGGTCTCAGCACTACTCAGAGGTAACTGAAGTAATGTGTTAGCTGCGCATCAAAAAGATTTTTGTCTTTGTGACAACTGTAATGGCACCTTTTATAAAAAATAAAACAAAAACAATTCACCAGTAAAATGCTAACAGAGTGCTCTGCACAGCAAGCTGCATTTTGCTGCCAAAGATTGATTCAGTAGACTACATTGTTACATTAGAACAATCTTTTGCAGCTACACATGAATCACTATATATTCAAGGGTCTTGTGAAACCTTTGAAGAATTTTATCTCCTGCTGCTGAAAGCACAGACAAAAGGCTGTGGAATCACTTACTGAACAACTGTCTCTTAAGGCATCAAACTTCCGCTGAATATCGTCTCTGTGGTTCTGGAAGAAGAGCAAATGAAAAGAAAAAATACAAGCAAATCTGAGTATGCATAATGTGTAATCGTAAAGAATGCCATTCATACTAACAGCACTATAAAAAAAGTTATTATTGTATTAATAATACAGGCTTATATCCATATATAGGAAATGGTGAATACCACCATTACTTTGGGTGACTGTGATTGCATACATGTGTGCTTCCTCTTGCTCGTCTTACCCTGAGGGCCGTGATCTCCTCCTCAGCCTCAGCAGTTGTCTCTTCCAGCTCAGTCTTAGCTTGCTGCAGCTGACTCTCTAATGCAAGACGTGCAGCCTGTAGGCTGCTGATTTGGGACTCACGCTCCTGGAGGGACAGGGTCAACTCTGACACCTGCCTCTTAATCTCCAGTTTCTCCTCTTCATGTTCTAGGCCCATCTACAACACAGAGAGGGTTAGTGTGAATACTGCGTTGATATTGAACAAATCGAACCTTTAACACTTTGTATTTGAATATCATTTTCAGCATAACTTTAACCTTAATCACATTGTTAGGAAAGCAGAGTGCTACTAATGAAAGACTGCTGGAATGAATATGCACTTTTAGTTAATCTCAGGTTCTGCACTTCTTACTGGCAAATACAGAAATTCAGTCTGCTGAAAAATACACAAGGGTTCATTTAGCTGTTTCATAAGTGTTTGACAGATGGAACGGCCGATCACAACTGAAGTACATATTTGTGTGTGTGAGGACAGTGTGTATGTGTTTAAGCGAGGGTGCAGAGAGGCCAGCAATTAGTGCCAATCTGTGTATCATGTCTCAGTAGCGAAGACCGTGTGGAGGTAGAATATGACATCCAGTCAGCAGGCTGTCGACCAGGAGCGTCGACAGACAAGCACACTGGGGGGTGAGAGCGTTCAGAAGAAAGGGGGCATTGTGTTCCTCAAAATTAAGCCGGGACTTCTTTTTATTGAGCAGATTTGCAATGGGTTCATAAAGACATCATGAAATTGAGGGGTGCGCTTCTCAGTGACTGAAAACATTACATACATACGAGTATAACTTGAGTTTAATGCTTGCAAGCAATTATCAGTCATCCAGTTTGAGGGTAAAATGTTGACTGTCCATGCCAGAACTTCTGGTCCTGCTACATTTTCTTATGGTTTAGGATTTTATCAGTTGTTAGCTAATAAATGACTTTAACTGAACAAACACACACATCCACACATGTGCAATAACACTAAGTGCAATAATCTTTTCTGGCATCGTTGTATTTTTACTCAGTTGTATATAGCATTCGTATTCTATTTTTATCTTATTGTATATTTTTATTCTATTTTATTCTACTGTATATAGTATATTATTTTATTCTATTCTGTACAGCTGTGTACTGTATTTATTCTTATTGTATTCTAATTTTTGCGTCATAACTTTTGCACTGTCCACTTCCTGCTGTGACAAAACAAATTTCCCACGTGTGGGACTAATAAAGGTTATCTTATCTTATCTTATCTTAAACAGCACTGCTCCAGAGATAATACAGGAAGAGAACTGCAATTTTGTAAAGAGTGCCATTACAGATCTGTTTTTAATTAGCCGTTTATCTGAAAAGCATCTGAGCTCGCTTGCTGATCAGCTGCCCTAATCCCTTTTGTGGATAGTAAGGCTACACTGTGTGTCGGCTAAAGTGAATTAGTTAATCTTGAGCTTGAACAGATTTTGTACTGTCTCTCGGCCTCCTGTTGCCTCACCTCCCGCAGCCTGCTCTCCAGCTCCAGCAGCCGGGTTCTCTTGGTTTGCTCCTGTTGACTCATCTTCTCCAGATGTTCCTCTAGTTTGGCATTTTGGGCCTCAAGCTTGCCTGCCTGAGACTCCAAATAAAACTTTTGCTGTCGAAGCTCTGAGATCATTTCTTCCTGGGCTTTCCTGACAAAAATACAAACAAATGCCAATTATATCTCCTGTTTTGAATTTATATTCGTAAAACAAAAGTTGGAGCTTAATGTGTAAACAATTTAATTGCACTAATACAAAATGAACAGTGCAGCAATTTAAAACATCGGTACCTGCCATTAGACTAATTATTATCTTAAAAATCAATATTAGACAGAAATTTAGAGTCTGTGCATCTCTAATTGTATTAAACAAGCGTGATACGATGTAAAATATAAAGAAAAGCACAATGCAATCATTTTCATTCTATTAAATGTGCAAATTAATTTCACATTATTTACATTAATTGCATTTTTTTTTCAAATTTGAAATTAATGTGAATAATGTAAACCTGATATTTCCTTGAAAACACTACAAAGCCGAGTTATCAAATGTTGAACCTGAGAAGCATATTTAATAATATAATAAGCATATTTTCCCCCCGTGCTGCAACAACACAGTGCAGGAAAATATTCCATTTGCGCTACAGGCAAAAGCGCAGGCAGGCCAGAGTTTTATAATTTTATGGCAGAGCTATGCTGCAGTAATGCACACAAAATGTAGTTTGCCATGTTCTTGCTGAAGTTAGCAAGGCCTTCCCTTAAAAAGATGTAATCTGGCATTGTATGTTGCTCCAAAACTTTATCTTTCCTCTTAAGTAGAATAAAGCGTGCATGGTTATTATTCTTGCCATTTTACACCCAAAAGCAGTGCTTCTTGTTTATATGCATTTACTTTTCCAAACAAATGGTAAAGTTGTAATGTGCATTCATGGATTAAAAAGCTTATTTGAAGTCCTCCTTAGCTTAGTTTCACAACTATAATGTTTATTTCAGTGTTGATGCCTGCATAGAGAAATTCCTCAGGATTATCTAAAAATATTATGTATTGTAGATGACATTATATTGAGAATTGCTGATTAATTTGCTCTTTCTGTTCACTTTTTACCTTCTAAAGACTCTGGCATTGCTTGTATTGTACTTAGTTATTACCTACTGCTACTTAATATCAGTATGTTATTTGAAATATGTAACTGGTATATAATTGAAACTAAGAAAATATTTTAGCGTTTAAAGTCATCTTTGTACCATTTTGAATTAAATAGCATTCAAATGGTTAGTAAGCTGTTGAATTCTGTTTTTGTAGAGCAGACTAACTTCTTTGGTAATAGGTTTGTATATTCTATTAAGACTACATGAAAAATGCATTTCCTGTACTTAATCTTAAAGATGACACTGTATACACACAGCGGGGACAGATCAGCCATGTTGCACAAAGATGTAAGTGCAGTCAATGTGTGTGGACACACTCATCAAAGCACAGTGTGGGCAGAAGGTCTAGTTAACTCACATATTCTTCTGGGTGTAGATGCTGCTGTTAGCAGCCAGCTTGTTAGCCTCTGACAACTCGGCGATGCGCTGCTCCAGGTTCTTCATCTTTGAATCCATAGCATTAATGGTCTTTGGGAAAGAAGAAAGTGCAAAAACATGCTGTAGATCACATCCCAACACAAGGATATATTCTCCACTGACTGATAACCAGATTCGGGCTAGAATATGGGACATTCACATTTTTTTTAAAGGTAGAAAAACCTTTTACTTCAGAAAAATCCTATTAGAGACTATTAAGGTGTTGCCTGAGTCGTCTACTGTCAATGTCAGATGACTACCTCTAAAAGCTTCTTAACTGCCTCAAGTCTACCATATTAACCAGATTAGAACTTGAGCCCAGCCTTTATAGTGCAACATGAAGGATACTCTAATTTAATCTGTCTTTTTAACCTGTACATTTCAAAACAAAACAAAAAAATCACTACTATAGTACTATAACAAATTATGGTGTAAAACAAAAAATTATATTTGTCTAATCCTTAAAATAAATGCATAAGAGACAGCCTATACCCAATGAGATTAGATTGGGAATGCTTAGTATATGTAAAAGGGAATAAAATACTTTAAGCAGCCGATAAATTGCATATATTGTTTTTCTTTTAATATCACAAAAGTTAAAGTTACCTTTACTCGTTTTAAATATGGCTTTGTGTCAACCTGAGTATAAAATTTACAGCAAATGCCTGAGATGATATGAGGTTTTGTTGCCTTACTGCTTTCTGTTCACTGATGAGTTTACAGTTCTCCCTTGACTCCTCCTCCTGCTGCGCCCTTCTGGCCTCAAGGCTCTCCTTGTCAGCCAGGTCTGCTTTCATCTGGGCCTCAAGAACCTTGATGAGCGAGAACCAGTGAATAAATCCCGTTTTAATTTGACACATTGCTATTTAGATTCCAGCCTCCCATGTGAAGCAGTCATTCAATGATATGGTTGTAAATTTATAACCTGACGTGGAAATATTAATTAGTGTGGTGTCACATCTCACCGTAAGACATGTGACAGCTCTGATTTAATCCAAAGCTACACTTATTTGAAATGTCAGGACTGACTAAAACTGACTGGAGCAAACATATATGCTAATATTTCTTTAAAATATCTACAACAGTCTGAGAAACATTAAGCTGACTCACTTTGATCTTGTCTTCATAAAGCCTTTCCTTTTGAACCAGTTGCGTTTCCATCCTCTGGGCAGTTGACTGGGCATCCCTCAAGTTTTCCTCCAGTTCCTGGACAAATTACAGTTGTAAATGGATAAATCTAACATGATGGCCACAGATAAAAAAAAACAACTACATTTTAACAAAAATAATAATTTATAGGCATATACACACAAATTCTGTATTACATACAAAGAAAAAAAAATGCTAAAACACAGATGAAGCAGATGAATTAAAAACTAGGCAAAATGCTCTACTGCACCAAAAACATTACAAAAGAAACTTGCATGGAAAAGCTGGAAATCCACAAGTCGACTGCAGTGATGCCTGCTCATGCTGACACTGGTAAAATCATGAATATGTTAAAGCCTATTTATGTACCAATACTGGATGACTAGTAGCCATTTGTGATGGCTCAGCTATCTAAGTGAAGAGTATGTAGTGTGTACATGTATGTTCTCCGATATCTGTTGAGGATAAATGGACAGAGGGCTGGTTGAGTAGGCAGTGGGGTGAAGTTAGGGGTGGAGTGATGGAGAGTATTAGCAAGTCTTATCTGTAGCTCTCACCAGGATCTTTTCAGCCATCTGCTGAATCTGTTGGGATTTGGTCTGAATGTCATCCTTCAGCTTATTTTCCCGACGCTCAACCATCTCCAGCCTTTTTACCTGATTCTCAAGTGTCTTCCTGCCCTCCTGCTTACACAACAAAAACGTAGCAAGGCTAATTACACAGAAAATTGTAGGGTAGTCCAACTGTCAAAAAGGTTATTTAACATAGGACTAGAAAGCATTAGCATTAGCAGGTCAGTCTGGTACCTCCGTCTCCCTAAGACGACGTTTTAAAGTGTCACTAGAGTCGGTTTTGCCTTTCAGGCGCTCCAGATCTCGTTCCAGCCGCTCTTTGGCCTGCCGAACATTCTGCAGCAGCTCTGTGGCTTCTGTGCTCGCTTTCACTGCCTGGGGAAAAATCAGGAGGTCAAAGGTTGTTAGTAGATCCCCAGACAAACATATTGATATGCTTGTGCAATTTCTGCCCACTAGGACAAAGAGAAAACATAAACCAAAAAAAAGACAAAAAACAAAAGCAATTCTGCTGAATAAATAAGGAACAACAGCAGAAATGGCTGCACAGCTTCATCCTGGATACATACACATATAATAGTGGTCTTTTTTGTTGTTGTTTTTTCCTTTTTCAGATAAATAGGAAAGATTACAAAATCCAAAGTCTTTAGTAATTTAAATGTAGGTAAAAAAACAAGCAACACAAAACACAATGAAAGACAGTTGTGAAAAAACCTACCTTGGACAGTTTGTCTTGGAGCTCCTGAATCTTCACCTGCTGCTCAGAGTTTGTCTTAAGGGAATAAAAAACAATTTAGAAAGTGAAAAAAAAAAATCAAACTTTGGGGTAAATACAGTTCTGTAAGCTCTGTACACATTTTTGAAAAAGGAAGAAAACCTTTTCAAGTTTGGAGAGAAGCTCCTCCACTTCAGCTTTTCCCTGCTCTTTTGCCTAAAAACATTAACAATATGATAAGAATTGAGCATAAATTCATCCTGAAATATTTGATTCACATGAGTAAAAACAGCTTGGATCCAGAAATTACTAATGATGGAAAGAGAATGAATAAAAACCTATTTGATATTTACTGCAATATCCTACAATAAAGTGTATGAGGCCCTTTCTCTGATTTATAGTATGCATATTATCATTCATTTATTCTGCAAGAGGGTAAGGACAGCAGCAAAGAAAGCACTTTTCACACATTTTTTCTTCTGAAGGATCCCTCCCCTGTTTTTAGGTCAGCAGGGAGATGTAATCACTACAGCAGTGCACCCTGGGTCTGCTCTGGGATCTCCTCACAGTCTGCCATGCCCAGATCACTTCCAAAGGGAGGCATTCTGGGCCCTTCCAAACCACACGACTGTACCGATTCAAATGAGACTAATAGTTTTTATCATCAACAAAACTGTCAAATATTAAACTCTTGATATCCAAGTAAAATGCCCCCAAACTAGGAAATGCAGTTCACTTGAATCCAACTGTATTTTATGATCAAAAGCCAAAACAGAAATCATCTTCTCTGTAAAGTGACACAGTCATGTTCATAATTCATGAGTTGTGCAACTTGTAGTTTCATTCCAATCCCTCTTAACAGGTTTGTGCTTTGCTTTTTAGAGCAGATCAAAAATACAAAGCACAAAGTGTTCCTGTTATTTGGTTCAATTTAGATTTAGACATGACATGAACTATAAACATATATGGTGAAAACATATACACATTTACATACCTTCTGGATCCTTTGTTGGTATTCCACAGCTTTTCTTTTGAGCTCCTCACTTGTTTGTCTCGAGTCTCTAAGTTCAGCTTCATAGAGGTCGCTGCGACGTCGGGCAGCGGAGAGATCCTCCTCCAGCTGCCTGATGGTCACCTGCATCTCCTCCAGCTGGGCATGGTACTCCTGACGTTAATAAGCACAGAGTGGTTAACACAATTAATTAAATTAAACATAAAATTTACTGTAAAAGCAACCACATGTTATGCAAGCTAAATAATGACCAGATCCAGCTCCTCAGTTGGGTAGAACGAAAATTCTTTTGTACAGATTTAATTTTCACCTCAGTTCAATTTATAATTTTCAATTAAAATCATGAATTTATATTAAAAAGTGTAAACACTGTGTATCATCTCCCTAATTAAAGGGTCGATGAATCTGTAGATTAATGATCAAGTCGCCACTTTTGTACCTTGCAGTTATGCCATCTGCAGGAATGACCTTTGAGCGCTAAGGACAAGGGAGTCCTTAGAGGGAAAGCCCTCCCTGTGTGACAGGGACACACTGAGAGGAAAAGTAATCTCATCCCTTTTTCAAGGACTGCACTATCAGTTACAACGGTACAAACAACACCGTGTCAAATAATTTCCCCAAAAAACAAAAAACAGTATGCATATGCAGTTTAAAGGCATTTTTCCCCATTTCACTAGACTGTTTTATTATAAATACCATGAAGTGTCCATGAAATAATTCTTCATCTGCCCCACATCATTATCATGATGAGGAGGAGGATTCAGAATCATTTAAATGAGAAAATTTACATACTTGCTCCTTAATTTCTTGCAGCTTGTTGCTCTGTTCGCGTATGTCGTGCAGCAGCTGCATGGCCTTGTCATCCTCTCTAGAGACTTCCACTCGTGCCTCCTCCAAGCTTCGCTTTAGGCTCTGCAAACAAATACGTGTTTCAGACTAACACAAAGTGCACTAAGATTTAGAAAATAAAATAAAATAAGTTAGTTTACAGTATTCTACCCTTCTTTTTTTTTCAACTACTTAAGCTCTAGGCTACTGTCTGACATTTCCAATTGAAAAAACAACCCACAATTTCATCAGTAAAAGCTGCAAAACTTCAAGTTGTATAACAGACACTTAAACAGGAATTTTTACAGAGTTTTTTTTATTACAAGGCTAGAGGGAGTTTCAAAAAAAAAAAACTATGGCCAATAGTGCCATCAACATTTCTGCTAAATCAAAACCCAAGTTTGAAAGGAAACACTTTGTTTGTTTAACCTGTTCTAAAAGTTGCCAACTGCAACTCTACCATACTTAGTACAACAGAACTTAAACCCATATAGCATTGTCATGCTTAAGTCATTATTGTATGCCTCAGTGATTGTACTACACTTGCAGTCTTCATGAAATGGTAGATGCATTTTTATAACAGATGGAAAGCCTCCAGGGTAGAAGAGGTTAATTCAATAAAACACAAATGGACATGCTGGTAGTACAGTATGACTCACGCTGCACTCAGTAATGTAGGTGGCAAGGTCTTGCTCCAGGATACTCCGCTGAGTCTCAGAGGCCTTCAGCTCCACATCCTTCTGGTGGAGCACTGACTCCAGGTCAGTCATCTTACGCTGGAACCTGGAGATTTCCTGCTCCATCTGAACACAGCAGTGAAAACATCACTTATTTAAAATCTTCACCTGAAGGTTGATTAACATTGCTGGTTTGTGTCCCAGCTGTCTTCTGCCTGCGTCAGAAGTATAAGGTACTTAAAGTGGCTATTTACTTCACTATAAATAAGGGGTCCATTAGCTGTAAATTATTTTTCTAACAAATGGCCAACCAAGAATGCTTTAAAACGAGTAAGCTGCTATGTTTTTCACACTACAAAATGAACTTGGCTCATAACAGCACCAACAGACGCTTCCTTGATCTGTGTTAGGCCAGTCAGCCAGAATAAACACAAGAAATCTGCTAATAAAATCCAGAATAATGAAGTGATGTTGCTCAAAACAAAGTTTCAAACTATGGAAGTCCAATTTCACAGTTTGTCTAAAAATAAAAAGCCTTCTTTCCAGAATATGTTAATGTTATTTATTTGCTTATCAAAGGAGCATTTTGAGTTTGCCAAAATAACAGAGACAGAAGACAAAATATACTGTGGATTTACTAAATTACATTAAAGCTGAAAGCTTTGTTAACAAAGGTTTGTAAAAAAACAAAACAAAGAATGAGAGCCAAAACAGGCTGTAAATGCTCACCTTGTGACATTTGTCTTGAGTTTCTTGTAATTCTTTGCTTTTAAGGTGCAGTTTCTTTTCCATTGAGTTGGTCTTAGCAGGAGAGTTGAGGCCTGCAGACACTGACCTGGGGCAACAACATTTACAGAAATTCTTGAAACATTAATATTTCAACAATCAAACTGGCGCACATAATTTGAAATGTGCATTGCAATAATTTTTATTTAAACACAGAGACATATCCACTCTAACTAGGGGCAATGTTTTCTCTCTGGCGAGCGAGTTCCTGTCAACCTCTTTATAATCAACAGACCAGAGAGCACAAAATGCTTCGAAAATCTTCCTTTTGTGCAACAAACTATGACAAAAAAAAAAAAAAAAAAAAAAAAATTAATTAAAAATGCAACCAATGATTCGAATAATCAGTCAGACTAATGAACAAGAATGGGACTCGGCTGGCAGTCTTATATTGCCACATAAGGACACAACACATAACAGCAAGGCCTACAGTCATTGTATCTGTAATGAAGTCGGTCAAAACGCAGACACAACACCCACACTTCATAAACGAGTAACAGAAACCAGGAGCATAAAAGCTGACTCAACCTGCCCTTTGGAGTTGGCGAATGAAGAATATCTAGTAATGACAATTATTCTTTTGACAACAGAACAGCTGAGCAATTTTTATGCAGAGCAATATATAATATATAATATATATATATATAATATACATACATATACAGTGGGGCAAAAAAGTATTTAGTCAGCCACCGATTGTGCAAGTTCCCCCACCTAAAATGATGACAGAGGTCAGTAATTTGCACCAGAGGTACACTTCAACTGTGAGAGACAGAATGTGAAAAAAAAAAAAAAAATCCATGAATCCACATGGTAGGATTTGTAAAGAATTTATTCGTAAATCAGGGTGGAAAATAAGTATTTGGTCAATAAAAAAAATACAACTCAATACTTTGTAACATAACCTTTGTTGGCAATAACAGAGGTCAAACGTTTACTATAGGTCTTTACCAGGTTTGCACACACAGTAGCTGGTATTTTGGCCCATTCCTCCATGCAGATCTTCTCGAGAGCAGTGATGTTTTGGGGCTGTCGCCGAGCAACACGGACTTTCAACTCCCGCCACAGATTTTCTATGGGGTTGAGGTCTGGAGACTGGCTAGGCCACTCCAGGACTTTCAAATGCTTCTTACGGAGCCACTCCTTTGTTGCCCGGGCGGTGTGTTTTGGATCATTGTCATGTTGGAAGACCCAGCCTCGTTTCATCTTCAAAGTTCTCACTGATGGAAGGAGGTTTTGGCTCAAAATCTCACGATACATGGCCCCATTCATTCTGTCCTTAACACGGATCAGTCGTCCTGTCCCCTTGGCAGAAAAACAGCCCCATAGCATGATGTTTCCACCCCCATGCTTCACAGTAGGTATGGTGTTCTTGGGATGCAACTCAGTATTCTTCTTCCTCCAAACACGACGAGTTGAGTTTATACCAAAAAGTTCTACTTTGGTTTCATCTGACCACATGACATTCTCCCAATCCTCTGCTGTATCATCCATGTGCTCTCTGGCAAACTTCAGACGGGCCTGGACATGCACTGGCTTCAGCAGCGGAACACGTCTGGCACTGCGGGATTTGATTCCCTGCCGTTGTAGTGTGTTACTGATGGTGACCTTTGTTACTTTGGTCCCAGCTCTCTGCAGGTCATTCACCAGGTCCCCCCGTGTGGTTCTGGGATCTTTGCTCACCGTTCTCATGATCATTTTGACCCCACGGGATGAGATCTTGCGTGGAGCCCCAGATCGAGGGAGATTATCAGTGGTCTTGTACGTCTTCCATTTTCTGATGATTGCTCCCACAGTTGATTTTTTCACACCAAGCTGCTTGCCTATTGTAGATTCACTCTTCCCAGTCTGGTGCAGGTCTACAATACTTTTCCTGGTGTCCTTCGAAAGCTCTTTGGTCTTGGCCATGGCGGAGTTTGGAGTCTGACTGTTTGAGGCTGTGGACAGCTGTCTTTTATACAGATGATGAGTTCAAACAGGTGCCATTCATACAGGTAACGAGTGGGGGACAGAAAAGCTTCTTACAGAAGACGTTACAGGTCTGTGAGAGCCAGAGATTTTCCTTGTTTGAGGTGACCAAATACTTATTTTCCACCCTGATTTACGAATAAATTCTTTACAAATCCTACCATGTGAATTCATGGATTTTTTTTTCACATTCTGTCTCTCACAGTTGGAGTGTACCTCTGGTGCAAATTACTGACCTCTGTCATCATTTTAAGTGGGGGAACTTGCACAATCGGTGGCTGACTAAATACTTTTTTGCCCCACTGTGTGTGTGTGTGTGTGTGTGTGTGTGTGTGTGTGTGTGTGTGTGTGTGTGTGTGTGTGTGTGTGTGTGTGTGTGTGTGTGTGTGTATATATATTTTTTTTTTTCTCTTCTTCTTTCTGCTGCAGTATGATTAGGACAAAACAGACGGCATGAACAAAATGGACCTGCAGACCCGGGAATGTTTGCCGTTAGCCTGACAAAATAATTTGACAGGAGAATTTGGGATATGCTGTTGCGTGGGGCTGGTCTCCAGAAGACTCAGTGTGAGTACAATACACTCTTTTTTTGTTGTTATTTGTATAAGGTAATGTTCCATTTTGTTTCCATTCTCTGCAGCAATCGAGAGCACTAAGTGAATTTTTCCCATTTTGCTGACCAGAGACAAGGCAACTATGAATAGAGGTCCTCTAAATAAATGAATGAATCTGTATGAATGAGTTCACAAACACTGCAGAAGGATCTTTAATAAAGTTGACTCAGACTGAGTCACAGTGTTAAAAATAATCAGAAAAGCAAGCACTGCTCCCTTTGCCTCTCTGCACCGAGAAGCATCCCCCTGAAACACACACACACACACACACACACACACACACACACACACACACACACACACACACACACACACACACACACACACACACACACACACACACACACACACACACACACACACACACACACACACGGCTTGTACTGCTGAAACAAAAACAGCAACACCCTAGGCAGTTCTTTTTCACAGGCCTCTAGATTAAACAGAAGCATTTCAGCCAGATGCCAATTAAAAATTGATGTTAGACATCAAAATTCAAGTGGGAGATGGGGGGTGGGTGGGTTTTTGTACAGATAATGTGGCCATTTAAGAAATTAGCTGGAGATTTTTGCTTGAGTTTCAGGAAGCATAGGTAATACTTTAATAACGCTAAACATAATGTGGCCATGAAGAATTTAAGTATTTAAAAGAGAGAAAATGTTAGACCACTCTTTCCACTGAGGAATGGGAGAGCTGTCATGTTTTTGAACTGTGGAGGAAAAAGAAATGAGTAACCAGTGCAAACTGCATTATTGAAGAGACTCAGAAAGACAATGACACAAAGAAAGTTAAAAGGCTTAGCAGCACTCATCAGGTACGCAAAAGGATGGATAACAGTCATGTACACTGAAGGAAGAAACAAACACACGTAATACTAACAAGCAGTGTGATGAAAACAAGGCAACCTCTGGGGAAATCTTTTGTAGGACATGCAAAATTCCCAATAACAATTTATTTTTTCAATTTGTGCTTAAAATAAAATAACACACACACACTAGTGTGTGTGTGTGTGTGTGTGTGTGTGTGTGTGTGTGTGTGTGTGTGTGTGTGTGTGTGTGTGTGTGTGTGTGTATATATATATACACACACACACATAATTTTTTTCTCTGTTTTTAATATAAGTGCTAGAAGACTCTTCTTCTCCTACCATTGCCAACATTCTTTTGGTCATTCATGTGGTACATGTCCTGGGGCAGTTTGTTCAAAAAAAAAAAAGAAAAAAAGGGGGCCCCCATGAAAAGCTTTGACCCTGATGGCACCACTGTAAATGGCGGGAATTCAGTACAAACACAAATTTCTTTTCCAAAAGCCCATGAATGTCCTCAATGGATTTCCTACATACTGTGTGTGTGTGTGTGTGTGTGTGTGTGTGTGTGTGTGTGTGTGTGTGTGTGTTGCCAAGGTACCTTGTAAGACAAAAATCATAGCCTATATTACAGGATTACATTTGACGCCAACGAAGGAACAATGGGCACCCATATACCTTTACCCAGTATCGGTAGATATTTGGCACGACGTTGGATGCCTGACCAGACAGACTGACCTAATAACACCGTTTTATGTCCAGCTCCAAACAGGCAAAAACAGATATTTATAAACTGTAAATACTGCGCATGTTGTATTAACCATCTCAGAATTTCCTTAATCCAGCCAAAAATCCTAACAATGTCATTTTTTATGGGTGTTTAGTATGATTTTCCGACACTATACCACAGACAGCTTCTTATAAATTTGAGGCAAATTTTTAAGAGGATTTTGCTGTTAAGTTTTTACTAATGAGGAGTGAGACAGACAAGTTCAAAAAGGAGAAGAAAAAACAAACAATAGCAGGAACCCCCAAAACAGATGATTAGCATTTCATTATGCCTGGCTCTAGGTTCATTTCTCTTTCCTATTTGGCATTGTAATGAATAATGTGTACACGGATATGCATGCTCCCACACACGCAACACAATTCTGACACATTTTATGAACACTGAGCTCCTCTTAATCAAATGCAGCATAGAAAATGACTGGCTTCTGTTAAAAACCTTGAACAGATGACTGATGGTGTAACAGCAAGGCGACTTAGACATTAGAAGAGGGAGAAATAACAGGAGGAGATGAGACGGGTAAAGATGGGGGGTGGGGACAGGGGGGAAAAAAAACAACAAAAACCCCCCCCCACACACACACACACACACACACACACAAAACCCCCCCCAAAAAAAAGCATCACGGTTGTAACCATAGAAATAATTCTCTCCCCCAATCTGAGCTCTCATCCTTTTTCCCAGTCTAATCTGCTAATGCTTTTTCTCCATTTCTGTTGCCGCTGCTGTCATGATCTGCAGTCTCCAGCACCATTAACCTGCGAGAGCACTAGCATGGGGCTGCAAGAACAAAAACCCATCCTCTTGCTTTATTATCAGGGGTTAAGAAGCCAAACACAATTAGGTATAATTACAGTCCCAAAACCCATGCCGTAAAAGTCAGGAGCCTATTACGCTTCACAGTAACAGAGAAGGCACAATAACAGCAGTGAGGGTGGGAGTGTGTCTATGTGTGGGGTTCCACTTCTCAGCAAACCTCATCGGCACACTCAGTCGCATACCAATCAGTCGATGGCAAGATAACACCAGCTAACATCCTCTGAGCCATTCATTTGATCTATCTGCGCACTGGATCACTTACGTGTGATCTGAAGGTACAAAAACAAGAAGTCAGTAGGAGAGAGCACCACAGAACAGGAGGATCCCTCCCTTTTCTCATTCCTTGTCTGACACAGCATATAGCCAAACCCTTTTTGGCCCCAACAGGCACAACACTAATGACAGGGACAATACCAACTGCCCTGGGCACCATGCTAGGTCACCTGAAACAAGGCTACCTGGAAATTGTTGCCGTGGTAATGAGGAGACTAATGGCAGAACAGCATTCAATACTAGCATGGGGTCTTTACCAACAAAAGGTATTAGAAAGGTGCATGCAAAAGGTCTCTGCATCATCTAAAGGAAAAACAGGCTTTAGTCTACTTTGAATGATCCCAACAATGACTAGTAAACAGGTACCACTTACTCAGTTTTGGCCAACAGTATCAACGCTCTGCTGAAGAACCAGCCTAGAAAAGGCAGATCCTGGCCCTGGAAGCCCGCCGGCAGAGCTCCTTGCTGGGCTGCTGAGGCTGGCCAGGGGGCTGCCTGCTCCGGTTCCTCAAAATTAGAGGTGTCATCTTCAGCATGCAACGCAGGAACGAAAGGCGGGAGAACTGCAGGGGAAGAGCATGAGAGGTGGGAATAAGAGAAAGGGCAAGGGAAAAAGGAAGCCGCTATGAACAAGGTACTTAAAAACAAAAAATGTAAAAAAAAATAAAATTAAAATAAAAAAAAAAAAAAAAACACAAGGAGAAAGGGGAGAGAAAGGAAGGGAGGAGGAATAGAGAGCGGAGAGCGGTGGGAGCCTAGAGAGCAGTAAGTCGCGCGTTGATGCACATGCTGCCTCTGTCCCTCCCTCCTCTCTTTCGCGCTCTCTCATACACACATGCTCACTCACTCTCTCACTGCAGCAGAGCAAGCTAATCAGCTGGACCCAAAGCTGATGCATAAAGCTCTATCCGTGCTCAGTTGTGAATAAACAAGGATGATATTTTTAATGCAGACATTTGTACAAATATGTATTTTGAGGGGTTTTTTTGCTACTACTCAAACAAAATCAATTAACAAAGAGAAAAATAAATAAAGAAAAACTATCAATCTAAACACTTTATCATAGACAAATCAGTGCTAAGAGGAAACCATGGGCATAGTAATGTTATATAATTACTTTATAATGGGGGGGTGTCATCTGCAGAAAATACCTATTTGGTAGAGCCAAAACAAACACCAATCACCCCTGCAGATACACTTGTGAATTACAGTAGCACTGTAGGCATGTGCCTCTTCAATGTGACCATGCTTCACTGAAATTATCTATTAATTTGAGTGTTATGGGTGTGTTTTCCAATGGCCAGTCAGGGGAAACTGTGAAACTCACTGGCAACAATAACATTTAACAAACGCTACAAAGAGCATGTCTGGTGTTGCCTGTGTAAACGATGCGTGCTGCATCTGTTGAGAAACAGATGAGTCGCAGATCTTAACGGTCTGCCTTCCCTTCCTCAGGAAAAAAAAACCAAAAAAAAAAAAAAACCATGGCTTACTGCCAACAGCGCACAGAATCTCATTATTTTACTATAGACAACACCAACACTATTGTTGTCTATGAGCTCACCCCCTGAACACACACAGACGTAGACTAGATGCTGTTGGGTGGGGTTTTGTTTATATATATACACACATACATATATACACACACACACACATATATATATATATACATACATATATATATATACACACATACATATATACACACACACATATATATATATATATATATATATATATATATATATATATATATATATATATATATATATATATATATATATATATATATATATATATATATATATATATATATATATATATATATATATATATATATATATATATATATATATATATATATAAAAAAATAAAAGAATAAAAACCCAAGCATTAGAATTTGACAACTAGTAATATATCAACTGTGTTGTAACACAATTACAACAAGAATATGTCATTTCAAGTGAAATTGAGCACGTCCACTAAAAAGATTGCAGAGGAGTCTCAAGGGAGAGGAATCTCCTCACCTTGTCGCAAGTTGTTCCAGTCAACGCTGGAGAAGAAAGAGTGACAGTGGAGTCCCTGGAAACCCAGTCGCTCCTTTGCACCACAAAGTAAGCTCTGTACCAAGTCTACAAACTGCTTACTGGTACGTGGCTCCTCTGGAAACTTTAAGCAACGCTGTAGGCAAAAATAAATAAATTGAACAAGAATTGAATAAATATTTCATAGACTGATTAAATATTGCCTAAATTAGACTGCATATATTACTGACCGTAACAGGAATACTGATTACACCGTTTGTGTCTGATCTGTTATAGATATTGAATACATAAACAATGACAATGTCAGCACCTGGAAGTTAAGGATGTTGTAGATAGTCTTGGTCGAAGTGGCTTCAGAAAAAGGTGACCGGGCATAAATCATCTCATAGGCAATGACCCCAAGCGACCACCAATCACACTCAACTCCATAGGTGCTGTTAGAACCCCCATTCATGGCTGTCAGGACTTCAGGGGAAAGAAAGTCCTGGGTTCCGACAGGCACTGTGGAAGTGGCCACCTGGGAAAACATAACAGAAACTCTGTAATGTCATTGTGAAGACCAGTGAAGTTAATACATATAGCAAAGCCTATATTCGACTTACCGTTTTGTTAGCAGTCAGCCTGGCAGCTGATCCAAAGTCAGCCAGCTTAATATGACCAGTCCGATCAATGAGAATATTCTCTGGTTTGACATCTCTGTAAGTGGATAGTTTAGTAGAAATTTGATACGGCTTTTACAGAGCTGTTTGTTGTCTGAGTACTGTAAAATGCTCTACTGCTCCAAGCATAACAGAGACATTTGCAAACTCCACAGCATTTTTATAACATTTGCCATCACACTGTATATTAAATTAGTTAAAGCGATAACAATTCTCATGTACAGGATCCGGTTATTGTGGCCTTTTCAATGAAAACGAAAGAAAAACATTTTTAATATAGACCTGGAAGTCGAGAAACCCATTCTACGGGAACACTGCCACTCCTTCATTGATCATGTTTTACTGTTAAGTCTTACTTGGCTAATCCTCTATCAATAACAGGTTGGATTTCATAGCGGGTATTTTACCTGTGGACGTAGCCCAACTGGTGGACAGCATGAATGGCCTCTACCAGCTCAGCCAAATAAAATCGAGCCATGGACTCATCAAACTGATCCTCATATCGGTTTAGGAGAGACATCAGGTCACCGCCTGGCAAGTACTCCATCGCCTGAAAGCATATGTGTTTAAAGTGAGGAACTGGCAGGATAAGACTATAACCAGTACATAGCATTTGAAGGATTGTGTGTTGTTGTTGAAGGCTGTAAAAGCTTTAAGAACGCCTCTAAATGTGTCTATATTTAGAAGGAAAAACAAAGCAACAAGTGTAGGGCCATGTGTCTGAGCTTACATCAAAGCTCTGCTCCGCATAAGCTTATAGGGTGGTTCTCCTCATTATAGATTCAGTTATATAACACTGGGTACTATTGCTGATTTATCTATGATACTGCAGTCAAAGTATTCCTGTTCAATTGCTAAAAATATGTCAAGAATAAATGCATAATCCCAGTGTAGCCTAGAATGAATGATCATAGGATGAAAGAAGACACATTTAACTCAAAGCAACATACTGCAACCATAACATAGCCCATTTGAAGACATGTAGTTTTGAAAGTTTGGAAAAATAAATCAGCCTTGGTTAACGTTGCCTAAAATTCTTTTTTTTTTTCCTGCTGTCTGCACACTGAAATAAAAGGTGCTGTGCCAAGTTGATTTGAGCTATATGTTTAAAGCCATACAGCCATAAACAGGCAAAGCCCATGCACATGAATGGTCAGCGAGTCTCAATGAACAGGAGCATTCTCCAGTGTTACCTAGCAACAGGGAGACTGGGTGCCTCTCTGACACACGGATAAAGATGGATGCTTTGTATTTTCCTCCATGCTCAGTTAAGGAGCAGAGAGACAGAGGGGGAGAGAAAAAAAGAGGAAGAATTGAAACAGATATGCAGGGGACATAAAGGAACATATATAGATGGTGAGAGAAAGAAAACAAAAAGGGCAGGATAAAATATAAGGCCCAGCTGCACAAGAAACTGACTGCACTCTTTCCTACTACCTAAGACAGCCTTGATCATAAGGAAAAATACAGATTCATTGTAAGTTTAACAGCTAACTGTAACTGACAAAGTGCTAAGATTGCATTATTAAAAGGGATACGTTTCCCCCTTTAATTAGTTACTCATACAATAATGCAGCATAAAGAGTATACATTCACTGAGTGTTTTAAATGGTAAACAGTAAGTTTAGTTTCTGATTTCCCTCCTTATTTTTCACAGTGATAGCTTAAAAAAATGTGATACTGTTTTGTTAGTTGCAGTAAGCTTTTAATTTCAAGAAAAACTAAAACCAAGCACAGCATCTAAAAAGCCACAGGAGGAGTCAGTAATGAATGATGTGATTTATCATGAAAAAATCCTGGTCACTGTGGAACGTACTGATGGCAAAAATAACGACTTAAGGATGAAACCTTTTTTCCCCTGCTACAAAATATTTTTCTTGTACAAACAGATTGGTCATTTTATAATTCCTCCTTCACATGCCACTTTGAGTGACTGCCAGTTTTGTTGGTCAAATTTTGAAAATCAAAGATAGAAAGCAGGTAACAATAGGCAAATTTTGATGATTGTATTTCTAGGGTTCATGTATAGTGTGGGTGTTTGTTTTACTTCTGAGTCTAGCCATTTTCCCCACAGTATAATTTTAGAGTTTGGGGGAATACACAGTGTGCTTATGATACTTTGAGTGAAAGCTAATATGTCATACCAACTCAATTTTTTGTTTCATAGCACCAAATCACAACAGGAGTTGCCTCAAGGGCCTTTATATTGCAAGGTAAAGACCCTACTATATATATACAGAAACCCCCCAACAGTCAAACAACCCCCTCTGAGCAAACACTATGGAACAGTAGGAAGGAAAAACTCACTTTTAACAGGAAGACACCTCAGGCAGAACCAGGCTTAGGGAAGGGCAGCTATCTACTATGACCAGTCACTATACGGTCAGTACTATTTTGTAACACTGGGACTAACACTACATCGAGGCCTACACTACAAAATACAAGGCCTTTGCTTTATACATCAAATATAGCACAAATATTGTATTAGTAAGTACAGTATGTTGTGTGTGTGCCATTTTCTCTGTGTGTTACAAAAGATCCTTAAAATATTCTTTTGATTCAGAAAAAATTAGCAAACTAGTCATTTCAATTCATCATTAAGATAAAAAAGAAAAAAAAGAAACATGTGCCGCAGTCTCACCAGGTAAACATCATCTTTATCCTGGAAGGCATACAGCAGCTGTGGGATCCAGGGACTACTGTTCAGAGCCAAGATCCTCCGCTCCTCTTCATGAAAAATCACCTTTGAAGAGTTAGAAGGTGAGCAATGAGCAGTTATACTGTTTGAAATGTAAGCAATACAAATATACACTGTGATTAGTATAATGGCCATATAAACAGATGTGCCTGAAACACAGAAACTTCCATATTAAGAAACTGAATGTGGGTTAAATGTAATTGCATTTTATTTCAGATAAAACTGTGAAAAAAATCTACTTTTTCTGGTGATTAGAATTCTTGCCTTTCTCGTCTAGCTTCAGTTCTTGTTCCCTCTTTTTATAAGCGACAGATGAGACTAAATTACACTAAACTGTCACAGGTGGCACGAAGAAGACATTTCTTGTTCATTAAAACTGTTCATTCTTCAGCTCCCTTTGTGTCACAGCTCATGTACTATTCTGACGGAGATCTGTCCGATTAGTCATATGCCAGAGAGCACAGCTGTGAAATATTGGATCCAAGTGACATTTGTTGTGCTTAGCCCTACAGCACTCTCCAGTGGACTTTTTTAGGAGTACAAATTTGAAACACCAAGTAGCTGAGACACAGTTAACAGTACTTGTGTAGTAAATGTGAAAGTGAAAAATTCAAGCCCCTTATTCTTTATACACTTCAATACTCCTGAGGAAATCATTTTATTAGAGGACTATTATAACAAAAAAAAAAAAGATAAAATAATTATCCCATGCATCCAGGTTAACTGGTGTTTCTAAATTGCTCATCGGTCTGAATATGAGAGTGAATAGTTGTCTCTGTGTTAAAATAATTAAATAAATACTTTTCAATAAATGCTATTATTACATGATTGTTCTCAGTGAATTTCATTCTGACAGAAATCCATCTCAAGTATATGAACCTTTCCACTCCCATTAGACGGACTCTAAATCTACCCGTTTTATAGGGTTTCCACTTGTGGTAGTGAGCAAACCACAAGTGGTATTATAAACATTAATTAAACATTAATAATGGGCATTTGTTCCACTAATCTATGACAGTGTATTCAAAGAAATCCTGAAACAAAAGCTACAGTCTTGAGAAAAAGAACGTTTTTTTCAGTGAAGTACACCCTTACTGTGTAGGAATTAAGAGGGTAAGTAGCAGGCAGATGCTGCTGATCACCAGCAAATGTGACCACCTCTGCAAAAACAAGTTCAACAAAGTAATCCAAAGGTCAGATGGCCCAATATTCAAAGAAATTTCAAAAAACAAAACAAAAGGGCTACATCTCAGGCTCGAGTTAACATGTTAAAGTTTGTAACAACACAACTAAAAAAAAAAAAGAGTGAAGAAGTATGTCTTATTTGAAAATGCCCATCTAAAAAGAAGATGGTAGCTCAGTTTAGGTTTGCAAAGTTGAATCTGAACAAACCACAAGATTTCAAGAGCAATATCCTTCAGACAGACAAGACGAAAGTGGACATGCTTGGCTATAATGCACAGCACCACAACTGGTGAACATCAAAGACAGCATATCAACAAAAATGCCTCAAATGGAGTTCTAGAGGCTGATGATTTGGGCTTTTATTTCACCCACAGTACCTGGGGTGCGTGCAGTGGGAAGTAGCTATGAACTCCTCTGTATGCCAAAGTATTGACGATTGAGAGTAAGGACATCTGTCCAAAAGCTAAAGCTACACCCAAACTAGGTCATGTAACGTAACAATGACACCAAGCAAAGCAACAAATCTACAACCGAATGACTAAAAAAGAAAAGAATCAAGGTGTTGCAATGGTCCAGTCCTCAACTAGACTGAAGTGTCTAGAGGAACCCAGACATTTATTTGCTGTGCATAAACAAATTTTCACAAACCTCTGCAAACAGAAGCAACGTTGTAAAGCTACAAAACTGTTAAGTGCACAAGACTGCTACAGTGGAATCCTTAAAACTTTCTTTTTCACACAACTTTAAATGGAACCAGCATACATTTATTTTATTACTCCCACCTCTGGTTTTCCTTCTGGAAAAAAAACTATTAACAAATAAATAGCAAACTACCAAAATTTCCTTTTTGTGTCCCAGACATGGATATCAAAACTCTCTGGTACGATGTAGTTCTTAGAGGACGAAACTTACATTTTCTTGAGTGCGTAAAACTGTCTTCTTCATGACTTTAAGTGCACAAACACCTCCAGTAGCCTTCTCCCGGACAACTCGGACTTCAGCAAAACGACCCCGACCCACCACTGCATGCAGGTCAAAGTCTTGAAGCCTGGGCTGTAGGGCCCGCAGCTCCGAGACAACTTCAGAAACTGTTTCAAAAAGCACGAACAGCTCAGCACAGCACAAACAACTTTTTCACCCTTTATGGCTTCAAAATTTGAAGTAAAACCTTTAAGACATTCTTATGAATGCGAACTATGAGCTAAACACCTTATTCTAACTAGACCAACAGCAACATACTCTTAGTACAATTATCAAAGTCCACCTTACAGATATTACAAAAAAGGCATAAGCCTTGTAGTATGCTTAAGAGCATTTTAAAACTGTGCATCACAAATATAACTGCTCTTAATCAATTTCATCAGTTGATATAATCAGGTTTTGTTAAAACGGATATGACTGATAAATAAAACAAACAAATCTTGCTCATATTTAAAATGTATGCTTACATTTATTGACGAAGTTTGCCACATGATGTATTTTCATAAGTTCTGGGGAAGTGCACTCTTGGTAGAGAAGCAGCAAAGCCTCCAGAAACTCTTCCCGACCTAAAGTGCATCCTCCCTGCTCCCCACACAGACTCAGTCGTCCCTGAAAACAATACACAAACAAGAAAAGTGGAATTCACAGGAGTCTGCTATTCGGGATGTATTTAAACTGAATTTTAAGAGATCGAAACTACACCTAAACTGATCCATTACTTTACCTGAAACAGCTGGTTGAGTCGTGAGCTGCGGCTAGTGATAGGGTCAGCAGAGGAAGACGGTGTTTTCAGGTTTCCCTGACTCACGTATTTAAACTTCAGCATGGTCTCTTCACAGCATAAAAGCAGGTAGCAAGTCGAGATTTAAATCCAGGGCATTAACGAAATATTGATACCTACAGACCAAGGAAAAGCTGTCACTTGGTGTCAACAACATGCCCCCCTTTAGCGCGCTAAGCTAACGGTGGGTAACGTTCGCTTTCTAACTTAGCTTATAAAACAACATTAAAGACGAAACACTCTTGACATATGAATAAAATTAAAGCGGTCTGTTAGGAAATTACTCACCAGCTAGTCGTTTAGGTAGCTATTATACTCTTTCTAAGTTATATAGGCATATTTATGTGCTTAAGAGCACACTATTTTCTACACAGCCACCCTGTTTCCGGTCAACTTTCAAATTTTGCGCGTTGCCCGCCCAGCTCACGAGCCTGCTGAATGAATCTTGGTTCTGATTGGATGTTCCATTTTATGTGGGCGGGCATAAATGCAGTTGTTAACCAATGAGAGTTGAGCACACCAAGGAACGCTGGGAAAGGTTCTGAAGAGGGGGCTGATCGTGTTTTTATCAACAAAACAGTGGCTGAATATCACAGTTAGTTTACAATCTAACAAGTGCCTAATAGTAAAAAAAAAAATGTATAAAAATAGCAAAAATTTTATGAGCATTAATTACAATGCCCCAGAGTTAAAAAGAAACGGGGCCTGACTAGATTCAAAGACTCAGAAGAACCAAACATCAGGTCGACAGTGACTAAATAATTGAAAAAGAATATCAGGTTATCAGTGGTAGTGTAGCAAGGATTTCTAGTGTCACAAAAAAAACAAAGTTTTTTTTTTTCACATCACGCACCCTTCTAATGCCAATTACTAATAGTTGATAATTATTTCTTTCTGGTCTGAATTATTGTTTACTTAATTTTAATATACTTATAAGTTGTTTGTCTAATGCACAGATCGTTTTAACACTCTCACTCCAATCCCATGTATTAATTTATGCAAAATAAATGGCATGGAATAATTTACAAATAACCAGAATCAGGGCCAAAACTTTTATTTCCAACAGAGATGCATGGTTAATTTTTTCAGTTCCAGTTTTCCAAAAGCCTAAACCAATAAAGAGCTTTAATAATGAGAGACTAAGGACTGGCCAGCTGCCTTCAGCATTCACCAGTTTCTGTGGAAGGTGTCAGAGGTGGGAGTTTAAGCTTCGGGCTGAGTTTGGGATTTGGGGTTGGGAATAGGGTTAGGATTGGGTGGTGTAGGGCCAGGGGCTGGAGCTGGGGCTGGACCAGGAGCTGGGGCAGGGGCGGGGGCAGGGGCAATATAGCACCCTCTCTTATGCCACTGCATGTCCCGCACACGTCGGACGGACTGGATCTGAGGTGCAGTGGCTCCCCAATCATTCCAGTGCTTGAAGTCTCCTTGCTCAAACACATACTGGCGCCCTCTGTAACCTGGATACATGTATCCTACCCACCTTCACGAGAAAGAGAAACAGTATCACATTTCTGGGACAGTGATTTTTACACAAATTTAGTATCATTTTGCACAAATGCACTTCTATCTTACATTTCATGGCTTCAGTTCTGATAAGTGGAAATCATTGTAGTGAGAGACTGAGAATGGTGAAACTTACGTTCCATTGACAGCCTTAGCACTGGCCACACGGTCTTGGAAACCATGAGCCCACAGACTGGGGACATCATCATCAACAATCTCCATTTTTCTGCCTTCAAAGCCAGCATTCTCAAACAGATGTAACTTGTGATCTGCACTGTCCTGCAGAAAACAGTATATTTCCACATGTTTAACATCAACCCTTGCAAAATCACAAAATGTCTGAGGTTCATTTCATTTCAAGTACATACCACTTTCAGAGGCCTAAAGGAGCTCAGGCTGTAGCTACTCTGGCAGTTGGTCCAGGTGCTCCAACGAGGATACTCTCCTTTCTCCAGCACAAACAGCTCTCCAGCAAAACTTGGACGCTCAAACCCTACCCATCTGACAACATGGAAAATAAGCAAGACATATAAATGCACACATTTGTTGAAAGCAAAGGTAACAGCTACAAAATAGGATCTACATGCAGTGAAAATGAAGGAAGGGTAACTGAGTCACTCACGGTCCCGACTCCACAATGACTGAACCAACCCTTTGTGTCTTCTCCAGCACATCTTTACATTCACCAGACAGCTCCACCTTTTTTCCACGAAAGTTCTCATACTCAAAAACCACCAGCTGCAAAACAGGGACAGGTGGAGCAGTTGAATGATGCAGTCCATAAGCCCGTGGTCTTTTTGAGCTTGTTTAACAGAAAAGTCCCTCTTGTTAAATCTGGTACCTTATATGTTGCTCCAGCCCCTCCTTGGCCCTTTTCTGCAGGCAGCTGGTCTGGGGTTCCCTGCTGGTCTGTCATTTTTAGTCTACAAAGCACAACAATCACATTGCTTAGTGTCAGATTAAATACATACACCTGATATACAAAATAAACATTCAAATAAAAATGATGAGATATGAGCTATTGACTTTATGCACTTGAAAAAGGTTTTCCTGCAAGATTGGATTGCATAATACAGTTTAGATTAGCATAATCTTGTTGTTCAGAAATCAATCAGGAAGTAACCTGCAAACTTTTGTTTAGCTTACACAAATCTTACTTGTATCTGTTAGAATAGCACACTAATAGTCCCTCTGGATCCACACAGAAGAAGTTCTTGAAAGAAAACAAAAAAAAGGGAAAATAATTATCTTGGTTCTTTTTCCCTTTTTCTTTTTTTTTCTTTACCTTGATGGCTTGTGCTTCAATGCACCCCGTACAAGCCACGTTTTCCGTCTTCCCTCTTTCTTTTCTTTGCCCTTTCTGTCTGTGACTGAGTGAGGATCTGTGTGGAGGCCTGGTGAGCGGTTGGTGGATGCCAGTGGGGGTATTTATGGTTTATTTCTAGCCACAGCAGCAAAAAGCCTGTTGATGCAGCAAGTCTGTCGCACCCATTGTGTCCATCACACTGCTTCTCAATAGGATTGCCCTCTGTCCCTGGCACACTGGCAAGCGCTGCCCAGCTCTCTGCCTGTGCTGCCATCCTGACCATGATCCTATAGTGGGTACAAGTTCTGACTGCCAGCCAAGAGAATGAACAGAGATCAGTCTCACTCAGCACTATTGGCCCCACCCAGCTATCTTGCTCTCCACTCTCCACTCTTCTACCCCTTTCTTTACCTTTCTCTTCATCCAGTTCCCAACAGAAATTGCATCCAAATTTTCCCTTTATGTGCAATTTCAAAAGAATAGGCACATTTTTATGAATAACTCCAAAAAAACGACAAGAGCAAAAGGATTTGTAAAACACAATCGAAGAAGTCACTCAACACTTTTTAGGCACACCTATTCAACTGCTTGTTATCTAAGCAATCAATCACATTGACACTGAAACTGCATTAAAAAGTGCATTTAGGCATGTGGTCAAGACGGCCTCCTGAAGTTCAAATTGAGAATCAGAATGGAGCATAAAGGATGACTTAATTGACTTTGAATCTGGCATAATACCAGATGGGCTGGTCTGAATATGTCAGAAAGTGCTGATCTACTGGGATTTAACACACAACCATCTCTAGAGTTTACAGAGAATGGTTTAAAAAAAAAAAAGAAAATATCCAGTGAGCTGCAGTTCTCTGGGTGAAAATTCCTGGTTGATGCCAAAAGTTAGAGGACAATGACCAAACTGCTTTGAGCTGATAGGATGAAAAAAGTAACTTAAATAGCCATTTTTTTACAACCAAGGTATACAAAAGACCATCTCTGAACAAATGACACATTGAACCTTGAAGCAGACGGGACCACACTGGGTGCCACTCCTATCACCGAAGAACAAGAAACTGGGGCTACAGTTCAAACAAGCTCACTGGAATTGCACAATGGAAAATTGGAAAAACATTTCCCAGTCTTGATTTCTGCAGTAACATTCAGAGCATAGAGTGAGAATTTGGCATAAACAAAATAAGACCATGAATCCATCCGGGCTTATATCAATAGTTTGGGCTGCTGCTGGTGTGATGATGTGGAGGGATATTTTCCTGCACCCTTTGCTACCAACAGAGAATTATTTAAACACCGCAGTCCACCTGAGTATTGTTGTTGACCCTGTCTATCCCTTAATGATCACAGTACACCCATCTTCTGATGGCTGCTTCCAGCAGGATAACACAGGTGACAGAAAGCTCAGATTATCTCAAAGTGATTTCTTGAACCTGACAGTGATTTCATTGTGCTCAAATGGCCTCCACAATCACCACATCTCATTCCAATAGAGCTCCTTTGGGATGTGGTGGAAAGGGAGATTCACATCATGGATGCGCAGCAGCTGAATATCTAGCAACTGTTTGATGCCATCATGACAATATGGACAAAATCTCTGAGGAATGTTTCCAGCTCCTGGGTTGAATCTATGCCACAAAGGATTAAGGTAGCTCTGAAGGTGGAAAGGGTGTCCAACCCAGTATGAGTAAGGTGTACCTAATATATTGCCCAGTTAATGTATCTATGCTTTACTGCCACTGAATACATGCAATAGGAAGTTCAATGTCCAAAATAAATCAATCAACCAACAAATAAATAATACACTCAACTTCATTTCATAGAAAACATTTTAATAAAATTCCCCCAATTTCCCACTAACATACAGTAAGTTGATCAATAATGAATTCCATTTTGATGACATTCATTCTTAAACATTAAAAAGGCACATAAAACCTCCAGCACATTATTGCATTTTTCTCCTTTAAACATTTTTTTTCTGACTCTGTTATTGCACCCCAGAAATATCCTCTCAGCCCACTGTTGACGCTCTAACCAGCTAGTGGGTGGGTTAAACAAATCAGGCAGTACTTAATTAAGCCTTGTGAGATCTTGTTTTAAAAAGTAGATAGACACTAATGATGTAACAAAATGAAGAAGGCACAAAAAAATCCCGGGATTCTGTCACTACAGTTTTTACTCTACTGCTGTTTGGACGGTAATTTGCTAGAACTTTTCTTAAAGTGCTTCAAGCCTTACTTGAGATGCTTTGTGATCGGTTAAACAATATAAAAGGCATTTTTGTACAATTAAAACTAAATACACACAAGGTGCATTATTTATATTTCGTAATTCTGTACACATGTGTTTCCTCATCCGTGTATTTCTGTGTTTATGAGGATAAAAAAAAAAAAATTCTAAATCACAGTGAGGGAACTTCTGCATTGTGAGGATCCAGAGCCTCAAAGGTCTCTTCGAGGGTTCACACTTGATGATAATGATGCGGTTAAAATTGGATTTAGAACATGACAAGAGTTGGGTTGGGAGAGCGGGTAGGCAATGTGATCAACGAGTGTCCTCACAACTATAAAAAGGCCTGCGTGTGTGTGAATGTAGATATCCTGCTAAAGGCCTAGTGTCATCAGTCCCTGTCAGTACATGACAGTCTTACAAATTTACACAATCCAGGCAGACAGTCCATGACTTTGCTCCAAATGACACTGGGGTATTTGCTCTCCACTGAGCTTCTTAAACAACATTTCATATAACATGTACTTGGCATTAAAACATCACAGGCACGTAGACTTGGCATTATATTCAATTTCAAAGGCGCGTTCAGCAAAAGTGAACATCCCAGTGAAGGTACAAAATAAGGCACTCTGGGCACACGATGGAGCGGTCATGTCTGCCGGCAGCAGCAGCTGAGCTCAATGGCAATGGCACGGTGTTTCCTAAAGGGTGGACAAGATGCAGTAAGGTCAAATGGAAGCATTGAATATATAAAACTCATAATGTGGTAACATCAGTAACACAATGTGTGTTTGGTGTGTTCATAAGCCCTTTATACTTCCATAATTCTCCCTAAGCTAGTCAAAACCTGTGAGAGTTAGGGTTAATTTTACAGGCAGGTTAAAAGCACATCAAGCAGAATAAAGTACATTTAGGTACAAAATGTTTTCCCCCAGTGTCTGGTTCTCATTGTGATAGAAGAAAAAAAAAAAAAGCAAAGATAATGGCCTGTTTCCTGTTGGGGTTTTTTTTTGTCTTCGCTGTCGGTTTTGTCATAGCCTGCCTTAGAAAAAAATGCAAAGTAAGCCAAATGTTAAAAAGGTCAAAATGTTCATGCTTATCTACAGCCAATCCTGTTAAGCCCTATAATTATACGCAATGCACCAGTCATAAAAGGGTTAGAAGTAGCAGAAAAACAGCTGATGAATCTACAAGTCATTCAAAGAAACCTTTTGCACAAAAGACTATTAGATCACTTTTTGGATAAGAAAAAGTAATTAAAAAACCCTTTTACCCCCTACTGACAACTACACTGAAGGAAATAATTATTTGAGCCCCTGCTTAATTACTAACTTTACTCACAAAGAAATCAACAGTCTCTACTTTTTGTGATAGTTTCATTTTAATGGAGAGAGACAGAATATCAACCAAAAATCTAGAAAAACGCATATTACATAAAAGTTATACACTTCTTTGTGTCTGTCCATCCATTCTCTTCTGCTTATCCTTATAAGGACCGGGAGGGGTGTAGTTGGATCCCCAACTACAATAGTGCAGGAGACAAGGTACACAATGGACAGTTTGCTAATCTGACACAGGGATAACACAGAAAAAGACCTAACTTCACTAACTGCATGTCTTAGGGCTGCGGGAGGAAGATGGAGTAACCGGAGAGAACCCACGCAAACATGCAGTCCCATATGTATGTCACTGAATGAAATAAGTATTTGATCACCAAGAAAAACAGGACTTAGTCCTTCTACTTAGTAGAGAAACCCTTTAGCAAGCACAGTGGTAAGATACTCGTAATGGACTGCAATCCTGTAGCGGCTGTGGGGGTCCACCTGGTCAAGAAGGCACATGTTCAGGCCTGTCGTAGGTTTAGTATTTAGTATTTATTTATTTATTGTCATTGTCAAGAACAATGAAATTGCGTTTGGGGCTTCCATACAACCCAAAAAAAAGAAGAAAATAATAAATACCCCTTAAAACCCAAGTGTACATATTTAACCCAGTGTGACTCCAATGCAATAAGACAATCCTTAGCAATAATGTTCGTAGAAATTCAGACAAAGACCTGAGAAACATGACAAAATACAACAATGCAACCCATTCAATATTATTGTACTGTGAGATATGATATCAGATATGATAGTTATCTATTTAAGAAAGGGGGGGGGGGGGGGGCAGGAGGGGGAAGAGAATAAAGATATGATGCACCAATGCAGACCAGTTCATTGCTATTAAGAAGTTGGATATGGTTATTGTCCGTGAGAGGGGGGCAGAGAGTTCAGGAGCCTCACAGCCTGTGGATACAGGCTGTTGGCCAGTCTGGATGTTCTGGCCTGTATAGACCCGTACCTTCTCCCTGAGGGCAGCAGATGGAAAAGGTGGCGCGCAGGGTGATGTTGGTCCCGCAGGATACTGTGCACCCTCCTCAGACAGCGAGTGGGGAAGATATTACTGATCTCTGGCAGACTTGTTCCAATAATTCTGCCAGCTTCTTTCACCACCTGCTGGAGTGCTTGCTGATCGGCCTTGGTGCAGCTGGGGAACCACACTAGAAATCCATACGTCAGAACGCTGCTGATGGCACAGTTGTAGAAGTTCAACATCAGAGATCTGGGAATGTGTGCGCTCCGCAGTCTCCTCAGGTAGTAGAGGCGCTGTTGGGCCTTCCGTACAACTGAGGTGATATGGTTGCCCCAGGACAGGTCCTCGGTCACAGTTACCCCCAAGAATTTAAAACTGCTCACCCTCTCCACCGCCTCACTGCCAATGAAGAGAGGCAGATGGTTGTTATGGCCCCTCTTCCGGAAATCTACAATGATCTCCTTGGTCTTTTTGGTGTTTAAGACCAAGTTATTGTCGTGGCACCATGACTCTAGTTGTTGCACCTCTGTCCTATAGTTTGTCTCATCATTGTTGGATATAAGTCCAAGCACTGTAGTGTCATCTGCAAACTTAACAATGAGATTGGACGCGCAGGAGGAAATACAGTCATGGGTGAAGAGAGTGTATAGCAGAGGGCTCAGAACACACCCCTGAGGGGCACCGGTGTTGACCACAAGGGTGGAAGAGGTGTTCTTACCCACTCTGACACTCTGTCTACGGTTAGTGAGGAAGTCCACAATCCAGTTGCACAGAGAGGAGTTAAGTCCCAGTTGGTGGAGTTTGGGACGGAGTTTGTATGGCCGGATGGTATTAAAAGCCGAGCTGTAGTCTACAAAGAGGAGCCGTGCATAGGTGTTCCTGTGTTCCAAGTGCTTCAGTAATGTGTGCAGCTGAGGCGTGTGTTCCGGTGCAAAAGTGTAGGAGCTCCGGGCCGCTGCGTCTGTGCGCGCCGCCATCTTAAATCTTTGCCAGTGAACATCTAAATGATTCAGAGAGGCTTGGGAGAAAGTGCTGTGGTCATGTGAAATTAAAATTGAGCCATTTGGCGCCAACCTGTCATGAGAAATACTGACCCAAAGAACACCATCCCCACAGTCAAGCATGGAGATGGAAACATTATGCTTTGGGGTTGTTTTTCTGCTAAGAGTACAGGACAATTTCACTGCACTGAAGGCCCAATGGACGGGGCCATGTACTGAAAAATCTTGGATGAAAACTTCCTTTCTTCAGCCAGAAAACTGAAGATGAGTTTTGGATGGGTCTTTAAGCATGACAATGACCCAAAACATACCGCCGAGGCAACAAAGGAGTGACTAAAAAAGAAGCACATTAAGGTCATTTTGTGGTTTAGCCAATCTCCAGACGCCAGTGCGACAGTAAATCTGTGGAGGAAGCTGAAGCTTCCAGTTGCCAAGCAACAGCCTAGACAGCCAACTGAGCATGTCTTTGCCATGTCTTTCTTTAAAGTTTCTGTAAAGGGGAGTAGGCCGAAATCCCTCCTCAGATGTGTGCAAACCTGGTGACCAACTACAAGACACATCTAACCAGTGTGCTTGCTAGCAATGGCTTCAGTCATGTTTTGCTTGGGGGATCAACTACTTTTACCAAATTTCAGCATTTCATGTTACTATTATGCAATGCAGGGTTTTTTTTCTGTATTATTGGTTGATTGGTTAATACTCTGTCTCTCTCCACTAAAATTAAACCAACATAAAAGTGTTTGTCTTTGCAAGTGATCAAACTTACAAATTCTGCATGTGATCAAATAATTATTTCCCCCACAGTCATACAGCAATGTAGGAACTTCTGTACTGTAACCTAAGCTACAGTAATACGTTTTTACATTTTTAAATAATACTCAGAATCATATTTTAGCATATAAGTAAAATACAAAAATCATGGCAAGCTTTTTTAATTATATTAAATCACTCACCTCAGTCTGGCTAAGCGTCACTGCCGTGCTGACTCATACGCTTCTTAGATTTCAGCTCTTTCAGCCAAGCAGGCGAGGAGGCACCACTGAATGTCACAGACGATATTTCGATATTTCAGTCATCTTCCCCAAAGATATCTGGATCATTTACACAACATATATATTTGTTTTGGTGAGCAGCGCTTCTTTCTGCTTACCCTTCTTCTTTGTTGCCTATGAGTGGCAGCACCCGTGTAGCTCCAGCCAGATGGGCAGGCGTGCGAGGAGAATGTGAGAGCTCCACGGAAGATGGTGCCACTTCTTCATCTTGATGTTCCTTCTCTTCGCTAGCTTTGCTTTCTACGGTTTCCTCTTTCACTGCAGTTCCTCCACCACCTGTTTTCCTTTTAAGTTGAGCCTTAAAAAAAGCAAATAAATACAAATAAGTACTTAATTTAATAAAAGAAAGACCCATTTGCATCATATTACATATATTATTAATAAAAAAAACACATTTAAAATAAATTGAAGTTGTTCTTGAATGCTTTGAGAACTTACAAGCAAGCCTGCAGGACTCATACCAGGAAACACTGGCACTCGCTGGGACGGGGAACAGACTACCTTGGGTTTAGGCTGTTCTTCCTCAGAATCTGACTCCCTTTCTTTTGCAACGGTCTCTTTTTCAACTGAAAAACACAGACACGAGTCAAAACAATTCGATATCGTCACCTGTCTTTATACCACTGACGCTTTCACATAGAACATTACAGATACTCTAATAACCTGTGGAGTCCTGGGTCCCCCAATCCTGTGTTTCCGTCTGAGCTAACCCTGCGGTCAGCCTGCGTGATGGACGTGTTCGAATACGCCTCTTTCCCAGATCCGCCTTGGATCTTTGTGCACTGGTGTCAAGGAGAGGAGTGGAGCTCTGTACAGAGACACATATACAAAATCTAACAATAAAAAGCAAACGCACTGGCCACAAGTGTGCATTATTTATTACTAGAAAATAATTAGAAATATAAAAAGTAACTGAAATTAAATTCCTTAAGGTAACAATAAATAATAAATTATATAATATTCTGGAAGTCACATATTGAACACATTAGAAAAAAAGATTTTAAATCAGTTATGACACTGTATAAAGTCAAAGATTTCATAAACCACACTCTGTGCTTGCAAACTTCCCTTTATGACATAATGTGTAGAAGTATGGGGAAACACATCCAAAAGAAATATACAGCCAATATAAATATTACATAAAAGAGCAATAAGAATAATTAATAACACTGGCTTCAATCAGCTGTCACTCTTCGTCACTCAAAAAAAACAAAAAAAACAATTTAGTGACCTGGTTGAGTCGAAATTGTGTACAAAGCAAGACGACAGGAGTTTCGCCCAGAATTTGTTTCAAGCCAGACAAAAACGTCACGCACAGAGAGAAAATTATATGTTTAATAAGCTGGGAGAAGAGAGAGAGAAGAGAAAACACTGTGGGAAGACTGCACAGAGCCAATGACTCACTGCACAAGTTCACACAACTGTATTGAAAAAATCACGTGAATATGAGGATGAATTGGCTCCGTAAATAAGTTTTCTGTTTTGCTGAGTTCTGACTCTTGTCTTCTGGATGCCACTGTTTTCCATTATCAATGTTACGTGTACATATCTATAACTATGTGAATGTAGGCAGCGTGTATAAAGTTTAGTTGGTTTTGTTTTTGTCTTGATAACTCTCTTCAGGAGTTGATAAAATTATTTCCACAATGACGAGTTAGTGTTTATCTGTTACAAACGTCATTGATATCTTTGTTTTGTGCTTCTATCTATCTTGCCATCTATCCATGCTTCACACTACAGAAAGGCACAAGCACAAACAGATATTTTCTAAAGTAAGTTTGAAAAGTAACAACTGAATTCCATGTCACCTTTTTTGGTTGATGGCACAGGGGAAGATTTAAAAACTCACTAACCTCGGGAAAAGGGGCAAACTCTGGCTCTTTCAGATCATCGGCGGTGTCTTCAGATGAGACTTCAGGTACTTCGTCAGGGACTGGCTGTGGACTGAAGAGAACAAAAGTGTAAACAACGCTGAAGAAGAATGTTCATAGGGCATTGCCAAAATGCTTTTGGCTCATTTCAATTTGTTTTTTTGTTTTTAATTTCACCACTCCATTAAGCATATGTGCCTAACTTTGTTGACCACAAGGGGGCACAGGGAGCTCAACTTTCAAATGCCTGACAGCACATTTTAATGTGCATCTGCATTCGGTTAAGCTGTCACAAGATTTCTGTTCCTAAACACTTTCCCAAAGTCTAAATTATGACATTTGGCCAAACAAATAAAAAAATAGAAACGTTTTAAAGGCTTGAGGATTAACACTGTCATACAAGTACAACGAAAACTCAAACTACTTATTTTTTTAAATAATGCAAATGATTTCCTACCTGTTTCTTTCAGGTGTTTGTTCCCAGACTGGATCCTGCTGGTCATGAATAAGGCCAAAGTCTATCAAAGCATCGGTGTCCTTGTCTTCATTTTTTGTGGAGAAACTGTTGGTCTGATCCTGCGAGATGGACAGAAAATTTCAGGCAAATTCAAAAGGAAAACACATGCAGAAACCAGAGAAATCGTCAATTCTATTTTATTCATATAACCCAAAATCAAAACAACAAGTATATAAAGTAAAGAACCTATAGTAAGACAGAGAAACATGGGTAATTTAGAATCACCAATTAACCTAACCCCACCAACTGCATGTCTTTGGACTGTGGAAGGAGTAAACCCGCACAAACACGGGAAACGCATGCAGCTTCCACACAGAAAGGCCAGATGGTGGATTCGAACCCAGGACCTTCTTCTATGAGTCAACAGTACTAACTGGCAGATCACCATCATGCTTCCCTGCTAAATGACATATTTGGCTGAATACCTTAACTTAAATTCTAAGCTATTGCTCTGTTCATGGATTGAAAATCCTTTTTTTCAACGACCCAAATGATCCTCTACGTCATATAAATTTATGAACAAGAACTTTAAATTGTAGAGTTAAAACAAGGAGAAACTAAACTGTGTGCTGAGCCAAAACTCACCAGCTACACAGAGAGAAAGGACCAGCCAAGCATGCGTCTTTTAATGAGCCGGTCACAGAGGCTGGGCTGTCCTCAATGAACACCGGGGGCATGAACATGCGCACACAGACACACACGCACTGGCGTACACACCTTTATGCCTCAACAGAGACAAACTAAGCACACTCATGATGTCACGCCCACATGCTATACTACACACGCACACACAAGCATACACGGACGCACGCAAACATGTTCCAAACAAAAGCAACCACTTCCTCGTAAAACATTCCTGTATGCTCGCTTCATATTTTGTTGAGGGGCGCATCCCAGTGCTGAATGGCCAGACACTGTCACCTGGATACAACACAACAGTTGAGTAAACATCTCATCTCTTTTGTGAGGCCATTTATTACTCAGGACGCTCAGGGCAGCTTCATTTGCACAATGCCTGTTATCTGGCAGCATCACAGCACAAATGAATAGGCTTCTAGTGATTTTCCTATAACTACACTCCATGTTCAGATACAGAGAAAAAACAAAGTGCTTTTTTACACAAGCCTTTCCTCTGCGATGCGATTTATCCCGTGTCTGTGCCACCTTTATCACGGAGCTGCAGCTGTCACTCACAAAGTTCTAATGTTGACTAATGCTTCCCAGCTGAGTTCAATAAGAAAACAAAAGAATTTTTCAAATATGCAGTTATTCCTGTTTGGGTGAATCTTAAGTATGCAAAGGTTAGAAAAACATTTGTGCAAGAGATAAAAGAAACAGTGAGGCATTGTATCGTGTGATTTGGAGACAAAAAAGAAAAGTTACTTTAGGATGACCCCTCGTCACAAGTGGGCACCACAGCGGGTAGCTCTGCACATTTGATTTGACCGCAACCCCAAAGGGGATTCTTATCTCTGTCTGGAACGGAACCAGCAAAATTTAGCTTGTCAACCAAATGCGTAAACCGCCACACTATGGAGCCAGTTTCCTCCGTTTTAAAAATTCAAAACGAACGGCCTCGTCTTCCTACTTTGGCCATAGCTAAAGGAGTGCTCAATAAATTAGATATTAGAAACATGTTTAGAAGTTGAGCAAAGATATTGCAACTATTGCAGAGAAATGAGAGATACGTTTGTGAACTGGAAAAGTATCCAGTACTCCCGTACTCTCCTTTTATCTCTGCTTTGGTCTCCACCAACTCCCAAGGGAAATTTCTGGGATGTTCCCCACGCCATAAATTTATAGTCCAGTATTTGCCATGTCCTACGTTCAGGGTTCTTTGTTCTTTGTTTTATGCTCCCCAGTTCAATATTCTGTATACCGTGCAATGAGAAAGTCATTCCCCTCAAACATAATAACAGATTGTGCCACCCTTGGCAGAAAGAACTGCAATCAAGCATTTATAATAAGTGGCAATAAATCTTTCACATCACTGTGGAGGAATTTTACCCCACTCTTCTCTGCAGAATTATTTTAATTCAGCCACAAGGGAGGGTTTTCAAGCTTGAACAGCCTCTTTGAGGTTGTTTTTAAGGCCAAAGCATCTCAATCGCATTTAAGTCTGAATTTTGACTACATAACTCCAAATACTTCACTCTGTTTTTGTTTTTTAAGCCATTCAGAAGTGCTGGTGTGATTCGGATCATCGTCCTGGTGTATAACTCAACTCGGTTTAAGCTCCAGGGTACAAACTAACACCCGAACATTCTCCTCTGGGATTTTCTGGTAGACAGCAGAGTTCATGACTCCATCATTTACAGCAAGTGAAGTAGATGTTGTTCTGGGGTTTTTTTGTGACCTCCTGGATGCGTGTTGGAGTGATTTTGGTAAGCTGCCCACCCCTGGGAAACGGTCTTTTGCATTTACTCAGTTCATCTTTGTCCAATAATTAATTTGTTTGATAATATGAAACAATTAAGCATTTTACACAAATGTGTAAAAAATGAAGGAGTCAGAAAAGTCGCAAATTTTTTCATGGCACTGTAACTTAACTTGGGTATGCTTGGGTCAGTCTTATTCCTTACCTATGTCATATCAACCCTCTGAGGTGCACTTTATCAACAGCAATCACTCCAACCCTAACCTTAAGTCTAACTTAGACAATCATCAATTAAAGGAATATTCTTTTTTTTTTTTTTTTAAACCCAAGAAATCTCTTTTATCCTTCTACAAAACGCAGGGTTAGATTAAGATTTAGCACTTATAGTGATTTACATCTCTGAGGGTTAAATAAATCCAGAATTCATTTTTCGGATTCTTGTTATATGCTATAGAAATCTGGTGAATAAGGAACCCTGGGCCTGTAGAATCTAGGGCACAAGGGCACTTTTGCACTGTAAGAACCAGGGATGAAATTTAATTTCCACCAAGTCCTGTTGTTGATTGGTCAGGCAAGCTAGTGTTTTTCTCAGCATTTACTAACTTTGTAAAGGTGTGTTTCTACAATAAATATCCGGCCTAACATAAATTTGCATTGTTAGATGCAAAAGCGATGCAGTGACATCGATCCTCCCTTTCCTAACATTAAGAGGATTTTTTTTATGAGCTAAATCTTTCACTGGATCCACTGCTAATATATTAAAAACATGAGGGTGCAGCTTAATTCATCTAGCAACATTTGAAGATTTAGGACAAGAACTTCTAAGTAGCACGCACACCTACTATAAAGGATAAAAGCACTACCTCTGTGTTTGCCAGTATAAAATGTGCTGCTGAGGGCGCAGGATGTGCTGCACAAGTTAGGACAGAGTCTGCTTGATTATAGTTTACCTGCATAACATTTTTGTCATGGTCACTGGAATGTATAAGGAACCTTGTTTGCAGCTAAGTGGAGAGAATAAAAGTACAACTTAATGAGGAACAATCTGATTCACAACGACTGTGAAGGAGTGTCACCACAAGAATCAAAACGACAGATCACCAGATTAAGGGAATTAAGCCGGAGAGATAATCTTTGTTTCTCCTGTGCACCCACATGTATGATAAAGTTACAGACAAATGTACATGTTATATACTTAAATATAGTGTAAACAAAATGTTTTTTGGTTCCAAAAAATGTGCAAGGATCGCTTGCAAAATCAAATATAATCTATTATAATATAATGTAATGAGATGTAATGACATACAATGATAGAAATAGGAAGAAAAAAAGGCATTAACTAAGAACGGTTAGGCTGTGAGCCAAAGGCGGCCAGCTCAAACAAAAGGCAGATGCAGATATGGAGCTGACACCCATAAATAACAACAGTTAGATAAACCTTGTCTAAGTGTGTCACACTTTGTTATTGTCCGGCGCGTTATCTCCCACATACACCACAGACAGAGAGGGAAAGGCCGTGACTGCGCACTGATAAAAAAAAGAAAATACAAGCAGGAAACTTCATCAGATATCTCTGTCCTTCCTGAAACACACTGCCACTGTGTGCTGCACTCCCTATTTACATTTGCATGGTTATCTTTTAACCCATGTCCATGGAAATTTTGAACAGGCTAATAAGTTACAGGGAGTTTTGAAGCATTTTCTAACAAAACTCGCCCTAAAAGCTTCGGCTTTGATCATTGCACACAATGATAATGGAAATTAGACAGCAAAGCCTTTAAATATAGTTACTGTAACTGTATATTTTTACTGCTTTGTGTATGTCAGCTCTTACAGAACAGGTTTTAGTGGCTTTCCTCTGCAAAGTCTTGCGACTTCTGATGGAGAAGCGATGCAGGGATCTCCTGCTGCGACTGGCAAAGCTACGGAGCGGTGACATGGCCCTCTGAAACCTTCCTCCTTCATCTCCACTTTCCTCTTCTTCATCTTCTTTATCATCCTCTTCCTCCTCCTGCTTCTCCTGGCCCCACACGAGCTCCAGAGCCCCTTGCAAGGACCGACGTAGGCTGCCCACCCAGCCCGCCACCTGCAGCTGGGCGGCCGACAGTTTTCCTTCAAAGTACTGCATGCTTGAAAAGCTCACACAGCTGGCTGCACTGACAGCAGGGTCACCATGGGAACCGGTTCAACAGAGAAACTGAGGTTCAACTTTATTAGAGATGAAAGGATTTTGCGGGTGAGTCAGAAAGCTGGCTCTGCGATCCAGCTGTCTGTTGATATTTCAGAAGGTATGCACAGGAAAAGTTATATTTTGTAGAAAGAACTTTTCTGACATCACAGAAGACAAAACGTAGTCCATCTGTCATTTGAAATGGATGCTTCCTCTCTCTGCATATTTTTACGACTCAGCTTACCCGAACTTCCTGGAATAGTCTACAATTTGCCGTCAGTGAAGAAGTAAATAGTCCAGCCAGCCATGTGTTTGCAGTGTGACGACACTATTCCACTGTCACATTAACTATGATTGATGTGAGACAGCGGCATCCTAAAGAAAGAGCTTCCCATCATTGATTAAGCATCGATTTAAAAGACAAATCGACTGAAGCCTGCTTCAAAAACTCCTCTCTGTCGTCACTTGGGAAGCAAAAAGAGCTTCGAAGGTTTCAGTCTAAAGTTGGCAATTTACATCCTTTTATCTCTTTGACTAAAACCTCTTTGACTAAACCTACCCACGTACTTCCGAGTTCACAAAAACAGGAAGAAAAAAAAAATCACATGGGAAGCATCTGACACTCCAAACATCCAAAGGCAAGTACAGAGAGACAGATCACCCCTTTATCACCGTCAGACCTGAGTGATTTCACAGAACGTCAACACAAAGCGGAGGTCTGTGCTCGGATGTGGAAAATCCCGAGGGAAGTAGGAAAGGTGCGGCCTGGCTGGGCCAAGGTGCTTTCTGTACCTCCCTCTGCCGGTCTCATCCGTAGGTAAATGCAGGCAATGAATGAGCCAGGTTTTTGTGAGAGGAAAAGGCAAATGAAGCAGCAGAAAACACACAGACAGTAGACGTGAACTTTCTTGTCTCTGGATTAGACCGTCCTCTTTGTGTGCCAGAGAGTGTGTTTGTGTGTGAGGGAGGGGGGATGACAGGCTCTCTCTCAAAACAGGGTGGAGAGATTGAGAGACAGAGACAGAAAATGAGAGCAGACATGGGGCACCATGTATGGTCATTCTCACATCCTGCTCTGCTGGAGAGACCCAAAAGAGGGCATGCTGACCACACAGCACCTAGGCTCTTCTTACCATCACATCCTGCCATCATCTGCTCATCTTTCTTTCAATCAGAAGCCTGACTGAGGGTGCACGATCAGCTGCACACCTTGTGTTTGCCTAGTAAACATTTTCTCCAGTATGCTTTGTCTAAAAATGAAAAGCTTTTTGTCAGTTTTCAGGTTGGCATTATTGCATCAAAAGGGAAAGAAAAGAAGAAAACAAACGATTACACTTATGAAAACATATAGTTTAGTGTTACAGAAGTCGTTTACTTTTAGCTGATTTTCAGGTGCCTTATATGAGATAAAGTTCACCATTTCTGCAGCACACAGTGAGGAAGTGCAAAGTCAAAGAGCAGCAGCGCCACTCAGTGGTGCAAATAAGAATGTACTCACACAGACAGACAAGCAAAGCCCCTTTACAGCACTCAAGTGGTTGCATACATTGCCCTGTATGTCATAGGTTATGTATGGTAAGGTTTGCTTGCTACAGCACTGACAGAGCAAACACACACTCACAGTCCAGGGTTGGTTCACTGTTTTCATTAAGTCTGCAAAAATGTTGCATGTTCAAACAGGCGGTGAGCCCATCTGTCTTAAATGTCATATCTCTGGCAGCCCTGCTCTCATTAAGTGCAGCTCTGCTCTGTTCACCTGGAATTTGTTGGGTTTGCTGCCTTTATTTTTTTTAAATGCTGTGTCAAAATTGAACATCTGTTCACTTTGCTATCTACTTGACCTGTCACCTCCAATCTCAATTATAAAAGAAGAAGTTTGGACACTGTCTAAGAAGTTAGTAGGAAAAGAAAAACTTAGATTCAAACAAAAAGCAACACAAAGACAAAACATAAAAGGTTGATGCAGGTAAAATGTATGCAATAATATAAATGATTAAAAAAAGACCATCTAAGACAAAACTGTGAGGTGCAAAGAATAGCAGCCGTTCACTACTATTAAGGCAACAGTTCAGCTATGTGAGAATAATATTTCACAATATAAAATTGCATAACAATAAGTTTCTCTCATGAGTCATTAGAGAAAAACACAACATGGATTCAGGAGCAGCTCTGAAAACAACAATGTCAAACCAAAGTCTCCGATTTGCATAAAAATTTCATGGTACAACGTTTGAATATGTAATAATTGCTATAAATACGTATTGAAATATATTTTCAATATGTATTTTTTTTGCCCAGTGAAATTTGCAGCAATGTTTAAATTCTAATATCTAAAAAGATAAAAGCCTGAAAATGTATCTTACCATGAAAATGAATTACAATGTGTAATTTGGGCCAGATACATCAAAAATGTGAGTATTAGGTAGTTAAAATATGGAAAATATGTAAAGCCCTATATTTGAGCACACACACTAATAAAGCTCACATTGCAAAAGACAAGTAGTCCTAATGTCTGAATGGTTTATAGTTACTTATCATAATACTGTAAAATAAAACATATAAAACTCTTTTTAACATGAAAAAAAACAAAGAAAGTGCTACTTTCACTCAACTTTCATCCTGACTTGAGCAAATATTATAATTTGTACAACAAAAACAAAATTATACAAAAAAAATGATTTTAATGTACCGGTATATGTGCATATTTTTCACCTCTGAGACCTTCTCTACCCATTTCAAGACCTGCTGCTCTGAAGCAGGCTAATCATTCAGGTTATTCCAGGTATTAAAACGCAACAATGTAGCATATTCATACATATTAGTTACAATTCTTGCGGCCTTCATTCACACAGTTAGCATACAGATTGCCTCTTTATATTTTAAGTACCCAATTATCTTTTTTTCAAATGTATCCATTCCAAATTACAGATCCTGATTCATTTTGATACTGAGAAAATCTTTCATCTTTAATAGTTTTTCAAATATTCATGTTCAAACACTGCCTCAGATTTCAAAAAACGTGCCTGAAAGTGGGTCGACTAACCTTTTTTTCCAAAAGATATATCCTGAAAAGTAGTTGATATATGAAACTAAACTTTCACAGCACTCATTACACATGTTCAAACTTTGGACAATAAATCTTTTATGTAAATCAGAGATGACTGAGCAAATTTGAGATGGAATGACCCAACAGTCAGTGAACATAGATTGCAGCTGCGTTCACAAGCTCGCTTATTATGAACTAACGAGCAGTGGAACAGTTTGTGGTCTGACCAATCGAAATGTGATATTTTATCAGGAGACAGTCTGTGCACCTGTGACGCATTAGTGCATCATATACCTTATTTCAGCAAGACAAACTCACACGTGTTGTGAAACAGGACACATAGACATGTGAAATCAAACACATCGAAGCATTTTTGGAACAACTAAACTTGGCGAACTAAAACTTCAAACTGCAAACTGTAAAGTGATCATGTTTATTTGCAGACGTCAGTCTTGCACTGCAGCTGTTCATTGTCTCTGAATGTCAACTCAATACTCAATCACTTTTAATCACTTTTACACTGAGGGTTAGATAAGTGCAATACCAAATCTATTGATAATGACTCAGCATTATGACTGAAGAAGATATGACTGTCATTTCTTTGCCTCTTCTCTTTAATGGATAGCACAGTAGTGCAGAGTGGACAGGAAAGTGGAGGCAGAAACAAAACTTTCTTTCCAGCTTTTGTGTTAAACTATGCAACTGATGCCATTATTTTTGCTACATACACAACTTCAATGTTAATTGCCTCACAAAATTCTCAGTAAAAGAGAATATAAATGCTTTTGTTTGCAAAACGCTGAACTACACCTTTAGGCAGCACTTCATATTACATAATCGTGTAAACTAACATCTTCACTACCAACCGAATTTGCTTGCAATGTGGTAATATGACAAGACGTGTGAAATAGAAACACATGACCCATTATCTGACGGGTTATAGCCCTATGGCCCACATCATCACACAGCACACTCTTAAGTAACACACACCTGCCTTACACTCTCCACACATTCATACCAAACCTTCTTCCTCGTAACATGCGTCTTTAAAATGTTTGCGATGCTTCTACTTAAAAATGTTTCTTGCAAACTGAAAGCAGAAGACACAGAAGATAGACAGCTTCTGGAAACACACACAGGAAGTGTAACCCATCTTTCTGCCGTCAAAACTTCGCACTGTCATCGCACTTCTATTCTGATCTCGCGCTTACCACAATGAATGGCAGTAATTTTAAGAGCAGAAACATTGAAACGTGCACATTAGCAGTTTACCTCGCCCTAGCCTTCTTTGATGTTTCTCGCTGTAATAAAACAAGTAATCACTTCGGGGGGGGGGGGGGGGGGGGTACTATTGAGATATGTTTATGTTTATGTTGCCTTCAGAAAACAGTACAGTAATTTCCCTGAGAATTAACAGTATCATTTCCTGGACCCAGCCTTACTTTATAAGGCAGTTATATAAGGATAGTTAAAATGAAGGAGTCTCCCCAGCTGTGTTAACATGAGTAATACAAGTACACGCACACACACTAACACAGTCATGAGTTCTTAAGCTGTGACTTAACCACACTGAAGCAAGTACGACAAGATATTTCTCTCCTTGTCTTACAGGAATGGCAAAATGCTGGTGCAGGTGAGGTGTGTATGGCTGCCTGGCTGATGTGATTCATTGACAAAATAACCACATTTACTAGTGGTGCACACCCCTGCTTCTGTTCCTAACCTCACCCTTTCTGCATAAGTGAACAGTTGGAGCTTTCATATAACCATAGTGATGTCCACAAAACAAAAATCTAATCAAGCGTGACAGAAATACAAATATAGCTAGAACCTAACCAAATAGGGCTCACCTCTTGGTTGTCTTCTTCCATCTCGTCCTCATCCTCGGTTTCTGTCTCCTTCTCCTCTTCCTCCTCCTCCACATCTAGAGAGATGAGCTGCTCCTCTTTCTTTACATCTACAGAGATGAGCTTCTCCTCTTTCTTCATGTCTAGAGAGATGAGCTGCTCCTCTTTCTTTACATCTACAGAGATGAGCTGCTCCTCTTTCTTCACGTCTAGAGAGATGAGCTGCTCCTCTTCTGGCTCATCTTTTATCTCCTCCACCCATTCTCTCTCCTGCAAAGGAGGTGTATTCGGACACTGCTCTGGTTTTTCCATTTTGTCTTCCTTGGCTCTCTCAGTTTTGACGTCCACAGGCACCAGTCCCTTCACTTCCTCTATATCCAGAAAGTCATCCCAACTACGGAAAACTGGACTGCTTTCTGTTTTACGCCGTGAGATCACTTTTATCGGTTTGACTGAAAAATCATCAAATTCTATGTTGATCGGATTCTGTTTGACCGAGAAGTCATCATAAACCACATCCATCAGATTCTCTGTGGGCCCAGAGGTGTTTGGTGAGGGGGAATGTGGTGATTTTGACTCCTGAGGCCAATCTTCAGATTCAAAATAGTTTAGATGAGGCTTTGATCTGCGCACCAAACTCTCCTCTTGCATGTTGTTCAACCCAGATTGCTTTGTTTCTCTCTCGTCCTCTAGTCTTTGCTTTTCTTTGAGTTGGTCTGCCTGCCTTCTTTCCAGTTCCTCTTGCATTTTTCTCTCCTGCTCCTGCTTCTCTAGTCTTTCTTTCTCAATCTTCCTCTTTCTTTCCTCTTCCCTTCTCTCCTCTTCTTTCTGTTTTTCTATGAGCCTCTTCCTCTCCATCTCTGCCTCTTTTTCCTGCTGGATTTTCATCTCCAACTCCAGTTTTTCTTTCTCAATCTGCCTCCTTTCCTCTTCCTTTCTCTCCTCTTCTTTCTGTTTTTCTAACAGCCTCTTCCTCTCCATCTCTGCCTCTTTCTCCTGCTGGATTTTCATTTCCAGCTCCAGTTTTTTTTCTTTCTCAATCTTCCTCTTTCTTTCCTCTTCCCTTCTCTCCTCTTCTTTCTGTTTTTCTAACAGCCTCTTCCTCTCCATCTCTGCCTCTTTCTCCTGCTGGATTTTCATTTCCAGCTCCATTTTTTCTTTCTCAATCTTCATCTTTCTTTCCTCTTCCTTTCTCTCCTCTTCTTTCTGTTTTTCTAACAGCCTCTTCCTCTCCATCTCTGCCTCTTTCTCCTGCTGGATTTTCCTCTCCTGTTCCCTTCTTTTTCTCTCTTCATCCTCCTCCTGTTTCAGCTTTAGCTCTTTATCTCTCTCTTGCGCTTCTTTTAGTCTCTGTCTTTCTCTTTCCTTCCTCAGTCTCTCCTCTTCCTTTAGCCTCTCCCTTTCCTTCTCCTCCATCTCTTGTTTAATTTGCTCCTCTTTCTGCCTTGCCCTCTCCTCTTCCTTAAGCCTGAGCTCTTCCCTCTGTCTTTCCCTTTCTTTTTCCTTCTCTTCTTCCACTCTTTTCTGCTCCTGTTCTAGCTGAAGCCTTGCTTGTTCCGTCTCCTCTGCTCGCCGCTGTTCTTCAAATTTCAGATGTTTCAGTCTTTCTTCTTCTTGCTGTTGACTCTCATCATGTTTTTTCTGAAAAATTCCTACTCTTTTATAGACAGGCACTAAATCAGGGACTTTCTTTTCAGCTGTAACTCCAGGACTCTCCTCCTCCTCCTCTTCTTCTTCTTCTTCTTCTTCTCCTCCTTCTTCTTCTTCTCCTTCTTCTTCGTCTTCAGTGTCAGAATCAGAATCCGAGCCTAGGATCAGTGGAGGCCCACCATCATCACTCTGCACGGTGCCAAAGCGAACAGAGCGACGTTTGACATTGTCCCTCTTTGGTACATCTTCACTCAAGTTAGGGGTGCGCAACTGGACGTCAACCTCTGTTGATTTGTTCGCCTCTTGTGGGCTCTCTGCAGCACTTTCCGATGATTTCTTTTCAGTTCGAACACCTTTTAGCATTTCTGTTGGGGACTTTGTTGGTTGTTCAACAGGAGAGACCTTTGACGGGGGGTCCACAGTCGGACTCTGCGGCATTTCTTCGGCAGAAAGTCTGAGATTTGAAGTTTTTGGTGTTTTCACTTCTGTTGGAGAAGTTGCGGGCTCAAAGCTGTGGAGGAGAGAGCAATCATAGCTTTTCATTGTGAACAACAGAGTTTTAATGACGTTTTGTTCTTGTTTTGTTTTGGGGGCTTTTTGTTCTCAACATTCAAGAGTCACTGAGCTGATAGCTAGGTGTCCTGTTACATATAGCAGTCATTTTGTAGGCAGATAAAAAACAGCAAACCCTGCTCTAATGTGATTGGTCTATACCACATGACTACAAACACAAACAAGAAAACTTCTGGTAGGTTGTTTCTAGAGATTAACATGAAAGTAACAGACAACAACTAGACCTAGACCTACAACAGAAGATTGACACCACCCTGTGTGTACGTCTGTCTGTACATTAAATACAAAGCAAATGTTTAGCTTAGTGTAGCGCTGGGGGAAACGGCCTATTTGCACCCTGGAAGTTCGCGAAATAACACCTTGCGCGTCGCTTTTAACCAACACAAAAAGTCAACTTTAATGTTAACAAAGTTTTACAGAGAGCAGTGGATCTAATGCTTATTCAGACCAGTGACTTCCACGAGTCTTCATTGGTTTGCTGGCAGCCTCATAGGAATCCAGGAAGCATGTGACATATTTATGACACCCAGCATAAGGGCAAAGAGAGGTATATATCTAATCCAGCTGTCAGTGAGAGCATAAATTACCTGGAAATTGTGAGCATTTACTTAAAAGGTCTGATTTCAACATGAGTAAAAAAACAAGGTTTTTACTTATCCACTCAGTGACTGGTCACTTAAATAGTCTTGATGGCATTTCCACACAGTCAGCAGTGCTTCAGAGATAATAATGCGTATTCAGTACATGGAGTAGTAGTTCCACTGAAAACTTCTGACAGTGAAAACTCTCAAAAATATAGTCAAGATGCAGATTTTCTGAAAGATTCATTTCCCTAAATGTTATTTAGGAAACTGTAAGCAAACACAACTAAAATCCCATTAACATCCACTATAGGGAATGGCTAAATACCTGAAGCTATGTGCAGACAGCTGGATGTCTAATCTCAAACCTCACACACTTCGGTAGCTTAGTTTGCTTTCTTATCTAACCTTGGTTATTTAAGGACATAAATCTGGCTGCAACATCGATACTGCAGCAGCATTTTTCATTTACCACGCCCGGATTACTTTCCAAACACACTGAACACGGAGGAGCATCAAGAGAGCAACACTCAAACTTTCCTTCCTCAACAGTTCTAGACTTGCACTCTTGCTACAGCTGCTCACAGAAACCAGAAACTGGGGCCGTGCTTTCTGTCTAAATAAGAAATGCCTGTATGTCCTCGTAAATCCAAACCACTAACATAAAGAAAATCTAAATCAAGAGAAACCACATACAATCACACACCCACATAAAAAGTTTTTTATCCAACATTTGCTCACCCAAATCAACAAATGAATCACATTTAAGGTTAAGGCTTCCTAGACACAAAGTCATAAATCATCTACATCTGACCAACGAAGATAGGCTTTGGGATTTGAACCTGTGCTTGCAAATGAATGCTCACTTCCTTTTCTTTGTGTCTAATCTTGTCACTGCACACAAACTGCAGAGCCTTACTCACCTTCTGGAGCGTGCTCGGGATGTAGCCGGAGGCTTCTTCTCCATCTTTGGACCCTCAGAAGTTGTTTCTGCAGCCCAATTTTTGATGCGCTCCTTCACCCCTCCTATACCGGTTAAGATTTCCGGTTCATCCCTCTTCGGCATGGCCTCCGGCCTCGACGCAGAGTCAAACAGTTGACTGATTCTGTTTTTAATGCTGTTTCCCCCGGTGTAGTCCTCTTTCACTCCACCGTCATCGCTCTCTCTGTTTGAAGGCTCTGGAGATGCCTGCTTCGGCTCCGGCGATGCCTGCTTCGGCTCCGGCGATGCCTGTTTCTGCTCCGGCGATGCCTGCTTCGGCTCCGGAGATGCCTGCTTCGGCTCCGGAGATGCCTGCTTCGGCTCCGGAGATGCCTGCTTCTGCTCCGCCGATGCCTGCTTCGGCTCCGGCGATGCCTGCTTCTGCTCCGGAGATGCCTGTTTCTGCTCCGGCGATGCCTGCTTCGGCTCCGGAGATGCCTGTTTCTGCTCCGGCGATGCCTGCTTCTGCTCCGGAGATGCCTGCTTCGGCTCCGGCGATGCCTGCTTCGGCTCCGGAGATGCCTGCTTCTGCTCCGCCGATGCCTGCTTCGGCTCCGCCGATGCCTGCTTCGGCTCCGGAGATGCCTGTTTCTGCTCCGGCGATGCCTGCTTCGGCTCCGGAGATGCCTGTTTCTGCTCCGGCGATGCCTGCTTCGGCTCCGGAGATGCCTGTTTCTGCTCCGCCGATGCCTGCTTCGGCTCCGCCGATGCCTGCTTCGGCTCCGGAGATGCCTGTTTCTGCTCCGGCGATGCCTGCTTCGGCTCCGGAGATGCCTGTTTCTGCTCCGGCGATGCCTGCTTCTGCTCCGGAGATGCCTGCTTCTGCTCCGGAGATGCCTGCTTCGGCTCCGGAGATGCCTGCTTCGGCTCCGGAGATGCCTGCTTCTGCTCCGGCGATGCCTGCTTCGGCTCCGGAGATGCCTGCTTCGGCTCCAGAGATGCCTGCTTCTGCTCTGGCGATGCCTGCTTCGGCTCCGGAGATGCCTGCTTCGGCTCTGGAGATGCCTGCTTCTGCTCTGGAGCAGGAGATGCTGGCTTATTTGAATCACGTTTGGTGTTGTGTGTGGAGATAGCTATGGTAGGCTGGGGGGGCAGAGAAAGACCGCCTGACTCAAACTTCGAGGTGAGCTCCATGGACAGACGCTTCCTAGCACCACCCCAACTAAATGTTTCATCGGTTGAAGAGGCTCCATCGCTACCTGAGTGATTCCGCATTTTGACAACAGAAGCTCGAGCTTCATCTTCCTTCGCTTTTCCGTTGTTCTGCTCTGAATTAGTTGCAACATCTCCAGAAGCTTTGTCGTTTGTTTGGATGATGTCTTTCTGGACGAGCTCAGTTTTCTTTGTCTCTTCGGGCCGACTGGTTTGTGAGGCTGTTTTTCCTACACTAGAGTCACGAGTTTCCTCTTTACCTGCTTCACTAGCTTTGGTTGTTGTTGGGTCACTTTTGGGAAGCTCATTTTGAGAGCCTGGTTTGGCATTTGAGGTGACAGCCGGCTGAGATGTTTTTTGAGCACGAGGGGTCAAAGGCTCTGAGTTTTGAATTTTCGACGTAGCGGGGAGCGTCTTTGGGGCATGAATGGAGCGGATGGTGGTATTCTTCTGCAAAGAGAAGGGCTTGGGAGCGAGGCCAGGTTTGGGGGCCAGCGGTGGCTTGGGTTTCGACATGACCCTAGTCTTGGAAGCCTCGACGGAGCTCTCCATGGCCGAGTTGCTGAAACAGGACGAGTGAAGAACAGAACATGTTTATCCACAGCAAACTCCAAATTTCCATTAATGAAAACCCATTTCATACTTAGAACAGAAAAAGCCAGTCGGTTATGTTGTCACAAAGAAGACGGGAATGGTCTGGTTTGTCTAGATTTTTTAAAGTGCATTACTCTACTACAGAAGCAAAGAGAAACTAATCAATCATTCTGAACAAACATCAGCCACTATTTAAAAAAAAGTCTTCCTGCCACTCGCTTTAATATTTTTTCCCTCAGGTTTCAGTCTTTGATTTGGTCTTTTGATAACATAAAATGCACTGAACCTTTCCTTGATTGTTTCTCTTTTTCTCCAGCTAAAATTAAAATAGTTAAATGGTAAGACTCTCACACACAGTGAAGCTCTGACAGCGTGTGATGACTCATCTTGACTGAGGATGTTTAGTGATACGTAAAATGGGAAACTAAAATTAACTGATTGAGAATGAGCAAGATAAACTGCTCTGAACAGGTCCAAGTGATAACATTTACAAATGTTAAGTATTACACAACGATGAAAGTGCCAAGCATTGAGGGAACACCTGAAAGGAAAAGTAATCAAGATCAAAACAGGCAAGCAGGGAACAGGCCTGGTGAACCGTACCATACATCTATAATACAATCTACAACTCTGGCACAGTCAAAACCCGGAGCTGGCATTGATCTGAAACCACTAAAAGATAAACAAACTGCAACTGTCCTGAGCAACCTGTCACATGAGCACTTTGACCAACAGACATGGCCTCCCTCCCTCCCCACTCACAAAAAAAGGGCCAAATTTACACACCGTGTGAAAAAGATAACAGTAATACAATATGTGACCAAATCTGCTACACTAAATACCACAGGCATTGTGTGCAGCATGTCATCTGGTTTGTCCTGTAAGACTAAAACCGGTAACTCCACACCCTGCAGTTTTAACACTCTCAACACTAACTAGTACAGCTTGAGAAAGAATAGAAAATGCTCATAGAGCATTGTTATCAATCTGCAGCTGGTTTGCATAAACTGTTTAGATTCCAAACAGCAGTTTTCAGTATGTGTGCACTTAGGTATTTTTACATGGGATATGCAATTTACTTTTTTTCTTCTTTGCTATACTTCTTAAACACAACACCTCTAGGTGTGCAAGATATTGTGTAATGAAATCAGGTTGGACTACAGCTGTGTGCACCACCCAATGATTTTTTTTAATTTTGTTTTTAAGTGTCTAGTTTGTTTCTACCCCTCCTCTATTTTCCCAGCAGCTAAATTCCTAAGAAACAAACACTCTGGAGGAGAGAAGGCTTTCAGCCCTTGCTTTTGTCAGTTATTTTCGATGGTTTCTGCAGAGCTCGGTCTCCTGTAGCACTTTGCTTGCAGGCTTTTAACTTTCTTTATCTCTGTTTGCCTTTAGTGCCCCCGTTGTCGTGTCAAGGCCACACTGGCTGCCTTTAGTTTTTATGTTTAGGTCAATTTATTCTCCCCAGTGATGCTGTGAGAGCGCGCTTACTTCGACGTCAGTTTGGTCTCAAAGAGCCAATCGAAACGACTTCACCAGCTAAACCAGCGTTATATCCCTGTGTTTCATTTCGAGTTGTTAATAAGTTACTAGTAGACGCGTCAATAGTGAACTCCGAGCCGGTGTCCGGTGTTGTGCCAAAAAGTGATTGTCTGCCAAAAATCAGTTTTTGGCAGACAATCACTTTTTGGCACAACACCGGCTCTGGGTCCTCTCAAAGTGGACAAAGAAAGGCGATATAAGCGAAATGAAAGAGTGATCCGAGCTTGTGTGTTCTGGACACAGCTCTTAAGTAAGGATGCGAGGACTGATAATGAGGATGTAGGTCAGCCAAATTATTTCACAAAGCTTGGAAAACACCCATTACACTGTCACAAAGGTTGTGCACCTGTCCCTAAACTTACCCCTTCCCATTATTAAGATAACAACATAAGCACTTAGCTTTTTATAAAGTTTTCTTTCAATCTTTTTGCGTGCAAGTGTGTGTTTACCTTTCGTCTTCACGAAGTCATAAAGATGGAAGGGGGGAAGGAAGCGGGAAGAAGATATAAAAGAAAACTGTTCCTCCGTTTCCCGTGATCGTCTCGCCTGCCGAGCTGTTGTCAGACCAAGTGTGTGTGTGTGTGTGTGTGTGTACGTGTGTGTGTTTTCAGCTCATTCACACCAACAAGACGTCAGCCAACTCATACACCCAGCAGACACTCCCTCCACCCGCCTCACAGTCCGAGCCACGCTGCCTCCAGCGAAAACACCAGGAGACCGGAAGAAGCGTGTGTGCACTTCAAAATAAAAGTGCATTAACAGGAGTCGGGCCCGGAGAGGTTGTTTGGCTGAAATATATGTTTTTGTTTGAGTATGAAAGCAGAGCTGACAGTAAGAAGTGCTGGTTAAAGTCTTTCACATTTGGATCCACAAAGAAAAAATATTATCGAGTTTTGAAATTATTAAAACCACAAAAATCTTTATGTGACATAATATGCTAACATCATTTTATATTTCACTGCTTTGCAGCCTAATAGCTTATTAAATTAAATTAAATTAAATTAGTATTAGTATTAAATTAAATAGGCGACATTTTACTAGCCTGTAAAAGGAGCGTCTCGTGAGCTAAATGGGAAATTTCTTTGCTTAAAGCTTCTGTGGAATAATTTTTCGTACTCTATTTTTTCCTTTTAATACTCTGACCTAGTGTTAGCTTCCTGTGTGGCTTAAGAATTGTAACAGGTAAGATAAGTTTTAGGACTCTGAGATTTAAGGAACGGGAATAAAACAGCTAGTTTATTGCATTAGCGCAAGGTAAATTCTCAGTTTGAAAAGGTGGACCAGTATCTAGTGCTTGAACATACCTGGAAAAATTTAATAAATAAATAAATGACTTAACTCACTTACCATTAATTGAACGACAGCAAAACCCCTTCCAACTCCTTGTTGTTTTGAAAATTTAGTCCGGAGGTTCTCTGTGAGTTTATCTAACTTGACGGTAGTTTCCTTTTCAGTGGACTGGATTAACAGGTTCTAACTGAGATGAAAAGCCACTTTGCCCAGAGAGAAAAGGAATAAGATCCGTCCAGCTCATACTGCTTCATGGCAGCGAGGGTACCTTGGGTTTTTTAACAGCAGGCATCAGCACTCACACAGTAAACCTGAATTTGCATAACACCTGAGTCTTTACGACATTAATTTGCGTTGCATGCGCCGAGAACAAGAAACAACTCACAAGTGAACTTTGTGCAAATCTGAGAAGAGTGACTTCTTTGAAAACTAAGAAGGCTTTTTAATAATTATTTCAGTGCTAGATGTGTTTATGTGTGTGTTAGTGACGTTTTCGGATGCGGGAACATATCAATACAGAACGGTAAAAATACATTTCATCATCACAGAACCAATCACAACCAATAAAAGGTACTTCCTTATTAATCAGCAGTGGTGTAAAGATCTCAAAGTAGGATTTTTTTTTTTTATTTTAGCCTGTGTTAGTTTATACTCATACTCAGCTGCTTTTATCCAACTATAGGTGAGTCTATAGGTGATACTTTACAGATTTTTACATTACAGATACGTACAGCGTTTCAATGTTATAACAGTTTTTAATACAAAGCTGCAGTTTAAGAGTACTGATAAGCAAAGAATTCATTCTACATGATGGAAATTATTATCTATTTTATTTTATTTTATTTTATTTTATTTTATTTTAAGAGCTAATGCATCATCCACCCCCCCCTTGTGGAAGTCTCGGGGAAGTTCCACAGTTCACCGGGCTCTAGGCTCGCCAAGCAGGTTGTCATGGCAACTGTACAGCATGCGCTTACAAAAACAAGCGCTTGACCGTTCACCCACAGCTCTTTCGACATTCGACATCCCCGGCGCCATCTTCTTCTTCTTTTTCAAGCCTTTAGATAAGCACTCGTTTAAATAGGAGGGAAGCTGAGGAGTAGGGGGAGGATGAGCGGAGCCAAATCCCGCGGCGACCTGCCTGTTGCTGAAAATGTCACCAGCGGCGGGCACGGCACTGCGGCTCCTCCGCGGGACCGCAAGCCAGGCGGAGGAGTTCTGAAGAGGCTCAAGTCCCGAAGGAGCCAGCAGGTGGACGGCAGGGCCGTCACGGAGGAAGACCTCCGGGCACGGACTGGACACATGACCCCGGAGGACGTGCTGGGACTGCGAGTAGCTACTCGAGGTTTGAGCCTCTGTCTTTGAAACAGCAGATTAAATTTTGACATAAATCTAGAGCAAGCGATACCCTAATAACATGCTGTTCGAGATGGAGAGGAGAAATACATACCTGACAACACAAACAACTGTCACGGCAGTAGCCAGTCTTTCTATTTTTAAGCATCTTAATGGGCACTTGAATTGTAATAAATAGCAGACGTTTTCTATTGTCACAGTTGGCTAGTGCCAAAGATCATATTAGGACTTTAAACTCCTAACAAATGTCCGACAAACAAAACAAAGCACTGCTGTGTACACAGTGGGGCTGATCTGGGTGGTCTTAGGTAAGGTCTTCGTTAAATTAAAAAAATACAGCTGAGTAGATTATGATATGTGCTATGGCCTACATGTATAGCTGTCGAGAGCACATGATCTAAGAAAGAGAATTAAAATCGTGGAAGCCAAATAACAAGCTTTGTGTGATAATGTCTTTGTTTATGACAACTAAATTGTAAAAGCACGATCAATGCTTATATTGATCTACCCTTTAATATAAGAACACAGAGTGTGGCTGTGCATTTTGATCCCTGATAGACCTGCACTGAGGCAAAAGCTCCACAGTTCGACTCATTTTATGGTTGTATGCCATAAAATAAACAGTGTATGTGTATATATTCAAAGTTGCATGTGCAAATGTGGACGCAAAGCTGTGTAATCAGAGTCTGAGCATTGTCTGTAACACATTTTGCAAAAATACAAAAGCAGCCTGCTTTTATATTTTAAGAGCGATAGCTCGGGAATGATTCCGGGGGGAATAACTCCTTTGGTCTCTCTCATTATTTACAGGGTACCTCTGTAAACCCGAGGACAATATTTACAACATCGAATTTGTCCGCTTCAAGATCAGAGACCTGGAGACAGACACGGTCCTGTTTGAGATTGCCAAACCCCCACATACAGGTAGTGTGTATTAGCTCACTGCTTGTGTTTTATTTATGTGGTAATGTAGATGCAGATTAGCTCCATAGTAGTGTTTTTGTTACTGTTGCTGTTATTGTTTATTTGCCTAAGAAGCAACAAAAAAAAAAAGAAAAAAAGAGGGAAATCCCTGGTTCAAGCCCAGGAAGAGACACCTGGAACTGAGGGGAAACACAAATCAGGAAAGGTTCTGTGGAGGTCACCCCTTGTGAATAAGGAAGCAATCAAAAGTAGCTTCTGTAATGCAGGTGCAGATGACAGTCATAAGTAGCTGCCTCCAAAGGGCTTGACCCTCCTGACAAGGGTTCCTAAATGGTTTTAAATAAGCTGGGTTTGGAAACATCTGTCACCTGTTATTTTGATTAAAAATAGTCTTCAGTATGGATCATAGAAAACGTCTCTGCCTAATCTTGTTGGTATCAGATGATGATGAGGAGAACAGAGAGTCAGACGCTAGCACAGGCCGGTTTGTACGCTACCAGTTCACCCCAGCATTCCTGCAGCTGCGGACCGTGGGAGCCACGTGAGTGACTCACGCATAATCTACGCACACCTCACCTGCTCCGTACGCAAACAGTGAAAACAATTACAGCATTATCTTCTATCAGCTACACGCCCATGCCTACTATCCATGTGACTGTAATAAGCTTCTAATTTTCGAATTATATAAGAACGCAAAACCTGCAGTTGTTAACACCCTGATCTCCTTTCTTCCCTCTTTCTTTCTTACTTCATTCACTCAGGGTGGAATTCACGGTTGGGAACCGGCCTCTAAGCAACTTTCGCATGATCGAAAGGCACTACTTCCGTGATCACCTGCTGAAGAGCTTTGATTTTGACTTTGGCTTCTGCATCCCGAACAGCCGTAATACCTGTGAGCATATCTATGAGTTCCCTCAGCTGTCTGAGAGCCTGGGTGAGTCACCTTTTTAAAACTTATAACCATAACAAGAGCATACAAATGCCGAAACCTTCCCACGTGGAGATTTTAACAGCAAACTGTGGAAAAGTGATAGCGTTTTATCAAATGTTGATTGTCTAGAAGAAGACTAACTTTTGGTATTTTGTACCATGCACATACCAAAGGAATACATCAGCATTTCCTATTCTTGACATTTGCTTCAATGGATTTTTAAATCCCTATTTGTCATGCATCTGAGCACAACAGTAAACATTTGGTTACATTTTAGCAGGACTTTTGCTGGCGACGTCATCACTGATACACATATCAGCAGCTAGCCAAAAGGTTTTTGCAGTTTTATTAAGCCTGACCTATTTCTGCTCTTACATAGGTACAACCCCAATTCCAAAAGAGTTGTCACACTGTCAAATGTAAATAAAAACAGAATGCTTGAATGATTTGCAAATCTCCTATACCAATATTTTATTCACAGGAGAACATAGAAAGCATATCAAATATTTACAATCAAAAAAATATAATTTTAAGAAAAAAAATGAGATCCTTTTAAATTTAATGGCAGCAGCACATCTCTAAAATGTGTTACACGATCATTTATGGACTGCTGGTTTTAACAACAGTCCATAAATGATCTCTGGGAACCAGCTGCTGGACCTAAATGTTATCCTATTCGTATCTAATATAAGAATATAGTTATTGAGCAGTACCAAATAACTAAATTATAATTAGAAACGTTTTGTGATTTTAATTTTATGATGAATTAAAAATTTCAGTTGGTGAGAAGTCTTCGACAATGAAGCCATGCTGTTGTAATAGACACAGTACACAGTTTAGCATTGTCTTGCTGAGATATCCAAGGGTTTCACTGAAAAAGACGTCGTCTGGACGGGGGGATACGTTGCACTAAAACCTGTATATACCTTTTAGCTTTGAAGGTGTCTTTTTCCAAATGTGCAAGCTGCTAATTCAGTAGGCATTAATGCACCCCCATCCCGTCAGAGATGCAGGGTTTGGAACTGATAACAATTCAGATGTTCCCTCTTCAGCATTTCTCAATCATGTGCACATTATAGCTTTTTCTTCACTTGATAGCACTTTAACCTGAATTTGTGGATAGCACAGTGAACTGTGTTCACAGACAGTGATTTCTAGAAGTATTCCTGAGTCCATGATTTCCAGGATAGAATCATGCCTGTTTTTAATGCAGTGCTGCCTGAAGGCTTGAAGGCCATTGTCCACTGCGCACAGAGATTTCTCCAGATTCTCTGAATCTTGATGATATTACCTACTGTAGATGATGATATATTTAAAGTCTTCACATCTTTACATTGAGCAAAATTATTCTGAAACTGTTCAGTGTTCAATTGTTCACTGTTTTTCTGTAGATTGGTGAACAATTGACAATCTTTACTTTTGAGACACTCATGTAGTCATGCAGGCCATGGTAATCTAAGGAGCTCGGAAGGAAAAGCGACCGGACGTCTTTAGGTTTCTTGAAGACAGCTCCCATTAGGGCTTAAATACCTGGGACTCTCCACCATTTGGTCTTAGAACTGAAGAAGCTTTTCGGATGAGAGGTGTAAGGTCTTCAGGGAAGTTAAACAAGTCCAGATGCTTTTCTTTCCAACCTCTGCCTCTCTTTTTATGCCTAGTCTTGTTGCTGACCTGCTGCCACTTTAGCAGGTCAGTTAGAAAAATTTTTTTTTAGTACCACTTCCTTTCCCAGGCTTTTGTTTGCCCCCATCCCAGCATGTTTTTTAGATAGACTCTTAAATAAATTTTACAGAGTGTTGTGTTTTTGGAAATGCGGCTCTAATTGTATCCAGAACATCACACAAATTCTCTGTATGAGACATTATGCCATTTTCTTCAACACTTGGCCATGGTTTAGGTTTTTAATCCTGCCTTAATACTATAATACTAACCATAAATGCCATATGTACTTTGAAACTGTTTTTGGCTGCTGTGATAGTTGCTACTCTTCACTCTGGCCAGGAAGAAATCCTTCTTGAAGCAACAACACACAAAACAAACTTTAGCCAAAGCTAATATGAAGCTTCAGTAACGAGCTAGCTAAACATAGTCGAAATCCAGACAGTCTGTGTCGGTTTCTTGCCAAAGTTTTGTCTGGTAATCTACACTCGACTATCACAGAGGGATCAGATGAAGCAAAACACAAAGAACTTAAAAAAAAAAGCAAAAAAAAAACTTTGAAAGATGTAATTTTTATTGCTTTTCCAGTACGTTAGCATACATGACAGTGTATAATACACACAGCATTACTGTTTTAATAAACAGTTATATTTACTTGGGTATCTGTATGCATACACTATACCTTGTGATGTTGCTGAGTCTTTTCTCAAGGAGCAATAGTTACTGAAGGTTTTTTTTTGTTTTGTTTTTATTTTTAAGTTTTACTTACATGGATATTTAAAACGTTTTCACTGACATGCATTTATCATCTGTTTTGCAGTCCATCAGATGGTGGAGTGTCCTTATGAGACTCGGTCAGACAGCTTCTACTTTGTCGAGAACAGACTGGTCATGCACAACAAGGCAGATTATGCTTACAACGGAGGACAGTGATGTCTGCCTGCTTGCGTGTAACCACACACACAAACACACGAACATGCTCATACACGTCCATCTGCTCACTTTTATTGATATATACATAGGCACACGTGCATGTTGCTGAACATACATACGGCTCATACCTGGCCCGAGAGCTGCTGCAGACACGGTTCAGTTGCCTCCAGTGTTTGTAAAGATGAATTACCATTCGTTGCAATCACTTTCAGGAGGTGTTTTGCATTAGTGTGAGACAGAGGTTACATTTATAGGCTTTTGAAAATAGAGAAATCTTTAAAATCCGAGAGAGTTTGCAATTTGCAGCCGTGTATAACACGTGGCTCAGATTGATCAGATGGACATTAGTCTTCTCTTTACAGTTTTAGAAGTATCCTAACAGCCATTGAGTGAACACACACACACACACATTTGCATACACACGCATGCACACTCAATCCCCGAGTGACACACATAGTGTTTACACAGGGTTTGTCAGAAGCAGCTGTTCTCAGAGCTACCGCCTCCACAATCCACTCCAGACAATGTCGGGGGAGAAACAGAGGAGCCATCCACAAAAACACTCCTGTCAAACGCACATGGTCACTCCTGCAGCCCCCTCCCTATCTCCCTCTCCGCCCACACAAACTGACACGTCAATAGTAGTACTGTATAAGACTCTGAATTCAACCAAAGGTTTCTGACATTATCACTGTTTTTTATTTATTTATTTATTTTTTATTTTACAGTTCTGTGACGGCTCGTTAAGAAAGGACATGTCAAGTAGAAATTTCCCCCTGGTATCGTCAAAGAGCAGCAGAAGTGTCCCAAATATGTTCTGGTTTCCTTATTTCAAAGTGGAGCTGTTATGTTTGTCCTTATTTTCTGTCATTTACCGTTACGCTAACAGATGCTGATTTATAACAAGGTCTCAGATAACAAGGTCAGCATATGTACAAGTTATCACCACAAGCTCTTGGCTCTGTATGATGCCACAGAGCTGTGATATCCTTAAGATGGTCATCTCTCACTGTGAGCACACCGGCAGCACCCACCTGCTATTCAAACCTTGTCTTTGCAAGAGACAACAATCAAATGTAGATTGTTTTAACAGGGGTAGGGAGCTTAAAATGGCTTTTTTTAGATAGAGGACGTCCCACTGTAAGGTAATTGTGGATTATTAGAAAATGTGAATCACACAGCACTACTCTTAATCTGGAAATGAGCAAATTACGTCCCTTTTTCTTGGTGACAGCAGTCAATAAAAATGAAGATTTCTTTTTGAACATTTAGATTTGATTATCTGTACTTCCAATTCCTTATCACAAACGTCTTAAAAGCTTGATTATATCTGATATTTGAGTTTGTCTTTATCCTAACTGGACAGCATACTATCTCATGGTAATTTGTAAACTTTGGTGTTCGGGGTTTAAGGTGGTGTTTGTAAAGTATATACATATATATAAATATACATAATTTGTAAAAAGTGAAATGATTAAATAAATGTACATTTTCAGGTAGAAAATGTGTGAAGCTTGTTTCATTTGTCAGAATGGGAAAAGTTAAGTTTGAAATGAGAATATCCCAAACATGGCCACTAGGAGGAGTTGTACCATAATACATTTAGTGCCACCGGTGCCAGTTTAGTTGTTTTATGCTTTAAGTTTGTTTTTGTTTCTTATTGTTGTTGTTTTTTTTTAAAAAATCATTGTGATGGGACAAGTTTGCATTCATTTCTTGTGTTTGGTTAGGGCTTCAAATGAGGCCATGATCTGAACTCCTTATATTCATGCATGACTGATTTATACACGAGACATGAAACTGATTACGTCATGTTAACTTCCTACCACTATTTTACCAAAAGTTACATAAAATAGGGCAGGACTTCATGCAGTACATTTCAAAAATGAGTCCACTTTGATCATCCCATTTTGGACTCTTGTGATTTTAATCAGATCGTTGTTTGTCTTGTATCTGGGTTCATCTCTCTCAGTTTCCATCTGTTTCCAGTTCCTAGACTGCAAGTCTCATGGTGTTTTCTCTTTCCACACCTATGCAGTTTTCATTGCCTCCCTCTCACGCTGTGTTTTTTTCCTTTTTCCTTTTTTCTTTTCTTTCCCTCTCTCTCACCTGGTAACCAGACCTCTGGACTGGAGTGTTGAGTTTCCACTTTCCCAGAGAAGAGGACAATCTGAGCCACACAAAGACCTATAATGGACCCCCTCTGCTCTCTCCTCCCTTTGCTCTGGCACTGCACAGCTGCACACACACATGCACACAGAATCACACACTGCATATGTAACAATACATGCACCCACCATTTTTTTAAATCTTTTTTTTTTTTTTTTTACTGCCCATTCAGGTCCTACCTGCTTTCTCCTATTGTTTCTCAAAGTAAATCCTTTGCTCATTATCACCCTATTTGATCTGGTGTTCAGGCACATTAAATCATTGTCATAGAATCTACATTTTCACCATCCTTGAATACACCTTTAATATATCTTATAATAGCACATGGGATTGGGGATGTGACATAAAAACCATTTTAGCTCACCCTAAAATGATTTCCTGAATCGTTGTTTTGCAACTTTGGCTAGGAAGTGGCTAAAAAAAAAAAAAAAAAAAAAAATCAAATTTAGCTACAGTAATGAGAGTGTTTTAGACAGTATGGACATCACAAGGAGAGTTGGTTTTAAAGTGTGAGGAAAAACCTGTTTAGGTGCAGCATTCATTTTCTGTTTTTTTTTGTTTTGTTTTTTGTTTTCCAACAACACTCTTTAGCCACTAACAGAGTGCTAGCTACTAGCATTTGCTAACGGTGACTGACTATGCGAGCTAAACTATGCAAGAAGGAAAATTATTAAAAAGAATAAAGCTGGGGACACAATTCGCAAATGGAAAATAATCAGGAGAAAGATGATAATTTTTTTTATTGCTAAGAGAAAATAATTTGATTATAGCGAGTCTGGTGTTTTCATCTGTTTTCATCTCTAGCAGCTCCACAATTGCATAAAGGGCCACTTTATTAGATACAGATTGCTAGTATTTGGTTGGTTGCCCTTTTGCTTTCAGAGCTGTTTTAATTCTTTATGGCATAGATTCAACGAGGTGCTGCAAACATTTCTCAGAGATTTTGGTCCATATTGACATGTAGTCACCCAGCTGCTGCCGATTTGTCTGCTGCACATCCGTGACGTGAATCTCCCGTTCCACCGCATCCCAGAGGTGCTCTGTTGGATTGAGTACAGCAAACTCACTGCAACGTTTAAGAAACCAGTTTGAGATGAGCTAGACTTTGTTGTGCATTATCCTGCTGGAAGCTGCCATCGGAAGATGGTACACTGTGGTCATCAAGGGATGGACGAGGTCATCAGCAATGCTCAGGTAGGCTGTGGTGTTTAAACAATGGTTGGTACTAAGATGCCCAAGTGTACCAAGAAAATATCCCCTATTACACCACAAGCCTGAACCACTGATGCAAGACAAGATGGATCCATGCATCCATGTCATTAATACCAAATTCTGACCCTGCCATCTAAATGTTGAGGCAGAAACTGAGACTCATCAAACCAGGCAACATTTTCCTCATATCTGTTATCTAAATTTGATGAGCCCGTGTCAACTGCAGTCTCAGTTTCCTGTTCTTAGCTGACAAAAGTGACACCCGGTGTGGTCTTCTGCCACTGTAACCTATCCACTTCAAGGTTCAAATGCTGTCTGCTCAGAAGCTCTTCTGCATACCTTGTTTGTAACTGTTGTATTTGAGTTACTGTTTTATTAGCTTGCATCAGTCTGGACATGCTCCTGTGACCTCTGGCATCAACGAGGCATTTTCAACCCTAGAAACGATTCTGTGTGAAAATTCCCAGCGCGTCAGCAGTTTCTGAAATACTCTGACCAGCTCGTCTGGCACTGACATCCATGCCGTTCAAAGTTACTTAAACAGCCTTTCTTCCACACTGATGAACTTCAGTAGGCGGTGAATAACTCGTTTTGGTAGTTGAGTTAACAAAGTTATAAAAAATATATTTTATATTTCTGTTTTGTTGGACTACTTTACTACATCTGGAGACATTTAAAGGTATACTCTCCTACTTGATCCTATACATAACGATAAACTATGTCACTCATGAAAACATTTAATAAACCTACAGATCCTAGGTCATGAATGAATTTATGAAACTTGCACTTTCTTCTCCCCCTCAAACGAAGTAAAGTATTACTTTAAAATACATACAAATTGATGGTGTGAAGACTCAGTGTGTCAGTTGCTGATTAGACCACAAAGCAGGGTGCAATTTAACTGTGAGCTCATAAATCAATAACCACCATCAGGCTGTAGGCCCTGCACACTGCAGCACAGCAGTAACGCAGCTGTACTGTACTAAACTATGTGTTGATATAAAAAGAATCTCGATATATCCAGTAGGACTCAAAAATTACCATACACGTGTGCGTACAGACACATCCACAGCAATAAATAAGCACACTTTCCAGGGATGATTGGGTGTTCCCAGGCCTTCGTGGAACACATTTCAGCAGCCAGTTGTGGATTGACACACACACACACACACACACACACACACACACACACACACACACACACACACACACACACACACCGGAAACAAGTGGACAGGTGGGATAAATCAAGCGTATTCACGCACCCTCCCCCGCGTGCACACATATATCTCTGTAACTGGCTTCCCCATGTATCCTGTTCAGTGAATCGCGCCACATTGAGATTAGGAGTGAAAAGCACAGGTTTATCGAGGTTCCCCTGAAACACACTCACTCACACATACGGATCTACACACGCAAGCAGGGGAGCAGGGGGACGGGGGGGACAGTGGTCTTCTATAAATAGCAGCTAGGAATGGTGTTGATAGGTCCTGTGAAAAGAAATGGAGGGGGGGGAGTGGAAAAAGGATTAAAAGAGATACAGGGACACACTATAACTCCACTTGTTCGTAAGTGTGTGTGTGTGTGTGTGTGTGTGTGTGTGTGTGTGTGTGTAGTGTGTGTGTGTGTGTGTGTGTGTGTGTGTGTGTGTGTGACTGTGACTGCAAGGTACTTTGGAGAGAGCATGGATTTCTTGCCATCAATACAAAACAGTCTTTCTTGGTTCTCTCCCATCACCCCCAACAACAACATCCAGCTACATCCATCCATCCATCTCTCTCTCTTCCAAATCTACACACACACACACACACACACACACACACACACACACACACACACACACACACACACTACCTCTAACCCATCTTATTTGTATTTCTCATGTTCACTCTCCCTTTCTTGTTTTGATTTTTTTCCATCTTTCCATCCGTTGTTGCTCTCCAAGGCCCTGGTGCGAAATCCATCATGTGTTAAACACCATGTTATAAAGAAAAGAGATGAGTCACCACACGGTCCTCTTAGTTTAGGTCAGCACAACAATGTTCTCAGAGATGGTCGTGACTCCATCTGTGTCATTATGTCATTTCCAGCAATTACTCTGTGACATCATCTCAACCCCTGAAAAAGGTCAGGGTGAAAACATGTAGGATGGAGCGTGTACTGTAAATATAAATAAACACCTTCATCATCACAGCTACCTTCATAAACACTCGCTGTTGTTTCCCTGTAGGTGAGAACCTACTTTAATGCATTTTTTAAAAAGGTATTATGCATTGCATTTAAATAAAGATCTAATTTTTGACCTAGCGGATGTGGTGATTTAATGCGATGCTGAGCAAGGCTTTGTAGATGTGACAAGAGATAGCAGATAATTAGTTATCCGCAAGTTAATAAAGCACTCAGGGCAGCAGTGATGGATAGACAGTCCTTTAACAAACTGTGATTCCCCGACCAATTTCCATGGTGGCGAGTGCAGTATTGACAATCTGTCTTTAAGTGTTAGGTCTCTGCTGATGTGTAGGCAGAAGCCTTTGTGCAGCTTGTGTGTGTGAGTGTACTGTTCCTGCATTCGTCTGCCCAACTGTCTGTGTGGTATTACAGTGCAGATTTCCGCCGCTGCTTACACTCATGTGGCTGTCAGACAGAAATAGTCATCAAGGTAAATAGTTTGTGGTGTGTTGGTGCTTACAGGAAGCCCGCAGCCACCTTTGGAAGTCTCCCCAGAACCCCCAGTCCAGTTTGTTTTGTGTGCGTTTGATTAATAAAAGGTTAACTCAACCCTCAGTCAACTGTTAAGAGAGGCATGTAAATCTCCCCCGCAATCTCTTCCTTCCTCTGCCTTTCACTCCTCCCTTTGTCTCTTCCTTTGCCACACCTTCCCCTGGGGGATGCAGGGATTGTGATTGGAGAAGAGGTGGGGCTCCTGGCACAAGCACAGGTGTGCTCGTTTCCTCCCTTCTCCTCTCTCTCATGTAATGATTTCTTCAGCTCGCCACCTGCCAGGTGGAAAAAACACCCACAGCAAATGGAGCGCTTTAAAATGGCCTCCTGGCTTCCGCCTTAAAGGATTTTCTTTTTTTCTTTCTTTTTTTTTTCTTATTGCTTGTACAAACACTCCATTTTCATCCCTTTTCATTATCCATTGACTACGTTTAACTCAATGATGTCTTCCTGGAACTACTTGTTTACATTTTGCGTCACATTCAAATGACGGCTCCTGGCTCTGAAAAACTGTCCACCGAGGCTCCCCCACTAGCTTTTCAGATGATCAGAACCTGGCTCTCTAGCACCATTCTCTCGACGCCACTTCTCGCCTCGCCCTTTGGAGCTGCCTGGAGGGTGGCGTAGAGCAGGTCCCAGGCCCCGAGAGGTCAAAGTTCACTCACCAACAATGGAATCTTACTCTGGGTCAGATGCAGTCAAGGAAACAAAGGCCAAGGATTGGACAAACTTCTGTGACAAGGAGACAGAGGGATGAAGATGCATAGAGCAAAAGCCAAAATGAGACGTGGAATGAATGCACTGAAAACCTTTCTCATACACTTACCCAGGCACATACACTCACACACATAACTGTGCAAATTTTGCTTTCACACACACTAAAATCTGCCAAAGCTGTTGCTTAAGCCCATAAAACAACTTAGTCAAAGTTTCTCAGGCTACAAAAATCTGTTTCCCAACAGTTCTCTCATTGTATTTCTTGTCTTTAAATAATAATCGCTTAGAGAAACAGCACGCTTCAATATCACAACAGTTCAGGTAAAACCAGAACTTTTTTCCCTTTAACCTCTCTATATCTTTTCATGTTGCTCCAACTTGTTCCTTCCCCTCCCCCACGCTGCTGTCTTTCTCCTCTCTCTCTCTTTTTTTTATTCACTGCCATTGATCATGCATGCAGAAATTCAGTACACCCAACCACGGCTCCAGCCAGGATAGGTTAGCTAGTGCAAGGCCCTGTCCTACATACTGTTCCCTCGCTATGGTCCGCCAGGCCAGTCACACCCTCCCCCTGACCTGCCTCTCCTCACTGACTCAACACCCCCCCCCCCCCCCCCCCCCCCACCCACAACCACTGCCACACACACACAAACCCCCCGCGGCCCATCTCAGAACCAGCACATGCACAGATCATCATGCGGTGGTGGGAAAAGTTAACTCTTCATGACTGAACACTTTTTAGTCAGGTGCAGGGTTGTGTTTGATCATTGCTCAGTCTGTCCTCTAACTTGCAGCACACACACAGAGACAAGGGATTGCTTGCTGATGTGATCGGAGTTGACAGAAAAAATAGTATTTATGGATTATTATTGTTTGTAGTATTTTTAATCTCGGCCAATAAAGCTCAACAAAACAACCTGGGTCCGTAGCTTTGACAGCAGCATGCTGTTAACTTTTAGTTTCCAGTGTCTGCGTTTTAATGTGGTGAGTGAAAACAAGTGCACTTCACGCTCCTTTGTGAGCGCTACACTTGTTTCACTTTGGCCGGAGCAGCTGAGGTATGTGACGAAACTGCCTCAGCTGACCAGGCTGACCGCGGCCAAGAGAAAGGCTGACTTAGAAGTAAAGCTGCTAATCTTCCACTTAGCTGGTTAGGGTGGCCTGTCATGTAGTAAGACAGAGAGAAGGTGGTTAGGTAGGGTTAACTTTAGATGAGGGTAGTACTGTGATTGGGTAACTGGATGAAGAATTGATGAAGGGTGAAGAATGCAAACAGGCAATGCTTGATTTGATGGGAGGGATGGCTGTGGGTGCTAGGTTGAAGGGAACAAGTGGACTAAGGGTGAATGAGGATGGAGGGTAATTCGAAAAGAGGGACTTCATGATGGTTTAAAAGACTAATGATTGTGAGGACAAGGTTAATGACAACAATACAAATGAACTAGGACAAGACATTCAACATTACATTGCATAAAAGAGATGCACACACGGATGACGCACAACATTAAAACCACTCGCCCAATATTGTCTCATTTTTTCTCGTGCTGATAAAAAAAGCAGTGTTCGGTCATCGATCTGAAGAATATCCCCTGGTGTCTGGAGCTGGGATGTTTGGAGGGCATCCTTGTTTGCTGTGGTGGCATTTTGGGATTGAATTCAGAGGTTTCAGGAGTCGGGTCAGTTCATACCTTAAGTCAGGGATTCCAGACTAGAAATGCTGCTCTAGTCAATGAAAGAAATGTGTCACTGTTTGGGCTTAAACTGTAAGAAATAAATGTGTAAAATTCCAGAAAAAAAAAATGTTGTTAGCTCGTTGACCAAACTGCCCTGTAATTATAAAACTGAAACAGACAATATCATTTTATTTTGGACATATTGTAAAAAAAATATAGAAATTTCTGTAGTTTTATAACGGCACTTCTGGCTTCCGCTTCAAAGGATTGTTTTATCCAATTGAAAAATAAGGAAGTGATATGATAAGGTGTGATATGAATGGGAGGACTTCATCAGAAAAAGCTGGAAAACTTATTAAAAATACATTTAAAAACCCAAAAATTTAAGCCCTCCTTCACAATTTGTAAAGTCATCCAGTGGACCAGACTGGACTCTTTGTCGGGCTGATTCTGGTCCCCAGGCCTTATTTTTGACACCTCTGCCTTAAGTGTTCCCTGAGCCATTCCTGTCCAATTAGTATGGTTGGAGTGTGCTGTTGGTTCAGCAGCCTGAAATGACATGATGAAGGTTATCCACTTCACCTATCAATCAGTATACATTACATCACATTAATAAAATTGCATTACATTGTATAATATCACATGATACATCACTATGGCACTGATTACATTATATATAAGATCAAATAACATCCTGACATCGTAGGCCCAAGTTTAAATCAGATCATATATGATCACATTTAATTATGACTCAGTGAGATCACGTGTGAGAACCAATATATAACACAGATAGAAAGCAGGACCTCGCTGACATATGCAATATGAAAATAAAAGAGCAGCTTCCAGTCAGCGATGGCTGTTTCACAAACTGTATCCTGGTTACAGATGCTTCATGTCACCTGAGGCCTAACCTGGCACCACAGGAAGCCATTTTTTTCCATTATGTCTTCCTGTAGAGCAGCCCAAACCTTGCTCATATATTAAGCTGATATGAAGAGATTACTAATGAGAGACAGAGACCTAACAAGCAAATTAAAAAAAAAACAACAACAATAAAAAAACAGTTTTAGCACACAAAACCTGTGATGAATTCTGTGCGTCCTAAATCAGATCCTTGTCTTTGAAATGTTTATTTATTGAATCGTTCTCTCGTCCGAACATTTCAAGACATCCAGGAGGGTATTAATGGGCCACGCTGTTGTGATTCAACCAATGACGAGAACGGCGGGGAAACACTACACAGAGAGCGCCACTGGCAGCATGAATAAAAGGCAGGCAATGCGCGCAGGAGGGGAGGTCCGAGGCCCCGGGTAGGCTACGGGAAAAGGAGGTAGAGGCGGAGTCTGTCTGTGAGCGTATATGCATCTGTGCGCTTCCTCGCTCACCCCTCCTCTTTTTTTCTTTTTTAAACCACCCCACCCCCACCTCTGCTGCCCCCTCCCCCCTTCCCCTCTCCCCGACCCCTCCTCCTCCTCCCCTCCTCCCATCGTGCTTGCCCGCCCCTGAGTCTGGAGCAGCAGCAGCAGCAGCAGTGGAGCTTCACTGCCTCTCCTCGCCTCACAGTGCGGGAATATACCAGCGGAGAGCAGAATGGATACGGAAGGGAGCCAGAGCAGCCTGTCCTCCGGCACGGACAACTCCCCCCACGACCCCTGGTAACAGCCCGAGTCCGTGCGCCCGTGTTTCGCTCGCCTCTCGGCCCGGTTTGAGTTCACCTTGGACTTAAGTTGAGTTCAGTGCGGGGAGCGAAGCCGCGCCGAGACAAAAGACAAGCACGCTGTGTGTGTTATGTGTGTGTGTCTCTCTCTCTATGTGTGGGATGGATAGACTCAGCGGAGGAGACGCAGACGCACCGCTTGCTTTCCGCCTGTTATTTCTCTCTCCCTCCCCTCCTCTTGTTTGTTTATTTTTCTCGCTTTTCCACCAGAAGGCCACATTGTAACTTCTCTTCCATCATCTGGAAAATCCTCTCCTTTTTTTCCTCCTCCTCCTCCTCTAGGGGATTATAACGGCCCGACTGGCCGATTGGTGACTTCGCAACATGGCCGATGCTTTCTTCTTACTTTATTGATGCTATATTACGCACAGATCCTCCAGATCCCCCCCTTCACTCCACGAATGTGCATGTGTTGTGCTTAAAAGACGCTTTGAGAAAAAAATCTGTGACTTACAGCTTCTGTTTCTCTCATTCAGCAAAATGTTCATCGGGGGTCTGAGTTGGCAGACAACACAAGGTGAGCTGTCCCGCACGCTACTTTAATAAGTCTGGATGAAAGCCTCCTGTTTACTCCTTTTTAAATATAACGTTTGCTCTAATAATAGCTGTGGCGATAACCTGCGAGGCTTCTTGAAGTTTTAAGGAGAAACGCGGTGAACAGTTCAAATCAAAGCCTCCTATTCATTAAGGATCAAGCTCTAGGTTTAGAGTCGGGAGACGCAGGAGATTAATCGTGCGCACACGACGACTTGTCTGCCTTCCTTTCCTGTGCACTCGTTACACTCTTAATAACCCGAGGAGGGCATTCAGAGTAGAAAAAAAGGAAAAAAACACTAAAGTGATCGATTAATCAGCGTTAAAGCTGGAAGTTGGGCTCGTCATCATGGGCCACGCTAGTGTGTTGTTTTCCTTATTGGTAGCACTCCGCTCAATTCATTCATTTATTCGAAGAGCCGTGAGCGCAGGCTGACGCACGGGCACAGTTTAGTCTTGTTGCGACGGCCCGTGTTATTATCTCCACTGCTGCTGCTTCTGCTGCTGCTGTGTCAAAACAGCGAGCGTCACCAAGTGTGTAGCTTTGTTTGTGGTCCGCAGGGCCTAATGGGGCTGGTTGTGCTGAATGGCCAAAGAGAGCCCGGTGTATAAACCTCGGCAGGACACACGCACACAAACACAACGTGGTCCGCCCGACCCCCATTGTCTCGCTTCAGCCACTGCACAGCACACCAGGGCCCTGTTTAGAGAGAAGTCCTTCTCTCATTCCCTTCCCCTTTAACAGTGTCTCCCCGGTGTCTTTGCAGAGGGCTTGAAGGAGTACTTCTGCAAATTCGGCGAGGTGAAGGAGTGCATGGTGATGCGGGATCCCGTTACCAAGCGGTCGAGGTAAGAAGGAGGCGTGTGCGCTCCGCCGTCCTATCACCGGATGCCTCATGCTCTTCCATGCTTTTCCATGAGAGCTGTCGTGAGTTTGCATTCTGATTTTGTCACTTGCGTGTGCTTTCTCCCCCCCGCGTTTTACAGAGGGTTCGGCTTTGTAACATACACAGAACAAGCCGGTGTGGAAAAGGTTTTGGCACAAAACAGACACGAGCTGGATTCTAAAACGGTGAGTTCTTAAACTTTTGAAGTGGATGGTACAACTTGGGCAACTTTTCTTACTCTGGGAGTGTGTAGCCTGTTTCTTACCCCCCACCCCTTCTCTCTCTCTCTCGGTGCATTTTACCTCCAACCCTATGGCTTGTAAAGTTGAGGAGTGCATTTTGGAGCCCACACCCCTCCTCCTCCTCTCCTCTTTTGCTCATTTCCCCCTCCAAATCCTGGTTCAGGGCGCCAACATGAAAGCGTTCTTTCTTGGTCTTCATTGCCATGGTTACCTGGGGACCTGAATGGGGTGGGAGCCCCTTTGCAAAAACCCTCACAGGTTTTTATGCACAGTAGAGAGTTCACAAGTTTTTCCCCTTCTTCTTTTTTTCATAGGAAATAGCAAGTGATAAGTTTTTTTTAGTGGCAGCTCTCAGAGTTTTTGGGGGGTGGCAAGAATTGTGGGAGTGGATTCCAAAACTGATGGCAGGGAGAAGGAAGACTGTGGGGTCAGAGCAGCTGAATTTAAATAGTGATGTAACTCCGAGATTTGTGAGTGTGTGTCTCTGTGATTTCCCCCTCCTACACTGCTTAAACATGAAAAAACAAATGTGGGCAAATTTCACAAACCACTCACCAAACCAGAGGACAGGCAGCACCCTTGTGTTCAGGTAATCCATATTTTTGCGAGAGACAGTGACTTGGGCACGAGTGCGAATCTCTTTGGTTTGTTTTGGTGAGAATCCGAGGCCCACATTTGAATATCTATTAAAGTGTGAATGCCTCTGTCTTGGTAATGCAGATTGGTTGTAGGATTGGGGACTGGGTGTGTCTTTGTCAGCTTGTTGTCTTTCCTAACCACACACACAATAGGATCATTTGAGAGTGAAAATCGGTGGCACAGAAAGTCAGCAGGGCCCAGGGGCAGAGGAAAGGTAGAGTTGGTTAGTTTGTTGGAGCAGGCCTGTTGCTGGGGGTGACGCCAGCCTCAGGAGACGGTGCTGTAACTGCACAGCCCAGTGGGATTTATGTCTCCATAACAACTTCTCAGCTATTTTGCATTGACTTAAGGTTTGGTTGATTGGGTGGCACAAAGATGGTGTCAAGTTTTGTCGGGCATTTATAAGTACGCAAGATTATGATATCATGTTTGTTTTTTTAAGTGAGACTCTTCATAATTTAGAAAGTTTAAAGATGCAGTTTCGTGAAATAATCAGACCTTCAAGCACCACCGCTGGAGGTCCTGATATTTATTACAAAATGAGCGCTGCTGCTGGTAATCTCTCCATATATATTTTTTTATTATTCCTTTTTCACCTTGCTTGGAAGTAGGTTCTAAGAAGCTGCAAAATATTACTCAGTGAGTCATGTTACCTCTTAAAACTAGGTGCTGCCAGAGCCTTTGAGAGCCAGACCCTCTGTATTTGTGTGTGTGTGGGATGTGAACGCTGGTTTTGGACGCCTCTGGTAGCTCAGCTTGGCAGGCCACTGGTGGGGTTAGGCGTTGCCCTATTATAAACCAAAATACGGCATAAGGCTAAACAATAATAATGTTAATGACTCAAATGCAAGGCTGGGTTGCTCAGGTTGTTGTGGCAGCAGTCTGCGGGGGGAAGCGTGCCATGGTACCATTTATCCAACAAGGCGTTTTAAATGGGGGGTATGGTTGCCATTTTGTTGTTCCATTTTTTGGAAATTTGAGCCCAGAATTTATTTGTTGCAAATCTCATATTTGCCAAATTGGGATGTATTTTCTTTTTTCTTGCCTTGCTTGTAGCTTAATTCTCGAAACGCTACACAAAACATATTTGAGAGAACGTTTTTGCATCACACCTGGAGTCTCCCTCTCCACAGTATTGTTTGATCAGCCTGAGACGTGAAAGAGGCATTCCTCACAGGCACGAGGAAGAATATTTGATGCTGTGATGTGTATGCCTTGTTATGCTGAGCTTTGGTTTGCGAGAAAATATGTGAAAGGCATGAAGCGGGGACGGGCGATGTGAAAAGGAGAAAATGCACAGGGTGAGAAGTCAGGTGCAAACTAACCGGTGCAAGGTCCACGCTGCTTGGTTAGAAGCGGTATTAAACATTTACAGTCCTGTTACATCGTGCTAGCTGCCCTCGGAAAATGAAAGTCACAGGTTAAAATATGAAGTGAACTGTTGTAATTGTTCAGTTATAATGCAATAAGGCTGTCTGTTGTGTTCAGTGAGAGGGTCTGTCGAGGTTGTTGTTTTGGTTCGAGGTTAGATTTCCTGTCGGGGGCAGAGTGTGGCCTCGGGGCATTGGTGTGCTGCTGTATTTCCCTGGCCGGAGAAGAAGGGCACAACTGGTATTTGTTCTCTTGGAGAAAATGCTTCACTGGAACCGGTTACGGGAAGAAGTAAAAGACGAGGCCAGATATTCTCTGAAAAGAGACCACTTCTCGCTCCCTCTGTGCGGTGATTTCAGATTTTTAAAAAATTGTGGTGAATTATGGTTTTTGGTGATTAGTGTGATTATTTGGCATTTGCTATTTCTTCACAGGGAACTCTGTCTCTCAAAACGACCCCCTAAAAAGCCCAGTGTAGTGCTGAATACAGGTTACTGAAAACATTTTTAATAGAAGGCACAGACAGATAAGAAACACACTGATTATTTTTATTTTATGTGATTTGTTTTTAGCGCAAGTAAGCTGGAATGTCCTTTTCAAGGTGTTTTATATAGTAGGTGGAAATTGCTGCTTTTAGCGCGACTTGTCTGCGAGGCTAAAGAAGTCGTCAGCATTGTGCTAATATAGCCGCTTTCATCTGTAGCCCATGACATATGTTAGCAGCAGCCACTGTGGGCCACAGGCCCCATAGTCTGCAGTTGCTAGTGGTCTAACACCTGGTTAGTGGAGAGTTTAAATGCCAGGATGGGCTGCTCGCTCCTGATTGGAAGATTAGCTGTTAATGCTGACGTGCACGAAACAAGGAGAAGGGGGATGGAGAAGGTGAAGAATAGGAGAGAAGGGAAGGCACTGTGCTGTAATTAGTATGGATCTGTAAAGCAACTAATCGGATTGAATGAAACAAACTGGATTGGGCTCCTGAGGTCCGTGCACGACATCAGATCCGGGATAAAGCTTGGAGCAGCTCTGAAGGTGGAGCGAGAGAGCTCTCTTGTCATGTTAAATGTACACAAACCCCCACCCCCCACCCCAACAGTAAACACAACCGAGCACAGCAGCCACACGGGTTAGGCGCTCACATAGAGGGTTACAAGCAGTAGGGACGGGGTTAGGTTGGAGGACCTCATTAGTGAGCTTCGTTAACTAATTACTGTGCCATTCTTCAGCTGTGCAGATTGACCCGGCTGGCCTGAGCCCAAACCAAGTCTCCCTCTTACACTGTGTGCATGTATTGACATGTCAGCCCCTTTCGTGTCCTTGGGTGTTTATAGCTTTTGTTAAGCTCATATTGATTATTTTGTCATAATGACGGTAGCCCGTGGTGTCTTTTTATCAACGTGGTTGCCCTTTTCTTGCGAGAATGTCTTGGAAACTCGGCCAGTGTATCAGAGCTTGAATGTCTGTGTGTATATGCTTGTGTTTTCACCTATGAACTTTGCACGTATGTCACTTTGTATCCTTGTGTTAGCGTTTCCACTCTCGCTGCATTGTTTGGGTGCTTGTGAATGTGTGTGTGTAAGTGTATATGTATGTGTGCCTGTGGGGGTAGCACGGGAGCCCCAGTTCCTCTACGGGCCCATCTGTTTTGTACTCTTTGTCCTGTTAATTAATGAAATCAGAGGGGCTGCCTGCTGGGACTGCCCCACTGCACCACCACACTGGACAGGCCCGCTTTCTCATGGGCTGACTCTGTTTTCCAAATGAATGCCTTCTCTTTCTCTCTGTGCTCTCTCACCTTTACACGTACGCATCTACTGGTTTGGCATTTTTTACATTTTTTTTCAAAATTTATTTATGCTTTGATTTTTGTTTTCCAGTTTGTAACACTGGTGGACACGCCGCGCCCTGCGAGGTGACTATTGGTCGTAGATTAGAGTAGTCTTAAAAGCTAAAACCACTAAAATCATACTGCAGGCTCTGCTGTCACTATGCTGCTTAGAATGAGCGGAGGTTGGATGTCATGAAGCAGGATGTTAGACCAGTTCATGAACACTCAGTTATAACTCTTGTCTGTCAAGTCTGGGAAAAGCACCTTTTTTTTTCTTTCTAGAAAGGTTTTCACATTTTTCTTGAGTAGTTACGCTTTCACCAGTATGATTGGGAACGCTACGTGGCCGAGCTTCTTTTCAAATGTCAAGCCACCGAAGAGCTATTTCTGAGTGTTGCAAACAGTGACCTGGCTAAGTCATTTCACTTTTTGCTTTGTGGCCTATCTGTCTTCCTTGAGGCTAATCCGCCACTCTGATAGATGCTTTAGTTTTCATTTTTATTATTGCCTCCCTCTGAGTACTGCCAGATGTAGAAATTACATGTTAGATATATTCTGTTACTTCACTGAAGTGGAACGATTTTTTTTAACAGCATGGCATGACAGTAGCTGTAGTAGCACTGCTACAGATATTACATTAGGCCTAACGTAGCCTAGCTGGTAACCTTCAGTATTTTGAAGAGCTTCTGATAATTTACTAGCTGTAACAATATTGTTAATTTGTTAAAATGTGAAGTATGATGGGTAATCTGATCCTAAAATTTATTAGCAAGACTGCTACATCAGTGTGATCACATATCTTGATTTCTTAGGTATTTAATTAGCCCATAAAAAATCATAATTTGTGTCCCGTCTTCAACCCCTCACCCCCAATTGGTCGCGTCAGATAATTGCCCCTTCTAGAGCCTGGTTCTGCTGGAGGCTTCTTCCTGTTAAAGGGGAGTTTTTCCTTCCCACTGTCAACAAGTGCTTGCTCATAGGTGCGAGGGTCCTCTTGGCGATTTCTCTCTATTATTTTACATCATAAAGTAATTTGAGATGACTGTAATGGTGATTTGGTGCTATGTAAATACAGTTGAATTGAATTGAGTCATGCAAACATACTGATTTCACACTTCTTAAAAGAAAGGCGGTTTCCGAGAAAACTTAACTAATCAACATGCTGCTGGATGAATAAAAAAAAAGACTTGGACATTAGTGCTTGTTTACAACTAGCTTATATGTGTTTACAATGGTGATAACAATGGACAATGTGGCTCGTGTTAGATGTCTGACCGCTGTCATTCTCAGCTCATGCTCTGCCACATGATCGCCTCAAGGCAGCTCCTGCCCTCTTGTCGTGTTAAAACAGTACAAGGCAGGTGGGCTGAACAGAAAGCCCGAGGCAGTGACCTCTCAGCACTTCAGTGCCAAGAGGAACAACGGACATTTTGCCCACGTACGCCAACCGGTGATGTCATTAGGATGTTACAGACGCTTGGAGTTGTTTAATTGTGATAATTATATTGCGCTGTAATATAAATGAGTTTCTTTCCAGTAGTACAGTTGTACTATAACTCTATTGTTTTTAGTAAACAGTGAAACTAGTGTGTAGAAATTGATGCATCTGAGTTTGCAGTATTTGGGCTGGAATGATGTGAAGAAAAGCTTTGATATTAACTCTAAGTTTATACATATCTTCTCTCATTAAATACATTTCAAACGTAGACGCCACAAAAAAGATGTTTAATTATTTTAAAAACATTTTTATTGAACAAGGTCAAATGCTGCCATGCTGGGTGTGAATGCGCGGTGTGAGTAAAATGAATTCTCTTACTCATGTTCATTGTGCTTGATCACGGCAGTGACCCGATGTTCAGTTTATAAGTCAGTATTATTTGTGACACATTTAAATAAAAATGGCTAAAAAAGCTGAATCATGTAGCGGGCAAACGCACACATCTGTAACACTGTAATGTCACATTTGGTCCACACTGACACAGAAATGCTGTGTTGTCATTGTTTGTGAGCGCGCTCGGTTGTAGCGGATAGTCGCTGGTGGCTTCGTGCGTCCTTGTCACCTTAGTCTTTGTGCGCTGACCAGCTGGAGGTGACATGGCTCTTCTCATCTTTGTGTCCCACTTTAAGGTGTAAAGTCCATCTGCAATCCCTTCCAAGGACGCTGCAGCTGCATCTTAGTTACACAGCGCTGTGCTCTCGAAGCGGCGGCAAATGTGAAGCACTTAAAGGTCCTCGAAGGATATATGTGTCAGTAGATTTGTCATCAGAAGCAGGGAATTATCACAGGGGCGAGATGAAAGGATTGTTTGAATATTGAACGAACACCCTCCTTTGTGTCGTGCGTATTGTTCACATTAGAACTAATTATTTTAAGCTATTTCACAGGGCACTTTTTACTGCCAATATCAATTCAATACCTCTGATAGCGGCTGTGGGAGACATGAGGGGTTTCGCTTCACACATCCAATTATTAGAACAAAGATGAAACTCTAAGACCATAATACACTACAAGGTCCTGTGACCTAAAAATCATCTCACTCGTCGGTTTGAGTGAGAATAACACGAGATTCCGCACAAATTTAAAATGCCAGGCCGAGCTTTGCATATTTAGCATTATTAAAGGCCAGCTCATTCAAAGCTCATTTACTTCTAATTTTATCTGTAACCTTGACCAATGCTGAGACATTCCAGTGGGGAGGAATATGGATACAGTCAAATCGAGCTAATCCAAAATGGAGCTTGTCAGGATTTGTGAGATTTTAGAAAAAAAAAAATCTATGTGTGATATATTCAGAATCTTAGATGCTCATTTTGGATTCAAGACTGCCCCGCTCTGTGTAGTTTGTGGCGAAGATGCATTTAGTCGTGTCTCAACACACAATTCAGAGAAAGTACATATTCCTGTCTCACTGTGTATTTTGTTCCCTATGCGTGTTTGTTTAGCTGTCGTGTTTGGATTTTCGGGGGCTTGCATAAACAAGGGTCTACTATACATATTCGCGGATTAGCATACGATCTATTTCTGGACCTGTAGTCCAGACTTAGAGGCTCTGTGTTGTAACAAATTCTAGTTAGTTAACAGGGTGATAATTCATTGACGTGCGCAGCGGTTTTTTGAACAGGAACTTTTGAGCAACAAAACCAGAGCAGGTAGAGATTCGGTATCATTGCTGGGAAAAAAAAAAAATCAAATGTCAGATATATTTTAATATCGCTTTCCTATATATATATTATGTGCATTTCCAGTCCCCCAACCATTCAATGACACGTTTGAGGCTGGATAACTTGTGTTTATGGTTGCCAGCGATCCAAACTTGCTTATGCCGTGTCTGTTATTAGTATGATGGTACTTCCTTTGTAGCCTTACTGCTCCCAAATCCTTAATAAGTCTGTTATTGGAACAGAGTGTGAATTAGACATCTCTGTGGTCTAATTGACCCCAAACATAATAGTACGGAGCAGAACATGTAGTAACGTGTAGAAGGTGTGCAGCTTGTAAATGTCTTTTTGGCAAATGTAGTTGATTATATGTTTCCTGATGACCAGTCGTAGATTATTTATGCATTTGCTGCCTGTTTCTGTTACAACAGAAAGAGTACAGCATTGATATCTATATATATATATTTTTTATAAACAAATCAAATGTATTGATTTATCACTTAAAAAACGACAACAAAAACTCATCATGACTCATCTTTTCCCTACAGATTGACCCAAAGGTGGCGTTTCCCCGCCGGGCTCAGCCCAAGGTGAGTGCACCCTGAAGGAGTTAACAGCAAGGAGGAGTGGAGATGATGTCATGTGTCACCCCTAATAAGGGAGCCCTGGTTGGCTGGGATTAGACTCAGGCACATGATCTAATTGGAGCTACAATCCACTTGTCCAGCCTGACACCATGACCCTGTGTACACAGGCTCCTGCACTGCCGCCTGTATACGTGCACACACGCACACACATGCATTTTCTGGCTCACACCTAAATGGATGCTTGCGCCGATTATTCACCTGCACACATGCTGCTCGCATGCACACGCCTCAGAGGCCTTAAATTGACATCAATTAGTCTGAATTCCAAGAAGAGCTTTAAGCAACCTTTGAGATTAGACAAACGCCAACCAACACAAAGTGTCTTTATCGCAGGCAGCTAGCACAGACCTAATGTTATTAGTGATAAAAGATACCTTCTTCTTCTTTTCCTTCTGCGCTGTTAGCTGGTGACCAGGACAAAGAAGATCTTTGTCGGAGGACTGTCAGTCAATACCACCATCGAAGATGTGAAGCAATATTTTGACCAGTTTGGAAAGGTAAAAAAAATGCACAAACCTACTAAATACTTGCAACCATCATGCTTAAGCCTTCACTCTGAAAAGCTGTCTTTCAGCTGGACTGCTGCTGCTCAACCTTGGTCTGACCTTGACTTACCCTTCACAGATAATACCCATCATATTAGATATATGAGCATTTTAGTGGTTTTTAAGTGGCAGTTGATAGATAGATATGTTGCAAAGCTATATTGTATCAATAAAGGGACAACAAATATCAATTTTTTAATAAATCATTATCATCTCACCTGATAATAGGGGGCGACCTTTTTGCAAGCAGTTGCACTCTGACTGGGACTGACTGGAATCACTCTCAGAGAGGTTTTTAGACATTTGCAGATAATTGCTATTTAATTTATAAATACAGACAGATTGCGTCGACTCAACTGGCTGCCAGCTGTTTGTATTCTGCAGAACAGGATGGCTGCTGAGCACAAATGTAATGGTTAAGTGTGTGCAGGCAGCAGACGATATGTGATTTTTTTTTAAATTTATCACAGTTTATTGCTGTTTTATCAGAAACAGATTGTATATAACTGCAACATTATGACTTATGGCAACATTTGTGGCAGGTTTAAGTGACGGTGTTGGTGTGCTTGACATTAATAACTGAAGTGAGATAACTTTATCTTATTGGATAAAACAGATATTGGCTGTCTTGAGGACATAATTTGTAGTTGAAAAAAGGGTGATAAATCACAATATATGTTACTACAAAAGCTTAATATCTTATCATGAGTGAGATATTGTGATAGTATTGTATCGTGTGGGTGTGTGGTGTTTACATCCTCTACTTTTAACCCAGATTTCTTAAGGTGGATGCTAATATTTTGTCAGCATTTGGCTGCTTGCAGCTCCTCTCTTAGTTTTAAGGAAGAATTAGCTTTTCGATTAGCCTAACAATTCCATTCCATTAGCCAACACTTTAAACTTTTTACAATTTATGAGCGTTAAGGTGTTTCATCTACTTTTAGTTCACAATTTAATAAAGTACAGAAACATTTCAATCAGTTATTTTTGAAGTGAATCATTTTTCAGTGGTTTTCAAGCTTACTGTTGGCTTCTAACAAGTTTTCACACTATAAGTGGGGAATTGTTGTGTTCAGGTGTTACAGTACTTTGATCAAATTACTTGATAAAAATTGTATCAAATTACTTCAGCTTGCCCGCAATCTGTCCGTGTACCTTCTGGTAGCTGCATAAGCACACCCTGGGGTACCTCTGGTTGGGCTTGGCTGCTCTAATGGACTGCATGCCTTTGATAGATTATATTCATCTACTGACTCTGTCCAGCTAAAAGTTTTTTTTAACTTTCCTTTTAAACGTTTTTTTTCCACAGAGAAAAAAAAAACTTTTATGGCTTTTGTTTTAAGCATGTCCGTTTTTCGGTTCAAGTCGAGACACCTTAAAAAGAGAAAGCAGACCTATTTTAGGAGAAAAAGTGAAACGAAGGCACGCAGTGAAAGTGAAAGAAACAAATGCTGCGCTGTTATACATCCTTTTAACCTTAGCTAGCTTCTTCAGAAGTCCTCAGAGTGGGTTTCTCTAAAGAGTGCAAATATCAAAGAGGGGAAACAAAGAAAATGCTGTGTGGTCATCGGTGGTTCTGCTCCGTCAGCTTTAGCATGACTTAGTTTGTTAGTTTATCTCTGTTGTTGGCTGTTTTTGCTCTTTTCTGATCACATATTAGCATTTCTGGCTTCTGCATTTGGCCTGCTTAGCTCTTTTGAAAGAAATTTGGTGAAAGGCAAACACATGCTGTGTAGACAGATGAGTGGCCGGGGGTAGAGGGAGGTTAAAAAAAAAAAAAGCAGGAGGGGAAGAGGGAGATGGCAGGGGACTGAAAGGGAAGAAGAAACCCCCCGTGGAGAGAGAGTGGGAGGGGAACTCAGAAAAAGGTTGAAGGGCAGAGGGAAGGAGGAATGCTGAGATAGTAGTGAGGGGCAAAAGTGATTATTAAAGGGGGGAAAAAAGGACCAATCTGATGAGAAATAAGTGTGTTAAATTATCCATAAAGCGTGGCATGTTGGGTTAGTTTTTAGCAAACTACTGTGTGCGCGAATGGAGATCAGCCTTTTCAGTATTAACTAATCAAATGCAACAGCTGCTCCTGTAACAGCCCCCCACCTTACCCAAAATCAGTACTTCAGACACCCTCCCATCTCACACACACAAACACACACCCTGCTCTAGTCGCTCTCAGCTTGTTGCCGTGGTGACCTGCCTTCGCCCATTGTCCCGCTATAATCCAGTGCTTTTTTTGTGCGTTTCCTTTAAAAAAAATGTGCGAGAAGTGTGTATTTGCATGAATGGAAAGACGGGCGTGCTCGTGAAAGTGTGACAGTGGCATCGTCGTGGATGCGAGCTTGCATGCATTTGTGCCCATGCAGACGGAGAGCGAGGCTCACAGCCGGCGATCCAGTTGTCACAAACATTAAGTGTGCGCCTCTGCCGCCGTTGGTGAGCAGGACAGTCTGAAAATGAGCATTGCTTCAGGATGTGGGCCTAATGGGTTGGAAGAAATTAACAGCACGAAGCTCCTTCTGCCTCGTGTCTGCCTGTGTTTTCTCTCAGTTGGCCTCTGACTCATGCTTGAGGTATTACTGTATTTCAGGTACTGGTTCAAATTTAAAGAACGCCGTTTAATTCCGGCCCGCGTGCTCACGGAAGACCTGGATTTGCGAGCGTGTGACCCGTGGCACAGATTCAGGTGGCTGTTGTGACATGTGACACGTTTCTCCTCGGTGCACTCGCTTAAAATGGCTGTTTGCAGTCTGTGTGCCGAATCATTTCTCCCCGGTGATTACAGACACTCATATCTAAGACAACACTCCCTCCGCAGGATGAGGGAATATTTGGACTGTTTGGACACGTGAGACCAAAGCTGTATCGTGGATAGCGGCGATCCCACAGTGCATTCCTGCTGAGCGGGAGGTATTTCTTGTTTATTATCTGAGCCTGGTTACAAGGTGCAGGTTTGGTTGGAGCAGGACTCAGTGTCCTGTTTATTTTCATACTGTGGTACCGCCTTGCAAGGAAAACACAGAATGCACTCTGCATCTTATGCAAGTCTTTGATATGTGCCGAAGTTGTTGTTGTTTTTTAGCAAGCCTCTAAGAACACCTAGATAAACTTCACTACTTGGACTAGGGTGGCTGCTCGGTTGTTGACGCGTCAGGTGTTCTGGGCCAACCTGAGGAGTCAGAGGCTTTTGTTTACATGTGATTTCCTAGTTGAAAAAATCTGAGGGCCTCTTGCTAAATGTTCCCAGGCCAATGAGACTGCAGCAGCCATGTTTCGATTAGAAGTCTGAAATGAGGGTCTTGTAATTTCCCTCAAGCTCATGTGGCTCTTTTTTTTTTTTTTTTTTTGGCCAAAGCTGAATATAAGATCTGTCCACACACAGAAGTGTGTTTAACATTTCAGGCATTAGCATTTCAGGCATTTTGGGCGTACAATCAATTAGGTTTAATCCAAAGGAAATCTCTGTTTTCATGCCTGTTTACCCTGCCTCTCTGTATCCTACACGAAAAGCCCGATGATTTCAAATCTTCATTTTTAAGTAAACCCAGAGAGTAGGTTAGCAAGCAAACGAAGGAGCGGATAGGATGAAAAAAGCAGCATGGACAGGGCAGACGGGAAAAGTTGGGACTCCACTCACCCATGTGAGCTGGCGATTAGAAGGCTTGACTGAACACTTTGTCTGCTGGCCTGTTTAGAGAGAGATGGCCGGAGAGAGCGAGCGAGAATGAAACGAGGGAGGGAGATGTGAGGAGACGGCGGGGAAAAAAATGTGAATGCCACCTTTCATAATCTGGCAGAAAAGTGTAATGGACTTGTCAGCAAACACTTGTTCTTCAGTACAATAGCGGTACGCTTCACTAAAAAGCGGTTATTTTTAATGCCGCTCTCGGGAAGCAGCTCGAGATCTCGGCTGACCCTCGTTCTCTGTACATCTGAGAATGTCAGAACTATGAGAATATGACCTTAAGTTTACTTCGGCTCTGCATGCATGCTGAGTAGTTAGCGATAGAGCTGCTGCTAAGTCAATCTCAGAACTCACAGCTATCCAATCAGATTGTCTTACAGCACCCTGGGCAGTGGACATCGTGAGATCTTCTCCTTATTGGTTTTGGCAAAGGCGAGGGGGGCTGGTGTGTGGCCACAGTCTGCAGATCTTTCTGTTCTCATGGAGGACAACTAGCAGAACCATGTTTGCACTACTATACTGCTTATTATCTGTAATATTTTTCTGTTTCCAATACTTAAAATCTCCTCTGGCTGGCAGGGTTTGCTAATCTCTTCCAGAATAGATGTTGCTAATGCTAACAGGAGGACTAGCTGTGAGTGTAACTCTACTCTTATGATAACATGTTGGCCTGCAGCTGTCTACTTGCTGTCCTCTTCCCTGGCTCTCTGCTGTGTCATTGAGTCTGGATGACCGGAAGGCTGGAAGACATGAGGGGGAGAGGAAAGGAGAGGGGAAGGGAGGAGGAGGAGGGGGTTGCAGGATAAAAACTGAATGAAGGACAGCAAGACGAGCACAGGGGGGAGCTCTGTGTGTGTTTGCGTGTGTGTGTCCCATGCTATATGTTAACAAGGATGAGAGTGAGGAGGGCTGTAGACGCAACCTTGATCCTCTTTGCATATATCATTTTTCACTTTCGTTGGTGCAAACACTTGCACAGGCTTGATCTCAATCAGACGAGAAGGCGTGCATGTGTGTTTTTCATCTGAGATACGTTTTAGAAATCAAATGACCTGCCTACCCAGAGGCCTCAGGCACTCAGGTTACACTGGTTTGGGTTTCAGCACGCGCTGCCTAATGAAAATAGCCATGTGGTAGGGCTTTGGCATATTATATCATCGTCCCGATAATATGGTTATTTTTACTGATATAAAAACATCATATCGCGATATCATACATGCTACAGCAACGCCATATTGTCCCCAGTGCAAGCAGCAAGGAGACAGGCCCAGGCATGTCTGACAGCAAGAGCGGTAGCTAGAAAAGCAGCTGCTGCAGCACCCTCCAAGCAAAGCACGGTACTTTGAAAAAATGTGAGAAAATTTGACCCACTAAAGGTGGAAATAACAAACATGGCAAAAACACACCCTTGAGTACAAAGCAGGCTATGAAGCAGGAGATACTAGCAGCCCGTGATGTGGGACCCAACAGTAAACAAATGACTCAACCGAGCATGCTAGAGCACTCTCCATATGACAGGAAGAGCGAACGGCGGATGGAAATTACTGATGTGGTTACACGGTGTTAGAGCAGGGCTTTAAGCAGCTGATTAGAAAGCTCGACCCTGAGAAACAACAGGTAGAAAACACTTTCATCTTTATTGTGTGACAATACTGTGCAGGCTGCTGACAAGTTGCAAGGTTAAGTTACTGTAGTTACTGTTAAACTAAAGCACGACGCAGTTATTTTATAGTTTTACTTAAATGTCCCAGGGAAAGCACAACCTGGGCTAGTTTTGTGCTCACGTTTGAATTTCTGCTGTGTCACTGTATATACTGCTGTGTCACTCACTACCATTGCACTGTAACGCTCCTGCAGCTGCTGCTGGCACCTTGTTTCAATAGATTCACACTTGTAATTAGGAAGTGTATCATCAGTGACAGCAGCTCATTGGAAAAGAAGGTTGGTAAATGCTCTTCATTTACTTACACTTACAAATGCTGCCGCCTGCAAGCTGCGAGCGTCGATACGACGTTCAGTCTTCTTTTTAAATATATTGTTGTTTTCTTGAAATAATCATGATATAATGTTGAAGCTGTCCATGCAGTCACGCTCATGTGTCTCTGTTGTTTTGCTGCTAAAGACTGAAAATGTGAAAGTTTTTACTTCCACCTTGATCCCAGGCCTTGGCTTCTCCGTGTGTCTCCTTATGCCGTCAGAAGCTGCTAACTTTCCTGCCAGTGAAGGACGAAGCAGGGAGGGAGGGAATGGGATAAAAAAAAAAGGGGGGGAGGAGGTGGAATATGAATAGGGCAGTGGAGTGAGTGCAAAAAGGAAAGTGGAGGGAGAAGTAGAATAAAAGGAGAGCGTGTTGACAAAAACCTCAGCTCACTTCGTTCTCTACTCTATAATCCAGAATGCTCACTGGCAGGCTTCCTACCTGACATCAAGACTTTTAACTTTTTTCAATCTTCTTATTGCTGTTATTCATCACAGCATTATTTATCAGCCCTTCTTCTTTTCTCTCCAGCCATTGAAATGAGCTGGAGTGGGTGTATGTGCTTGTGGGGGGGGGGGGGGGTGAATTCTTCTAATTGAAATTCTTTGCATGGTCTCCATGGGAATGGTAAACTTTGCAGAGAGGGAAAGAAAGACAGCGAGGGTGAACAAACGAAAGCAAAAGAAGGGCGAGAGCGGGACAGAGTTTGTAAGAACTTGGGTGAAGGACGGAGGCAGAGCGAAGAATGGGAAACATTCAGCGCCTCTTTTTTACCGCTGATATATTGCATTTCATTTTATTTTTTTACACGGCGCCCTCTTTCCCCCTGTTTTCCCCGTCGCTCTCTTCCCCTCTCACCCTTCCATTCTTTTTTTCTTCTCTCCTTTGTCACCTGTCACCCCGCCCAAGTCTCTGCCCTCCACCCTCTCCATCTGTTTTCTCCTCTTACTCCGATGCTAAAGAGGGACAATGGCACCCCATGCTGTGTAATGATGTGCACGCGCGCGCGCGTGTTAAGATGTCCGAGCTCATCTATTCTGTGCTTTGTTCTCACAGGTCGATGATGCCATGCTCATGTTTGACAAAACAACCAACAGACATAGAGGTGCGTACCCAGAGTTATACTCAAATGTGCACCCGCCCGCATTATGTTGATACGCTTAAGTGGGACCACGATGGAGTCATTAGCTCTGGTGATCTAGCTAAAAAAAAATTCAAACAAACAAATTTTTCTTAACGTTGTCTTTCCTCGCTCTCGCCTACTTCTGTTTATACAAAGTCAGGATCTAAGTTAAGACAAGTGGGGAAGGGGGGAGAAAGAAAGGAGCAGGGTGGAGTTAGCCACGCCCTATCCCCCCTCTCCTCCATGATGCTAACACCTTAATTGACAAGCAAGACCTGTGAGGTTGGCCTCAGCTCTTTGGGTTGCACGTTACAAAAGGGAGACATTAAAGTGATCACATGTTTTCTGATAACTGTGCTCGTTCTTCCATCTCATTATAACCACTCATATCCAGAGCCCGTGTAAAGGTGGAAAATTCAACATGCTTTCAAATGTTGCTCAAATGTTACAAGGGTTTCTTTAAGAGTTTTTTTCTCTCGCTCTTTTCCAGGTTTTGGTTTTGTTACCTTTGAGAATGAAGATGTGGTTGAGAAAGTGTGTGAGATCCACTTCCATGAGATCAACAACAAAATGGTACGGACGTGAGCTGTAAAAAATATTTAGAGCGTGGTTTACTCGGTGGTGTAGGGATTTGTTCCCAGTGTCCCAACTGCCAGACCGAATCATGTGGCGTAACTGTTGAGTGTCTTTATTTCAGTAGTTTTTTTTTACTAACTCCCTGTTTTCTTTGCTTCAGGTGGAGTGCAAGAAAGCCCAGCCCAAGGAGGTGATGACGCCGACAGGCTCAGCCAGAGGCCGTTCCAGGGTGATGCCCTACGGGATGGACGCTTTTATGCTGGGCATTGGCATGTTAGGTAAAGTATTAAACAAACAGCAAATGCAGTATCTGAAAAAATCACTGTTAATCAAGTGCTAGCACTGACTGACACCATTTTTCTTTACGAAGACAGAAATAACAGATTATGCAAGTATGTGTGTGTAGCTTAGTTTTAGATTGTACTTATTCTAAAAATACTCAAAAAAAGTAACAGTAGAATAAACTCAGACATCTAGAATGTGGAAAAACACCGAAACGAGACATATTTCTGTATGTGTTGCTGATCAGAAATAACAGAAAAGGAACCAAATCACAATATTGACTCAAATTTCAGTAGTGCCTTGAAAATGTCTTCTGTGCATTAATTTAGCTGGGAATAGCTCAGCAATTTGAACGCATTTCTTAGGTTTCCTCATTCACACTGAAGGAGCTGCTTTAAAAATTAAGAAATGTCATACTGTAGGTACACCCTCCGTTCAGAAATATTTAGGCTACGTAAGCTAAACGCCTGCTTTCAATGACGTTATTCTCTGTGATGTATCGAATGTTTAGAGGTCACGGACTGAAGGGCTCCACACGCTGGAGTAAAAATACAGTATGAAGAGATCCTCATTGAGAAATCAAAACCGAGAGCTACATCAGCTGTAGTTTGTGGTTGTTTGATGCCCTCTACTGGCAAATTTCAGATCGTAATACATAATCTCAGTAAGGGCCTGTAAATGTCAGTGACTCATACTACTAGGTCTGGCTCATGTGTAATTCATCTCTAATGACCCCATTTCCCGCAGACGTTAAGCTAATGTGTATGCCTGGATCACCAAGTGTCCGGAGCTTCGCCTTAAATTTCGAAATATTCCGAGGTTGATTAAAATGAACCCCGGATGAGGGAAAGCAAAATCAAATAAATGACCTTAAATCACTCAGTAGTTAATAATAGCCATCTTTACTGTAACTCCTTCGTAGCTGCACTCTGTTGTACAAGAGCAGAGGAAATTAGCTTATAGGAGATCGCTTAGCTAACTGCCACTGCAGCAGGTGAATGTATGACTGCACTCTTGAGGTGGTTCCAAAAATAAACCTGGATAGATCAGATGGCTAGATCTGCCTGTGTGTACTCATCGTGATTTCTGCTCACACACCAAGCAGCCTCCCCTAAAACTCATTTTCTGAGTTCGCCATCATGCTCCTTTATACAGTCAATTAATCCTCTCTCTCTTTCTCTCTCCAACAGGCTACCCGGGTTTTCAGACTGCTACCTACACCAGCCGCAGTTACTCTGGTATCGCGCCCGGATACACCTACCAGTTCCCAGGTACGTCTGCATAAGCCACACAGCTCACTGACTCTCTTTAGGCCTGCAGACAGGGACAGAGTAAAGGCTAAAGGCTACAGGCTGCGGCATGCTGACAGTTTTTAACAGTGCGAGGCGAAACATGTATGAACAGCAACGGCCACGTGGCTAGAGGTTCATGTGTGCGCTCAGATTCGCGTGTCATGCCGCCTTCATTTCAGCTGCAGCAAGTGTGATTTTAAAGTGCTCTTGTCTGTAACTTAAACCCTCTGCACTTTCTGAAACACTGTCTTCTGTTTCGAATGTTAGTTACTGATGTTTTTTGCCTTTCATTTGTGATATTAGACCTTCTTCCTCTTATATTCTTCTTTGTTTATTTGATCTGCTTATGTAAGCCCCATTCAATTGGCCGTATCGCCCCTCCTTTTCCTTTGCTCCCACCTTCCTGCCTGTCCTTACAGTAGGTTTTCTTTTTTTGTTTTGTTCTCTTTTGTTTTTACTTTCTGTGCTCGTGCATCTGTGTTGACATTGTCTCTGTGTGCGTGTGTGCCTTTGTAGTATGGCTGGTGGATGGCGACTATTTACAAAGACATTTTTCTCTCTCTGGATCTTCTCTGTTTCTAGAATTCCATTTAGAGAGGACCCCCCTCCTGACATCATCCCACCCTCCTGAGCTGGCAGGTGAGTGTTGCCGCAACCCCTCTGAGAACCTAAAAAGAAAACCCGAAGCTCTTTAGCAGCAGAAACCCAAGTTAAACCACGAAGACCATCTTTACTAAATGCAGTAACCCTGAATCACTGGGATACTTCTTCAAAAACAAAAGCAGCATAACCCAAAAAACAAACCTGTTTACTTTTACTTTTAAAATCAGATTTAGATTTAATTTTTGATTTAAGAAATAGTCCGCCTATGTACACGTGAGGCAATCCAGCAGCAGGTAGAAATAGGGTTCAAAGGTAATGCAAACGACCTTGTAAGACTTTTCAAGAATCAAACTTTAAGTAGTTTCTGTGAACATATCGGTTGTTTTTGCGAAGCTACTGTGGAGGTCGCCTTAAAATGTCTTTTTCCCTTAAGCACCATAAAATATGAACCCCCAGGTATTGGTTAGCACTGTTATAGTAAGAAGGTTTCTGGCTCAGACCTCCTGGCCGGCTGGATTCTGTGCGGAGTTTGCATGCTGTCTCCTCCCACAGTCCAAAGACATGCATTTAGGTTAATCTGTGATTGGCCATAGGTGTGAATGTAAAAGTGTGTGATTGTCTGTCTCTCTTTTCGAACCCACTGACCAGTGACCTACCCCGGGTCTACCATGCGTCTTGCCTAAACTCATCTTGGGTGGGCTACAGCCTCCCATCAACCTTCAACTGGATAAGCAGTTAAGGAAATTGATGGAGCGATTTATGGTTGTACACTAAACGATCTAACGACTTCCATTTTTCTTTGAAGACTACTTCTGACAGAGGTGACAAGATATGATGATATATTGGGCTAAAAGCTTTTAGGTTGCTCCTAACTCTGCCGGTAAATACTTTTAGCCTTTGGATGTGTTGTGCATGCAGCCGATCTACAAGCAGCTGCGCCTTTACACTGACATCTAGTGGCTCTGAGCTGTACTTACATTTTTACTTGGAAACGCCATCATCTTTGATTTTAGCCATCATTTTGTATCTTATTTAATGCATCAAGCCAGATGCTATAGGATGTTGGATCATTAAACCTTACACCAGTGGTATTTAAATGACATGTCAGATCTCTGGGTCAGCTCTCTGTTCAGCCACACTGAGCTGTAGATCATGACATACGTGTTGTGTGACAGTTTTGTTTGTTGTGTAATCCTCAGCCATTCCCCTGACTGCATACGGACCAATGGCAGCAGCTGCAGCAGCCGCCGCGGTAGTTAGAGGTATGTCCCTGTTTGTCTGCGAAAGAGTGTGAACAGCAGGAGTGTGTGCATGTTTACAAATTTGCATGCTCGCCTTACTCACAATGAGCGCGTGCGTGATGGCCTGGTTGGAGAAATAAAGGAATATTTTTAGACATGTGCATGTTTCTATGTGTGTGTGTGTGTGTGTGAGAGAGAAAACCCTCCAGTGTTTAAGACTGACTTGTCTCTCCTGGCTCTCAGGCTCCACCCCTTCACGCACAGCTGGCTTCCTGGGCACCAGCAGCCCTGGACCAATGGCTGACCTGTACGCTGCAGCCAATCAGGACTCAGGAGTCAGCAGCTACATCAGTGCAGCTAGCCCCGCCCCCAGCACAGGGTTCAGCCATGGTATAGGGGTAGGTCACATGCTCCCTTCCTCACCCACCAACTCAGACTTACATGCATGCATGAATGCACACGTGTGTTGACAATAGGGCTGAACGATATATCGCATTTGCGATAATATCGCGACATGATCAAGTGCAATTTTCTAACCGCAAAGGCTGCGATTATACTGCGATTATATTATACAATTCATGGGCTGCATCCTCCTGAGGCCGCATTTGTAGACCGATTACGTCACAGCGACGCGCCGAAGGCTGTCCAAATTACTACCATATCCCAGAATTCATAGCGCGGCCCAGCCAAACTCCAGTTTCCAGCAATGGCGGCCGCTACTAAGTTTTAAAATTACTCATACTAATCTTTCTGGGTCACAAAATAAACTTTTAACATATTTTCAGGCGAGAAAGTAGTTGTGTAAACATCAAATATCTGCTCGGTTTATCAAGATATCCCATATTTGCAAAAGTGCTTCGACGTTTTCAGAGGCGTCTGCTACCCACCAGCTCGACAGCTAGCCGGGAGCTCGAGGGTTACTGATGCGGCCGAGAACGGCACAACTCCCGGCACATCATTTTCAGATCACCGCGGAGTTTCGCTGCTCGGGTTAAACGTAATATATAAGTCACTTAGACAACCTAAAAATGTTATTGTTGGGCTTTTTTCAGTGTTTTGTTTGTTCGTGAGTAAATCGGTTTGGCTGAGATTAAAGTTATTAGATTAGATAAAATAAAACTTTATTAATCCCCCGGGTGGGTTCCTCCTTGGTTTTCACACAGCTGACTAAACGTCAAACAGAAAACTTATTAAACAGAAGTATGAGACAGTCGAGAATTTACACCAGTGTCTGGTTATATTTTAGATAGCAAGAAGCAGACGGCCGAGTTTATTAAACTCCACCGAGACAGCGGTGACGCTAATCAGAACTAGACCGTCCAATTTCACGCCTTTAAATTTTAAAGGCGTGTTTGTGTGTGTGTTTATACAATTGCTATTATGTTTGCACTTTATGTGTAATGTTACTGACTGCAGAGATCAGTAAGATGTGTGTATTTTTTATTTATTAGTTTTATTTATTTAATATTATTTTTTAATTGAATGACTGTCTAGTAGTTCACAGATGTCGAAAAACTGAGTGTGGTAAAGCCACTGATTTTTTTTATGTATATTTCTGCAATCTGCACATTGTACTGACTTTCATTTTAATGTTTACACCAGGGTTCCTTGTCAGCACTTTATGCTCAGATGTTTGTAAGCTAAAAATAAACTATTGTGTATGTTCAAATATACTGTTGTGATTGAAGAAGTTAAATAAAAATGTCAGTCATCAATTCATGCATCACCTCATGTCATCATAACAGAGGTCTGTCTTCCAGGAAAGAACAGTTTAAAATTAATGTAATATAGTATTGGCCATACTATATGATGTATTGCTTGTCTTTGTTTAATAATACAGAAGACAAATACCTTAAAAAATAATCGCATATCGCATCGCAATCGCAATATTGGGGCAAAAAATCGCAATTAGATTATTTTCCATAATCGTTCAGCCCTAGTTGACAAAGCTGCTAGAAGTGTATTCATCTTTGCCTCTATGTGTGTGTATGTGTGTGTCCTCAGGGTCCTCTGATTGCTACTGCCTTCACTAATGGCTACCACTGAGAAGTCTCAGGTCACCGAGGGATGGGAGGGCGTCTCCTCTGCTGATGAGCCAATCACAATGCTGACTGCCCACTGATGGCACAACCTGATTGGCCGGCCACCGGCTCTTTACCGGGCTCTCCTGGCTCCATATGGCTCCGCCCACCGACTGAATATCTTTTTAAATCCAGAACTCTTGTTTCTGCTGTACTAATCTCACTTCAACATAACTTCCCTGTTTTCTCCTCTTTTGTCCTCATCATGTAGTCTAATAACTAGAGCCCACCCCCTCTCCCCCCTCAGTTATCCATTTTTTTCCTTTTGAAGCTGAGAAAAAGAAACTGCAAAAAAAAAAAAAAAAAAAAAAAAAAAAAATCTCCGAGGAAACATTTGTCATCGTTGACAAAGACACAGACAACTATTTTGAGTTTTTATTATCGTCATTTTAAACTTCACTTCCATCGTGAATCCTTCCCAGCTGTCGTGCTGATGTTAACAGAAGCAGAAAGAAGGCAAAAAAAAGAAAGCTGTGCGAGATGAGATGGGTCTCAAAGCCGTTTTTAACAAAGGAAGAACAAATCCAACACAGTCCTTTTTTTAACTCGAGTCTCACAGAAACATGGAGGGAAAAAAAACCCAACCAACAACAACAACAAAAGTTAAATGTATATTTTGGTAGTCTCTAAAAACAAACAAAAAAAAACCTTTGTAATATTGTTATTAATATTGACATAATAATCTGTAAGGTATTTTATTCTGTAATTGGTTTTAAAGCAATGTTTTTATGTCTTCCTGTAAAATATTGTAAATAGACATTGGGTGAGGTAGGGTGGGTGTGGGATGGGTGTGGGAGGGAGGGGTCACTGAACCGGCTGGCATGTCATTGGTTGGTTTGGAAAAGGGTTAACAGCAATTTGACTGGATGTCATTTACTACTCTCTGCGGTCATCTCACTACTTTTATGGGTATGCATACGCCATTATGTGTACACTGTGGGGCAGTCCACTCTAGCGTCACTTCAGCGCAACGCTATCCAGGATAGCTGTTGGCGAATAAACTTCCAGGAGCTTGTCTGACATATTTTTTTTCAGTTGACACATTTTTGTTTGTTTGTTACCAGGTCATATTTTTGTTTGTTTGATTTAAGTCTTTCAAAAAAAAAAAAGAGAGAGAAAAAAATAAGCGAATTTGTCTCTTGCGTCTTCGTGGAAAACAGTTTATGAAACCACGATGGGACTTTGGATGATTAACAACTTTAAAACAGGAGAAATAAGGGGTTTCTGGCGATTCGGGACTTGACTTCACTTCCTGATTTTTGAAAATATTATATATATATTTTTTTGCGCGTTTCTCTTCTTAATGTTTTTGTTTATTTTAATTCTTTTAAGAAAATTCTTTTATGCGGTGTTCTCCACCGTGACAAACAAATGAAGGACATTCTCAGAGAAGCAGTTGTAGAAAAATCACGATCATGTTCTTTCCTCTTATCACTATTGAAGGTGCATGTGATTGCGTCTGCGTGTGTGCGTGCGTGCGTGCGAGTGAGTGTTTGTGCGCATACATCAAGGTGTAATATGGAACTACTTTCGTCAGCGAAGGAGCGTTTTGATTGCCTTTTTTTCCTTTGGTACTGAAAAAAAAAAAACCAGAACGTTTGCCCTGCTCCATTTGGGTTCATCTGCTCTTCTCCCCCCTGACTCTCTCCCATTCCACACTTCGTTTTAATAAATTTGTGCACCTCTGGAACCAACAGATAACTGTTTATATATAGTTGCTGCTCAGTGTGGTGGTGAACAGACAGGGTTTTGGGCAGGGAACCAGAAATGGAACAGGGTCTCGCTCCCAGTCGGCTCTGATACGGGGGCCTCAGTACAAGACGGCGCTGGCTGGCAGGAAAAGTCAAAAAGCTGGAACAAATTCAACCTTTGCAAAAACAAGTAGCCTGTTTGTTCAGCCTTCTTGCTGCAGCCTGTTTGATGTTCAGCACAGCAGAAAACTTCCTGATCCAGCCAGTAGTTCCTCTGTCAGACGGGCTGGGACATGATAAAAGAAAAAAAAAAAAAAACTACTGCTGGACACCAACACTGTAACTTTTTAACTTACAATAAAGCAATAAGTTATTTTTTACCTTACAAATGAAAATAGTACTATTATTGGTAATAGCAGACGACAAGTGGATAATTCTGCGGCATTAAGACTTATTTTCAGAAAAAAAAGAAACTATATTTTTCTGTTTTGAGATCTTGTTCCCCTTGTATATTGATTTTAATGATGTCTTTTGTTGTGCTGTTGTAAGGAAAAGGGCCAATGCTTTGAATGGAGTTTGTAGCTCTACATGAGCTCGGTTAAAGTTTAAGATTTGGGCTGTCCCCCGCCAAGCTTTACAGCAATGCTTTTCTTTTTTTTTCTTCTTTTTTTTTCTTTGTTTTTTTTCCTGACAGTTTCAATTTGAAAATCCTAATAAATTATTCTAAAGTGTTTGTGACTCCTTTTTTTTTTTAACCCAACATTTGTTCACATGCGCACTGAAGTCATGTGAACTGACCTGCGTGTTTGAAATCTTAAGAGCAAATGCCACCTCTTAAATTGGTATACTGGCACAAATAGTCGGCGTATGTAACTGCCAAACTTCAACTGCTGAGGCTGAAAAATGAAGCCAAAACACGAGTGCCAAAAGTTGCAGTTCACAGAATGGCCATTTGAGGCTGGATTCGCTCCCTTAATCAAATGCACAACCTTACAGTAGGGATAAACATGTTTGCAGCCTGGTGCGAAAAACATTTTGGTCTGTGTTAATTTAAACTACTAAACGCTGGACTGTGAGTCATTCCAACATATAAACTCCACCTAACTCCAGTGATGAGTGACAGAGAATCCTATCTTTAGGCACATTGTTACTAGCAGCCTGTCACAAAAACACATAATTCGTTCCCATTTTTTAGTTGACTCTATAAAAAATACCAAAGGTAACATAGATTGACAGACATAGACATATTTTAGCACCAACACCGTGATTCCCAAGCCGCTATTATCTGAAAACTTGGCATATCTCAGCAAGGTGTGCTGCATGTCTGTAAAAAATTTGTTGAAAGCGGTGGAGGACAAAAAAGGAAGTGGCCTAAAGAACTATCTACAGCAGATGAATAATACCTGAAAGTCATGTCTTTAAAAACCAATTCAGCCAAGACCTGACATAGGACCTAAGAGATACAGATCTTGATCTACTGTTAGCTGAAGCCTCATCAGAAATAGTCTCAGTAGAAGGAAAGCTGTCAAGAAGCCATTTTTAAGGAAGGAAAACAGAGAAAAAACAACTGGCATGAAAATCTGTCAAGCATGGTGGAGGCTCTGTCATGGTTTGGGGCTACATTTCAGCCAGTGGTGTTGGGTATCTTGTCACACTTGATAGAACTACAAGTGCAGAATAATAAAGTTACATTTTGACCCACCACAAAGACTCCTGTACTGAACGAAACAACAAGAAGTCTTGCAAGAAGTCTGCATCCACTTTTACCTGTAGTCTATGAAAGTCCTCCCAATTTTGGTGGGTTGAAGTATTCATAGACTTCCCTTCGGTAGCAAATTTAACAACAGAACTTTCACCAAAACTGCATGGATAGAGTTGACAGAGTAAACAAATACAGTGAATATGCCTGAAGGACTTGTTCCCATATTCATAATTTTCACAGTCTTTAACCCGACAAACTAAAAAACAGGGTGCATTGTTTCATCAGAAGTTCCATGCATGTGTCGTGCTGTGCTAAGAACATGAATCCATCTTGCAGTGCAGTGACTATGTTTGTGTGGGCTGCCAGCAGTGGTAAACAGTCTGATCCCTCACACTTCTATCAGGGTCAGAGTTCTGGATGGAGGCCAGCAGGGTTAGTGATCCTCTCCCAGCTCTGCTTCGCCTTCTCTCCCTACAAACTTCATTTTTTCCCAGCTTTGAGGAAGGATTAGACCCGGTATACAAGACCAGACTTTTCAAGCTGAGTTTTAAGCTGTTGGTTTCATTATTTTTTTCCAAAGTTAAAAGTTAGACTTAAACGCCCTCCTGCTGTATTTAGAACACTCTTTTAGCTTCTGTTTTCTCTGTAACATTTTTAAATTTCGGTTTTTCACCTCTTGCTGTCAGATTCGATGGCACTTGGAGTGCTAAATCCACAGTTAAAGAGCTCCTTAAGTGGGAGCAAATTTTTCGACAGTGGTTATGTAGAGGAACTACCACCTCCTCTTCAAAGCTACCTTTGTTTGACCATTTTTACATGCTTTTGTCCTGCATACCCCGTCAACATTGTGGCTTTGGTCTTCTCTATCATGGTAAGTCTAAACAATAAAACTTGATGGGGTTTTAATATCATGTCAGACCATGGGCGGGCAATTAATTTTCCCAAGAGCCCACAGCTAACGACTGATAGTAGCATCTACTCTTACCAGTAGCAGTTTATAAAGAGATAAATATTGAGCAGAGTTCAGCTTATTGCTCTGGTCTTCCACAACAGTTCCAGTGTGTCACGTGGCCCCTTGGGAGAATGAATTGCCCACGCCTCTGTGTTAGACTATGCATGCTCTGTGCTCTAATATTAAGGAAATAATGAGTCAGAGAGAAATGAAACATGTTCTTGTCCAGGCTGCTTTAAATGTAACGCTTACACAGTGTTCTGATGTGCTGGACCCTAAGATGTAACCCAGTCACACAGACACCTGCTCTGCCCATCAAACAAACTTACTTCATCTTCCGCTTTGGAAAATTACATTTTCATGCTGCCTGTTGATGGAAATAAACTTTCACTTGGCAAATAAAAACAAAACAAAAAACAAAACCACTGATTAAACTTTTTTCATAGACTTTTCAGAGAGCTCTGCGTACCACATTTTGTGTTTTTAGCAGATTTGCCGGTGAGTTTTTACTCTTTACAGTGATTTCTCTCTTCCAGTCTAGAAACAGTTACTACAGCGGAGACTACGAAGGCTCCAGGCGGCTGGGCAGGAACGCGCTCTACGTGGCTATTGCCTCAGTCATCATCGGGCTTCTCATCATCGCCATCTCCTGCACTGTTCATTTTACCACAGTAAGACAGCCTCAGCACTGTTGCCACTCATAAAAACTTCTCAAGTGAATTTCTAAAAACTTTATATTGGAATATTGCAACTATAACTTGAGACATGACCCTACACATAGCTAATTTCATGAGTTATGTTAGTACTATTATTATTGTCATGCGTATTAGTGAAAGTCAAGTCAATGATTTTTGACTTGACTTGAATGAGGGTGACAAATACAAGCCTAATCTTTTATTGGAACCTTAATATTACAGCGTAAAAGGTCACATTAAATATATATAATATACACTGCTCAAAAAAATTTAAAGGAACACTTAGATCTAATGTGTTAGGAATAAAAGGACGCCACATCGTTTGATGGTACTGAGTAGCTCGTGTAGCCCCCCATGTGCTTGTATGCGTGCCTGATAACATCAGGGCATGCTTCTAATGAGATTGGAAGATCTGGATTAGGACATCACTGAAACTGTGGACAGTCTGAGATGCAGTCTGCTTCAAAATGGCCACCATCGTCCCTGTACCCAAATCCTCCACCATCTCCTCATTGAACGACTGGCGACCTGTAGCCCTGACCCCCATCGTAAGCAAATGCTTCGAGAAGCTGGTCAGGGACTTCATCTGCTCTGCACTACCCGACTCACTGGACCCTCTACAGTTTGCATACCGCCACAACAGGTCCACTGATGATGCCATAGCCCTGACACTACACACTGCCCTGTCACACCTGGAGAAGAGAGACACGTATGTGAGGATGCTGTTTGTAGATTACAGCTCAGCATTCAATACCATCGTTCCCTCGAAGCTGGACAGGAAACTGCAGGATCTAGGACTGAGCAGCTCCCTCTGCAGCTGGATCCTTAGCTTCCTGTCTGACAGACGCCAGGTGGTCAGACTGGGCAGCATCACCTCATCCCCCATCACACTGAACACTGGTGCTCCACAGGGGTGTGTACTGAGCCCTCTCCTGTACTCACTCTACACCTACGACTGCACAGCCACTAACAGCTCCAACATCATTGTGAAGTTTGCGGACGACACTACAGTGGTGGGTCTTATCACCAACGGTGATGAGACGGCTTACAGGGAGGAGGTCAGCGCCCTGACCCACTGGTGTCAAGACAACCATCTCACCCTCAACGTCGCAAAGACAAAGGAGTTGATAGTGGACTTCCGGAGGTGCAGAGAAGTACACACCCCCATCACCATCAACGGCGCTGCTGTGGAGAGAGTGAGCAGCTTCCGGTTCCTTGGCGTACACCTGGCTGAGGATCTTACGTGGTCAGTACACACAAACAAAACAGTGAAGAAGGCCCAGCAGCGCCTCTTCTTTCTCAGGAGACTGAAAAGATTCGGCATGAGCCCCCGCATCCTCAGGACCTTCTATCACTGTGCCATTGAGAGCATCCTCACTGGATGCATCACCACCTGGTATGGCAACAGCACCGCCTACAACTGCAAAGCTCTCCAGCGAGTAGTGCGGTGCTCTGAACGGATAATTGGAGGTGAGCTTCCCTCCCTCCAAGACATCTACAGGAAGCGCTGCCTGAGGAAAGCGGGGAGGATCATCAAGGACTCCAGTCACCCCAGCCATAAACTGTTCAGACTGCTTCCATCAGGAAGGAGGTTCTGCAGCATCCGGTCCCGTACCAGCAGACTGAGAGACAACTTTTTCCATCAGGCCATCAGACTGCTGAACACGTCATAGACACCTCAGCTTCACTACTGGAACTTCAACATTATGCACTCCACACTGTATATAAATGCCACTTGTTTTGCACATATTCAACTCTGTATATTTTATATATTTTATTATTATTATTATTATTATTATTTTATTTTATTTTTTTACTATTTAATTTGTAAAAATGTGTATACACACACACACACACACACACACACACACACACACACACACACACACACACACACACACACACACACACACACACGTAGGAAAATATTTAGTATACACATCCAGAAATGCATACACTATTATATATTGTACATATATTTATTAGTTTCAGGTTGGCCATTCTTGTATTTTGCTCGTTTGTGTTGTTGTGTTTGCACATCTCTGTTGCTTGTGGGGCTCGCACACAAGAATTTCACTCGCATGTGCTGTGCCAGTGTGCCTGCACATGTGATGTGACAATAAAAAGTGATTTGATTTGATTTGATTTGAGATGCAATCTGGTGGCACTGGATTGTCTGAAACATAATGTCCCAGAGGTGATCTGTTGGATTTAGATCAGGCAAGTGTGGTGGCCAGTTAGTGGTATCAATTCCTTCCAGGGAACTGCCTGCATACTCTCACCATATGAGCCTGGGCATTATCATACACCAGGAGGAACCCAAAACACTGCACCAGTATAAGGTCTGAAATGTGTCCAAGCATTTCATCCTGATACCTAATGGCAGTCAGGATGCCGTTGCATAGTCTGTAGAAGTCTGCGTGTCCCTTGATGGATATGCCTCCATCACTGACCCACCACCAAACTACTTATGCTGAAAATTGTTACAGGCAGCATAACATTTTTCAAGGCTTCTCCAGACCCTTTCATGTCTGTCACATGTGCTCAGGGTAAACCTGCTCTAATCTGTGAAAAGCACACGGCGCCAGTGGTGAACCTGGCAATTCCAGTATTTTAGGCTAAATGCCAGGTGTGCTTCATGATATTGGGCAGTGAGCACAGGGCCCACTAGAGGACGTCAGGCCCTCAAGCCACCCTCATGACAACTGTTTCTGATTGTTTGGTCAGAGATATTCACACCAGTGGGCTGCTGGAGGTCATTCTGTAGTCCTCATTCTGTTTCTTCTTGCACAATCGAGCAGTTACTCCTGCTGACGGGCTAAGGACCTTCTACAGCCCGGTCCAGCTCTCCTGGATTCTCCTCCAAGCTTTTGAGGCTATGCTGAAGGCGCCTAAAGGTGCATTATATTGTAAGGTGGACCCTACAATAGTACATACAGAGAAAAACCCAACAATTATACGATCGCCTATGAGCAAGCGCTTTGGCCACAGTGGGAAGGAAAAACTCCCTTTTAACAGGAAGAAACCTCTAGCAGAACCAGGCTCAGGGAGGGGCGGGGCCATCTGCTCCGACTGGTTGAGGTGAGGGGAGAAAGAGGGCACAAAAGACATGCTGTGGAAGAAAGACAGAAATTAATAACAAGTATGATTCAATGCAGAGAGGTGTATAAACACATAGTGAGTGAGAAAGGTGACTGAAGAAGAAATACTCAGTGCATCATGGGAATCCCCCAGCAGCCTACACCTATGGCAGCATAACTAAGGGAGGATTCAGGGTCACCTGGTCCAGCCCTAACTATATGCTTTATCAAAAAGGAAAGTTTTAAGCCTAATCTTAAAAGTAGAGATAGTGTCTGTCTCCCGAATCCAAACTGGAAGCTGGTTCCACGGAAGAGGGGCCTGAAAACTGAAGGCTCTCCCTCCCATTCTACTTTTAAATACTCTAGGAACAACAAGTAGGCCTGCAGAGCGAGAGCGAAGTGCTCTAATAGGGTGATATGGTACTACAAGGTCATTAAGACAAGATGGGGCCTAAATATTTACGACCTTGTATGTGAGGAGCAGGATTTTGAATTCTGGATTTAACAGGAAGCCAATGAAGGGAAGCCAAAACAGGAGAAATCTGCTCTCTCTTTCTAGTCCCTGTCAGTACTTTTACTGCAGCATTTTGGATTAGCTGAAGGCTTTCAGGGAGTTTTTAGGACATCTTGATAATAAAAAATTACAGTAGTCCAGCCTGGAAGTAATAAATGCATGAAGTTTTTCAGCGTCACTCTGAGACGGGATATTTCTAATTTTAGAGATGTTGTGCAAATGGAAGAAAGCAGTCCAACATATTTGTTTAGTAATAAAAAAAATCCTGTTTTGACTGTTGTCCCTGTTGTGTACCTGCTGTTAATTTAATTAACATCAAAGCAGCTGAAACTAATTAACAAAAGCTTCTGTTACTTAACTGACCAGATCAATACTCTGATTACAGAGTGTACCTTTAATTTTTGGAGCAGTGTACAACATGTAATGCATATCGAATAAATATAATATATAGATTTAATTGTACATGGGAGACTTGCCACTACTGACTATTCACCACTACATATAATATAGAAAAATTAGTCATTCATTTAATGTACTTTGTGTTGCAGATGGATTTTTAGTGCAGTGGATGCAGAGAGAGCAGAGAGTTGAAGACTCATTACGAGCTCAGGTGCCAACGAAAGGATTCAGACTCACCTCATGTTTACTTTAGCCTGTACAGTGCTTACTTTACTGTCTATGTTGTTCCTTACAAAAAATCAGTGAATGTAAAATCTGGTGGGCATGTAGACTTCAGTGACTAATGTCTTTCCAGATTTGATTGCAAAAGGCAGCTTTCCACAAAGGTGTAAACAATCCACTGTTTACTGTTGCTCATAGCTCGAGTGATAAAGATCCTGAACGTAATGCCTTCTTTAATGATAATAAAACCAGTTATGTTAAACCACAATGGTGGATAAAGAATCTGAAAAGACAACAACTGATAACAATGAAATATGAAAATAATTTAGGCGTGTAGAGTATAACTTACAAATGTATCTCTCCGAGGTAGAAGCCCAATTGACCTTTTTAAGAACACAGAGTGTCTTAATTAGCTTCACTGTATTTATAGATAATCCCCTGCTGTGCATCAAACCTGGAATTATTATGAAAATGATTGTGTAAACAAACAAATGTTATTTTCATTCCTGTAGCAGTTACAAAGAGCATGTGAAATATGTGTATCGCAGTGCAGCGTATCGGCGGCCACCATGGTTCACACAGAGACTTTTGGAAGAATAAATAATTCATAAGAAGAATAAATTAATTTTTCCTCTGATGACAGAAATGTTAAAACACACAATTGTGAAATCAAATCCAGTCACAAGTTCTGCTTCTGTAGCTTTATTTGCCTAGTGTGATGATTGATTATAAACACAGCAGTTAATATAAATGTAAACCAATGCTGGAAAAATTATATTACAAGTTATATCCCTGACTTTGTGCCTCGTGTTTATGATTATCTACAATTGCTGTTTTTTTATTGTATTTTTTTTTTTGCATGAGACTTAAAGATGTGTTACAAACTTAGGCTGTGAGGTTTAAAAGTTGCTTGCATTTACCAGACAGCAAGGGTCTGATGAGAGAACTCCTGAAGATACTACACAATGGGAAATAAAGTATCTTGTAATATTTTGGGGGGACTTGCCCCATATTTGGACTGGATGTTAGAATATTTGGCATTTGGTGTTTACTCTTTTTCTTCAGCTGTGTTCGCACGAGCCTGCTGCCTAAATGCATTTTTAAAAATATATGTGTATTAAAATCAGTTCCAGACATTTCTTGCCACTTTAATTATTCTGTCTTGTTGACTGAAGAGCTATTGCTGCAGTTGCGTTCCTTCCTGTGTGGTCTGTCACGACTGAGTAAAATTTGGCATTACAATCACATAAAAGTAAACTCAAACCAAGCATCATGTTACATGCATTTGAGATCTCTATGTCTGCACCCTGTTAGACCCTACGACCTATCGCTTTTCAATAATTTACCCTGAATACACACAATTCAAAGTATTTATACAGACCTGCACAGCCTCAAGTTCACAACTTGAGCCTTGAACTACGACCTTCCATGCCGGGACTTTTCCCTGTAGTTTGATATGTCGCAGCATATGCCCAGCTAAATATAGCAGATCTGCCCTCTGTGTGGCAGATTGCTCAGCCTCTCACATGGTCAAACAAAACTCATCCTTTCATGAAGCAACATAAAGTGGCCTAAAGGTGGGAGGGAATAAAGGGATGATTCAGATGGGTTTAAGCGGGAGAGTCATGATCCTGTACGTCCATTTCAGTCTCAACTCATGACTCATAACTGTTTTCTTGTTGCTACTGAAAAACAAGCCTTTCAGACTGTTTTCATATATTGCACAGCTATCTGCAGGGTAATGATGCTTTCCCTGGTCCCCAGGGAGAGACGTATTACACATACATGCTCCACATATAGAGAAACTAAAATCTGCAGTTTGCAATTTGGTTTGCAGTTATGCAGTGTTTTTTCTTCTTCTTCTTTCAAACCTATCTCCTACTTGCAGGTGCAATTCATAGCAGTCCCTCTGATGTAACAGGCCCGCTGCCAAGTTTCAGCAGTTATTCTAATGCACTTAACAAATCACTTTTGGCAGTAATCTTGTTCTATTATCTCCCTTTACTTGAAAGAGAAATGCAGCGTGATTGTAGTGCAACCTCTTTGATGTCACACCAAAGCAAAACGCGAAAGGACGGGATGGAAAAAAAAAAGATAAAATGAGCGCGGGGATAAGGCGACTTGAAAAGCACTTTGTAAGATTATCAAGGATCAAGACAGACTTTGTGACAGGAAAATGACGACCATAATATGTGCCGAAGAAAATTTCACACATGCACAATTAATTAAAATAGTTTCCATTTATATGTTTCATGTTGCCTCAAAAAGAGATTATGACTTCCATCTTTGTGAGCGCGCTGCTTTTATTCTTCTGCACAAGAATAGTGAATCATATTATTTTTCAGCTTGCATTCACATCAATAATTCATCATGAAGCTGTACTGTTGTGTTGTTGGCCGCATTACAGCCGGTAAATTTGGAGAGCACTCCATGACTCATGCGAGGTGCGCATAAATAGGCCACTCAAACAAGTCGCTTCCATTAGCACTGCATAGACCCTTCATGTGTACATATCGCATGACACATTCCTCCTATCCGGCAGCGGTTTGATCTAGTTGGAATAAATGAAATAGGATCACTGTGGGAACGATGCTGTGCAAGCAGAGAAAGAGTGATATGCATTTAGATACCTGATATTCAAAAACGAAAAGGTCCTTTCTTCTTTTTTCATACTAAGACTAGAATTTCTACCATGCATCTGCCAGCCAGTCAGGTTGAATTCATGTCCGCTTAGTCACATATAGTTTAATGATGACTGGAATTTAATATCGTCTGACTATTTCAGAAAGTGCTGATCTGCTGGGATCAGCACAAAAGTAAAGAATCAGAAGAGCGTCTCTGAATGTACAACATGTTGAACCTCGAAGCAGATCAGCTACAGCAGCAGAAGAGCACACTGTGTGCCACTCCTGTCAGCTAAGAACAGGAAACTGAAGCTACAGTTCACACAGGCTCACCAGAACTGAATAACAGAAGACTGGAAAAATGTTTCCTAGCTTGATGAGTCTCAATTTCTGCCACAATATGTGGATGGCAGGCTCACAATTAGGGTAAAACAACATGAGACAATGGATCCATCATGGCTTGTATCAACAGTTCAGGCTGGTACTGTCATGTAATTGTGTGGGGGTTACTTTCTGGGGCACCTGAATGCCAATTACCATTGTTTAAACACCACAGCTGACCTAAATATTACTGCTTACCACATGCATCTATAGGATAGGTAAAATGGGAGATTTCCATCTGTTTTCTGGGTTACAGAGTTTTTACAAACATTATGATGGAACTGATGGCCTTTTCAATATGAAATGTCACCATGTTTATCCTATCGGACATTTGTGATATTAATTAATTCTTGTGTTATTACCAAGAAAGTGTTTTGTTGACCCTTGACAACCAAAACCAAATCAGTTCTTCCTTTTAGTGACGGTGAATGACTGTCAAATCTGATTAATTATGATTATAATTAATTATTTCTATTGTGTTCCAAAGAATGGGACTGATGGATGGGTGAAAAAATGGGTACTGTTGTTAATTTTCAAAATGTATATTGTTTCTCAGAATTAAAGACTTTTGCCTCAATTTAAAAAAAAATTCCATTAGGTCACATGCTTTGGGGTAAATGGCATAAGCTAGATAGATAACAAATAGACACAGTAGCCTATTTCAGATACATTTGGATCATGAACTTTAATATCCATTTCTCTCGCAGCTCTATTTTTGCTGTGATGCTTTCACTGTGAAACCCTCCACTGGTTTGACCAGACAGCTTAGACTGCCTGTTAGCTGTGCTCTATTTAAGGTCCAGTGGGTTTTTATAGCTATAGTTTTACCTTCTGGAAATGTTGTCGGGGACAGTGTGTGAGCATCAAACACAAGAGTAAAGTTGGGGGCCTGACCTCATCTTTACCCTGAATACAATCCATAATATCTGAAGAGTGCTACCTTGAACGCCATCGTCGTTACATTTAATGCTAACTGACTAACAATGAAATTGAATTTGTTGACGCTGAAGGTCAGCACATTTGATAAAATACATTTGCAGTCGTTTGAGAAAATGTCAGCCTGTATTTGTAGAAGTCTGCTGTGTTAATAGGGGAGCTCAAAGACACCCACGTCAACAATGATGCTGCTTATGCCGACAATGACTTTGGCCTCGTGAAGCACTCCCAAGTCCTGATCATTACAGATGCTAATGGTAGTTTAGGTGGATGGTTGTTGAGAGAGATGATTACCCTGTTATGTAAGAATTTAATAATGTAATGCGCTCAGGCTTATGAAATGGTGCTGAAAAAAATGTTTGGGTCAACATTTTTTTATACTATTGTCATTTTTTTGTTCATTTTTTATGGGCCTGCAATTTTTTTTCCAACTGAGACTAATTAAAAAAAAAAATTATACTTTAAGCACAAACCAAAAACTTTTTTTCTGACGTGCTGCAATTTGTCCTGTGCATGAAAACTGTGATCACACAGAACACAAACAATGGCTGTTGACATTTACCATGTGTGACGTACGTGCAGTTAGATGCTAAATTCCACCACACGGAAAACTTTTTATGGCAACCGTACAACCTAATGGTCAAGTAATAGATTTAAACTGTGTTTATTACCTGGGCAAGCAGTTAAGATGAAACAACTTTGTGGTCTTTAGCACATTAACTCCCCTGTACAAAAGTTCAGATTTCCTTGAACTGTATCCTTTGACTGAACCAGTGTTTACATTTGATCCGCTCACCACAGGCTTGTTCAAGTAAATCAACATGCAGCCATTGTTCACCTGTTATAAGGATATTGTGCACATAGCCCATTTTTAGACACAAACTCCCTCCAATTAGTCTGTCATCCTCATGTCTGTATGATCACCCACAGCAATCTAACGAGAACAAATTCATTCATTTATATATATTACTTTCACAGCTGGACGTATGAATTGCATGCAGCTATACAGGCAAGGTCACGATTAATCTTGAGAACTAAACACCATTATAAAGTAGAAAAGCACAACATTGCACCTCATTGGCAACATTTCTAGTTTAAGTTTTTATTTTCAAAATCACCATCACTACTGTAAATGTGATATTGATGAAGCAGCCAGTGTTATATGTCTCCATCGTAAAACAGAATCACAACCAAGTGTGAGTGTGAGAAGTCAAATTGCTACTCAAAGCAAAGATTTATAATGTACTATTGTACAGTACTACTGGGTAAGCATAATTTTTTTAACATTCAGGGTTAAAGTTGTGAAGGGGCATATTTGAACCTAACTAGGTGGAATTTAGTAAAACGGGCTCTAAGGGAAACCCTGCAATGTTAAAAAGGCTGATAGGTTTGTAGCTTGAACCCATCCGCTGGAACGTTGAAGGCAATATAATTACACTGCAAAGCAAGACACAAGTAGGCAAGCTTCTTCATGTTTCTCGTGCACGGGAGAGAACCGGACAGGCACCGTTCCTTCGCTTGACCCCAGTTGCTCTCGTCCGTTCTCCCGTACCACTGTTCTTTTATTGAGGTTACATGAATATGCATAAGTTCATTAACATATGACGTCTACATACACACAAAGAGTACCTTGCCTGTGTGTGTGTGTGTGTGTGTGTGTGTGTGGACTGCTGATCGAAGGGTCAAACATCCTTGGTCAGGAAGAGGGTAGCCTCCCCCTCCCCCTAGATGGTTTATCCTAGATAACATGGTGAGGAAGTCCTGCAGTTCATCTAAACAAAGAGCACTTAGACTAGAACAGACGCAACTACGTTAATCCTACCATAAAACAATAAGACACGGTATGACCTCTCATGCTCCCAAAGTGCTGTCTAATACACACAAAGTTTGCAGACTATCAAGGATCAAAACCTCTACCAATCTACAACTAATTACAAAACTCTAAGCATATATAAGTAAATATTTCTAAGCATAAATGACAATCAACAATACAAATCTAACAAAGGCCAAAGCACACACAACACTACAATCACCACAGTTAAATATAAGTGGAATCGCTGCATGTGATGACATAAATGTATGTATTAATCACAGCGCTACCTGGGAACAAACTGTGCCAGCACAACACCACCTCAACCTTTTCCTATTCCTAAACCTATATGTTTTGCGTTCATGAAACAAAATAGAACCGTTTCCATATTAAGTAATTTGAGCTCTTGAAATGTTTTAATTCTCTTAATTCTGCCAGTTTATTTCAACACTTATTCAATGACTTTTATTCAACTGCTACTTGGTCACTCAAATCTTAGCTGTTCAAATTGCCTAGAGTTCAACAAAGTCTAGATCCCCGTTATCATGAAACTTGAACGGGTGTACGATGATTTACTTACAGTAATTTAGAATCATCACTCAACCTAGCTCTACTACTGGCACTGCGTGACTTTTCTCACACTGGAAACCAGAATTTAGTACAGAACTTTAATACCTCAGGCAATCGTGTTCAAGGGCTGCCCCCCCTTTCTCTTCTTCTTTGTCCGTGTGTTCCTCCTTTTATTAAATCTCCATCCCAATGATGTGGCGCTCTGAAATAAAACTCACACTGTTAATTCATCGTTTTCACTCTGCACCACTGCTCAGACTGTTTTCTTTTCTTTTTAGTGTACAGTAAACAATTGAGTCGAGGCCTTAAGCCCCAGATATCTCGCACAGGCATCGTTTTCATAACCAAACCGCTCCGGACTCTGCTCCCCAGACCACACAAATGCCCTCTGGGCTTATTATTGTAACAGATTCTGTATTTGAATTTGTTGTGTGCAGCATTGAGCCTTTGTCAGTGAAGCATTCTTCATTGCAGCAGCTGGAGCATTGTGTGTCACTTCTTAGTGAATTAAATCAACATTTTGATTTTGGTGCATGGGTATGTATCAGTTTTCACTCCCTCAACGAGTGCATAAGTGTTCATGTGTGTGTTTGTGTGTTGGTGTATGTTTGTGTTCATCACCTTCCTATTCTGTCGTTTAGGTAAACCAGCGGCCTGAAGCATGCCCTGGGGTCCTGCCCTCCTCTTTGGGTCTGTTTGCATCCGTTGTTGCAGCTGCCTGCATCTTCTCCTTGTAACTTGACCCTTTTGCTTCTGTAGCTCCTTCAGGGCTTGCTCCTGCTGTTGGAGCTTTGCGTCAAGTCTGACGACCTCCTGCTCCAGCAAGCTTCCGCCTGATTTCAAGTCCTGTATGTGGGACTCCAAGTCTGACTGATGAGTTCAATTAGCAGCCAGCTCCTCCGGAGCCATGCTCAATTTCTGGCAAAAACCTCAGAGTCTTTTCCTTCCACGTCAGATCGGAGTCTATTTATGTTGTCTTTACTTTGCTCCACGGCCTTCTGCAGCTCTGCTGTTCGGCTCTTCTCAGAGGTCAGCATTCTTTTGCTCACCCTCCCTTTTCCTCCGGGCTTAATGCGCGTCTCGTCACAGCTCTGTCAGCTGACGCAGTCTGGGAATTTCCCCCGTGTAGTGAAACGGGCTTTAGGTTTAGTGCTCTCCGTCTCTGCTGCATGAGATCGCTTTTTTGCAGCACTGTTGACATCCTCAAGTTGTTGTTGTGAGTCCAGCTGCTGTGGCCTTCAGGGGTCAAAGGGTCAAAGATGGTCGCGGAGAGGGCAACGATGGTAGAGGGGAGGGTAGGAGTCCAGGTCAGCTTCGGCTTTCAGAAAAAACAAAAACAAAACAAAACAGGCGAACAGGAAAATGATGTTGTGTTGGCTGTGTTATCCAGAGAGGGGAGAAACAACGGGGTCTCCTCTCCCCCCTTTTTTGTTTTTTCTCACCATATAATCAACTCATAACCCCTCAAGTTGACAGGACAACAAAGGTACGTGTTAAAGTTCTTAAGATCCTGTTTAGAAACCTAAAAAGGAATTTTCTACCATTCAGTAGTCCTTTGTCTTAAACAATCAACAAAACATGTCCCAATTCGACCCTTTTAACCACTAAATTTGTCGTGTCCTCACTTAATCATCAGACCAGTATCTTTTCTTTTGAAGTTAAGTTGTTGTCCTGCAACCCAGAGAGTTTATTTGTCAGTAATGTATAAACTATATCATTTAAAAACAGGTGTATGTTAAGTGTCGCTACTTTAACCTTGCATGTACGTGCACATGTATGTAAGCTGTTTCTTCATTGCATGTATGGGTGCGTCTGTTACGTCTGTATATAGAATAGAATAGAATAGAATTCAACTTTATTGTCATTGCACATGCACAGGTACAGGGCAACGAAATGCAGTGTATGGGTTAATTTAACTTTTTTCAAATGAGGCATTTCTCTAACACGCACATGTGTCTGTTCCTCACACTTCTCATACCTTTCTCTGGTTGTGTGTGGTTTTATTTGTTTCAGTCATTTACCAGGAACATCTTTTCCTTTTCTCCATGTCTTCCGCCAGAGGTTAACACTGGTGAGATTCAGGGACACAGCACCCAGAGCAGTTCTGCGAGAAAAACCTGCCTAAAACTTCATTCTCTCTTTTTCCGGGAGGGGTGGGGACAACTCTGGTGTCCAGCCGTGAATTTTTAGCCAAAGCTTGGCCTGTCTTCTGCTGCCGTACTCAGGTTTCCAGGTTAAGAAAAAACACCTGTATGAGGACACTAAACATACATTTAATATTCGTATAAACATAACTGCCTAAATTATTGAACTCTTGAGGAGGGTTGATTTAACTCTTTACTAACTTTAAACCCCACCATAACAATTTCTCACTCACAAACTTCTATGCATCCATTTAAACATGTGAAGCCAGCACAAATTCACACTCATACCCCTACAGCAAAGCTTTAACATAACCACAATCCAACTCCTCCCTTAAACGGGAGAAATCACCCTGAATCAACCAACTCTATATAAAACGTCAAACAAAGATAAACCACAAACATTTCTACACTTCTGTGTCTTCCACGCAGCACAATAGGCAGAAAAACACCGATTACTCACAGTCTATTGAATTTATACTTAACATCACAACAAAAGAAAAACCTGCTCTTTTCACAACTCTCACAGCTAAAGTCACCAACTCCAAAACCACAGAATTAAATCAATATAGTCAAAACTCTTACCCAGAGCCTCTGAAATAATAAAAAAATCACCAAACACTCGGTTACTCTTTTCACTCGCTCCTTCTCACTCCCTTCTTCCTCATTCTCCTCTATACAGCATACACGCTCGCTCCCGCGGACCCGCTCGGCCCCGCGGGCTCCCTCGGCCCCCACCTTTTTTCTCTCACAGAGACAGAGAGAGAGAGACCCTTTTCCTTTTTTTTTTTTTTTTTTTCTTTTTTCTCCAGCACACATACACACACAGAATCCCAACTGAGAGAAAGAGGGAGAGAAGAGAAAAGAGTTTTTCTAGAGATGAAGTTTTTAGCCGGAGTTTCAGATCTAACAGATTTATACAACTTATTTACACACACAGGTAATTTATAATCTATTTACACACGGGCCCGCATAGACGTCCTATGCCAGAAGAGGTTACACCTAACTTTTTGACTAATTTAAAAGCACCTATAGCCCAGGCCTAGCCTTGCTGATCAATTACACGTTTCAAGTACGCCGCCTTGAAAACGGTCACATTACTAAATCCTACTTAATTTATAACCGTTTCCCGCAGCTGGAAAGGAGCTCCACCTCTGGCGCTAGTATCAAACCCACGCCTTCAGCTATACTTAAAACTCACAAGGCAGCCACGTTAAAAGGTCACGGCCGGGTCCGCGACCCTGTCGATCAAAAAATGCAGTATAAGACAATCACCCATTGATTGTCTAGCCTTTTTTGACGGGAGTCCGAATCCCCGCGGAAGGCCAACTCCGGGCTAAAACCTAACCACGCGTCCGCGATTAGGGGTCAGTGCCACCTGCTGGACGAACTACATTCCTAGGAGACCGCGTCTCCAGTCCTAAATAAATTTACTTGTTTTAAAAGCCTCACAGTGAGCTCTCAGCCCCCCCGTTTAATTACCTGACGCCCGAGACCGCGTCTCTGCTAATCGATTAAACCAAATACCCTACACTAACCAGGTGACTGCTGGCATCCAGCCACCCACATCGGTTTCCACACACCTTAAACCGTATTATTTTAACCTCATATAACCTCTTAAACCTCTTAAAATTCGCTCCCACAATGAACAGCAATAAATTTTATCAGTCAAATGTTCCCCAAACTTTAAACACAAATTACCCAAAACAAATCACTATGGACAAACACCAGAAACCCAGACTGAGTGAATATTATTTAATTAAATTTAGTTTTAACTTCCAATATAGCGCCTTTGGATAAAAATCAACAGGTGGCACTCACCTTTCTTATGTCGCCTAGCGTCACTCAGATAGGCTGCTGGCCTTCGCCCCTGTTTGTCACCCACACGATAGCTGCAAGCTCCCCTCTCCCCCAACCGGAGTTTCGGCACCAAGTTGTTACGTCTGGTTCAGTTTGGGTAAGAAGGAAAAACAGCCGAGTCCGTGTAGGTGACAAGAATAGTGATTTTATTACACACTTCTAAAAGAGAAGCATGGGAAGACAAGCGTACAGCCACAGATCTCCAAAGAGTGGACCGTTTCCCATCCTTATATAACCCATGATGACATCACACAGTTAGACCTTACTGGAAATGATAACAGTCTCCCCATAGTCCAAAGTTCTCCTTATACAAACATCAGATGATACTTTAGAGAAAAACAAGTGTGTGACATGTCATGTTGTGCAGTTCTGTGAGCCTGTGTGTCCAACTAGAGAATGTCCTGACATGACCTCCCTGTGTAAATAAGGGTGAACGTGCGTGTTTACATAACTCTCTATGTGCATGTTCTGATGTAGGCCTGCAAATGAATTAGAACAAGGTCCTGCTGGACCCTCCAGTTATGGACGGTGAATACAATGCTGTGGATACCATTTGAGACTTGATTACAATGATGATAACCTGCATACATTAATCTTTACTCAGATTACCATAGATATAAACCAAAGATTATACTGTCATCAGATTCCACAATGGTAAATGATTAATGATTGATACTTCTAATTATAACTGTGATCATAAGAATACAAAATAAAATATCTCCTGGTCACAGTGTGCTTGGCTGTCCTGTATCTCTGCTACGTCATCACACTCTACACAAAGGCAAATGCAGGCTTAGACTAGCACGACTTCACTGAATTAAAAAGTGCAGCCAGTTTGAAAACAGATTGTTTGTGTGAACTGCACGTCCTGCAGCCTTACAGTTCCATTCTGATAAGTTATGTTAATCAACTCTACGTGTGGGCGTGTTTCGGCTCGGTGCGCTGCTACAGCGGCCCCCAAGTATCTGTGCTCCAGGAAATTACAAAAATTAGCATGCAAAGGCAACCATAAAGACTGTAACTTCTATTCAGAGACAAACACGACGATGTATTGCATACATTACACATAAAAAGTGGCACACCAAAGTGATAGAAGTACATTTTAAAATACTTAAATCTTACACTGCTTGACTGCTGAAAAAAATGAGACACACCACAGACAAAGTCAAACTTTCAGTACATTCAGGAAGCGGCATACGACTGAAACATTGACTTCATGAACACCTTATTTAAGGATAACTGTGCTTTTTTGGGTATTTCGTTAAATTAAATGAAAACTTAAAATAGAACGGTAACCCCACTGAACCATGAAATACAAATGCGCATTAAACAGAGGTGGAAAAGCCACACTGCAGGTCAGCGTGAAAGACACAGAGAACGTTATACAACCTTATCTCTCCTAAACAGTTCTCAAGATTGTGCAGCACAGCGCACTGCTATCTGGACAACAGTCAGCAGAAATTGAAAGCCTTACGAACTACATGTCGTGATGTTTAAAAGCGCAACAGCAAGACTAAAATTAGATCTGTAAATTACAAGGCACAAATATTTAATCTGACAATATGCGGCATGTTGTTTGAAAGAGAAGCCAATAATAGGACAAGTGCGTATTGTCCACACACTGAAAACAACACCTTGTAGACTGAAAAGCCATAACATTTTCAACATACTGGGTCCTAATCAGGTGAATCACCAACAGTATACAGAAAAGCAAACAGAAAATAGATACGAAATCAGTTACTGCACAATGCAGATGCTTTTGTAAGCATGGTAAAATCTGACAATGACTCCACAATTCCTTTTGCAACACAGGTCCAAAGCAGCACCCTAAAGCCAGCAGTAATCACATTTGTTTGCCCTGTCATTATTCTTTTGTCCTGCAGAGGGGCCTCAAGCTAAATGCTCTAGTGTCTCTAGCTTCTGACAGTGAGCCATGAAAACAGAGGACGGATTCTTTTATATTAGTCTGACTGAAATGTGTTAACGTTAACGTGCGCTTAGTCATCCACAGCAAACTGTAACATTACGATTCTATCGACCAGAATTGGCTGTAATCAGACAAGTTTAATCAAGTAAACCCATCATACATTGCTATAAATACTTCTTAATACACCACACTGACCTCAAACGTGTCAAACTTGGAGTAACCTGAACAATAAAAGATCACGGGACAGAACAATTTGACCGAATCTGCAGCAGAAACCTGTTTTTGCAACAGAACACGATCTCCTCGTTTGGTGTCTTGTTACATGAGGGTATGCTGTGTGCGCCACAAATGCTGCATTACTGATTGTCTCACTCTGCTTATTCAGATATTTAGTAGTCTTGACTACATCTCTGTGTTAATGCAGCTCATATGATACTGTTACTTACAGGAACTTTCAACCGCAGTGATATGTTGACACTTTGATTGTAGTATTGAGATAAGCTGCAAAAGAAGAGAACATATGTTCTGACTTAAAAGTTTATTTTTTTTCCACTTGGAGTAAATCATATTAAAAAAACATAAATGGATCACTATTACACTCCACGGGGTCAGGGACACTTGTAGGATCAAAGTGGACAAGGTGCTGCTGGACACTTTGGTAAATGGCCTGCATTTGTATAGCGCTTTTCTAGTCCATAGGACCCCAAAGCGCTTTACACTACATTCAGTCATTCACCCATTCACACACACATTCACACACTGGCGATAGCAAGCTACATTGTAGCCACATCTGCCCTGGGGCACACTGACAGAGGCGAGGCTGCCAGACACAGGCGCCACCGGGCCCTCAATTAGAAGATTAGTTATGAGCATTGTGCTCGGAGTTCCACAAACCATGTCTATGATTGAGTCTTAATTTAGCTTCTCCTTGTTTGATTCCCAGTTTCCTGCTTTTGACAGCTGAAATTATTTGTTTGGCCATACTGTGAACTGCGATGCAAGGCAGAAGTCATTGTTTTGTCTGACAGGCAGCTTTGCTTGTTCCCCGTAACAACCTTCACACCCCCTCCTCCTGTCTGCAGCAGGAGGCCTGTGTAATTACATCCAAACCATTCCCCTCTCCCTACGCTTGATATCACTGCTGACATCCACTTGCACGGCCCCTCCTCTCGCGCTCTCGCTCTCTCTCTCCCTCTCGCCCCTCTGAATCTCTGCTGTTGGAGAGCTCTCTGGCAGACAGTGCGCAGTCCTGCCTCGTCTTCAGTTGTCTGTAGTGCAGCGGAGCAGGTGGAGAAGGAAAAGAAACGGGGGAGACAGAGGGGAGAGCAGAGTATGGCAGACAGCTGGAGAAGGAACTGTTATCCATGTGAATAATGGAAGATGGCTGACTTATACGCTGGGATATTTATTCAAAGAACAGTAGAAAAACTGATGCCTCAGTGTGTCGGGTAAGTGTGCAACTACTGTGAATGTAAGACTTTGCTCCATAGCAACACATAGCGTGATAAAAACAAATGGGAAAGTCTTAACATTCTTAGTGTTTTGAAGTTAAGATTGTTATTAGAATTATGTTTTCCATAGGACTGGGGCCAGCTGGTGCTATTTAAGTACGCAGCGAGTTATGAGATCAGGGGGAGATCACCAGTTGTGACTGAGGTATCCTCCTTAATCACTAAAGAGTGAAAAAAATGGAGCTTCCTTTCCACCTGAGGATTGAAGGCTGCACCAAATCCAGATCAAATGTTCTGTGACTTTATCAGATCCACCTGTCACACTCTGCAGGCAGCCAGGTCTCCAACTGCACATGTGGGGGTATGAAATCAACTGACGCAGGGGACTCTGATTAACATGAGACTGATAAGAGGTGATAGCGAGTCTAGGTGTGACAGCGCTGTCACTTCCATGCAGATATTGGAATTAGAAGGGCTTCTCAATAGTTAGGTGAGACAAGCAGATTTAAGACTGACTGATAGAAATCATGCTAGATTCAACTGAGTCACGTGAATAACACATAGAGGGTTATATCCATGTGATTCACTGGGTTTGAAGAGGCGTTTTTTTCCTCACGGGAAGTGGCTGTACTCATGCTATTCAGCACTAACTTGAGAATGCAGAGCAAAGATCAGGACAGGCCTCAAATCCCAAGATCAGTGATGAGCAACGATTGTAGTGCCTTAAACTCTAGATGCCTCTGTGCTTTTACATGGCAATGATGATAGCAATGAGTAAAATGAAGTGACGTGTTTCATTTACAATAAAATATTCACAAATAAAATGAATTTTCATGTTTTTAGAAAGTAACAAGATTCAAAAAGCGATCTTCGGGACAACACTATTCACGCGCAACATAAGTTCACTGTTCACTGGTAAGTGCTTTTGCAGTGTAAACATATTGACATGCTAATCCTCCAAATGGGAAAATAATGGGAGTGAATTTCTGTCTGGTTAATGTGCATCTACATTAGCAACTGGTCCACCTTTATTAAAGATATTCAGTTGTCAAGAAAGATGAGCACAGCAACCATGTATGCATGTATGTGTGAGAAAGAGAGAGAGAGAGGGGGAGAGAGTAGGTTACCACAACTTTATTTTGGTGAATCAAAGTGCACAGTGTGCAGCGAGCTTGTAGCATGTGAGTTATGCAGGGAAACAGGATGCGATTAGTAGGAATGCACAGTCCATTGGTTGATTTGGATTAGTAACAATCACAAACTGATATTATTGCTTCAAAAGCAGCGCTAACTCTATTAGCTGTGGTTGTGGAGCCAGATGAAATCGAATTCTCGTGTGCAAGCAGAGCTGGTGCATGTGAAGCTACAGTGGCCTGCGATCAATTTGCATCAACCTAGCGGCGGCTGTATAAAATTTAAGCTTAACACAGTAGATATGGTGTGCATAATTGTGTACAAATGGGGCATATGCTCCCTTTCGCTGCCTGCGTAGCCACTCAGCTGGAAGGGAAGGCTTTCATATAGCTCCAAACAGATGTTCCATTCATACCAGGGGTGGCTAACCATCATGACCGATTTAATGCTATTTCGGTAATTTTGAGTTTAGACCTTGTAGATGTGTTGTTTTTAGTGTTTGCATGATTGAAAACAGTGGTGAGGTTTACCTAGCTACCTTGCCCAAGAATCCTCTGGCCAGTAATGATTTAGTGTTTACCAGTAGCATTTATGAGCTAGTGTTGAGGTTCAGCATTTGTTTTGAAAGTAAGTTCAATATACCACTACAGTACCATTGTTCTGCATGGTTAACTGAGAAAATCCTTGGTAATAGTACTTTATATATAATATATTAATACTCACAATAAAGAAGATATCTGGAATCCACCTTCTAAGTTTAGTTGACTGTTCTCGGGGAAACAAGGTGACTTATTATATGATACAGTAAAATTTACTCTGGTGATTTTTTAATCTTTTTTTTTAAGTCAACAGTCTTACTGAACACTCTTTCTCACTTCTTCCTCAAAGTAGGGGATTTCTGTCTGTTCAGGCAATACAGTGTGCTTTTCTGTTTACTAAAAATGATAATTAATTTGGTTAATAAGTGTGTAAAGAGTAGAAACAAACCATATTGTGTAGTAGTAAAAAATTAGCATGCTGGATTACAGTTTGAATGGCTTTTTTTTTTTTTTTTTTTTTTTTTTAAATCAAAGTCAAATCAAAATTGCCATCAGTTCAGTCATGAAGCATTTTTTGGAGTCAGTATTCTTGCAAAGGCTTTCCTCAAGTTTTCTTTCTCAAATGGCTCAAAAGGATCATTGATCATCAAGTAAAAAGTCATGAACCTGATCTTCGAATCCACATTACCTATCCTGACACAGATCACAAGATCCAGCCTTTGAGATATATGAGTTTTATTTTAAAATACACTCTCTAGGACTATATTTTACTGAAAATAATAATTCAAGTTTAGTGAAGAAATAAAAAACTGAGGTACAGATATGAGCTAATTATCTTTTTACAAAGTTTTTGTGTCATTTTAAATGAGACATCTAAGGAAATGAGCTGATGCATTATCACAATAACGGTCCACAAAATGGAAGGACACTGAGTCTGACCTGAATTCATTACACTGTGAGGAGGAGGAGTGATGTCATCGTTTTGTCTTCAGACTTTGTTTTTTTCCCTCTTTATTTAATTGTTGGTGCCTCCCATGTTAGCTTAACCTGTATTCAATTAGTTCCCTGTTTGTTTCTAATCCTGTCCCTATCACTGTTGTTTATCAGGTTGCCTGCACAGCCTGTGTTTACGCCTGCTTCCTCCTATCTGCTTCCTCTGTTCTCGTGTTCCTGTGTTCAGTTCCTCGTGTGTTTTTGAGCGTGTTCGTGGTTATTTGGGTTTACAGCAAGTCAAACTGAAATTAATCTTTTGTTTATACATCCTGCCTATGTGTCCAGTGTTTTGATCCTCATCCCTGTGTTCTTCTGTGCCTGTGTGTGCTCTCAAATGCTGACTTCTATTATAAAAGACATTAATTAGACGGAGATGGCATTAAAAAATAGTACAAATGTTACACATATATTAGTATATAGTATAAAACTGATATAAAACAATGAACAGCAAGGAGAAGGAGACTGATTGAAAAGATTGATGAGTTAACTGAGACATACTGTGCTCCACTTTCCATTTCATGCTCCACAGGTGTTCAATTATTCCTAATTGTTCTATTTGTTTCTCTCTTACAGACAGTTGCAGGCGTTTACTGGAATCATAAGCAGTGTTTTGACAATACAGACTATTGTGAAATCATCACTGGGAGAAAGTGCTGCGAGCCTCCTCTGTATGTCGGAGCACTGGTGTGTCACCCTAAAGAAGCTATCAGGAAAAACAGAACCTTGAGGAGCAAACATTCATATCTTAAGTGACACATGCAAGCCAACTTTCCTGTGCTTGTCTTCTCTAAAAATTCTGCACAATACAGTGTGCGCTTTGTGGAAGGGAACACTCCACTTTGATGTTCATATTACATATTAATTTTATCCCACAATAATTACCATAATTAACTATATGATGGAGATATATGTTAAGTTCTTCTGTGGACATCACCTCCTATAGATTCATGCTTTCTAAATAAATATGCTGCTGCTTGGTCTTACTAATGAACTAAGGACATCAAGGAGCCAACTTAAAAGCTCAAATTTAGGTTAAACGTCACTGGGAACTGCTGTCCAGTCTTAAATATGGAATCAGAAGGAAGCACAGGACTGTCCACAGCTGCACTGGTGGCCATCGCCTGCAACACCTTTGTTGCCATCCTCCTTCTCCTCCTCTGTCTAATCCTCTACCGAGCCTGCAGGGTTCCTTCTAGCCCAGAAAGGCAGCCTGTGCTGGCTCCAAGTGAAGCAGAAACCCAGCAGATGAACGAGCACAAGTACCTGTTAACCTCCTGACTGATGAAGAATGACTCAAATGTAGCAACAAGCTATGACCTCAGCGTACTCCTCCACAGGAGAGGGAAGTGAAGGAGCACTGAGCCTGACTGCAAGCAATAACGAAGCTTGTCCTCTCCTAGTGTCAAAAAATAAATAAATAAAAGAAAAAATAAAGAAATCAGCTGTCGCTCTAAAATCAGAAATGCCTCACAAAAACAGAAAGGATGAGTTGTTGTGGAGTGAGAGAACTATTTTTAAACAGCGATCACTTGTCAAATCTGGTAACTGGTTTGACAAAACACACGGGGGAGTGCCGGTGCGAATCTGTGTTTAACGCACACACAAAAAGCCTCGAGAGGAACACATGGTCACAAGGATGTCTGCAGGTTACGTACAGACTGAGAGAAAGGGGGGTTCAGTACATGAAGAATGACTAGTACTTGTTGGAGGTTTCTAAATATATATCCTCTTATTTCATATGTTGGCCTGAAAAAAAAGAGAAACAGTATGTTACTCAGAACAGGGACTTGAGCCTGTGTGGAGTCTGTGTGTGTCACTGTCACTCATAAATATCAGTGGACTGTGAGGCACAGTGCTTTTGCTATGGGTGTTGTATAAGAACTAGCGATGCTTAGTTGAAATAGCAGCCCTCATAGTGACATCTGCCTGCAGCCATGTGTGACAGGCAGCTCGCTTTGGACAGAATCACACGCTGATCACGTAAAGATCTTCAGTTTTACCAACATCCCATTGCAAATTATTAAGACTCAACCACTTCTCCACTATTACAGCTGAGATCACACGTACATCAAAAAGGAGTAAGAAAGAAAAGGTTCTCAAAATATATTCCTACTCCATGCGTGAAAATATACCTACTGCTAATATACTCTTTTTCATCATTTTCTTTTTCATATGAAACACAATATGAGTAAATGGATTAAGTTTAGAGAAAGTCAGAAAACAAAGAAGTTCATATCTTTAAACATATATTAGATATTATATAAATACATAAATATATTGAGGTTGAATGAATCACTGATTAACTGATCAACAATTAATTACCACATATTCCAGAAACTTGCTGAATATCACGTAATAATGATGCTTAAAAGTCAGTGCCCTAAGGGTGAAATCATTTTCTGGACATGCTAGCGAAGATTCAGTGAATTTATGACCTTTGTAGTAGAAGTGCTTCCACCCTTTATGCTTCCTATAACAACATAACTGTATAACTGCAGCCACATTCTCATTACTACAACACGGGCACTCTCATTTATTACACATCTGCAAACATGAGATGATCAGGCAGCGTTCTCCAACCACACTTGGAGAAATTGTAATGTAATGAATTACTCATAAGGGAGAAATTGCTGGATGTGATCACATCTAGACCCAAAGGATAAAGGAACTCTCTATGGCAGAAAGACAGAAAGAAAAAGAGCTTGGGAGACAAAGAGCAAAATGTTATTCCAGGTGAGCATTAGAGCACTGGGCGGCGCTTTACTGCAGATCATTAAGAATGAGAGGAATGAAAACAAAAAATAAAGGCAGAAACCATTCAGTAGATGGAACATTAAAAGGCTACCATCCCTGGAACGGTGCCCAGGACTATGTGTGCCAGTTGTTTGGATGTGGTCCACAAGTGCCCAGTCTAGTAGGGTAATTTATCTCCCTGTCCAATGCTGTGACTTTCCCCCTTGCTATTTAGCTTAATTAACTTGTACCATACATATGAAATGAGCTTTATACATGCCTGCAGAGGAGGTCAGACAAATCATAATGCCTGGTTAATGTGCACCAAGAACAGCAATTTCAACAACAAATATGATGTGATTATGAATAAATGATGGACATCTTAACTTAAGCTGGAAGAACACATTTTAATAAACATATACATATCGGTTTGTTGTCATGTGATGTTTACTGAATAGAGTGAACAAAATAAGTGTTTTTCATGAACGGCAATGAAACACTCTATTTGTGTTTGGCTTAGAAACCAAGGTGACCACCTTAACCTGAGTTTTGGTCTGGTTCTCTTAGCAGGCTGAGGAGCTTCTCCATTTTCGCTACCTCCACTTCTGGTCCCTTAGGCAGCTCATGACCTTTCTTGGCCTATAGACATTATACACACACACACACACACACACACACACACACACACACACACACACACACACACACACACACACACACACACACACACACACACACGCGCGTACAGATGAGAAATTACTTGACCTTATACTTACCAAGCACTGTGGGAAACCACAAACCCAGCAGGGAGTTAAAAAGGAGGGCAAGATAATAAAAGCAGACAAAAATTGAAATGGATGCAGGGTCAAAAGTAGCAGAGATTTTATGTTAGTCTATTGAATATAGTGAAATCTGCTATGGAGACACAGAGCTACTGCCTAAAGGGCAAATTCAAAGCCATCTTCCAAAGTTATGGTGAGATGACATTAAATCCTCCTGGGTGTAGTAAAGCACAGCCTCTTAAGAGCGATATAATATGGCACAGCTTTAGTTCTATTTTGCTGCAGGAGTTAATTTCACTTCTGTGAGAGGATATTTATTAGAACTTATCAAAGCTCCTCTACAATTGTTACAGGCTTTACTCATACTTAATACGGCTTTGATTTAAGAGGCCCAACAGAATAAACCTCAAAAAGCCACAGGTAAAAATAGAATGGCATGTGGGCACATTAATGAGCAGATGCAACAGTATGTATTAACCAATGATATACGTGTATCCATCTGTTACACTGTAACTACCAATCCACATTAGATATTACTTCATCCAAATCATTATATTCAATAAAAAAGGACATTTGTTGATTAGGCCATCCCCTGCAGGTATTGACTACACCCTGTTGCAAACCTCTGTGTTGCGATGAAGTTCAAGCCTTCTAAAGTGCTGTGGTATTTTAAATAAAAAAAGAGTATGAAATGATGAAAATGGAGGACTTTGTATTAAATTTATATAAAAATTATATTTAAAAAGTGTCATTTTTCAAAAACCTATGGAAATAACTATGTAATCAATTCTGAAGCGAAGCATCTCGTGTGAACTTTTCATCTTACTAAAAGAAAACAGTCAGACGTTTGACAATTTGTTTACCAACTCAAACACTATTAATATTAAAAGCAAAAAAATGTATGTGCTGTACTATTTAACGTATCTGTATGTAGGTGGGATGCAGTGAATATTTCTAGAACTAGTCATAACTGAACATAGTGAAAAATGACAGCTGAGCAGCTAACGCCTCAATTTAACCCTGGAAAAAATATATTTGCTGTATATTTCGGTGTGGCTATTTTGACATTTGAAATAGTCAAAGGTGTTCCTCTGAAGAAAGACCATCATATCTCAAGATAATATATCTGGGCAGTGATGAGTTTTCACAGAGCAGAGTGAAAGGCTAAACTCAAAGTGAATAAAGCTTCAAAACTGATCTCAGTCATAAAGGTTTTGTCTCAAATTGAATATATCCGGATTTATTTTTCCAAATACTTATTTTTCTGGTTATTTTCCAAAAACATAAAACGGCAGACTTGTCTGTGTATAATATGAATGTGTACTAATTTTCTCCATTTACTGTAAGGCCTTCAATTTGATGTCTTCTCATTTTTTGGCAATGCTACACAAATTATGTAGAAAACTAAATTTTAATATGGAAGTTTTATTTAAGAGGCAATAACGATAAGTCATAAAATACTTCATAATGCGACTTTTATGATCGACCCATCACTGATTTGTGGGCATGAAAGTAGGAGGCTGAGATGAGATGAACACATTCATGTTGAAAACAGCTAAACAGTGTGTTGTACTGAACATACACAGGGTCATTTGATGTTAATGGACTCACTGAGTAACACGGCAGAATCTACTGGACAGTACAACAATTGTATGTAATGCTGTCTAGTTAGTGACTGTTTATTGCTGAGATGTGCATTGCATATCGAATTTCCCAGAGGAACCCACCCGAGGGATTAATAAAGTTCTATCTTCTTATATTTTCTATTTTGGACACTAAAAGCTGCAGTTCATTCTGGAATGTCCAAACAATGACTTAGAAACTGGGGAGAAGAGAAGAGCACTAAAAGATAACAGAAGGGTTGGACTGGTTTATAGTACTAGCGCCAAGACTATGATCTACTTTATAGAAACCCTTACAATTGGTAAGTACAACACATTGGCTAGTTTGGCTAGACCACTTTTGGGTATATTTATAGTTTTGGTAGGCTAAGATATGAATTTTACAAGATATATTATTGATAATATTAACTGTGGGTGTTACTGTCTTATACTTATTTGCTTCAGTAGCTTCCAAATTGCTCTGAGCCCTGTCACTGGTGCTGAACTGAGCAATTATTCCCCAATTGTATGCTTTAGGGCTACGGTCCTAGGTCGCTAATGAGGCAGTGTTGTGAGTGTGTGTATGTGTGTACATGCCTTATTATGCTGTACTTTTATAAACCGTGTTTATGCGGGCAGGTGAAAGGGACCTGTTTGTGTTTTGGCAATACCATGTATAATGCAGCATGCATATTACACTGGTCATTAGAATTTATTCTATTTTACATGCACCATTGTGAACAATGCACAGGAAGAATAGAGAGGCTGTAGGGCTGACTTTAAATGTGTCCTGATTAAAGTGTTGTGACTCAGCGTGCCACCCGGTTTCTTTTATGTTCAGACAGAGTGATGTGATTACTCCACAGCCCATTAACCATTAGCATAAGTGGCAACAGCGTCTTCAGGGACTTATAAATTGTGAGTTGACCAAAGTAAATTTTTGATTTATTTCATAGCTACAAGTTTAAAAATACGAAAATGAAGAGCAAAAAATACTTTTTTACTCTTCATTTTCTCCGTAATGTTTTAGCACTCTATGCCCTCACCATTTTAAAATCCCAAACTCAGAGCACAGAAAAAAAATGCTGTAAGCTTTCTTTTATATTGTAGCTTTTCATACACTCATTCATTTACTAAGAACACTACACAATGAGGCTAATTGTTAACTGGGATAAATATAAAGGGAAAAAAGCAACAAAGGCAATTAGTAATGCTAATGGAGGGTGGGGGTGGGAGAGACTTGCTATTTAGTAAAATTAGCTCGGGGTCAGGACACTAGACTGAATGAATCATTTGATTTGCTTTAATTGATGTGGAACAAGTGGAAGTCGCGAATGGTGCGGTAAGCTTGTTAAGACTCTAACCTTCGGCTTCTTGCGGAGGTTGGGAGAGAGTTTGAAGCTGGTGACATAGCCTCGGTCATCACCCACTATGATGACAGGATGGATGGGATTAAACTCGACGTGGGTCAGCTTGGTCTTCTTTTTGTCCACCACCAGCTGCTGGCAGATCGCCTCGTATTTGTTGACGCTCAGGTCAAAAACATGAACCTGAAAAAGAGGAGCGATCATACCAGTGGTACAGATTTATCAATCTTTTAATAGTTGTGACCCTCTGATTAATTGACTTACATTTCAGTGGTAGACCAAAACAACAATGTTTGTATGTGCAACAAACCCACATCTCATAAACTGAGAACAACAATAGGAAGTATTCAGATATTTCAAGTAAGTAAGGCCTGCATGTGTTTCTTCTTTGTGGTGGTGCACAGTTCTCTGCAGGGAGGCAAGACTGACCATCTGGTGAAAGGAAGGGTGTTCCTAGTAATTCAGTGAGTGTGCATTGCTGTCCACATGAGCATGTGTGTTTTGTGCACTGTGTTGGCAGGTCCAACATACCAATGAGTTTACAGCCATTGTTATCCAGAAGAAACCAGATCACAGATTTCTTTCTGTTTGAGTGCATTTTAGACGATTCCACTGCAAAGCGCAGCCCACTCCTTTTATCAGAAAGATGACTGTGCGTGGATCACTTGGATTCACACTGTCTGTGTGCATCAGTTACACACAAAGTGTCATAGTCATAATTTGTAACCAATCATCATACTCCACCAGGGCATGGTGACTTTCTGCAACCTCTTGTCACTGCAGCCATTAACTACGGTGTTTTTGCTGTTCACATTTAAGCACTAATGTAACATTAGTCATGCCTGATTGCAGGGCACAGACTACATCTGTAATTCATGCAAGAACTTGAAGCAGAGAGACATTTTACTGTGATGAATTTATACTTCTAAAGTGCCAAACCTATACTGGAGAGAACAAAGCTTTATGTAATAAGGATTTTTAATAGTTTAATAGTTTAACCACTGTAATCATTTCATTGCAGACTCGGTGGTAATGAAATCAAATGTGCAAAGGACTAAAATGCCTCAGAGCAAACTTCACTTAAGTTGCATTGACAATTACATCAATTTTTTTTTTCACTTGACCTTAACATTTGGCAATCCAATCCAACATTTTTGATGGCAATCCAAAAGTTCCACAAAAGTTATGCTAAATAAAAAGATGCAGCAGTCTGTGTGCAAAAGGTTAACAGCAAATGCACGGGAAGCAAATATGGCCTTGAAGGCTAATAATGTGCAGATGAGTCTGGACTTTTTATTATTTCATGCTGACACTTTATTTCCCTGACAGTCGGCTCAGATGGAGAGGCAGGGACAGATAGAGCGAAGAGATATTTGTTTGCACCACACAAGTCTGTGTCATTCTTACACCTCAGCCCGCCAGGCAAGTCATTATCCTTATGAACCCATGCACACAAGCAAGTACGCATACATGCTCTCTCTCTCTCTCTCTCTCTCTCTCTCTCACACACACACACACACACACACACACACACACACACACACACACACACACACACACACACACACACACACACACACAGTGCCTGACATTTTATAGTGTGGAGACAACAGCAGCAGGTCAGGTTGTCATCAACAGTATATACACGTCAGGGAGGACACAACTCATGCTGAGTCACTCAAGGCTAATCAGACACTTGTCACAGAAAATTGCAAATGTACTGCAAGGAGACTGGTATCCTAGGGAAGATTATGCCGATTAACATCACGCGCTGAGAACCCAACAGTGAATGTGATTCTGCTGTCATTTTGTCATTCTTTAAAGTTTGAACTATTAGTGCCTGCATACTCAGTAATCATCAAATATGTAGAGCTGTTTATGCCAAAGCATCCCTAAAACCAGTCTAACCAGATCCATTCAATTTTGAGCTCAGCACACTGGGAAAAAATGGTAAATTACAATCTTGGCACTTCTGGTTTCTAAAGAACAAATATTATGTGAAATATATGCCAACTCATGAACTTAAAATGAGTTTTTTAAATGGTTAAAAATAGCCTTTGATCCAGTTTTAAAGGCTAAAATAACCAAGAATCACAAACATTCTAGATATCTTCGTTCATAGAAGATATTTATAATTAAACAATTAAAGTGTTGATATATGCAGTGCTCCCACAAGTAGCAATATGTATAACTAAGATTACAAATTGTGAATTTGGTGTGAAAATGGATGGTTTCTCACGTAAATGTCTGATCAAGACTTGGGCTTGGATGTAAAATCATTTGCATAATTATGATAGTGGGCATACTACAGGGCATATTGTGACCGAATCCTGGCACTGGAGAGGACGAGACACACATGCACACACTGCCACATAAGGTGTCTCTCAAATTGCTCATCTCTCATTTCCTCCCTGTCACTCTCACTCGACTTCACACTGGCACGCTGGACAGGAAATGTGTCAGACACAACACTCTGGACTTTTATAATGTGGCGCAGGCTGTGAAGACAAACAGATGGGGACAGCTTGCAGCCATACTAAGAAAATATGTGGAGATAAGCAGCACAGCATCCAGTGAAATTACTTTTGGCTGAAATCAATAACTACTGGGAGAGCAGGAAGCGCTTTTGCTACATGAAGCTGTGTTTGAACAAACTTGATTGCCTGAGGCTAGGCCGAGGGCTTAGCCAACTGAGTCTATAACTATATTATGAGGATAATAATAAAGTAGGTGGCAGGTGGTAGCTGGTGCTGCTGTTTGTTATCTCACATGTTCAGTTTGGAAAGTGTCAAGCTTAAGACATGGGATAACTAACGTTATTGGCTTTGTCAATCTGTTTCGAACATACGTAACCTTCACATCTACCTGATGACAGCTGACAGGTTCAAATGCCATTGAATTAAAGGAAAGAAGTGCAAGTCTAAAAAGGGACTTCAGGTAAGCAGCACGTGTGGTGGCTGCAATCACAGTTTTCAGACAAGCTTTTGGTTACTGGTTGTGTTCTCATTCTCTGCAACTCTAAACTATGAATATATTATATTTCATATGTAACCACACTGTTAATCAATTAGCTTGACACAGTTGTGATATCTACATTTTTCTAGTCCTATCAATTAAGCATTCTTGATAAAGCTGAGGATAATCCACACACTGTAGTTTAGACGAGTATTTCTTGGGCCAAAACATGCAAAATCTATTAGGCTCATGCTGCGGGTTGCAAAATTTAGGAAATAATGTAGAGAGACTCTTACTGTTCCATCTGTTGTTACAGCAGCAAATACAGTGGACGAGTATGGAGACCAGGCAACATCCCCAACCGCTGCTTGTAGGTCAAAGACGAACATTGGAGTGCTGGAAAAACATCGAAACATTATATCAGAGAGGGAAATATGATTTTCAGTATACCGCATGAGACACAACATGTCTATAAAATTTAAACAAGAACACTTACTTGTTAGAGTCTACAGAGAGAAAGACTCTCAGTGTAAAGGTATGACCTGTTGCCATAAAGAACAAATTGGTTTCGTAACATAAAGCAGAACTTTATTTCTATGATCCACCTGTTTCCAGACACCGATGCCTAATCAGGGCCAGTCAGAGAAAATGTATGGACATCAAACAGAAGGTTGCTTCACACCATTTCTCCTCATTATTAACTTGTGGAACACTACCGGAAAAAAGAATATCTCATGAAATGAGATATTTCTAAGAGTTGGAACTGGGTACCTGCAGGTCTTGTTTAAATATTGAGAAGAAAGAGAGCGTGTGCATGTGTCTGTGAAAGTGAGCAAAAAGTAAGTAACACTTTTATAGGTTGTAACTTTGCTAACACGTTAAAACAATTTGCACATGCAGCATGTGGGTAACTGTTGTTTGATTTACTACGGCAGGAAGTAATATGCGTGGCTGGTGGAACTAAAAAGGATGCTCTCTCTCGCCATTGTTTGTAGAAGCCGTTGTAACTGATTACTTTACCTAGGTGACAGACACAATGAGTCTAAATCTGTTGTGAGTCTTCGATGCACAACATGCACATGGCTAGGTGTAGAATATGTATAAAATAAGGTGCAAATTGTTAATAAATCTGACACAGAGTCATTTATGAGATGTTTGTTTACAGCTGAATAGTACTGCACACTCCTGTAAATGAAGAGGCAGAGCTACCAGGATTCAAGGTTTTCATCCAAGTTGTTAATTACAAAAGTGCATATTTTGCAGACTTTTTATGTGATTAATAGACTTGATGCATCACATTTATATAGCGACAAGGACCTCAGTTCATTTGGGAATAGCTAATGACATCTCTGACAGTTTCACAGGATAGATGAGCCTCAGCAAAAGCAGGGCTCCCACACCTCCCACCTATGTGGTAGAGTTTACGAAAAGTTGTTTTAGCCATATCTTTTTTCTCCAGAAAACAATGTCCCTTGTATCTTTAGGGTACTTTATTGCAAATCATACTTGAAAGCCCTATCTCTAATAATGGGCTGATGATTACTATCATTATTCATTCAAGCAGCCTGTGTTGGCAAGTCGTGGGAGGCACTTTGGATTAGTCAAATAAAGTCAGGAAATGATGCTGGGCCATGATGGCTATAAGGAGGTAATAAAGACTAATATGCAATACAAAAAGCTTGTAGGACTGATAATTACCTTTTCCTTCTTCACTGAATAGACACAGATAGATATTTTTAAGCGAATTAGTAGAGTTGCTAAGGATGATGACATAAAGATTTTACTTGTACTGCTACTCTATAACTAACTGCAACATATGTTTCCTGTTAAACAAAAGAATGTCTCATATATTTTCCTTCAGCTAGAAGAAGAATGAGGATGAATGAGATTATTATCATGTCGTCTTCAGTTTCCTGCTGTTAGGCGACAGAAGTGTCACGAGGTGTGTTCTTCTGCTGCTGTAGCCCATCTGCATCAACTGCAAATAACTTGGTTGTGACGGGTGAGTGATTGTTTGAGTTACTGTTCGTTCTTCTGGCATCAACAAGGCATCACTTGATATTTTTCAAATTATTGTCCGTAAAGCCCAGTAGATCAGACACAGTGTGTAAAGTGTCTACAGTGCAAATGATGTCATATTTACAGCTGGTGCAAGTATCTTTCACAGTATTACTTTGTTTGAGTCTTACTTGATGGTATGGTCCCAGATTTTGACAGTCCAGTCTGAACTACAAGAGACGAAAACCTTTGGATGGAAGTAGTTCCACTTTACGGTATCCACCGCCATGCTGTGGGCATCGTAGGTCTCCAGAAACTGGCTTGAGTAAGTCTTAGAGCACTGAGAAAAGAAGGCAAAGTCTTAATTTGGGCCACATATACGGTATAAATAAAATGTAGTATTTTCATTGTCTGACATCACCAACTTCAGATACCAAAGTTTGAATAACAAGACTGTGCTGAAGGATTGTTGAATAGTCAGAAGACAACTACAAAACAACTTACTGCATTACTATAAAGGTATCTAATTAAAGCCAATAATTTCAATATTTTGATTTTGTTAAAATGTAAACATTTCCGTACTCAAAAGTGGTAGTTTTAAGGATTCATATACCTGATTGGTGTCTCCAATGTACTTAACAATGTGAAGAGTCTGTACCTCCATGTTTGTCAAGTTTGTCGAGATATTTCAACATGTCCATGACTTGAGCTACATTTCTAAAATGAAATTATGAAAAACCTAAAATTGAATATTTCTTTGAGAATATTTTACATATCTGGGTAGAGTTTTTCACTGACAGCTAATATAAAAAGTCTTTCAAGTACAATAGCTTGTTTTAATCTAGAGTAATAATTACAATTCACTTTAGCTCAACTTTGAATTACCTTTTAGATTTTCAATGTTTGGCATTGACAGAACAGAATTTAAAAAGAGCCGAATAGCAGCAGATTTATAGACAGGACAGGTTAGACAATCTGGGATAAAACCAGCTTTATAGGGTGTTGGTAAAACTGTTGAATTTCTGAGCGCTGGTAGATTGTTTGTTGACCTGCAGCTAAGTGAAAGATTTGTAATCTGTCCTCTTCTGGGGCTCTGCACCTTTGAAGCTTGAGGAGACAGAACATATTTTATCATACAGGCCATGTTTTTTTTTTGGCAAGTCTGCAAAGAGAGGAAGGTGAGAAACATGGTGTACAGACCAAAATGTAGAGGATATAATTATGTATGTACTTATTGTTCGTGTTATAATTTGTAAAAAAAATTCAATCAAGTCAAAGTACAACACAGCCAGCTAGTACATTAAATTAATGGCTGGTTTTACTTATGGATCAGGATCAAACTCAGGATCAAATGTTAATAATTTATTATCATAAATAATTTGATTTTACAATGCTGTCTTCTGAACAACATGGGAACAAGCCTGTGTGAGTAATTACAGAGAAATGACAAATTATCCTCATACATGATCACACTGCATTCTCTTTATGGCAATGTGAGATACTTCCCACTATGTTAATTTTCATCAACTTTTGCTCTTTGCATTAATATCTAAAGTGTTTAAACAGTTCTGTGCTAATAAATGAATATCAGGGTCCAGGAAAACTGAAAAAACAGTTTCAAACTGAGAAAACATTTTACTGATGTCCTAAAACTGTGGTTCCAAGCCAAAAAATGTTCATCTCCCACCTTCAGGGTTATGGGTTTTGAAATTATCGCATTCACAAGATTTTCAAAAAAGGTGACCTCTGACCTCTCAAACTCATAATTTTTAGTAGATGCACCTATGATATCAGTTTGAAGCTCCGACATTATGTCACCTTGTTCTCAAGTTATCACATTCACAAACTTAGGTGTCCACGCCACCTGCCCGCCTGGTGGGGTGATGACAATACTCCATCAGCCTTTTACGGGCAATGGGTAGAAACCTTTGAAACCAAAGTTAAACTGAATAAAATTATAATGAGAAAGATTGCATCAGAAAACTTGTATTTATTTTCCCTACAAAAATCAACAAGAATCATTCATTTAATTTATTTAACACTATATTTTTCACCTGGATGACTGACCACCTGCAGTGGTTTATACCCCTGCCAGTGGAGCTCACCTCACATTCGGGGGGCAAATGTCCTATAGCAACCAAACCATGCAGGGGAACAGCATAGAGGACAGAGGAAAGAGGCAGTTAGCCCAAAACTACTTAAACTGTCTGAAGAGGACAGAGAGCCTCTTCTTAAGGAGAGACATTAACTGCTTAAAATTAAGTCTATGAAGTTCCCAAATCGTCACAAAACAAATTGCATGTTCAAATGTCTAGTTGTTTACTCCTGAGCACCAAGTGTACCAAGAACAAAATGAGAAACCATCCTTCAGAACAGATAGGGGCAGATGGTGTAAAGCCATGATTATCCTTAAGAGTTGTACAGACAGACAACAGCAAGATAAACTAAATTACCGCAACCTTTGATCAGAATGATAGCAGGGTGTAGCACGTATTACAATACCTTAGAATGCCTTCATCTATGCATATAAACTTTGTTTAGCAATAAGGTTTATAATCTGATTTTCATATGAATTATAATGTATGCATTATAGACGCACACAGCTATAATGTGTACGTTTACTGATTCATACCTAATGAAAACCACTGCTATGGCTCTTTAAAATAGTTAAATGAGCTGAATAATTCTAAAGCTATTTTGTCAGTTTTAGGTTAATATCTGTGTCTGAATCTGCTTTGTGGTAAGAACTGAACAATTTTATAGTAATAGGTGTTACTTTTATGGTCAATGTAACAATACGCAATTTCCAAAGCATGGTGTTTCTAAACAATAACCATGCAAAAAGGTGATGCTTTGTAGTTAATATGTAACCCTTTTAACATAAAAACCAAGGGACTGCCATAAAAGATTAATGTTAATAAGAATATATTTATTTTTATTCGTTACAAAACATAATACACTGATTATTATTAATATGGCGGTTAGATGGAAATTTGATTTTTACCTCTTATTATCTTGAAGTAGTTTTACTGAAACATGTTATGTGGGTTGTAAAATGGAGAATTGCCCTTTTCTAGTTTTCATCGCAACCTTTTTCCAGACCGTTGTTTACTAGCTTGTGCGCCCATCAACACCTCTCCAGTAACTGTGACCAAAGTCCTTCTCTGGTGTGATTCTGGTGAGAATCTGGAAGGAAGTGTCATTTTCATTCAACAATCATTATCTTGGAGCACTGACAAGGTTGGCACGCACACAGCTCTCTAAACAATGTTTTAAGCAGGTCACATTTACCAGTGAACAAAATCTGGCCTTTTTCTTGGATTTAGCCATGTGGCTACAAAACCTGCATGAAATCCTTGATACATACCTTGTGTATTTTTCCCTCCTCTGTTCCAACTAGGAACATGTAGTCAATCTGTTTGTGGAAGTCGAATGATGTACCAGACGCTGTGAAAAAAGAACGTTAAGGACCTTATTTAGACACGTTATTACAGACACCACCCTGATATACCAGACTGAAAGAATGTTGCATTCTTTTACCATCAATACAGTAACAACTATATTTGAGTGAAGCTTTACCAATGCTGGGAGCCTGTGCACCTTCTGTGCCCTCAGAAACTGCACCATTCAGTGTCAGTCTGATGATGTCTGTGAAAACCAGCTCATTCTGCAATCATGTAAACACACAGTGATTCTTCCTTAGATTTAAACAAATACAAAAGCCAAAGCAAACTGCTTTTGTGCAGTGCACATGAGAAATTTGAACCTAATTTGAGTGCAAGCTACAGATATAATACGGCAACAAAATGTATATCTCCTCGGCTAACCTTGACGAGTGTCCAGGACACAACTCGGCCATCAGACGACACAGAATAGAAATTGTGGTTGTTGTCCATATCATCACTCTGCCAGCGGACCTAGAAAAAAAAGTACACTGTATTGGGTTGCAGTAGCATGAATGACATGAGTGAAAGTAGGCTGTTCTTAGTGCTATTTTCAGCTCTCAAAATGGCAAAATGCATAAGTGGACACAAAGTAAGCAAAGATGTGACAGAAATTAGACTGAACAGTGCACACATCCTGAATTTCTGTCACCCTATCCACCACTGTCATGCCATCCACTCGCACCTGCCAGACAGGATCTGTGTGCTTGCCAGTCTTGGCTGTACTCTTGTAAACAGGCTCCTGTCCCTCCTCCTTCAAGCTGTAGACAGCCACACAACCATCGTAGAAGCCCACTGCCACCAGGTGGGAATGCTGTGCATGAATGTCGAGGCACATGACACCAGAACTGGTGGGGTAGATGTACTCTGGGAAGGCAGGGTTTTTCAGCGAGTAGAAGAGAAGCATGCCACATCCCTGTCTACTGAAGTTGTCTGGCCAAGAGAGGGACACAAGTGAGTGGTTTGCAAAAAAAGATAGATTATTAATTTACAGCATTTGTTTAAAAAAGAAAGAAAACACAATTTAGATAAATTTAAGTTGTCTAAGACGGTGACAGATGAGGTGCTTACTAACAGCTCTCTGCCTTTGAACTTACATGATCCCAATCCCACAGCAAAAAGGTCCTGATATTTATTATTCCTGTTAAGGACAGGTGACTCAGTATCATGCCAGCAGAGGAAACAAACAATCATTGAAATCCAGTCATCTCTCTGAGGTAACGTTCTAGAGCCAGTGAGTCAACCTACCAGCAGAGGGCAGTGACAGACAGTGTCTTGGCTTTGTCATATTGAAACTTCCACAAGGGGAGAAGGGTTCCCTCCTGCTCCCTAAACTCATCAGAGGCATCCTCAAAGTATTTAAAATCTGAAACGGTATAGAAGGAGAGAAATTAGAGGAGAAGAAAAGAGATGAGAATGTCCTTGCTTGATTATGAAATCAGGCTGTAGTTCATTGTTCTTTATCTGTTATGTACAATAACAAAACAAACCTTGTGCTATGTCATCAAATGTATTCTGACTGATCGTTCGTTCAAGGATCTTTGATGCCATGGTCCATTTGGTGACATCTTCACTCTATAACAGAAATGTGACATTACACTGGATGAAAACATTGCAAAAGCATGCAATAAACAATAAACATGACTATTATGAGAACATAAAAATTATGGTGTCATTTAGTGATTTTGTTTTATGAGTAGCTCAGTGAAAACCCTTAGTAATGCATTAATATGGTGTTATATACATGGTTTGTATGGCAGCAAGATAAAGCAACTTTTGTCTGCTCCTTTATTCCCAAAGGGTTACCGTGGCAGCGGATGCCCTTCCTGAAAAAATCCCTAAGGACCTTGTGTCACCTCCCAGATTTTTTGATTGTTAAATGAATGTGTAAATCATATTAAATGTAAATGTGCTAAAATACAAATATTAGATGCATGTTGAGTTTAGGCTGTAAAGTTTTTCAGTCGTCAACTTACCTGAGTCTCCATCAGCATCACCTTTTTGCTTTTGCCATTATCTTTTTGTGAGTGCATGCCTTTCTGCTTCTCTTTGTTTTTCTCTTGTTTCTGCAGCTCCTGCACGTATGCATCATAGATCTCCCACTGCCAATAACAGAGTTATTAGCATCAAATGATAGGGGAACAAATATTCGCTGATGCTCAACAGAGAGAAAACAAATGTGGCCTAAACATATCCTTTGATCACATCAGGGAATCCAGTACCTGATTAGCAGTAGCAGAGAAGCTGCTTCGTGGAGGAGGTTCAGTCTGGCAGATTCTATCCTGCAAGGAAATTAAGAATGACTTCACTGAAACTTTTGAGTTTATGTTAATCTCTCTATCTACTCATTGAAACTGTTTTTAATGCACTTTATTATTAAAAGCAAATACTTCAACCATTGCACAAAATACTGGCTTTGCCTCTCCTACCTACCCTCATTGGATTATTGAGAGTCTGAGAGGCTCGATTACTGAAGTTAAACTGGTTAGTCACTTTTGGCTCTTTCTTGTTGATTCTGGAGACAGCACTGTCTGGTCTGTCCTCATCGGCAGCTTCCTCCACATCCCCTCCATCCACTATAGGATTAACCTGTGGAAAACCAACAAACAGATATTTGTAGTGCAAGTCAAACTTTGACTAATTTACGCTTTAAAGAGTTAAGTTTAGGAAAAGATTTATTTTATAAAAAATTTTCACCGAGGCTTCTGCTTTCTCCTCTTCAGACTCTGCTGTGGCATCAACTGTTGCAATCTCTAGACACATAAAAAAAATCTATTATATCTCTGATATCTCACTATTGGGATCTCACTTTTTGCGAAACAGGGTATTTCTCACATTTTATGTTGCAAGGCAAAAGCGACACCTTGAGGCATCAAGTGTCAACTACAACAGAGGGGAAAATATAACACTACAGGCAACAAAAACAAATTCTGAGAATAAATCATTAGTTTTTGGGTTTGTTTCTTTTTTTGACTACAGAGTGAAAGCAACCGTCATTTCTTTATATTTTGTTTTTCAATGAGCCAGACTTTCTCATAAGTTTTTAAAGTGGTTTTAAGCAATATTTTCCAAAATAGGTATGAGCTAAAAACTTGCCATATCTCAGCATAGTGTGCAGTGTGTCCTTAAAAAAATCAGAGAAAACTGGACAAGTGGAAAGTGTCAAGAAGCCATTTTAACAACACAAGGGAACTGGGGAGCAACTTATACAAGAACTGCATTAAAAATCAGTGGAAACAGGTTTTATAGAGTAATGAATCCCAGTTTTAAAGTTTTTGGTGACATCGTCAACACTATGTATGGAGGAAGTCCATTACTATACTGTACTAAATACAGTATTGTTTTTACTACAGCTACTACTACTACTGCTATATTTACTATATGTATATAATGTATTTCCATTTCCTTTTCAATAAATGTTCAATTAATGTCTTTTCCCCCTTGCAAAATATAAAGAAATACAGGGTGGTTAAAGACTTTTTGACTTATCTTATACATCATATATATAAAGTAGAGCAAAATCTATACATATTATCCTCTGTTGTAGGATGTTTCAGTAAATACCTTGAGCTAAGCCTTCCTTGACTCTAAGTTTACGAGCCTCTTCAGAGTCTTGATGCACAAGGCTGCCCTCTAAAACACAGTGAACCGCCATCTGATCCACAACATTGATAGGCTTGTAGGAACGCTCCTGAGAGAAACGAAATGTGCTTGTTTAGTCTGGTTATAAATTAAAAGAGAGAGGAGAAGCGAATGCATGGGGACTACCTGCATAGATTGTATCAAATTATTTGAGATGAAACAAATAACACTTGCGGCAAACAAGTTATTCTTATGCTAAACGTAAGAGGCTCACAGTGAAGCAATCATCAGTCTACAGTCCACATCTTAATCTGTATTTTGTATACTTTCATTGCATCTATAAACAGTGATTTTGATTTTTCCATCTGGATCTAGCTTCTTTACCTTGACGCTGTAGCGGACAATATTTTGAGGGGCGTGTGGGTTGTTTGCAGTCAGAATCCTTGTGATGTCCTCCTTCAGCTCCTATTCATTATCAACATAGAGAGATCCTTAACACAAGGACAATGAATTTAATTATAGCTAACAATTTTAATATAGGCACTGAATGATAAAGAACAGCATCAAAGTCTGCGCAAATTTCTTCAGTTCAGCCCACATGGTTGTCTTAAACCTGAGAAATTAGTATTTCCATCCTTCTCTTACAGCCTCAGTAAGCTCCATCTGATCTGGAGGCCTCACAAGGGCTTTCCCCTGAGACCACTCCTCCCATCCAGTCCCCGTCTCCACAGCCTCTTCCTCATCCTGTAACGTTGCATAGAGAAGACATTTATGAATAAAAATCACATTATGTTATGATATAGTATATTCATCACTCTTCTCTTTCCGTCACCCAAACGCCAAAACCTATCCAATAAACACACCCACCTTTTTCTTAGTGGCAGCTTTCGTTGACTTTGCTCCAGGTACCTTCTGAACGTTTGACCCCTGTGCGAAAATAACCAACAATCAGCTATACGGTGGGTTATATTACAGTAGGTCCTTAACAATTGCTTTACTTATCCGTGAAGCTACACCATGAATATTCTAGTTAGCTAATTCAGGCCAGCTAAACTGAGCTGACGTTTACCTTCCTTGCAAACGCTGCGTTGTTGTTAGGCACCGGCATTTTCAATTTGATTTTTAAAGCTAGTTTAGAAAGTTCGAAAGAAAAAAGGGAAAAACAAAACAAAATTAAACTAGTTAAAAGCTAAAAAAAAAAAAAGAATAGAAAAGAAAGAAAGAACAAGGGGCTGTCTGCTCGTAGCCTGCTGCTGTATATAGGTTGTCAAGACAACCAGTTTTGGTTGGCGCAGAGCCGGAGACTGCTGGATGTGTTCAGTCCCTCAGACAACACTTGAACTATTTTAGCAGTATTATTCTAATTTTATCAGCTAAAGGAAAAAAAAAGTGGTCTGAATGCTTTTGACATAATTATACTAAATAAGGAGAGTTTATTATGGAAAGGAAACAAGTGTATTTTTATATTAAATTAAAAAAAAAATCAAACAAACACCCTTCCCCCTCCAAAATCCCCCCAAAACAAAACAAAAAACACAAAAACGCACGTATGCTTGCCTTTGCAATTCTAACTGAAAAAACGAATTTGGTTCACGGCGCAGTTCCAGTGGGGATCTCATCTCTGATTGGACGGTTTTTGCCTGAATAATTTATAGACCCGGAAGTGGGGCGGTACTGCTGTTTTGCTGTCGAGTCACCTCTGTCAGGATGGAAGAAAACGAGCAGCTATCATGCTGATTAACGAAGGATGCCGACTGCCGACCACCATAAACCTGGCATAGTTCGAGTACATTCGACGTACAGCTTAAACCCCTGCATCGTTTTCTGCGACGCTTTGGCAAAATGATGGAAGAAATCGACAGGTTCCAAGTGCCTCCAGTTAACGGAGAGACACAGCCTCTGGTAAGAGACGAAAGACAAATCCCCCCACCCAAAAAACAAAATACAAATCTCATGCAAATCAGTTTATAATGTAGGCAAAAGGGCAAGTTTTAGTGTCGCCTGTGTGGTTTTATAGTGATAGCCGTGTCATGTAATCTGCCTCTGAGCTAGCCGATAAAAATTTGGAGCTCTGGGACAAGCTGGCTCTGTGGGATGGGTGTAAATCGACCATCTATAGATGGAAAGGAAAGGAACGCGTCTGTTGGTTTCTCTGTACGATAAATATATTAGCATTACATGTAATAACTGATAGATGAACAAGCCGTTACTTTTTTTCTCAAAGCAATTAAACTGCGCACTTTGCAGAAATCGTGATTCTTTCAAATTCACGTCAGTATGCGCTTGTTTACATCAATAGCTGACACAGCTCACTGTTTTCACATTTCGTCATTTGGTGACGTCTTATTTGGGTCGGGATGGGTGAGTCCAAATGGCGTGAATACCCATACTGCGGACTGAAGTGTGGTAATAGTTGGCTCGAGCAGGCCCAAAGTAAGAGGATAGTCCCTGCATATTTTACCCACTGACAAGTTTCGAGACCTGTCAGAAAAAATTGAAATGGATTTACTTCAGCACCAGCAACTTACGTCATTACCGTTTCCTTCTGCTTATAATGTTTCTCTCTCTCTAGATTTGAAATAAGTCGTGGTCACTATTGACAAATTGAACAACTGGCCTCATTCCCTGCGTTCATTTTTGCGTTCATTTTTAAGTGCTTTTATATCAACAGTACATCACTGCCAGATATTACTAACACAGAAGCCTTCTTCTTCACATGTGAAACAAAGCAGCCTCAAACAGCTGCCCTTTTTTCTTTCTTTTTTCTTTTTAAGCGTTTGCCTCAGGGGGTTAGGCAAAAGCAGTGCTCCAAGTCATACTGTTCACATTATACCCGTGCTTTTCCAGCCTTACTACCCCTGAGGAAATCACACAAGAACAGGCTTCCCTCACAAAGTCTCGTTTGCTTTGTGCAGCAGCGATCACCTTGCTGTGTTAAGATCAGATCCGTCTGCACTCGTGTTTGATCCAGAGAGGTTTCCTTGTGAAGCTGAATCAGAGATGGCCCTGCTTAGGCTGTGCATACAGTGGCGTTGGTCAGCACGTGCCCTAAAAGTCTTGAAATCACATTGTGTATTCCTTTTCATCTTTCAACTGTAAAAGGCGATGTGGGTTTAAAAATATTATTTTATAGTTCAGCTCACGATCTCAGCCACTGAGCCACATATGGCCGTGCATTTTAATGCTAATAACTTCATTGTGAATGGGATGCTTGAATGCTCATGGCACCTGCCTCTTTGTCAGGACTCTGTTTCACACAAATAAATCAGATTAATACTCAAGTTTGAGCCGTTTAATTCCTTTTCTATATGATATTTTTTCTTTCAGTGGGAAAAAAAAGCAACTTCCCTGAGAACTTCCCTTTTATGCTCTTCAGCACAAGAACATCTGACAGTGATTACTGTAGGCTACATCTATTTATGGAAGATTTCCCTGCAACGCACTGAGACAGCAATATAGTCATCACTGCCTTGCATAAGGAAAGCATTCAGTTGTTTTAAAGGCCACCTGATGTATCAGTCTTAGCTGCTATTGGCTAGTGGATGGCCGTGATGCATAATCCTAGCAATCGCTTGGTGCTTATGCCGTGTCAGCAACCTTGTGGCACTTCATCATCACAGGTAGAAAAGAGGTTGCAAGCAGGACGACAGAGTGAATGAATGTGTATGCGAATGCACGATGAAGGTCAGGCCGATGGCCCATGTTTTATTGTCATACATATAAATAAATATAATGCCCCAAGTGTCATAGATCATCCTTTGATCTTTCATCAGTAGTTGTCAGCAGTCAATACAGGGTCTTTGGGGAATATCTATGCTCTTAATGCATGTTTTATAAGGTCTAGTTCAATTTAATCTCATCTCATTGCATCTCATTGCCACCTAATATCCTCCACAATGGCTTGATTATCATTTGGGTTTGGAAATGTTAAATTCAATTCTTTGGGCCAACTTTCTACCTAATACAAGGTGTTCTGGGTTGTCATATTCCAGGGCCTGTTTTAACTTGCTTATCGTGGGTACCTGCTACTTGCCGTCTGTAATTGTGTTGTCCTATTTTTTAAGAAGTGGCAGGAATTTCTGTCACAAACAGCTTAATACCGAATCCTATTCATTATTCACTGGCAGGCTCTGCTGAAAAATTTCAAAAGGATTTATTTGACAGGCGGTGTGACCGTACAACATCACAGCATCTTTCTGTAGTGGAAGGAAAGCACGAAGAAGCAAAGTAAAAATCCGGTGGGTAAGCCTGAGGTTCTAAGGGACGGGCCTGTCACAGAACAGAAGATATTTGTGCTTGTTATGGTGGGAATACCTCATCTGTGTGCTGTGATTTCACAACCTCCTTTAATGTGTGTATCGTATCCACTATTGCAGTTTTCATGATTTTTTGTTTTTTGTTTTAATGGTTGCGCTGCTGAAAATGCACACACAAACTACTCTGTTTTACAGTTGTTTGGTTTTGGGCTGCACTTGTTTCACATTTGTCTAATATGTGAAAGATCCCTGGTTTGATCCTTGGAGGAGACACAAATCCCCTTTGGAGTTGTGTCAGGAAGGGCATCCAGTGTAAAAACTCCTCAATCAAACATGCAGAGCTACCTGCTATGGGTCACTTGTTGAAAATAGCTTTTTATCTTTCAGCTTATCTTTTTCTTGAGGTCATAATTGTAACTTGTCAGAGGACAGAGCTGCTGTTTGTCTTTCTGTAGATGCTCTATTGAAAGTGCACTGGCATGCTACATCCCAGTGAGGTTTGCCAGCTGCACTGCTCAGGAAAAGACAGCAATCCAGAGAGTCGTCAACACAGCACAGAAGATCATCGACTTTGCTCTACTGTCCTTGGAGCTCTACATGTCCAACTGGCACAGAGTGCATAATATATAAATAAAATGCAGACGTGTTTACTGTAAATGCAAAACTGTTGGCTGTATATAATTTGTAGATGAATACTGTGCTCCTTAAATGAGGCACAATAGGTTTATCTTATCTAATGTTACATAATTGCCAGCACTGTCTGCTTACTCAGCTTTTTTCACCCATAAACAGACTGATATGTAACTGCAAAGCATCTCTTTTATTATTCAGCAATTCTAAAAATATTAACCCATTACATTTTGGTGTGGTTCTGGTTTGCATTCTTTACAATTGCAAAACGCAGCATCATGTCCTCTCCGAGAGGAACAGTAATCTATTTACTGTCTCTGCTAAATGATTACAGATCAGCTCTATTTGTCTTTTAGAATTGACCTGAACTGGTATAGTACTGTAAGTGTTTTAGCCATCCACCACTACTTATTCATTTTAAATTGTCATAGCATATTCAGACAGGGAGCATACGCTATTTCAGATACACCACTGGTATGAATTTTTTAACTTAAAGTGTCAAATTTCAGCTCCAGATATTTATTTGCTTAAAGCCTTTTTTAAATATAGCACCCGTTTCTCTGGAGAGTATTCAAAGTTATCGAAAGCCAAATGCCTGGTAGCCTTCGTTCATGTGGCCCACTGAGTCCCACACAGCGCAACAAGGGGAGGCCTGTGGGATCAACATAATGTGCAGCTCTGTGAGGAGAGGAGGCCAAGTGCGGCCTACCTCCCCTCTCTCAATCTGGTGAAAGCGTGGCTTCAACAGCAACCCCCTCTGTTCTCCCACAGCCAACTCCCCATGCAATCACCACTTGCTCACACATGAAAGAGAGAGCTGCTAACATAGGCCGAACACTCAAGCCTATTGATGCTGCAATCCAAGCAGCGATAGAAGGCTGCAGGAAACTTTCCAGGGTGCTTTACCCGAGTAGGTTCTAAAGCAGGCTGATTTGCCAGCTTTGTTGGTTAGTAATAAATCAGACAATCACTCTCGTCTGAGTGAGTTGACTGGACTTTGTTCAGTCTCACATACCTCTACAGTAAAGAGTTAAATGCCAGTCATAAATAAAGAAACACAACCTAACACATCTTTCTTTTTCTCTAGGACCCCGCAGCATCTTCCACCTCAGAGGCAGAGCCTGACACTAAGGGAGAAAGTGTGGCCATGAACTACAAGCCCTCGCCGCTGCAGGTCCAAATAGGTATTGTAGTCAACACACCGCAAATCAATGCATGACATGTCTTCATGTTTATCATTTAGAAATCAATTACCTTTGCTGTGGGATACCACAGTATGCAGGTTTGCTTTGCTGTGTCATCCAAAGTCAACATGAGGCCGTAAACATCAAGCACCATGTGATATTTCTTATCTATACTGGATGTCAATGAAATTATTTTCCTTATTATTTTCAGTCTTTCTTACTGTCTAATAACTTCAGAGACCAGCTGTCTAACGGATGCTGTGTGTGTTGCCACTTCTTCTTGTTGACCTTGATGTTTTTTTCTTTTTTTGTGGCTAAACAACCAATCAAAACTTGGCTGATATGGGACAGTCCTAATAGATGCCATATTAAAATGACCTTGCACCGCACAGTAGCCTTGGTTCGCTACACTGTGGCATACTGTATTATATAGGCTGCATTTGGATAAAGCAATTTTGACATGAAAACAGGAAACTCGATTTAAAAAAAAAAAAAAAACAGTCAAGGAACAATGCCAGTGTTTTTAGCTTAATTGGTGCATTTACTGATGACCTCGCATCCTGTGGTTGCCCAGAGAAACAGAGGGACCTTGCCAGGAAGGGATCGGTGAAGAATGGCACCGTGGGAAGTCCTGTCAATCAACAACCCAAGAAGAATGCCAGGACAAGGTAGCGGCTTCCACTGCCTGTTTGTTTCTCTGTTATTCTGACCCGCTCAGCCACAAATGTTACACTTTGCGCTCATTAGCATTTTTTTCTATCTTCAGTTCCCCATTCAGGTCTGAAGCTCAAAGCTCCTGAAATGCAAAACATGAGGACTGTGCGTCCTCTGAAAAGGCTTTATTTGCTGCAGGGCTGCTTTGGATGCCATCAGACTCCTTAATGCTATAGCAGAATGCAATTGGGCTTTTTAGCAAAGGCAAATTTGGTGGTTTGTGAGTGGGAAGGCTGATACAAGTGTTAAAACATTGTGAGTGAAACAAGTGCAACCCGCAGTATTACTGTCGCATCTGTTTAATCCCACTCCCTGGTGGATTAGTGGAACTATAAGAAAGGCTACCCACTGATCTTAACCCACATTCTCTCAGGCAGAAAGATAATCTGGCACTGCCTGCAGTTGGAAAGCTACAGATTAGCCTCTTTTTAGGGGGAAATGAATGGAATGGATGGTGGATGGATGGCATACATATCACAAATATCAAATGCTGTTATTTGATTCTATGACTTTTACATTTGCAGGTATTGCAGGTAATGTTGTGTTAGATTTCTTCACAAATGTGAAGGACATGTGCTGATTGCTTTTTTAAGTTTACTTCTAATATAGAAGTGTGCTCTTCTCCATTCTCTTTTGAAGGCTGGTGGTGCCAAACAAAGGCTACTCCTCCTTAGACCAGAGCCCAGATGAGAAGCCTCTGGTAGCGCTGGACACAGACAGGTAGGTACCGTACATGTTGTCACGTCGACTTAATTAAAATCATTTTTTTTTACAGACAGATTTTTAGGAAGAGTGCAGATGAGCTAAAAATACAACTGCCTTGTAGAACTTGTATTTTTTGTAGGCCTTTCTCTGTCACGTCGGCATATTAATCCAAAGAGTAACTTGAGAGAGTCCCTAACAGCCGGTATCCTAAAAAGGGGCAAAGCCTCTCCCAGGGCTCCGGATTAGAGGATAGCGGGGTGAGGATTTGGACAGGCAAAAGCAGCTCAAAGAGAGCGCTCACATCCACCCTGTGCCAGCAGGACAGTATTTGACACAGATGAGTCCCACCCTTCGCACCCCCTTGTGTTGCTACATGTGGCAAACCCGCTCTTGTAAAACGAGCTCTCTGATAGCCAACAAAGCTTACATCATGTATTGCATCATATACTCTGTCTAACAAGCTTTCTCTGACTCATAGCCTCGCGGGATGCCCATTTGTTCATTGTTCACATTTTAGATTCATGTACACGTCCTTCACTCAATGTCTCCCCGTTTTACTCTCTCTATATCTCTATATCATCTTTCTCTACGAAGGCAACAGGACAAAAATAGACAAAACCTTTGTCTGAATACATTTTGAGCTTAAATATGATACAGAAATGAAAGAAAATTTAATTTACTATTTTTAATTACATATTTTTTCATTGCCACATACATGATACAGTCATTTTTCCTAAAAGTCTCTCAGCCAAATGCCTCACAGTCGTTCTGCTGTTGTTTGTCCAGCATCACTCAACACTTTAACACAACCTAATGCAGGCTATAATATTCTGTTATTTCTTATCTCCGTCATTTGATAAATTTCATGTTAGTCACGGACCACTTACCAAAGATGTTGTATCACATTCTAATTAACACTTTTAGTTCCTTTTTCTCACTACAGCCCTGATCAAACACACATTTTTAATAGTTTCTGGTCCTCTAAAGCCTCCACTGACTCTGCTAAATATAGAGTAGTTATGGAGGCGTTGGTTATGCTAATGATCAGATCTCATGAGCGCATATCTCATCGTGCATGAGTGACATTCATCAGGCTGTAATAAGCGATTTACGACAGCTTTGTCTTAACTAAGAGTGTTTAACATGAAACTACGGTAGGAAAAAATGTTTCTGTGAGGTCCAGTAGTTTGGAAATTTCACCACTTTGTGTTTCCCTTCAAAGGTTACATTCAGATTTTCTTTGAAAGATGAATATAACACCTTTAATTAATATAATCCCTTTTCAAAGAGAAGTGCTGCTCAGGTAGTGTAAACTGCATGCATTATGCTGGATAATAGCTTCTGAGTTTCTAGTGGAACTGTGGAGGTTTGCAAGTCTTAAAATTTAAATATCTTTATCTGGAGAATAAATAACCCCAATAGAGGCTGTAAATGTGATACGGGCAGTCATGAATCAGTAGACTGAGTTTTGTTTTGTTACTGCAACTGCTGCGACCGGCTTCAATTCCCACTATTTCATTATCACTACAACTTACTGTTTCATCGACGCCCCCCCACCCCATTTTTAATGTCTAACCACTGATGTCGTGTCTTGCAGTGACGATGACTTTGACATGTCCAGATACTCCTCATCAGGATATTCCTCAGCCGAGGTGAGATGTCTGAGGGACCAGGTATTTATACACATATTATATTGTTTCACAGCATCGTGTGGTGAAATCACGAAAACCGCCATGTGATCACACACTTCCTTTGTCACACCAGATGTCTGTGCGTATGTGCGTCCATTCAAGTGTACACTGGCGTCTTCGATCTTTCACTCACACTCACCTGTAATGACTTCTCCATAATTGTCATCCGGATAGATTTGTTCCTTTTCATTTCTTCCACTTAGAGTAGAATAAATATATAAATTATTTATATTTTTGGGGTTCTTGACTCAAGCCATTACATTAGTAAGTTCTCTGTACTCTGCTATATTTCTGCTTTGTGTGTCTTTTTATTAATTTAGACTACAAAGATTTATTTTCTCTCTATTGATCTATGCTATATATTTCTAGAATCAGCATAGAAAGTTGATGCCTGATACTTGTTTCTTCGGGTTTCACAGCAGATCAACCAGGACCTGAACATCCAGCTCCTGAAGGACGGTTACCGACTTGATGAGATTCCTGATGATGAGGATCTGGATCTGATCCCTCCTAAAGCAGTCAACCCCACTTGTATGTGCTGCCAGGCTGCTCCCTCCACAGCCTGTCAAATCCAGTAGCACTAACCCCACCTACACAGTCTCCTCCATGCCACCTGTACTGAGGCCAACAACTGACCAGAGTGGCAACAGAGGAAGAAAAATTAAAGGCTGGCAAAGGCACAAAGGGAAAAAAACAACAACCAAGGGTTTATAAATGCGAAAATTGAATATGTACAGTATCTGTGCATGTTCCTCCTATGGTAGGATCTGTGCATCTTACTTCTGCATTGTTGGTTCAAAAGGGACTCGACTGATGGCAGAAACATTACCTCTAAGAGAAACACACGACTTTGTTTGAACTTCCATCTCATGCTTGTGGATTTTCTGGCTTAAACAGACCGCGATGGTGCAACGCTGGTGAAGAAAAAAAACTGTAAAATGACAGGAGCTCAACCAAATACGTGTGATGGTGACAGGTTGTTATTACCGCGTCATCTGCCCATCCAAGCAGATGACTTCTTCTACTGATGTACACAAAGGACAAGAAGAGATCGGAAGCTTTGTAGTGGCCATTGTTTTTCTTTTTCTTTTCTTTCAGCCAGTCTGCTTTGTCTTCCTGTGTATATATGTGTCAAACATGATGTGTGCGATTAAGCCCAGGAACACCGTGCTAAATCATCCAGCTGCCGATAAAACACTAATGCTATAATAAAGTAGTAATCCAGATTCCTTTCTTTTTATTTATTTTTTCTTTTACATGTTTATCTTTAACACAAAGATTGTACTGGGCCGTTGTTTTATATTTAGTTTAAAAAAAAAAAGAAGCAGAAAAATGCATGTTGCCTGTTAACACTGTGCCCAGATGACCAGCCTGTGCAGATAATTTATCCGTTTTTATTGAGCCCTTAGCACATCCTTGTGCTGAGGAGACATTAATGTGCTTTCAGAAACATAGTTAATCTCATTTAGGTTCACATACTGTAATATCAGTAAATCTAGTGAAACCATATAGTGTCAGCTCAGCGAGTAAATGTGTACTTAAAGTGTGTTTGTCTGCATTAGCCTCCCTAGGTGACGGTTCACATAAACTTAGGAAAGTAGTAGAAAGAAAAGGGGTGGGAAATGGGAAATACATTGGTAGGGATGTAGTGTTGGTCACACATACAGGGTTCTGAAGCATGTTGAAGTGATCTCATAATGCTTGGATGCTGATTTTCTTTTTTTAATCTTATATTTTCCCGTCATTCTTCTTCTTTTTTTAGATAGGAACATTAACATGCCATCCCTTTTCATTTTTACGTTTTTTTTTGTAAAGTATGAAACGAGTGCATATTACTTGAGTAACAATAGAACTCATTGATGTGGGGACAGGATCTGTACGTGTAGCATATGTTGACAGTGCTTTATGCCATTCACTATTTTCAGGTTCTATAGAAACTGTTTATTTGTGGGGCGATCGTGGCTCAAAGAGTTGGCAGTTCGTCATGTAACCGGAAGGTTGCCGGTTCGAGCCCCGGCTCGGACAGTCTCGGTCGTTGTGTCCTTGGGGAAGACACTTCACCTACCGCCTGCTGGTGATGGCCAGAGGGACCGATGGCGCGATATGGCAGCCTCGCCTCTGTCAGTCTGCCCCAGGGCAGCTGTGGCTACAACTGTAGCTGCCTCCACCAGCGAGTGAATGTGAGAGTGAATGAATAGTAGAATTGTACAGCGCTTTGAGGGTCCTGAAAAGTGCTATATAAATGCAATCCATTATTATTATTTGTTGTTTAAATGTACTGAAAGAGCATTCTTTGTTTTCCTTCTTTCTTTTTAATGATTTTATTACTCTGAGATTGGCAGAACTCTGCAGACAACATTTATTTTTTGGTTGATGGTAAAAGTCACTTGAACGTGAATCGACTCCAAAAGAAATGATCATGTAAGGTCGCGCCAGCTGCTTCAGAAAAATTCAAGTAATGAGCTTTTAGAAGTGTACCACTGTTCATGATCATGAAGCATTCAGAGACACCATCTCTTTAAAATAATTTCAAAATCGATGAGCTCTACAGCTTGAATGAAACGTAGCTGATAACGTACATGTGAGTCTGTGTGCACTTTACATTCAATTGCAGTGTATAGTAACAAGAAGTACTGACGAATATTCAAGGAGTTACAAATACTGCGCATCTACGGTGCAGAGCCTCATTTTGAGTCTCTTGTTAGATGTGCGGCTGTGTTTCTGGGGGTTCTGTCAAAGCTGATAATGTGTTGATTTCTTTTATGTTTTTCTGTTATGATAATGAAAGACTACAAAAAGCACCAGTAACAATCAAGATCTAAAAGATTGATGCGATTGGAGATACAGTGTGTAATGTTTACCTCCTAAAGGACTCTTGCTTTGTGATCTTGCTTTTGCTTTTTGTTGTTTACGTTTAAGTTTGTAGTGGTGGTCATCAAGAGATGAACCTTTGCACTGTACTATATATAAGGAAGTAGTACCGTATTTATAGCATAAAACAACTAAAAGTTGATTGGATAGAGATAACTAAAAAACTATTTATCTGAATTAACAATTCAGAAAATATTGCTTATTTCCCTTTTATCCCTGATAGAACCTCAGTGTTCCTGCAGCATTTGATTTAGAAAAGTGCACACTAAAAATAGTTTACATTTTGCAAAAAGGTGCCATGTGTTTAGACAATAAAATCATGTGCAAAAAGTAGAAAAGTCCATCAACAGCACAGTAGGTAATTTAAAATGTCACCAGTGTAGCTAGTAGGTGGATGCACAGTTAGCATATATGATGAGGAAGTGATTGCGTGTGACTGTGGAGCTGTATTTTTTTTTCCACCATTAACATCATCCTAATGGATTTTCACACAAGTCATCACAATTATCTTCTACCGATTGCAATACTTGTGGCTGATGTATAAATTAAGGTGTAGCTGACTTCTTCACTGACTTGAGTTTAGGGTAATTTCTTGTAATTGATGCTATTTATTTGCAGTTGTGTGTTTTTTGTTTACTTTCACATGTGGGAAATAATTCATACACAGACTGAAGCTTTTTATTTGTTGTTATGATGATTGTGAACAGGTTCCATTTAGATTTTAATAGTGTTAAAGTTCTGTGTATAGTACAACATATCAAAAAAAAATAAAAATAAATATTAGATATCTCAACTTTGATGGTGCCGTGTGACTCTGTAATATCCAGTTATATTCTTTAACTTCTTTAGACTCTGGTAGTTTTCCCTGCAGGAGATGAAACAAACAGCTACTGGCTGGAAGAGTTTCCTTGCCTTCCCTGCAGAGACTCTGCTGGTAATGGGTGATTGCCTACTGAAGTATATGACATTACGTCCAAGGTGGGCAAGGTGGGGAGGGAGGGAACAATAGATTGATGGAGTAGTGAGTGCAGGGGGTTGGGCATTTGTGATTAGCTTTGAGTTGATCCCTCTGGAGCAGATGGTGAATGGTGGCTTACCTAGATGCCTTGAATCCCAGGAGTTAACGGTAGCATGTGTCCATGTGGAAGGAGTAACACCGAAGTTGAGGAAGGAAGAAAGAAAGCCTCATGAGAAAAGACTTCAGGAAGACAGGTAAGGAACATTTTCTGTTAGTGACTGACTTTGTGTTCGGAAATGTCACTGTGAACAGAGAAGGGCTCCTTATCGAAGGAATTCCTGGTTAAGATTCATATACTGGTTAGTAGGTGATGATGAATACCTCATTTTCATCCATCTAGAAACTTGTATGGTATTTGTAAAACCTGTGGTGAATAGGGTGATTACTGTCCCCTTATCTGTTCTGCCTTACACTGCTGGCCCTATCAAAGACTTTATTTAAACACAAAATATTATAATAGATATAATGTGCAAATGTCTTGAGTCACCCCTCATTTCTTTATATCTAACATGTGGAAACATAAATGGAAATACGGTTTAAAAGGCAAAAACAGTTTATACAATTCTAACCAGCTTGAAAGTTAATATTTGGTATGACCACCTTTATTCTTCAATACAGCCTGAATTCTCTTCTTCAGGCTTCTTCTTTGAGTTATCTTCAGGAATAGTTCTCCAGGCCTAGAAGTGCAATCAAAGCTCTTTTTGGATGTTGTTAATATTGAGGTCAAAGCTCTGGGGAAACCAATCCATGATTAATAGTGAGCCATTTTGTGTTTTTCTTTCCAGGTATGCTTTTACTGCATTGGGAGTATGTTTGGGATCATTCTCATAATGCTTTTCAAATGGTATTGCATGGTGGATCAAAATCTGATGACACTTTTCGGCACTGATAATTCCATCAGTTTTGACAAGAGCCCGAAAGCATGACAGAGCCTCCACCATTTAAGCTGTAGGCTTGTTGTACCTCTTACAGGTAGAAATCTGTACATATTAATGATGATTTGAACCAAAAATTTACAATTGCCACTGATTTTGCTCACAGTTCTTGTATAATTTGGCACACCTCAGCCTTTTCTCCCCATCCCTGGATTCTAAATTGCTTCTTGACACCCATCCTTCCACTGTTGAGGATTCAGTGAACAGTAGGCCAACTGAAGGCCAACTGATGCGTCTCTTGAGTTCTGTGTCAGGTGGATTTAGTGGATCTTGTGTGTGTGAATGTGAGAGTGAATGAATAATGGAATTGTAAAGCGCTTTGGGTGCCTTGAAAAGCGCTATATAAATCCAATCCATTATTATTATTATTATTATTATTATTATCTTATCTCTTAAGAACATGACTTCCAAATAGCTCTAGATAGTTTTTAGGCCTTCCACTTTTCCTCCACTTGTTCAATTTGTATGTTAGTGTTAAGTGGCTTAGCTCTTAAAATAATCAGGTACAAGGACTGGTTTCAGTATAAGTAAAAACAAGCCCCTGTCTAACGATCTTCAGAAAGCATGAAGAATTATTGCTAAAGACCACTTTAAATAAAAATTCCAAGAACGTCTGGCTTCGTGGAAGCAATAAATGAAGGGTGGCTCCAGACTTTTGTACAGCACTGAAGGAAGTCTGGTCTCTTATGAAGTCTAACATTAACCATCCTCCCTAGCCTGAGATCACAACTGGATGCCACATCATGTTGCAGAGCACAGCTGCCATTGCACTGCTGCTTTGCGTGCAGTCTCTGCATGGCTCCGCTCTCCCTGCCGTGTCGTCCTATGAGTTCACTGCCTATAGGATGCAACAGTACAACCTGGGACAGCATAAGTATGGTAAGTTCAGACACACCTATATATTATAAAAAAAGAAAAATGACAAATCTGTAGCATAAAATTGCTTCTAAATTTAAAGTCTTGCTTGTTTTTTGTTTGACCTTAAATGTGCCACATGATGCATATTCAAGCTTTGGTGCTGAAAGGATATTTTGAAATCAGTATGTTCCAGGAAGAGAGTTTGTCTGTGCTAAACTCAAATTATAGTTTAACCTGGGTGCTCATGAAACCACTACAAATCTGGTAACCAATTTTAGAGCATTTTATAGGAATATAGGAAAAACTGGATAATTATATAGAACCTATTCTGAGCATAAATTATGTTTCAAATTCTAAGGAAACCATTTTCAGTGTATTTTTTTTAAAATGTGCAGATTAGCTGGAAAGCCGAGGCAAGGTCTTCCAACAGGATTTTTTTTAACCTAAAAATTACAGCTGACTGAGGGAACTAATATTTCTTGACCACTGAGAGCTTGTGGTCACTGCCACTGGAAACAGATTGGTTTGCTAAAGGCTTTTTTTCTGTGTAAAAAAACAGGAAGAGGAAGCTGCGTTTAAAGTAGAGTTTCTATGTTGCCCAAGTTGGTATTTATGTATCATTTGCCTTCTCTTGTCTCGTCCGCCGAGGCTGTCGTGGAGCCATTGTTGTTGCGGAGGCACGCTCAGCAGAAGAGCCGTCGTTAACCCGCCGCTGTGTGATAATGAAGGTGGAAGACTTCACTACAGAAAAATACTCCGAGGCCCAACGACAAAATGCAGCTGCCATCCTGATCCTGCTGCCCCAAAATATCTCCAGTATCCCTCACAATGCAGTAGAGGTATTATAATACTTAAAAGCATTCATTCTGTTATTGACACATCACTCAATTACTAAGGAAATCAGAAGAAAACAGGATTATAAGGAAGATATTAAGAATCTCTTAATCAAGATTACAATTGTTTCTCTGCCCTTTGGTTGAAGTAAAGCATTTTGTCTCTCAGTCATTTATGGTGAGTGAAAGCGAGACCTTGCTTAAGGAGACCCTCATGCCAGTGTATGTGGCACCTGAGGATGAACAGCTGCTCTGCATGTATGAGGAGGTGAAACAGGCTGCAGCCACCCGGACATCATCCATTTTTGTCAGAGGTAAGTGATACAACAACGAGATACATGCAAATGCTTAATGGTGGTTGTTTGGACTAATGCCCGGGGAAAACTAAAAAGAAAGTTATGGTATGGTATTACTAACGGTTCTGGTGCATTTCTTCTTTTGTTGACAGTCCTCCGCAGTATGGTCACGGCTACAGCTTTTCAGATTTTAGTGATCAACAATGCCCCAATTAAGGCCACCACTGACAATGCTATAATCACACTGGAGGTGCGTTTGGGACCCAATAATTCCCCATAGAGGAATAAAATTGATTAGATCATCCAATATCAGTTAAATAATTTTCAATCTGCTTGCAAATGCACTTTGGTTCTGTGATATATGCCTGGGGATGTTTATTTCAGGGAGTTCTTCTAGGAGCAGTAGAGGATGCACCCACTATAGTCATCGCAGCCCACTATGACTCTTATGGGCTTGCCCCTGTGAGTCAAATCGTAAAACACCTCTAAAATTAGGTGTAAATTTTAGCAGATAGAGTATCAGACTGTGCTCGAACCATAAATGGATATGTGCTTGTGTGCATTTTACAGTGGTTGTCTTATGGAGCAGACTCAAATGCCGGTGGTGTCACAATCCTAATTGAGTTGGCCCGTCTCTTCCAAAAACTCTACAGTAGTCCCAGAACCAGACCACAGTAAGTTCCAATTCATTGTAAGATTACAAAGCAAAGGCAAAGTTAATAAATGTCTCTACAAAGCAGATGAACACGCAGCAATTCCAATGAATTTTCCCGCTGTGCCTGTCTTTGAACAAGATAATATGCTGCTGGATAAAGATACTGTATTCTGTATGGAGGAAGTATACACTGAAAAGTAAAACAGGAAAGGAAAATTAGGGCCTCGTTACTCACTACTCAGGGACCACACCTATCTTCAAACTTAGCTTTCATTGTAACCTCAGCTGGACTGTGAAAGCTTTTGTAATTGCATGGCTCTAATGATGTTGCTTTGAGTGACTGATAGTGATCGGAAATACCCTTGAGGAAAACTAACAGCCAGTGCAGGTCAGTTATAGTTAATAAGTTAAGCTGTTGAATAATTTTGTTTTTTTTGTGTGTGTATGTGTGTGTTTTAGATTTAATTTAATGTTCTCCTTGACCGGAGGAGGAAAATACAATTTCCTTGGAACAAAGAGGTGGATTGAAGAGAATTTGGACCACGCTGGTGAGTTTTCAGCTTTGCCACTCACTGAACATGAGTGGGCTGTGTGCTGTATGTGCTAATGTGAATTAAAACACAAAATGTCAGGTTTTTAAAGCTAAATATTTTCCATCCAGAGTCCAGCCTTCTCCATGACAATGTGGCATTTGTCCTGTGCTTGGATACACTGGCCAACGGCGATGAGCTGTACATGCACGTCTCCCGCCCTCCTAAACCCGACACGCCAATGCAGTCTTTCATCCAACAACTGGAGGAGGTAACCAGCGGAGCTGTTTCTACACGTGCAAGAAAAGCAACCAGATCTCATCAGTCTTAGTCATTTGTGCAAATATCTTATTTAATTGCCCTCCAGGTGGTTTCCTCCAGATTTCCCTGGGTGAAGGTGGGGTTGGTTCATAAAAAGATCAATCTTGTGGAGTCTACTGTAGCCTGGGAGCATGAGCGCTACAGCCTACGCAGGATCCTGGGCTTCACTCTGTCTCATCTGGAAGATCCTAAATCTGAACTTCGTGGCTCTATGCTAGACACCATGCAAGTTTTGTTTATGGATATTATTATTAGTAGTATTTGAGAGCATTGAGGCCCAGGTTGTTTGTCCCTGTACACCACAATAGTGTATTTTAAGTAAAAGAATTAATGTGTGAATAAAGTCAGCTTTTCAGCTTTTACAAAAGGTTTACACCGACAGACATTTATTTATATATCCAGTCCTTCAGTTTCAGAGGCTCAAAATTAATTAGACAATACACTGACAAGCAGTCTCATAGCCAGCTGAGGACTGTTCCCTTGCATTTCATGACTAATGAAGCAGATATAATATCTCAGTTTGACTCAAAGCGTTCAATTTGTTTTATAGTGTTTCACTGTAATTTTTAATATAAGACTCAGAGCGATATCAGTGGAGGTGAGGGGAGCCATCATTAGGCTGAAAAATTCAGAACTAACTATCATAGAGAGAACGCAAGTATATTCTTAAAAAGGCGTGGGTCTGTGGTTTGGTTAGACCAAAAAAGGCAGCTAAAGTACATGATCACAGAATTATTTCCATGGTTAAGACAACTTCACAATATCTAACCAAGTCAAGAACCCTTTTGAGGAGATAGATCATGGATCAATCTACAATCTAAAGAAGCCTTTGGGATGGAAGTACAGAGGGTGAAAATCATTGGTTATAATAAAGAAAAGGGAGGCCAGATTACTCTTTGTCAGAAAACATCTGAAACATCTGAGCCTACCCAGTTGTGTGGGAAAAAAGTCTTTTGACAGATGAATGAAAGTCGAACTTGTCCCAGAATTATGGGAAGAGAGAAGTGCAGAGATGGATAGAAACAGCTCGTAATCTGAAGCATCTGTTAAACATTGTGGAGTCAATGTTATAGCATAGGCACGTGTGGGAGACGTTGGGACTGGGTCACTATTGTTTATTGATGATGTGACTGCTTATGTAAGCAGCAGGATGAATTTGGAAGTGTACAGGGCTATACTCTCTACTTAGATTCAGCCAAATGCTGCAAAACTCATTGTTCACAGTTCAGCTAGGCAGATTTTTATCATGTAAAACCCTCTGAATCAACGTTGAAAGCCTGCACTTCAAACACGTCTTGATTGTTTGATTTAAAATCCACCGCGGTGGTGTACGTAAGCAAAAATACAAAACTGTGTTTTTGTCCAACAGATTGTTGAGTCAAGTGTATTTTCACAGGGCATTAAAAGATATTTACTCATGTGACTATCACCTCTAGGTCAAAAGTGGATTTCCGGAAACTTAAGCGAAATGGCATCATCATAGCAGAAGCGCTGGCCCGCTACATGTACAATCTCTCTGACAAGGTGACTGAATGCATGAAAACACAGCATACTGAAAATATAATAAAAAATTTTCATTACGTCAGCATTGCTTTAAAATAGCCATGTTAATGTGTTATAACTGTGTGTTTATTTTTCACAAGGGTTCACCAAAGGATGTGCAAGTTTTCAAGGGCCAGCTGGTAAGTTCCCAGTTATTTTGATTGGTATGTACAGAGAAGTGCTGACCTCTGGTGTTAGTTTAGAGACATGACACAGTGTTTGAGTCTTTCAGCAGCTTATTCCTCATGATCATCTGAAGGTTAGGGATGGATCACTGAGGTTATTTATTCAAACATGTTTTAATGTCATTTCTTAAAGATTTATATCTACATGTAACTGAAAAAGTCTAAACAGAGTCTATTTTTTAAATCATAAGAACTGATGCATGCAGAGTAGAAGCTGAGTTTTGTGTGATTTCTTTTTTCCCCTCTGCAAAACCCACATCCAAATCTGTAATTCAGGACATTCAGGACAGTCGTATCTCCAGTTTGATGTCCTTCCTGACATCAGTCCCTCGGGCTACTCAGCTGCTGGATAAGGAACCCAGTCATATCTTGCTGGTCAACTCACTGGAGCACGAATTCAAGCGCTATCTGCAGCAAGTCCACAGACACACCTTCCGACAGGACAAGAGGTAAAAAAATACAGCTATCTGAGTAGAAAGAACATCTTTTCAATCCAATCGGTCATACCACGACAACAATAATAATGATCAACAACATTTCTTCCTGCAGGGATCCTGATATTACCTTCTTTGATCAAATGAGCCAACCAATAGTCATGTACAGGTAGATATTGGTATTATTATATCTGTTTTTAAATTTTAGTGTATATGTTAAATTTAATAAGCCATTAAAACTCTAATGTGCATTTTTTAATTCAGAGTGAAGCCTGCAGCCTTTGATCTGTTCCTGGGAGGCTGCATTGCTGCTTACCTGGGTATTGTTTACTACGCAATCCAGGTGTGTTAATGCACTCTTTGACGTCCATATTATATTATCTAATCATACTGTATTCCATATTTCCATGTAACTACACTGTTTACAAGGAACTGTAGACAGTGCAGCTACAGCACTGTTTATTCGTCATTCTGCGTAGTCTAAAAGCACTACCAGTTTAAAATAACCTATTCTTTCTCTTTTAACAGAATTTCGGTTTTCTCTACACAAAACTAAAAGCAGCAGTTAAAACTAAGCACCACTGAATCCACTACGACTACGACCACCGACTCCATGACAAGCGCTTTGAAGTCAGCTCTGCACATGTTGGACATTTGCCGGGTGTGCAGCAGGAAGCCTCTTTGCATGATCACATGCATCTCATATAAAGTGGGAATTTACTTTGAAATGTAAATTTTTTGTTTGTTTGTTTGTTTTTTTTAAAAAAAGATGTTTGTACCTTTCATTACACTTGAAGTCACTTAACTGTGAAAATTACTTACATTAACAGGCTCCGAGTGTGCCGTTTGAAACAAAATGAAACGAAATAAAGAAGTTGTTTCAAGCTGTATGAAAACTGTATCAAAGCTGGGAACGCACAGCCCTGGATCTGATTTGAGCTCCTGTGAAGGACACTCCTGCCAGATCATTACTATGATTCCCCATATCCTCTGCTCTGCATCTGTTCGCGTGGATTTGACTGGGCTTAACATGGCTGTCAAGCGAGGCCCCAACCGCTTCACTAGATGAACAGCCAGTTCCTGTCAGATAAGTCAGTGAGAGCGCTGGAGACACAAAGGCACCCTACAGCGCTTGGTAAATTATTAATGCTTATGTGGCAAGCTGACAGTGAACAGAGGTGACACTGGGTGGTGGTGGTTGTGGTGGTGGTGAAGATTTTTAGAAGCCCCATTTCTCTGCTGTTTCACTCCTTTTCTGCTGATCTGATAGCGCTGAGTTTATTTTAACTACGAGGCAGCCGAACGGCCAGAAGTGTTGGAGATTGGTGTTGGCTTATTTGTAAAGGCCCCTGGGAGGGAAATAGGTCATGGGCTGTGACCCCAGGTATGTGTGTCTCTGCAGGGGGCTTGCAGCTAAGGAGGATTAGTGGCCGAGTGCTCAGGTAGCACAAAGAGTTTTTCTGCTTCAGCAAGGATGCCCTTAATCTGCTTTCCTTCCAACAGAGTACATTAATCAGAATAGCTCCAGGTTAAACAAAAAGTTTTATCAGTTTGGAGGTTGACAGGGTTTCATGCAGAATTTATAACTACTGATGCAAGAGAAATGTCATGTTGTTATATAAATATAGAATAAATAATATATAAATATGACAGTGAAATAGGTGGTATTCACACTCCAGGAATAATAAACCCCCATAAATATTAGACAATATTTCCAAACAAACAAACAAACAAACACACAGACAAAGGTAATACAAAGAGGAGGTACACTGTTTTCGGGGAAGGGGTGGAGTTAGCAGGTGTCAGGGGGAGGTGAGTGATGCTGCATGCTCCATTCAGGCAGGCTGATCTGGATGTAAGCCGTGGAAAAGTAAGTAAGGCAGTCAGTGAAGATGGTTCCCCAACTATACATCACAGTGTACAATGAACAGTTCAGATCTCCAGGCACAGTGAAAAGAGCTCAACTTCGACCGACCTCTGCCCACCGTAGGAACAACCCTCAGCCCCGGGCGGTAAGACACACAGCTTTCAATACTGCCTACGTGATCTGTGTGAATGAAAGGCCGGAGTGACTGTTGGAAATTTTGGAATTTCTTTATTCTTTTTTTCAAATTTGTCTCCAAAATTAGAAGTTATACTATATCACCCTGGGTGATTCAGAAAATATGAAAAATATAGCTCATTTCAGGCAGACAGGATTATCTGAGGCAATTATACCTACTGCTCTATGCATTGTATTTTGTTTGGCTATATTAAAAAAAAGTGTCCTACTAATTGACTGGTTGGGCACATTTTTCTGTGAATCATAACAGCTGTATCCTACTATTATGCAGGAATTTCTCCGTGCTTATTTATTCATGCAAGGATGAATAGAGTTAAGAAAATTTACATGTATGTGTCCCATTTGTTCTTTGCCTCCCAAGGACTTTCTGTTTCCCAGGAGCCTTCAGTCAAACAATAGGTCAACCCATGCACTTCTTCATCCCTTGCCCCCTGTGGACTTCAGCCGCCCTCTTTTCCCCCCTGTCAGACATTTTTCATTTCACGGTCCTGTTGCAACTTGTTCTGACAGCTATCTAAATACAACCGACAAAACACAACACATGCCCCCTGTCAACCCATCAACAGTACAAGCCATGCCCTCTGCTGATAAACTGCAGAAACTACAACTGACCGAGCCTTCCCCGAGCACTGACATCCACCTCAGCACTGCTTTGAAGAGCCCACAAAGGTAAATATATTCTGTATATTCCATCAACAGACCAGAGATAAATACTCAGTGATTTAGAGTGATTCTCTTTGCAGCAGACTTGGTTATCAAAAGCATGTTCATCCACATTCAACACAGCAGCTCAGGTAGGCAAATAACCTTTGGCCTGTTCTTATGGTCTCAGGGCTGATGAACATTATTGATTTATAACCTAGTAATTCTATTAAAAAACTTTTTTTTTCATCTTTCGAACAGGCAAAATACAGCTGCTCCGCTTCAAACAAGAGCCCAAACTCCTGCAGCTCCTTGCAGCTTTGTACAGACAAAATACCAGAGGTGCTGTTCTAACAGCAGCCGGGATAACAGGTGATTATTTAGTCGAATGTGATATATTGAAATATATCCCCATTTTTGTTTTGGTGCATTTAATAATAGCTGCTGATAGTCCTTTTCCTCTCTTTTGGTTCCTCAGCAGTGGTTGCTACAGCTGCTTCCATGTAGTGAAGCCCTACCAAGCTGGACACTACATCATACACCCAGAGTTTGTGTCTGAAAGCCTTTATTAGGATTATTAGAGCTCTGGTTTCCAAGATGGTGACCCGAAGAGGTCCACGGAGAGCCTGAGGCTACTCTCCAGCAATTGTTAACTTTTCCTTAATTCTCTGTTAATTAACCCAGTGAGACAAGGTGTAAGAGTGAATCATGTAGAGTGTACAAGCACAGCTGTTATCTCATTGTGTAATGCAAGGAAACTTTTGCAGTTAAGTGCTCAATCGGTACCAAAGATCTTCTCATGGGATGATTTTGAAGATCAAATGAGGCTCTGAGGCCCTAAGGTGCTGTACGTGAGTTTTTGTAATTTTAATCTTCTGAGGAAAACGTGTGTCAATTAAAAGGGAATCAGTACAATGATACAGTATGATGCCGTCTTCAACTACCAGAGCAAATGCAGTGAAAGAGTGTCACTATCGATGCAAATAAAGGAAGCATTACCCTCACTTTGCTAAGGATCAACTCCTCACTTCTGTATACACTGCACTTTTTTGGTGACTTTTAGGTTCATCGGGTTCTTTGTGAAGTATTGCGTAATTTGCATGCAACACTGTCACATGCGCAGCAGAATGAGAAAACACAGAGCGCTGCTTTTCTGCTGAACTACATTTCCCAGGCGTTTATGGACGTGTGCAGGGCGGAGACCCAGCAGCACGCTTTGATTCCTTTCACGGGCTGTTTGTGTGAACAGAAGCAAACAAGTTGTACTTTGAGTCGACGGGGGGACTGCTGCTGATCGGTAGGCCAAAAAAACCCACAAAAATAAACTATAAATGTAATTTAAAATCTAACAAACCGAAGAGAAAAGGGCAACAAGTGTGAGCGAAAATTATAGTGCACATGGATTACGTGTTATTTTTCTTCTTTCTCGTACCACCTACTAAGGCGCAAAACCAACGACTGGTCTCTATACATCGACAGACACAGACATGCTTAGAAATGCGCTGTTGTTGTCTGTAGTGCACGATTTATGCAGTTAATAAGAGACAGATATATAAGCAAAAACTCCACAGCACACAACAGTCAATTTTGCACACACGCACGAGCTTAGATTTAGACTGATGGAGGGTTTCTTTCTCACACGGCTGCTCTGATTTTATCAGCACTTCACTGTTTGTTTTTCCTCCATGTGATGGTAGATAGTGAATCAGCTGAAATGGTGCATATGAGCCCTCTTGATAATACCTTAAACAAAAAAAATGCAGTGTAAAGCTTTTAGAAGAAGAACATGCTGTACTTGAAAACTTTGAGTTTGTTTGTGAGAAGCCGTTGAAACTGGAGCAGAAAGGATTGGCCACATTTTTATTTTTATTTTTTAAATTTTAGCTCCATAAAACTAAGCAAAAATCATTTGGTCTACACACACGTGCATATTTGTAAGAAATGGAAAGATGTCACTGTGGCCTCTTGCACAGTTTTCCAGGATTGTGTGGATGAAACAATTAGGTACTTCTTGGTGGAAAAAACCTATTAATGTTGACCAAAGTGTTGGTTTCAGCCTGATATGATCAATATCAAATCACAAACTGTCATAGGTTAACTTCTTAAACCCACCCTTGTAGTTTTCCATTACAATAAAGAAGAAATAACTCCTAGAAATGGTAAATGATCTTCTGACTTTCTTGGTAAATTTCCTAACTGGGTCCAGCAGCTTGATTGAATCTCAGAGCTACCAGCAGTTAGTTCTCTGTTAATTAATGATAGGCTTATGTTATCACTACTGCTGTTGGGGGAAATCTATACCAGGGCTGGTTGAACACAGAATCAGTCAATTAGATTGCTAATTAATAGCCAGCATTTGTTTATTATCGACCCCTGCTGCCAGGGCAGAGCATGAGCATCAAGTGTAGTTAGGACTAGTGAGCATGTAGCTGAGTTGGAGAGGACTGAACTCCGCTAGATCGGCTGTGCATTCTTATCAGATCTCCTCTGATTAGTTAAAGCCACAATAACTAACATCAGCCATTAATTAGTTTACCCATAAGAGTTTCTGCCTTCCCTTCGCTGGGAGGTGCACTACAAATGGATCTCAGTCTGTTTTCTTTTTGTTAGACTTGTTTACTCTGCTGTCAAACTTGCACCGAATGATGTGTGGGTTACTTGGAGTTTTGGTTTGTTGGGCTTGATAGAACACAATGTTTAGTATTCTTTACTTTCCTTCCTGACATTGGCAGAGGTTTAAGGCCCAAATCCCCTTTTCTGCTTCTGCGCCTCCTTACATACAAATGAGTATTCTTTCAATTTTGAACTCATAGGTTAGAATTACTGCTGGGAACATCTACTTATTTTTTTTATGGGTAATTGGCAGTAGATTTGTTTGGTTAAATCTCAAACACATCTTTAAAGTTTACATTCTGACAGCCTAATACCTTTAAGTGCTGTGAAATCACTTTGTTCAGCAATGCAGAGCATGTAAGACAACCCAGGAAATGTAGTGGAGGCTTTGAACTGACAGGGAAACAAGAAGGACTGAGAGCACCGATGGGGCTGGGGTTGTTTTCCTGGAGGTCCTTTGATAGTTTCATTGGTATATTCTGACTGTTTGCTACTGAAAGAAACATGAATGCACTAAAACACCTGCACATTTTTCTTATAAAGAATCAAAATAGTAATTGAAGTTTGATTTCCTCAAAATACTGTGTTAATATGAAATCTACAAATATTGCATCGTCACCAATTTTTTATTTTTTTTAAAAGACTGGTATATCGTTGTCATGGCAGGAAGAAAAACAGATGTGACAAGCTTCCAAGTGTCAAACAGAAGAGGTTTCCTGTAAAACATATTGATGATCTGTGGAAAAGCTACTTTGGGATTTGCACATTGAACAGCACAAACATGTACCAAGTGGTGCCAGGTGGAGCGGGGGGCACAATTACAGATGTTATCCCCAAGCAGAAACTCAGCAAGGACACTCGACCCTTAGTTGGAGCTGGAGTAATCGGGCTAGTGCTGGTGATTGCAGCTGTGACTGCGTGGTGTTACTACATAGCCTCTTTACGCAAAGCGGAACTGCTTAAGACTGAGCTGCTGGATCTGAATAAAGATGGCTACATCATCCGAAACCAGGGAGGGTCTATCGTTTTCAGAATGGATTTCAGGTTGGTATTTCAATTTATTTTATTTATTTTTTTGCTATTTAAGTTTCCATATACAGAAAAAATGAGACCTTTAGATATACAAATCCATTATTTTAAATATGTGCTGAACTTTTTGTCATTTAACAGAAATGTGAGATTTGTGTAAAGAGATAATGCTTATAGTTATTTTTGAATCTTGACAGGTCAGGGACCCTTGATTTAGACTCCTGCTCTAAAGAAGGTGAGATTCTGAGCTGCGTCCGCACCACAGACAGAAAACTGATTTTTTTCATTGAGACAGTACGGCCCAAGGATACTGTCCAATGCTACCGTGTGCGCTGGGAGGAAGTGGTTCCTGATATTCCCGTAGAGCATGCAATGACATACAAGTTTGCACACTGGTATGGAGGCGCAGTGTCAGCAGTTCAACACTGGCCTATTTCTATTTCTGGCCAACAGGCTCCAAAACCATTTGTTACTAGTGACATCTACTCGAATCGTGATGAGTTTGGTGGAATTTTAGAGAGTTACTGGATTTCATCTAATGCCACTGCCATCAAGATCAATAACTCTGTGCCCTTCCATTTGGGTTGGAATGACACAGAGAAGACCATGTACTTCCAAGCACGGTATAATGATAGTTCCTTTAAGCCAAACCCAGGGGAGATGCCATGTGCGGAACTTAGCTACAGAGTTTGTGTGGGATCGGATGTAACATCCATACACAAGTACATGGTCCGCAGATACTTCAACAAGCCAAACAAAGTGCCTGCCGAAGTTATGTTTCGCCATCCCAGTTGGTCAACATGGGCATTACATAAAACTGACATTGACCAAGAAAAGCTTTTGACATATGCTGCGAACATTCGCAAGTATAACTTCAATTGTAGCCAAATGGAACTGGATGATGGCTATTCCCGCCACTATGGGGACTTTGAGTTTGACCCAGTTAAGTTCCCCAATGCCTCTGCTATGTTTCATAAGCTGAAGTCAGATGATTTTATGGTGTCTCTCTGGATTCACCCTTTTGTTAATCATGATTCAGAAAACTTCCATACCTGTGTGGAGAGGGGATTGTTTGTCCGAGAACCTACAGGCCAACTGTCAGCCTTAGTGCGTTGGTGGAATGGCATTGGTGGCATCTTGGATTTCACAAACCCTGAAACCCGTGATTGGTTTGCCTCCCAGTTACGTTCACTGCGATCCAGGTATGGGGTGTCCTCTTTTAAATTTGAGGCAGGAGAGGCTAACTACTTACCATGGAAATTTAAGACTTTGGAATCCATTCGGGACCCGAGTATTTTCACAAGACGTTACACAGAAATGGCAAGCCTGTACAATGACAGAGCTGAGGCGCGCAGTGGTTACCAGTCCCAGAACATATCCTGCTTTTTCAGACCAATTGACAGAGACTCAGTTTGGGGGTATGAGTTGGGTCTCAAATCTGTTATTCCTGCAGTGCTTACCATCAGCATTCTGGGCTACCAGTTCATTTTACCAGATATGATTGGAGGGAATGCGCATGTGAACCGCACATATGGAAATCGTGGATTACCTGACCGAGAACTTTATATCCGCTGGTTGGAGCTGTCAGCCTTCATGCCCTCTATGCAGTTTTCTATTCCACCGTGGGAGTACGGCGATGATGTAGTTGAAATTGCTCGGAAATACACCGCCCTCCATGAAAGTCTTGTGGCACCAAGGGTCCTGGAGCTGGCCAGCGAGGTGCTGAGCACTGGGGACCCAATCATACGACCAGTGTGGTGGATTGCCACAGGTGATGAGACAGCCTATAAAATTGACTCCCAGTTCCTGATTGGGGATGACCTCATGGTAGCCCCAGTTTTAGAGCCTGGAAAGCAAGAGAGAGACATCTACCTCCCAGCTGGCCATTGGAGAAGCTACAAGGGGGAGAGATTTGATATCAAGGAACCATTGCACCTCACAGACTATCCTGTAGACCTGGATGAAATTGCCTATTTTCTTTGGGTGTAGCAGGAGGTAAATAACAGTCTTGATTATTTTACGCTCCGATTTGCTTGCGGGACAAGCTTCACAAGTCCTTTTATTGATGGATGGGTGGATGGATGTTATATGGACAGATTTGTGGGGGAAAAAATGTTTTTTTTTTTTTTTTTATAGAAATTAAAATTTTAACAGCACATTACTTTACAAATGTGAACATTGTCACTCAAAAACATTTAAAATCTCATCATCACTGATTTTTTTTCTCCCCAATTTGATTTAAACTAATAATTACAACATTGTCTTTAGTATTTTATGGTATAATGAATCATAGCTTAGTGTGATTTAAACTGAAATCGTATAACTTCTGGTGTCTGGCAGAATTAATCTTGTAAATGGTAAAATGTGATAGACACCGATCTTTTATGTTTGTATGCTTGCAATATTAGCCAACAATGGCCACCATAAGCTACTTGTCTTACCAGATCTAGCAAGACTAATGTGCCAAACCACTTATTATTTTACAGTAACGAAGATATGTTTTAAAACTCATTAGTTAAGCATATTTTTGTGTGTCTGTAAGATTTTTAAAACTATCTGTGCTGCTTTAAGCCACATACTTGAGACATTTGTTAAAAAGGGGATTTACTAACTGTGAAAGAAGTTAAGCTTAATTGCCAGTGAATGCTATAAAGTTGTTATTTGAGCCTCGCAGCACTTTGAATTTCAGCTTAAGCCAAACAGACTGTGGTGGGAGGATGACTGAAGGGGTGTCGTTATTGGATACTTCTCAGGAAGTTATCTTTAATGCTTCATTCATTAGAATCAGTGCTTGAGGTTTAATCATTACAAAGTGCACAGCTCTCACTAATGCAACACCGAGTCATGTAACTACTCTTAGACAAGAACGAGACTCCTTTTTATTAAGCTTTGAATGTTGTCCTTTCTGACTCAGGTAATGGTTTTCTCAGGCCGTCTGAAGTATCTCGCAGTTCTTTTAATGATCTTGGCTAAGCTTGTATGCAGCTAAAAAGGCAGTAATACTTTCATGTCTTATGCAGTGTTTGCCACGTCCAAAATAATAAGCAGTTCTGTAGCATTTTTTTGGTATAATTTAAAAAAATGAAAATGATAGGTGTTGTAAATTTAGTGTAATTTAATAATCACTTGTAATGCTACAATGATTTTATTTGTAATCTTGGTTTGTTTGATTAATTAAACGGCAGTGATGTGCCTGTTATTAATAACTATTTGCAAAGTGATTATTCGATTTTTTTTAAAAATGCATTTATCACAGCCCTATTTTAAAAGAAATGTCAATACAGAGTAAAGAGAATAAAAGAAGAGAATATTACTATTTGCTAATTACTTCAGGCCCATATTTAATTGGAGGTGGTAGAATGACACTTCTTTAAACTAACTGGACCAAAAACATTGTTATTGTATCAGTTAATGCACATTATCTCTGCTATTCAAGGAAGAAAAAAAAAAAATTAAGCAAGATCCACACACATCACTACTTTTTTTCATTTAAAATGAATGAAGACAAGTGAAACCTGTCCTGTGTTCTTGCCAGTCAAAATTGTACTCATTTGCCTATTAGCAGGGCACAGTTTAAATGACATTTTACTCAATGCTGAACACTGCACACAGTTTTCTGGGCAATGTATGGCTTTTATTTTTATTTTATTAATATTATTTTAAGGGAAGGCCTTGGCTATTTCAGTAAGATCATGGAGAGTCCTGGTGCTAAACTGGCCTGCCTATACTGGAGACCAAGGTTTTGAGCAGCTGAAATTATGTGTCAGGGGAAAACAAAGACAAAACATTTTGCTTTTAATTTGCATCATCATTTGGTCTTCTGAGTTCAAGAACCGGGGTTGATAAAAGAAGTTGCTTAAAACTATTGCTCAACTGTTAATTAAAAACAAACAAACAATGTATACAACTCACAAGGTGCAATTTTATATAAATGTATCTTGCAGTTATATAAATATTACACAACATCTGAACTTTTCTGGAAATGGGAATGTATTGATTGTGAGGTAATATTTGTGATGTGTAAATGGGTTGAAGTGTAATGTTAATGTTGCAGAACACGATGTCTTTGCTCCTCAGGCTTTTCTATCATTTTTTTCACTATGTAGCTACAAATGTCCATTTATTTATTTTTTTCCCCCAACACCGTTATAGATCAAAGTACAGTATGTAATATCATGTATGCTATTATCAAGAGGTGCAACAGATATTGATCTTCTCGTCAAACTAGAATACGTTAAGTAACATATTCCTCTGACTGGCATATCAAAGGCTATCCAAGAACCCAACCTTGTTATTGGTTTTGTCTGTTTCATTGTTATTTGTTTTAAATTTTGACATAATTCAAAATCCTTTTAAAATTGAATAAATGGATAAATCAACTTTAATGATGTCCCTTTTTGACTTCCTGTGGATTAATTTAAATATTCTCATGGTTTCTGTTTTTGACCTATTGTGGGTTCATGCTGAACTTTTGCCATTTGAAATGTAGCTTCTATGTTGACATCCACTGAATTTTGTTTTTGCCTTTTGACATCACAGCTGTTCTACCTATTTATAGCTGTTCTCACTTAGCATCTGGGCCAAGCCAATCTCTAAGGCTATTTCAGTCTAAGACCACCTTGCCACATAACAAGACTGAAAGCTGAATCTTTGACTGAAGGTTTCTTCTTCCCCAATGTGAAAGGGCAGCATATCCAATGCCAGTTTGTATGAATGTACAGCACTGTGTAAAAGTCTTGAGCCATCCCTCATTTATTTATATTTTGCTTCCAAGGAGTCAGACTTGGTTTCAGTCCAGTCCTTGTGACTGTTTTTCACTGGAATATATTTTTGTTTGTTAAGCCACTTGATTCTTATAATTCTGACTTATAATCATTCAAGCACAATAAAAGCACATAACTCAAGGGATGCACCAGTGTTCACTACACAGACAACTTGGCACGAACCGAAAAACAAAACCTTTTTCTAAATTGTATCTTTAGGCACTTTGTTGCTACAGCTTGTTGCAGAAAAACAGAATTTGTTGAATGTATGAAAAATGCCAAAGATAACACAGGCTGACAGGCATAAAATACATTTTTTGCAACAAGAAAAAAAGAAGCAACTGGCCTAAAAAATTACAGCAGAGTGTCTAAAAATCATGTTCTTAAGAAATGGGAAAAGAATCCAGACCTTACACACAACATGAGATGCATCTGGCCTTTCAATTGATCCATCTACTTTTTTCTGAAGGCTCATCAGAAATGGTCTCCGTTTAAGGGGGGTTGTCAAGAACCCATCCTTAAGCAAGTGGAACACAGAGAAAAGGCCGAGGCATGGTAAATTACACAAAAACTGGGATGAAAACCAGGGGCAGCGAGTCTGATGCACTGATGGATCACAATATGAAATTTTCAGTTCAAATTGTCAGTATGTATGGAGTAGGTCAGAAGATGTACAGCAGTTAGTGTCTGCAGAGCAACAACAGAACAACTGCTCTGTCATGGTTTTGGACTGCAGTTCATCCAGTGGTCTCAGGATCTTGGCAAAACTGATGCAGAAAAGCACTGCCAGATTTTGATCCACCATGCAACACCATCTGGAAGGTATCTAATTGGCAGCAGCTAAAAACTTGACAATGATCCCAAACACACTGACAGTACAGTAAAAGCATACCTGGATAGATAAATTGTCCTCCCTAGAGCCCAAACATCAACATTTTGACGCAGTGTGGAATAATTTTGACATAAAACAGAACAAAAGGCAGCCGACATCCAAAGAAGAGCTTTGAATGTCCTTCGAGAAGTATGGAGAACTATTTCTGAAGACTGCTTACCAGAAAGTTTAGCTGAAAGAATTCAGGCTGTGTTGAAGAAAGGTGGTGCAAACTTGCACATTAATGCTTTAAAGAATCCAGGCTTGTCATATTTTGTGCTTGAAGACCTTTTGCATGAAAAAAAAAATCAATATTAAATTGTTAGATATGCCTGACAGTTGTTTTTAATCCCCCAACAATGCCCGTCTGACTTTTTACACACAAAATAAATAAAATCTTAAGGATACAAGCATGGAAGAAAAATAATGTGAAATTTAGGTCAGTAAGCTGACCATGCAATCAGCAAGCCAGTAACAACCTATAACCTCTTTTAAGTCTGCAATACATGAAAACTAATGTGCTGATCAGTTCAATATTGAAAGAGACACCCTTGAGGGACTTTTCCAACTTTTTGAAACCTGCTCATCATGGGGCAATAATGACAAGGTGATGAAACCATTCTGCGGGTTATTTGGAGGCTGTGTTCAGATCAATAAATCATCAGGTGGTTCATGATGTGAGGCCAGAGAGCAAGTGATATAAAAGTGTATGACTAGACACCAAGAATAAGAAAGATAAACTTACTACACTGTGAGATAGAAGCCACAATATTTATTACAATTACGGCATAAAACACGACTGCTCTTTCTGAGTTCAAACAGTCTGGCATCTCCATTCCTCATAGCTAGAGTCGATCTTTCATATGTTTTGGGAATTTATTCCATTTCACAACAGCGGGATATGCTTCAGAACTACTTCGCTTTATTTGCCAATGTCTCATCTGTCTTCAAAATTGATCTGGACTTGCAGCCTGTGCAGGGAGGACATACATTCATTGATTAGCTGTCTGTGCGCTCCCCGGATCAATATTATTTGTCAGTGTTCTTTCTACAATCATATTGTTTGGCTGTGCCTATCTTTTCATAGACTGAACAATAATTTATGTAAGATCTTTAGGAGCTTTAGGACCATCTGAGAGATTTCTGGGAGAAAGGTTGGAAAAGGATTAGAAGTGGAGATGCTTGTATGCAGAAGAAATACCAGTTTAATGAATTATCTTAAGACTTAGTTCAGTGTATGGAAACATACCTTTTAAGGTTTCCAAAAACTGTGTGTTTATATATTTTTAAAGATACTTAAATGTTGTTGTTCACTGTATTTTAATGTGTTAAAAACAAAAGGAAACAGATTTAAATAAAACAAGCTCTCTTAAGAGCTTTTAATCAAGTTTCTTCCGACAGTAAAAACGAACCTAGACGTGAAGACTGTTTAGGCCATGTGCTGCTGCGGTTGTCCAGAAGGGTGCAGTGTAGCTTCACTGATGATACCTTTTGCTGACATGTCAGTGGACCATGGTCCAGATGTTGCACCTATACACACGCGCACACACACACACACACACACACACACACACACACACACACACACACACACACACACACACACACACACACACAAGCGTTTGCACACATGAGCAGACGTGCGCGCACACATACAACGAGAAGGACACAAAACTGGCAGAGCCCTCCCCCTCTTCCTTCTCCACCTGTGAGCCCACCTGTGTGTCCATCTGCAGAGGAGAGACGCCAGTTGTTCTGGTTAGGAGCCAGTGTGTCTCAAGTACCTTCCCATATCCTCTATAAGACTTCAGTGTGTCTGCTCTCTGTCCTACGCAGCAAAGCGCATACTATTCATTATAGATTGCGCTCTGTGTATTAAATCAAAAACATCTCTCTCACAGAAAAACCTAATACTTATAAAATGTTAGACATTCCTTGGCTTATTACATCCAGTTGTTGAGAAAATCTGGCAAAAAGGACATTACATGAAATACAATTAAGTTGGAAAATTGTCTTTTCCCCCAGAAATGTTTGCATATATTGTTGAAATGTTATTATTCGACTTACTGTTAATTAACCACTACAAAAAAAAGTAATTAATGAATCGTATGTTTTATACATTTCTAAATAAGGTCACTCATTCACAAAAATAATTTTAAGTGAACGTACTTTGTCTGAATTATTGTCAGATCACCCATAGTAACCGAACTGTGGAGGTGACAGTGACAAATAAGCCTCACTTTTATTAAAAAAGCGTTCTGGCTCCTTGGAGCTAAATGTGGAATGAGCATTTATCGTAGATGACCACAGGGGAAATAAAACCTCATGGCCATCTCTTGTGTGAAGTGAGAATCTTTGTCCTTAACCCAAGATTTTCTCTCTGTAACTAGAATGACCTCGCATCTGGTGTTGCCACGGCTTGTCTGACAGGAATATGTCTGTCCTCGCTAGGTAACAAATGAACCCAACACCCCAGAGACTGGTCTCGCATCTGTTTATCTTTTTCACCTGTCTGTTCGATGCACTGCATCAGGCTGACACTCCTCTGCAGCCTTTGTCGATTTCAGAGCATGCCTCTGGCATTACAGGGACATAGTCAGTGCTGATAGCAAGATTTGTCAGCTTGAGGGTTGATGTGATAGTAGAGCACAGTGTGCAAGACCAATTATGTATTGAATAACTTTAATAAGTTAATATACTTCATGGCACTTCCTTTTTTTCTGCTTTCTTTGGGATTTGTGTTACGCACTGAATCAATAGCTGATAGACGAATAACCATTGATCATATAAAACAAACAACTGACAACACCTTTAGCTTCACAGTACTGATAAATAGCATTTTAGCAGTGTTCTGAAAAATACATTAAGCTCTTAATGGAATATTCCTATGTTTTAGTATACTGTAATAAATTATTGTGTAATATCTGTAAGAAAATAGTGACAGAATTGTCTAATTAAGGAGTTAGGTGAAGACAGCCGACAGGGCACCTCCTCTGTGCCTCGGTGGGGGTAAGAGGTGGAATGAATTGTCTAGCATGGCAGAACATGCGTTATTGAAGAAACACTGAGTCGCCGCTGCAGCCTTGCACAAGTTTGTTTGATTGATACTGTTTTAGCACACTTATGTCCCCTCACGCTCATGGGCTTCACCTGAGAAGAAACCAGGGGAGTGGGAAAGGTGCTTAGGTGGCTCATCTAGGTTTTGGAGGAAAATTGGTGCCATCCATCAAATAGTGCATTTAACAAATGCTAACGCAGGCCTGACCAGCAAAGGATTCATATATGAGGCAGCGAACTGGGAAACATGTGAGGTGCAGGCACTGCTGAGGGTCTATCAATCAGCCAGTCAGCTCCTTTATTTAACAAGCAAGGGCCATAGACCCCAAGGGCCACACTCCATATTCTGGCTGGTTGGGCATGCAGTCTTCTCCTGTAAAAGGAAGCAAAAAGGGGAACAGAGGGATGAAGGGAGGAAGGAAAGAGGTACATGAAGGGATTGGGGTTGGGGGGGAGAGAGAGAGGGAGAGGGTGATGGAGGTGCAGAAGGGTTTGGCCTGTGTCCCCTGGTGTGCCGGTGCGCTTCATCTTCTCAGTGCAAGGGGCTGGAACTGCTGCTTGATGGGATTTTCAGCCCTGTGGCCTCCGCTGTCCCAGCATCCATCTGGAGGGCTGCCGTGTGCACAGCAGAGAGCCAGCCACTCAGCGACACAGCCATAAAGAACAACCCGTAGGCCAGCCAATGCCACTGATCTGAGGCTCGCAGCTCTGTTCAGCGGACAGGCCAACACTCAGTGGCACACATTCCTGTCAGAGACACAGGCTGATCCCTAAGCTACTGTGTGCTCAGTGGAACCGAAGACATGCTCTGAGAGGCAGCCCACATCCAACCACCGGCTCCTTCAAAGCTTAGAAAATTAGAATTGAAGAAGGACTTCAGTATTCAGCATCCCTAATGGTGTGGAGAGGACTATCTCCCTCTCTCTCATTTTATCTTTCTCTGTCACTGAAATAGGGTATATACAGTGCGCTATGCTATTGCTATGTGCGCCTTTTGATTTTCTTTTTCTGTTTTAGTTTCTGTTCAAACAGTGGAAGTTTTAGCGGCACCTCGCAGGCTGCAAATGCATGCGTACCGGTCACGCGGATTACTGATTTGAATAAGCTTGGCAAGAGGCTGGCTACAGCAAAATTTTGTCTAAAGACAGTGCTTCCTTTGCATATGACACTGAATCCATTTCTACACAATAGTTCAGTTTAACACCACACTGCACAGCACCCAGGACAATAATATCAGCAATATATAATTGAAAATCAACACCAAATATGCAGACAATCATTACTGCCTCTCATTATTGGATCCAATTTATGTATGCCCCAGGGAACAGAGTTGCAAATATTGCTTTGGTACTGTGGAGAGCTGGGTTACTGTATACACCACACTATGTGTTGAACATGCATTCAAGATTGAATGTGATACACCTGATAGTATGGTGTGGAAAACTTTGAATTGAAAATGTTTTGTTTCTTCTCAGGGCTGCGCGGCATCATTAGCATATTCTCTCTCCTCCCTACGACTGTAAATTCACTGAATGCAGCCCTGTGGTGGATAAGGTGGGCAGACGGCAGACTGTATAAATAAACAGAGTCTGTCTGAGGGCAGCACTGTGGCCCCCACCTGCCCACCATCAATCAATATTACAGCGGCCACTGGCAGCCCAATCGCCCTTTTATAGGCCTGTGAAATGATCAAACATCTGCTCATAACCATGCTTCATATATGGATGGATCATGCATACAATATCAAATCCTAAAACAGCATGTAACAATGACAGTACAGTAGATATATCCAAAACTATGTAGAGTAAGGGGGTGTGGGGTGAACGGCCCTGAGATTGATGTCATCAATTACTGCATCACTGGGCTTTTTGAAGTCTTCCCAAATTCAGAGAATGAATAAAGTCTTGCTTTTTCTCTGCAAACACATCTCAATGTTTACCGTTTAAAAGTCAACCGTATTGATGGAAGCTCAGTGCACATGATAAAAGTTAAAGCCAGTAACTAGTTTGGCAGCTGAAGTAGACAAAGGTTGCTGGGGCCTGGTCCACGGAGACGAGGAATGAATCCAAGTGGTCCAAGGTTAATGGTGGCTTGGAACAAAATGGATTCAGTGCCAGGGGCGTGCTGACAGGTGATTTGACATGAATGAAGGTGGGCCATCAATCTCCTGTTGGCCCTGCTGACCCTCCCCCGCCCAGCCATAGCAGCTAGGGGGCGCCAGGTGTCATGGTGCCCTGACCTGTACAGGTCTCCAGATAGCCCACCTGCTGTCTGCCTAAAGCTCCCCCTACGGCTCGAAGAGACTCCCATCACTTCAAGCCTGGCTGGCATAATGAAACTGTGATTGGAAAATAGTGAACTGTGACAGGCATTAGTAGACTCAAAGTCTTCTAGCCAAATTCAAACCCCTCTCTCCAGGTTTCCTTTTACAGCCCTCTCTCCTCTTGAATCGGCGTGACAGTTTAATGGTGCAAAAATGATAATCTGCCAGCCTGTCTTTAATATGCTTTTATACTCTCCTTGGCCATTGTCTCGTGTAGACTCACTCAGCCTGAGGAGAAATATCAGGTAAACTGTGCCGAGACTCGTAGCCTGAGTGTCAGTACATGCATGTGTGTACATGCACTCCCCCCACTAAGACGTCCGCCCCAGGTGGATTCAGCTCCGCGCTTAAACCTGGCATAAATTCTCTGTCACAAATCCCTGGGGCAGCCGGGCTTGCAGGCACAAAAGCAAATATTTCCGTTCCTGATCATGGCCGATCCCTTTTAACATCCACACCCACTGACCACCCTTCTCCCCACCCTCCTTTGAACCTACCCTAGCACCGCCAACCAGCCATTTGTCACAAAGTAATTATAGAATTATCGATTGGCAAGCAATTAACACCTTTCTTCTCTTACTCCACCCTCCTCCATGCCCACCCCACCCCTCCTTCCACCCCATCCTTTAATTTGAACTTGTAAAAAAAAAAAAAAAAAAAAAAAAAAAAGAAGTGGGGAAAAAGCCGTCGGAGTAATGCATTTAATCCTGCTGGGTGACGGGGACAAAAAGGCTTTTCGCCTTCTTCCCCTGTTTCCCATGCTATTTTCTCTCCTCATCTTGCTTGCTGATCTATCTTTAACAGACAGGGAGCTGCTCAGAGTACAGCCAAACACTCCATTCAACTTGGCGTGATGCATATGCCATTAAACCTTATTTCGGAAAGAACACTTTACATGCTTCATTATAACCACGCAGCTCCTGATATTATGGCAATGTGAGTGGTGTTGAACTCTAAAAGGGTAAAAATACCTGCGCTGACTGTTCTCTTTATATTTAGCAACCTTTGCAGCTAACTCATGTTACTGTCCTGTTTTCTGGCTGCCACTGGTAGTACTGGACCAGATGGATGTGCAAGCAGAACAGTGTTACTGCAGTTTGGCTAAAAGGTGTCTGAGTCAGGATGGATGTCATGGAACAACACCGTATGTAACATATGGATAGGGAGTTGATTCCCCTTCTGGCAACTTTGATAAGACATTTCTTTCTAAAGCAAGAAATGTCTTTTTCTCCTCTGTGCATCTCTTAGTTTCCTGGCATTTATAATATACTTGTCATATTCACTAAAGGGATTTAATGTCATTTGTTTTACATTTAATGTCTTCTCACTCCATTACTAGCATTCAGTTGCATCTAAAATGGAGCATAATCTGTATTCTTAAACTGTGGATCAGGCCCAAAGTGGGTCACAGCTCTACTTTTAGTGTGTTCCCACAAAGTAAAAGTACCAATAAATATTAATGAGTCTGTATCGTAGGATGAGAGACTAAATTTCTAATTTGGGGTTCTGCACTAAAAAAGAAACCCCTGAGTTACGTGATTTAATTTTCCTCTGCCTTCCCAAGTCGAGGGGTGGGTGTGGGGTTGGAGGGGTGTGACACTACATCTAAATTGCAATTGGTGTCATCACGCTAGAGTGTTTTTTTTTCTTCTGTGGGGCAGAAGGGGTAGCGCCGCTGTTCTCACCGATCACACAAGCGATAACATTATTATTTATATGGATCAGAAAACCTTAATAATGTAGCTAATTTTTTCACTATGGGAAAAGGTGAACTGAAAAAGGAGGAAAAGTATGATCAGATTTGATTTATATGGATTATGCTTGGTGATTTACAGAGTTATAATAAAAACCATTTGGGTTAACATTGTAATAGTCTGAATTTAAGCACTCAAGTGTACAATAAAATAAATATTTAAAACAATACTTGCAAATGCAACACACTCAATTTCACCCAAGAATCTCACTTCCTCCCACCAAATGCCGATAACATAATGTGAATGGCATTAATTTGACAGCAATTTAGGAACAATTTGAAGGCATTTAGGGAGCTTTCTCTTTCATGCTCTAGTGTTGATCAATATTTCCCCTCAGGATGTTATTCAAACACATACAGCAATATTCCCCACTGAAAAACACTGTGATATTGACCTGTTTTTCCTTCCCTGCAGCCCTTTTTATTTTCTCAAAGAAGGGCTAGCCCAGGAGACAGACATTGTTGTGGTCCTCTGCTCTGTGAAGATGTTTTAGCTTTTATGGCTCCAACATCGTGGCTCTCTGTCGCACTTTCTTTAAAGTGGGCTCTGGAATACATTCACTATGCTTGACATTTGAGATCGTTTTGAGAGAAAACTACTATCTGAGATTTTTCGAGCTACATCTATTTAGAAATGACATTTTCAACATTACATCCTGTTTTCACATTCACGACTACACAATTAATGCATTGGAGGTATTTAAAATTAAACCAATACAGGCTTACCTAAAGCCATTTAATAACTTATGTATCACATTCTAATACTAGAATTAACGTTTCAGTTACCACATTCAACCTTGGCTCAATCTGTACTTTTGTGCATGTTATTTTAGCTTAAATAAAGTTGCACTCATACATGACTCTATCTATCTATGAAATTATATATTTGAAATTATGTATGGGTATGGGTATAGGGCAGTAGCTAACACTATTAAGCTTGGTTAGCAATCTGCATTCAGAAGCTGTATGGTTGCAACACATGGACACATAAGTGCGAAGTAATGGACTAATAAAAAACTAAAATTTGACTCACCAAAACAAAAAACAAACTTCTTGAAAGGTCTGTAGCACACAGCATACCATACTATTAGTTAGATAAGCAATTAAAGTGCTCCAAAAAATACCAAAAACACAAACACCAATGGCCTGCAGCTGCCTATGTTAGGACACCTGTCAATCAACCACATCCCTAACTGAGGTATCAGGTGGATGAGTTATCTTTTGATATGATGTAAAATATCTCTGTGTATGTGTTTGCAAACTCTTCTAACACATCACGAGCTAATCAACCAAAATTGTCATAGAGGTACATATCAGGCTTGATTGTATCAATCAATATATGATCTTATGATGACATTGTGTATCCAAGCAAACACCTGTGATCAGGCTGAAATGAGCCAGTTGTAGTGTTTTTCACCTACAGCACCTTAGAAAAACAATTTTATTTCTTCCGTAATAATGTCTTATCTATATCCACAAAGGTTGATTTATGCATGTCGGCTAGCAACTACCTAACAATAAAGATCAGAAACAGGACAATACTGTTGTTATGAGGGCAGAAACTATCCATAGAGGTCAATATTGTTGCAAAGCTGGCCATTTAATATGGGAATCTATGGGAACTGACTTCGCTTTTGAGCCAGTCTCTAGTGGCACCTAGGGGAGCTGCAGTTTTTGGCACTTTAGCGTTAGCTTAATTTTCCGCTTTGGAGGTTGCTCCTTTGGGTGTTAAAAGTACTTAACTACTTTAAAACTACTGTTTTTGTTTAATCTCACCACTGTCTTTAATCTGATTCCAACCAAAAAAGCTATTGCTGTTTACAGTGGAGTATTTAGGTACAAACTCTCTGTTTTTCTGAAAGGGTTTATTCACTTTAAAGTAATGCTTTTTCTTTGTCTGCTCTATTCTGCCCTTACAGCTCACTACAGTGCCCCACTGAGGCCAAAAAGAAGTATTGCAATAAAGTGGCATGAAACAATCATTACAATGACAGATGAATACTACCAGCGAATAGGTTGTAAAATAACTTCACACACAAGATGAGATTATTTAAAAAGACACATACCCAAACTGAAAGTTCACAAGACTTGCATTGTATTAATAGTGCAATTTATTGAAATAATCAGTACTGGCGATGGTGATGATCTGGCACATGGGAGGAACAAGACGAAGGTTGCAAGTAGAGTGACACACGAACACATGCTGGAAAAGGTGCACAACATCCGGGATTACAAAATACAACAAAATCAAATATATTTGTACACACACACACACACACACACACACACACACACACACACACACACACACACACACACACACACACACACACACACACAAAAAAAAAACATAATATGGATTGTACATTAACATAAAACTTGTTGGAACCATACTGAATTTCACCAGAGAAACACACATACATGAAGAGAGAGAGGGTATGCAAACAGCTACCAAACAGCCATCATTATCCGCCATACAATGAGAACAGGACAAATCAAGAATTGACAATGACTAATTACAGTTTTTTACAGCCGCTAGGACACATTTCTCAATACTTAGGTCACTTTTGCAAAACTCTTCACACAATTCTCCTAACTGACCCTCACCTTGGCAAAGCAGTTCATTTCACATTCAAAATGCACTACAACTACCAAAACACTTTATTCAGGTCTCAAATAAACTCATTCTTCCAGAACACTAGCAAAGGTTGACAGCCGACAAACACACTTTGTCACCCACAAAACAATGACCTAAAAAACACTAACAACATGTAGCATTACACAGTGTTTTCTTGTGTAAAACAAGGACACATCTCTGTTTATAATTTCAATATATGTTACTGGAATGAATCAGACATCATGCAGAATTCGTTAATATTTGTTTATGTATTTTTATTTTTTTGCACTAAGTAATCCCAAAATACAAGAATTTGTATACACACCATCCACTGATACACATACAATAGTAATGCTATTCTACTCGGTCTTCTCCATTTGGCCACAGGTTCTCATCCACATCACATCTTATGTCATCTAGGGCAATACACCTAGGAAAGAATCTTCTGGCATGCCAGAATTGAAGGAGTTGAAAAATTGAAGGAGTAACACCTGTGTAGATGTTCATCTACAATGAGAATAAGCTGTGGCTGGTTAAACTGCATTTTTAGATTTAAAATATGTTTCAATAAAATATTGCTGTTGAATTTTGCTGTCTTTTTAAGTTTTGCATTGTGTTATTGTTTTGGCCATAAGTTTAACAGTTTTGAAAACAGTATGTAAGTACATGCAAAATGTCCTGTACGTACAAAGATTTATGGCAGTTTTTGTGTCTGAGTGAGAAAATAATTCATGAAATTTGAGAGATGTAGTCATTGAATGCATTTTGTGCCAAAACAATGATAACTGATCCTCAGTTTAGCCCACATAGACTTCTGTTGTGCTCACTGTGTGAGGAGTTCTGCAAAAGTGACGTAAGTATTGAGAAATGTGTCCTAGCGTCTGTAAAAAACTGTAATATTGTGCTGAACACATGCACTTTTCTACTCTGTAATATTCTTGTCAATTTTCTTGATATTTATTTATAATCGCCTCTGATAACTGAGTGATCTGTATATATTAGTGCTATTTCTTAAATGTGTAAAATCTGTAACATGATGTATTGTTTGGAGTTTAGTCTGTTACTGTTACTATTTTTACCATTTCAGCAACTGTAACCCAAATAATTTTCTTAGGGATTAATAAAGTATTCTGATTCTGATTGTTTCAGGATGACCTGTATATTTTGCTCATTTCTCCTCCTCTTCTTTTCTATTTTTTCTAAACTGAGCACCTGATGGCTTTGAACTTTTCTTGTCCATCTTCCATTGGTTTTAATTTTGCACTCCAGTATGAACACCCGTCCCCCAACCCGAGGATCACCACAAGATAACCTAATAGACCTACACCTTAGTTCACAGATATGCTTTGTCTAGGGTTTATTTCTGGGATTTCGCACAACCCAGGGTTCAAATCATGAATACATAATAATACATAATGGGCTTGGATTTACAACATTATGAATGAAATGTGCTCTATTTGGAAGCAGCCGCCCCCCTGCCCTGTCGACAGGTTGTGTGTGAGACTTTAAATAATCAAACTGTAAATTATAAATTTTAAATTGTTATTGATCCTTTACCCCCAGTCCTAAAGTCTATATTTATTTTCTTACTCTTCTTATATTTATTGTTTGTTTTCTTGCACTGCTGTAACTGGAGCCACGTTGTCTCGTGTCTCTATATACTGGATTGTATGTAGCGGAGATGACAATAAAGTTTACTTTGACTTCAGCAGCAAGCAGTAGTGATGTGCGATACCACTGATTTCCTTTCCGATCCAATACCAAGTAAAATTCAGGGTGGTATCAACGATACTGATCCGATACCGATACTTTGTACAAAAACTTATTTTATTTACTGTATCTCAAATTTAAGTGCCATAATGATTAAAGGACAACAGATTACTTGTTCTTATCACTTAATAATGCAGAGTTCATCATATAGAAATAAAAAAACTGAAGTTGTGCGCTATTTGAACACCTTGCTTGCCTGCAGCACTAAAGGACTCCATGAGAGACGTCTGTCTCGCCCTAGCAGCACCTGTCCCTCTCCTCCTCTTCAGTTCGCCTCAACATAGGCTTTTCGTATTCTGTGATATGATTGACTCTGAGGTGTTTGACAAGGTTAGTGGTGTTGCCACAACACCTCACTTTTTTGCCACATGTATGCAAACCAGCTCAGCTGTTTGTGGAGGTAAAATACATGACTCCAATTACGCTCAGCCATTGTTGTGAGTGCGCATGCCAAGGGGCTGCAGACATTTATGCAGCCGTATTTCGCACATTACTATGAAAGGCGGAAGAGGAAGTAGTTCCTTCGAATGTAGACAATCTGAATGATATGGTTACTTTCCACTGTGTTCATGTTAATGGTAAACTACAAATTTACCCTAAATTACTAAAATATAGATATTTTAATGTGAGAATCGATTCTAAAACATAAATGACTGGTATCGGAGGAATCGATATTTCAGGATCGATCCGCACATCACTAGCAAGCAGGCGCACTGAGGGCTCTCGCGCTCACTTTTCGCGTATAGAATTTCGAAAAAACATCGGTGCTAATTGTTGGTTTGTTTTAATTTTGTTTTATTTTGTGAGTTGGTTATTAGACGCCCTCTCCTCCCTGTGCAGCAAGCGGCAGGCGCACCTCGCAAACGGAGGGCGCCCTTACTCCCAGCAAATGGGCGATAGAAAACCAATCGGTGCCTACGACATTCCCGATATGCGCTGGCATGATGTCGGGGCAGCATGAGTAATTTATTTATTTATTTTTTGCCGATGCCCGTGATGCCGCCCCGGGCAACCGCCCGTGTCGCCCGTATCTAAAACCGATGTTATGACACAATGCCCACATTGAAAAATGTGTAGATTTGAAAACGACGATGGCTTTAAATCATAACCTTTAACTGTAATCTATTAGCTCTGCAGACTTCCTGCTGATATGGAGGCAATCCATGGCCTAGTCATACACCAAGTAAGAGATAGACTATTAAATGAAAGAAAATGTATTGATTTTTGTTGTTAGTATTCAATTTAACAGAAAAGTTCCCTTTTTCAGTATTGAATTGAATTGAATGAATGCTTTAATGGCCATATGCAGGTTGCCCCGCAGAGGAATAGGACCCCCCGACTTGCACACACAACAAAGACATCACATGGGAATACAGTCGGAGATCGGCAACGTTACAGAGAAAACACTGAAAAAGTACACAACAATGGGAAAAGTAACCATATATAAAAAATAGCATATTATCCAGGACAGTGTTTCCCAACCACTGTGCCACGGCACATAGGTGTGCCGTGAGAAATGATCAGGTGTGCCGTTGAAGCTTATCTGGTTCGGCGTAACGGGCAGATTAATTACATGCTCTTCCACTAGAGGGCAGTACAACTGCCTGCTCTAATTAAATGGGCCAGTAAAACTGCCAGTAAAACAGAAGAAGTCCAAGAAGAAATTACATAATGGCCATGCTGTGGGTGAGACAATGCAGCGATAAATATTTGATAGAGAAATAGATAAGTATTAAAAATAAATAAATAAAAAGTTGTCAATCTGACCTGGGTCATGGAGAAAATTCCGACCCAGATGAGCAGTAGTCCGAAGAAAGCAAAAATGGCTCCAAAAGGTTGGGAAATACTGATCTAGAAATTACTGTTAATTCCTGTCCCTTCTTTCTTTATTTCTTACAGTGTAAACCCAGTGAACAGCACTGAAGCGTTTCTTAGATTTTATTTTTATTTTTTTTACTGCAGCATTCCTTTGTAATGTGAAAAAAAGTGAGACATTTTGTTTAAATAGCACTTTCTCTTAAAAAAACACATCTCATCTATTGAATGTGCACTTAAATCTCTTTACACTGAAAGTCAGGGGAACAATCTGGAGGTGGTTTTTAATGGGTTATTAGGCAGTAGTTTTACTAGCACGGCTGGTGCGAGTCTGACACCTCTGATTTCGAGTCCACCATTATGGGTGGGTATGACTAAAAAACAAAACAACCTTTGTTATTTACTAAAAGTTAATAAAAGCTATTTGCAGACTAATTTTCGGCAAACTGATGCTGAATCTGTAACAAAATAATGTTTAGCACATCAGGTATACATGATACGATTACACCACAAAATCAGAAGCACCTTTTGAATTACAAAAGTATTAAAAATCAACAGATTAGCTAATACTGTCTAGTTAATGTTTGCTAATAAGATTAAACTTTGGACTGTTATTTCTTTGAATCTATATATACTGATTTTTCAGAGCTTATCTTCTGGTGCTGCTTTTTTCACAGTATTACATCCTGCTATTCATCATTAACCTTTAATTAATACTATTGTGACTACAGTGCCCTGTAGTCAATAAAAGCTGCAGTATCTTAATAAATGGCATTTCTGGTTGGAATGACTCCCATCCACTCGTATTTACAGTCTCCCTTTAACATCGCTGCTAGTATAAGAAATCTCTATAAGACATTACTTGCACAGCTATTAGCTGAGGTTTGAGGCCAGAGACGCAACAACTTTTCACATTGCTTTTAGGTTTTTTTTGTGTAATGAACATGCAGTGAATTCTGCATTTGTACACTAACCATGTATCACCTATCCTCTTTATGTTGGTGTAATGACCTACTGAGGTATTTTTTGTGAAATTGTTTAATGAGGGTCACACGGGGGGGGGGTCAAGTGAGAAACACTGGATGGATAATACAGTTGTGGTAATGTTGGGTGTAAATGGGGGCTAACTTGGCATACAGAACGGAGGATCGCAGAGCTGGTCGTGTTCCCAGTCGGGCCAGGACCTGTGAGCACAAGGTGGACACCCCTCATCAGCTCCTATCCCCACCCTTACACTTTCCTTCCAGGCTCTCATTTTCCACATGATTAGCTTGCCACCTGTCCTCCGGCTGGCCATTGGTCTCTGGGCCGTCCGCATCACGACACCATTTAGCACTGGCAAGATTTTCACAGAGACATGCTTCAACACTTCATCCTGCTTCTGATGGTAAGAAGGCCTACATGTTCATGTGCGTGGATAGAAGTACACCGATTATATAGACAGACCTGCTTAAAATTTACAATCAAATTTTCACCACACATTTCCTTTACATGTTATTTATATTTTATCTCGTGTCAGAGATGTACAGCAACACTCGTGATCTGCTGGGTTTATGGACGGACAAAGGCAAGGAGAAGGTTTAGCCAAAAAATAAAGGACCCTGGGTAACTATGATAATCTCAGCACCTGTTATCTGGAGTTCCATCTTTTGTACATGGCTGTCGTAGCAGTGTAGTTCTCATATGAATCAGTAGAAGGCACTGTTTACTACAGAATATCTGCTCTAAACCTCCAAAGCGCAGCTGACTGCTGACTGCTCCTAAGTCTTGATCCTTCTGCATTGATGACAAAGGTGAGCAGACTGACTGGCTTTGGGTAAGATCACAGTATTCTCATATTAAAGCACAATGATACTAACGTTGGAAGACTTTGCAGAATTTGTCATTGTTTCTGTGCTAATTTCTCTCATTGATAAATAAGTGTCATTATTTGATTTAAAATCCATAACCCTAATATCCAATCTGCTGCTCAAAGCTTGTCTCGCAGCATAAGATACAGTTGAATACAGATTGTGTTAAAGGTGTGACTCTGACAGAGGCTGATTTTATTCCTCTCTTCTGAATACATTTTCCACCTGTTTGAACCTGTTGTGTGATGCACAGTGGCATGTCACGACACGCCGTGTTATCCCTTGGTAATTCAGCCCGCTGGTAATACATTTATGCTCCGTCAGAGCAAGGGATTGGCCCTGACCCATGTTGGCCTTGCCTCTGATGTTGGTGGCTTTAGACAGCAGAGACAAAAAGAGGGTTACTAAAGAGGAATGGAGGTCATGGAGTGAAATGTGAAACCTACACCATTTAAAATTATGACCAGCTTAGCACATTGGTAAATTGTAGATCTCCACATTCACCTTCAGTTGTGCGTGATTGCACATAATAAACTGCTGAAATTTTGAAATAATAGTGATCCATGTGAATATTTGAAGAAGCTATTTGTGGTAACTGCCATTCACAATTTCACATTATCCACAGTGTGAAATTTAACACAATGAGGAATCTGGAGGAAAGGCTGCACGATGACAGTAAAGTTGTGTACTTTGTGAGTGCATCATGTTGCAAACTGATAATCACCCTGTGACAGCAATGCAGTCAGCAAGCCCAGATTTGTTTTTTGTTTTTTTCAAACCTCTAAGGTCACGCTACTGAACCTGCAGTTGTCAGATATTTTGCCAATTAGATTCTCCATACTATGGAGACTCGACACAAATTCTCACATCAGACTATTCAATACAGATCCAGGCTTAATTGAACACAGGTGGGAGTTTGGCAGCGGGGAGGACGGGAAGGAAAGAAAGAGAGGGAGGAGGAGGGGGGTGTGGAACAGAGTAAAGTTTTTCAAGTCTTTGTCCCTCCTCAATTTGCATGCCTAATGAAGCTGAGCAGGAGTTAATAGCGGGTGTAATGACTTCTGACTGGCTGGGCTGTGGGCTGCTGGTACAAGAAAGGGCTCCGAATGGCTAACTGTGAAGTAAGGTGGGCAGAGGCAGGTAGAGACACAGCAGAAGAAGCAGGAGTCACCCGACATGCAAACTTGAGAAACTTTAGTCAGCATTTCAAATGTAATGAGTTTTTAATTTTGCCGCATGTGTTTGGTGATATGAAGAAGAAAGTAAAGTTTATGTACCAACTTTTGTTGTGTGTTTTACAACTTCAGAAAAGGACATTAGGATCTTGTAACTGACTTAAACAAGATTATTTGCTGTATGATGCACGTTGACACTTCCCCCCCATCATTGTCTATGAGACTATATTTGTATTGTGTGGTGGTTGGGAAGTTGATAGCCACGTTCTGGCGTAAAATATTTTCACATATGCAATACAGGCCTGAATTTTTCTACAAGTTGTTGATTCCCTACCAGGGGCAGAAGTACCCTAGGGGGTATTTCTGTGCTAGCCATGGGCTATGTGAAAGATCTAATCAGCTGTTACTACAAATAGCCAGGAGGAATGCATAAATGATTAAAGCAGATAAGTAATGAACAAAAGGTGAATAAACAAAACACAGCTATCTAAACGTTACTGGAGTTAAATTGATGCTCTTTTATGATAATGTTAGTCTCTGTCATGCTATGTCATGGCTGATAGGGTGGAGATGGCTGCATCAATCTCTTAACCATGCAGATATATCAAAGTAGGTACAGTTATAATCTGCTGTTTATGATGAACAGCACAGGCAAATACATTTGAAGGGCAAGAAAATTTGAATTGAAGAATATGAAGAATTTTGGTTGCATTTACTTTCCTGTGAAATAAAAAGCAGTGAAAACAGCCGGTCTTTGTTGTTGTTTTTTTTTTTCATGTTGCACAGTAACTACCATATTAGGAAATGTTTATGGAAATGCAGATTGCGCCATCCTTCCTGTCTCACATGAAACTAAAGGAGCTGAATAGCATGAATAGCTGCTAAATCATCACAGCAACTCATTGTAGGACAGGACAAATAAAAAAAATACTAATAATACTATGCTTAAAAATATAAACAGTAATTAGCGTTTTAAGTGTAATTATTCCTGAACATGCTGCAAAGGTCCTTCCTCCATCTTTCAACTGTTCCCATAGGAGGTCGGATCAGCTGCAGCATCTTTAAACGGTCTAATTAAAAGAATTTCCATTCTACTGAGAGAAATGCAAAAAGTGCAGCAACCACCTATGAGCACATGGAGGTAGCCAGGCTGAAACAGCTACCTTGGTTTCTTCAGTAGCAAATGACTGCACATCAAGTAGTCATTGTCATGGTTTTAATCACTCATTCTTATCAGTTATAGGATGAGATGATTGACATTTAGAAGTACACCACGTGGCACATAAATTTCAACTAATTTAACAAATCAGCAACACTTGCTGCATTTTTATTTAATTCTTAATAAAGCTCAAAAGCAACAACTATTTAAATTTGGCATGCTGTTGTCCAAGTGCGAACAAGTGTTGCAGGGAAATGGCTCTCCAAAAACAAAGCTCTCCTGGAAAAAGCAGAGCTTACTGGATGTTTCTTTGGTCCTACTGTATGAGGATGTGCTTGACGATAAGATGCCTGCGGGTGGCCGTGGCCACTTCTGGACAACACTTGATGTTAGTGGGCTTGGCTGTTCCTCTGGTGAGAATGGATCTAAAGAGGACTGTCTCCTGCTGTGTGCTACTTGTGAAAAAGGGCAAATTCAGACAATGTCCCGACCTGATTCTCACTGACGCTGTCTGGAATTCATGTGCATGAGTTATAAAGGCACTTATCTCCGAGGTTTCTTTTTTCGTAGCTTTAGAGCATAACACAGGCATTTCATTTGTGCATTAGATTATCATTTATAATTGTTTAAAGGTTTATGTTTCTATAGCAGCAGATACTTTTTATTTGATCATGTAGTTACGAATGGTATGGAAATTCTGTAAAATCTGTTCTTCCCTGTTTGAGGGAATAATTTATGCAAACTAAATTAAGGCAAACCAAACATGTGTTTGTGAGCGAAACATTTTATCTATGACTGCTGCATTTCACAAACGCTAGAAGATCAAGTTGATTAATTTATTTTTTGGGGCTTCTTTACCTTTATTGTTTTAGGTGAGTGGAGAGAAGACAGGAAAGCTGGGGGCAAGGCAGTTAATGACCTAGGGAAATGGAAATTGAGCTAGCACCCCAGCCTTACCTTAATTTAAGAGGAAAATAAACTCTTCATTGTAAAAGTCATATCTCTGTTTTACTGTAAGCCACTCAATTTGCAAAGCGTTGCAAATACTTTTTATTTTATCAAATGCTACATGCATACAGTGCCTAAAAATAAAAATCAGGTAATCCATATTTCCACACCTACCTTTTTTTTTTAAATTTTTGCATCTTCTAGCTGATGTGTTTTCCCGTTTTTTTTGGCACATCTCACCGATAATTCAGGCTGGCACCATCACCCACACTGGTCGCGGTGTGCCAACACTTCTGCTGGCTGTAAGGCACACACATGTATCTACACACTCATACACGCACTCAAAGCGGTTGACCAGCCCATCTCCACCAGGTGTTGCTTTATAGCTGTGTCACTTTGAGCCTGACTCCATCTGCCACACACAGCGGGAGAAAAAAAATCTAAAAACAAACAGCTTTTCACAGCATGTGCACATGCACAAATACACAGAAACACTGACTCATGGCTGATGATATGCATTCTGAGGTTTAAAATCATTTGCCTATTATATGTATGTATAAGTACAGTCAGTCTAAATTCCTTGTAGTTCATTTTATTTTTATTTTTTAACACAGGTGCAGGCTGATTTTGTGATCTGCTTTTTTCCACATCATCATCTTCATTGTATTCTTTCTTCTTTTTTCTTACGTGGCAAAGAACCATTGACAGAAAGTTTTAAAAAGTCTCACACTGATTGGATTCTTGTACAAACCACTGTGGAAGTGTGTGTCTGCCAAATAAAAATCAAGTCCCATTGAATTCGTTGGATCAATTCAAGGTCAAGGCAGTCTGCGATGTCAAATCACTGTCTATTTCAGGGTTTTTGGTGAAGATTGAACCCCCCCCCCCCCAAAAAAACAACCCAAAAAACCAAAAAAGACAGCAACCTGTGTTCCTGAGAACTTTTTTTTTTTTATTTCATGGAAGTTAAAAAGGGTAAAAACACTATGGGTAGCAGCTTTACCACTTTGTCAGCACCACAACATAATCCCAGTAATCCCAACGTGCACAATCAAGCTCTAAACTCCTTCAATTCTAAGCCCACAGAATTCATTAAAAAGGCGACATTTTGTAAAATTTAATTATTTATGATTATGGATTTGAGTTTTCCGAGACATTAGTCTACCAGTGCTTCTGTCATAAACATAATTGTTTTATCATAATTAATCAGACTCTCCAGTATCACAACAATGTTTACTTGCAAAACTGAACCTGCGATCTGAGTCAGTGGCACCAAATTTCTAATAGCATTGTTTGGGCTCAGCGATCCGTCATCTCGCCAACAGGTAATGCGATAGCAGAGGAAACAGGCAATGCAATTAGATTTGTGTTGAACAGTGGGGCGTGTTTTTCTCCACTGCTTGCTTGAATTTTTAATCAGACTTGTTTTGGAGCACACCTGAGTTGACACAGTGTTCCACAGTCTGTGAAAGAGCAAGAAAGTTGACCCCTAAAAGCGATCAAGAGATGGAGATGCTCATCCGTGGCTCATGCATATTTATACTTTATCTAATTATATGTAATGAGAGGGTGTATTTGATCTGCTCAGTGCTCTTAATCAAGAGCTCGGGATGATTTCACCAATGGCAGACATCTTCTAAGCACTTATGATAATTTGATATTTGATATCTCGAGGAACTCTGGGGTCTTTGTGGGACTAACTGCTCATCTTCTTTGTTTAAGGCTTACATGACCAATTATGTTACTATTTGAATTTTAATTTAAAAGTTTTAAAGCATTAACAAACTGCAATATTATCTCACATCACATCTTTGCTTTCATTTCTTTTTTAAATTCAAATCTGTGCCAGTACAAGTGTGTGTGTTTACTAGAAATCTCCAAAGGACAATATAAGTACATGCTGCCACCTGTGCATGTTTTTATGTGAAATCGTCTTTTACAAATTGTAAATCTTCTGGGTTAATAAAGGTAAATGCATGTTGCTTTAGCACAAATCAGTAACATAACATGCTCAAGAGCATAGAAACAAAGACTGGAAGGCCTGGAATGGTGATGATACTTTTTTTAATACACTGGAAAATCAATATGACTTTCGAAGAAGTCATGTTGAGGTGTTGAAGTGAAACTTCAGTGTTAGAATAGAACAAGAGCTCAGAGACAAAACACTACTATCTGTGAGTGTAGGTGCTGTGGGTCTCAAGTAGAGAACGGGTCACCTGTTACAGTTGAATTGCTGGCTTCTTGTGTCAGTTTGTCCTTCAGCAAGCAAAACACTCAACAAATCCCTGAAAATAGGAGGTCGAGCTCAGCTCATTTGCTAGACCTTAAGAGCAGTGTTGATTCTCTTTCACATGTAAAGGAAGTGGTTCAGGCTCACTGTGATGCTTCCTGGATGACACCTAGTTGAGGTGTTTTACGCATGCTCCAGTCAGACGAGGCCCCGGGGAAGACCCAGGAGACTTAGATTATTCTTCTTGGCTGGCTTGGGAACATCATGGTGTCCCATGGAGGAGGGAAGTATCTGGGTGGTAAGGCCTGGCTATCAAACTGCTGCCCTACAGAATTGGATTTGGTTAATTTACTCTTTTTTATAAAACACGACATTTCTGGATTAATAAAAAAGGTATTGACTAAAATATCTGATGTCACTTTTTCCTTTTGACCTTATGATGAGTTGACACTCTCCTGGTGATCAAAAATAATTCATATTTACTTGTATCTTAAGCTTTATTTGTGTATTATAAGAGAAAAGGAAGCGTGCACATCTTTCCAGATCAAGCTGATCACCACTGCTGTAGTCCGAAGAACAAAGTTTCTGACTTTTACTAGACTTTCAAGTAGAGGGGAGGGGGAGACTTTGATATTTAAAATATTGTAACGATGGTTAAGTGTTATTGTACATGTTGGTTATCTTTGCACACTGTTGTTGTTCCTGTAAGATTCATGTTTGGTTGTGCTGCAGGAAGTAGGGAGGGTGGTGTGGAGGAAGGGGAGGGGGGACCTGGGTTCTGTGTTGTGTGGGTGCCAGGCTGAAGAGAGGTGTAGCACGAGGGCGCTCTCCCCTGAGTTAGCAACCCGCTTGTATGTGCCGAATAAACGGACAAACTGAGACCCAACCGTCTGGTTCTTGTGAACGTTACATTAGTGTCAGAAGTGAAGAAAGAAAAAAGAACCCCAGAACGCCCGACACCCTGTTGCTGGCGACGCTTGCCGTTACGGGACGAGGATGTTGCCGGGCAGGATTAAGAAGGAGACGGAGGAGAGGGAGGTTCGTCCGCGCTCGCCCGCCCATGGAGTGAGGGAAACGGCGCTGCGGCTGTCTGCCGAGGCTGGATTTTCTCCAGGTTTGACTAGGCTCGGGAACTGTTCGCACAGCGGCCGCGATTCCGGCGGGAAGGAGTCGACCTCGCTTGGCGCGCCGTCACGTGATGTAAACAAACATGGCGGCGCCCAGCAAGCTGCAGCGCATATAAAAACGCCTAAGTTCAGCGGCAAGACGCCATGGGAAGTGTTTATCGCACAGTTCGAGCTGTTAGCTGTTGCAGCTGGCTGGTCTGAGGAACATAAAGCTCTCCAGTTGGCTTTGTGCCTGTGTGAGGATGCAGCTGCATGCCTGCTGCTGCTAACCGAGGAGCAGAGGGGAGATTATAATGCTCTGGTCGGAGCACTTCAGAGGCGCTTCGGGCAGTATAACCAACCAGTGCTGCTGAGGTCGGAGTTCCACAACAGACGCAGATTGCCAGGTGAGCCCCTCCGCATGTTGGCCCATGAAGTCGAGTGCCTTTGCCGGAGGGCGTATGACAGCATGCCACCATCAGTGCAGGCGGAGTTAGCTCGGGACCAGTTCCTGCAGGCCCTGAGCCCTAAAGAGCTCCGTATGCAAACTCAGCTTGCTCGGCCGGCCACACTCAGTGCAGCCCTGGAGCTAGCGTTGGAGAGGGAGATGCTTGCGGGATCCTCTGGGGGCGCTGACGACGCACACGTGGTGAGGGCTGTGTCAGCACCTGTGGAACAGATGGAGACGCCAGCGGGCCTGTGCAGTTTGGTGCAGACAGCTTCGCTGCAGTCGCCTTCCCCTCGGGCTGGCCCACACCGCCGACCTCAGAGCTGCTGGGGATGTGGACAAGTCGGACACCTCATCAGGCAGTGCCCCAAGCTTGCAGCGGTTCAGGGAAACGCCCACGGGCCCGTGTAGGCGGGAGTACACGGGCCTGGGAGAACGACATCCCCACACCACCTCCACCCGGTGCGGCCATCACTGTGGGCTGGACCCAGGTTGGCGGCTTTTGCCATGTTCCAGTGACGATTGCGGGGGTGTCCTGTACGGCCCTGCTGGACACGGGGTCCAATGCAACGCTGGTCCGACCCGATGTTGTCCCACCCGGAGCTGCTGTGCAACCGACTAATGTGCAACTTAAGACTGTGACCGGTGATCTGGCCCCAATGAGAGGGAGGGGAGTGTTCCAGTTCAAGGTGGGGGACCTCGGTGTGTCTTATGCTGCCTGGGTGGCTGACGTGCAGGACGCCTGCATCCTTGGGCTGGATTTTTTACGAGCCATTGGTGGTGTACTGGACTTAGGCAAAGGCTTCCTCGCACTCCCTGATGGGAAGAAGGTGCCGCTTATTCCCCCCCCGGTCTGCACAGCATCTGCCGCGGCGTCCACCTCCACCGCAGAGACCCCTGCAGACCCGCCAGCAGAACAGCGAGCGGAGGAGGAGGAGAGGCTCTCAGCAGTGAGGAGTATCTGGTCAAAGAACTGTGAGGGGCTGACTCCACAGCAGCAAGAGAGTCTATGGCAGGTACTAAAAGAGTTTAGTGACATTTTTGCCCTGAAAGAAAGTGATGTTGGCTTGACACACTTGGTAGAGCACGTCATTGAGACCGGGGATGCCCAGTCTATTAAAGTGCGCCCCCGCCGCCTGCCCCTGGCTCATCAGGAGGCTGCAGACAGAGAGTTGTGTGAAATGATGAAGGCGGGCATCATAGAGCCATCTGATAGCCCGTGGGCCTCCGCGGTGGTGATGGTGCCTAAGAAAAAAAGTCCTAGGATGCGTTTCTGTGTGGACTACAGACCACTCAACAAAGTGACGAAGAAGGACTCTTACCCCCTTCCCAGGATTGATGAGTCTCTCGACTTAGTAGCCGGGTCCTCCTGGTTCTCCACCCTGGACCTGCGGAGTGGCTACTGGCAGGTGCCACTGTCCCCGGAATCCAGACCGAAGACAGCCTTCTGCACTAACAGGGGACTATGGCAGTTCAAAGTCCTGAGCTTTGGTCTTTGCAACGCTCCTGCGACCTTCGAGAGGCTTATGGACAGTGTGCTGGCTGGCGTCCCACGGCAACGGTGTCTGGTTTACCTGGATGATCTTCTAGTGCACGGGAGCTCCTTTGATGCTGCCCTGGATGCCCTGAGACAAGTGTTGGAGAGGGTGGCGGCTGCAGGCCTGAAGCTGCATCCCGACAAGTGCCACTTCATGAGGAGGGAGGTGGAGTTTCTGGGCCACAAGCTGGGTCGTGAGGGCATCAGCACTTTGGAGGAAAAAATTCACACCATTACCGAGTGGCCCACACCAGCAGACCAGAAACAGCTCAAAAGCTTCCTAGGACTGGCGTCTTATTACAGGAGGTTTGTGAAGGGCTTTTCCTCCATAGCCGCACCACTCTTCCACCTGCTGCAGAAGGACCGTGACTTCATCTGGACCCAGGACTGTCAGCAGGCGTTCAACACCCTCCGCAAATCGCTGACAGAGTCCCCAGTCCTCGCCCCCCCTGACCCCACCCTGCCTTTTGTCCTGGACACTGACGCAAGTAATGTGGGGCTGGGAGCTGTGTTGTCGCAGGTTGGGCCGGAAGGTGAGAAGGTGGTGGCGTACTTCAGTCGGGTCCTGAACAGGAGTGAGCGGCGCTACTGTGTCACACGACGAGAGCTGCTGGCTGTGGTGGCAGGGGTGAGACACTTTAAGTACTACCTGTGCGGCACAGCATTTGTTATCAGAACTGATCATGCTGCCCTTCAGTGGCTGATGTCTTTCAGGGAGCCAGAGGGGCAGGTGGCTCGCTGGCTGGAGGAGCTCCAAGCCTTCAATTTCACTGTGGAGCACCGAGCAGGGACGCACCATTCTAATGCAGACGCCCTCTCTCGCCGCCCATGTGCTGCAGCTGGCTGCCGTTACTGTGAGAAGCGAGAGGAAATAGAGCGGGAACTCACGACAATAGACGGAGCAGCACAGCTCGCCTGCAGGGCTCTTCTGGTGGTGGATGCAGCGGAGTGGAGGGCACGGCAGGAACAAGACACGGACCTGCTGCCGGTCCTGCAGTGGCTGGAGAAGGGGGAGCAACCCCTTTGGGATGAGGTCACTGGGTTTTCCATCTGTACCAGGGGGCTATGGGCCAAGTTTGCAGCTCTCAGGCTGAAGGAGGGGGTGTTGGAGCGTGCCTGGAAGGATCCTGCCACGGGGGAGGAGAGGTGGCAGGTTGTGGTGCCAAGGTCGCTGAGGTCAGCGGTGCTGGAAGCCTGCCATGGGAGCACTGGCTCCGGCCACTTTGGGGTCTCTAAGACTCTCCGCCGCCTCCGCCAGGGCTATTACTGGGGTCAACAGCGGAGGGATGTGGAGGACTTTTGCCGCAGCTGTGATGCATGTTCCTCACACAAAGGGCCACAGGACCAGTCCCGGGCTCAGCTTCAGCAGCAACCAGCAGGGGCTCCAATGGAGCGAGTAGCTGTGGACGTCATGGGCCCATTTCCTCGCACAGACAGAGGAAACCGCTATGTTCTTGTGGCCATGGACTATTTTACCAAGTGGCCGGAAGCATACGCCATCCCAGATCAGGAGGCTGAGACTGTCGCTGATGTATTAGTGGAGGGGATGTTCAGCCGCTTTGGAACAGCAGAGACCCTCCACAGTGACCAGGGGCGTAACTTTGAGTCCAAGGTATTTGCTGCCATGTGTGACCGCCTTGGGATTAAGAAGACCCGCACCACCCCACTTCACCCCCAAAGCGATGGACTGGTGGAAAGGTTTAACAGGACGCTGGCCCAGCAGCTAGCCATCCTTACCTCAGAACACCAACGGGACTGGGACTACCATCTTCCCCTTATCCTCATGGCCTACAGGTCGGCAGTGCAAGACTCCACCCAATGTACGCCTGCCCTGCTCATGTTAGGGAGAGAGCTGAGAACTCCTGCAGAGTTGGCTTTTGGGAAGCCCCCGGACGCGCCAGAAGCACCACCAGGCCGGGACTACGCAAGGAAGCTGCAGGACCGGCTGGATTCTGCACATTCCTACGCCCGGGAGCAGCTGGCGAAGGCAGGCCTGCGCCAAAAGAGGAATTATGACATCACCACTAAGGGGAGGCACTTCCGTGCTGGGGAGCTGGTGTGGGTCTACAGCCCAAAGAGAAAGAAGGGACGGTGTCCTAAACTGGATAGCAGCTGGGTGGGGCCTTGCAGCGTCCTAGAGCGAGTGGGGGAGGTTGTTTACAGGGTGCAGTTGCCTCCTAGGGGGAGGATAGTAGCGCTGCACAGAGACCGGATGGCCCCCTACAGAGGGCAGTCCCTCCCCTCCTTTCCAGAGGGACGTGTACAGAGCGTCCATGACCCTGCTCAGAGGGGCCCCCGACCGGGGCTGCGTTCCCCTCCCTCGGACTCTTCACCCCAAAGCCCCGACGCTCCGCGCCCACCTCAGGGGCTCAGGAGGTCAAGGAGGGAACGTAGGCTACCACCCCGCCTCAGAGACTGTGTCGTTCCCTCGGGGACGAGGAACTTATTGCTGGGGGGGCAGTGTAACGATGGTTAAGTGTTATTGTACATGTTGGTTATCTTTGCACACTGTTGTTGTTCCTGTAAGATTCATGTTTGGTTGTGCTGCAGGAAGTAGGGAGGGTGGTGTGGAGGAAGGGGAGGGGGGACCTGGGTTCTGTGTTGTGTGGGTGCCAGGCTGAAGAGAGGTGTAGCACGAGGGCGCTCTCCCCTGAGTTAGCAACCCGCTTGTATGTGCCGAATAAACGGACAAACTGAGACCCAACCGTCTGGTTCTTGTGAACGTTACAATATATTGTATTGTTAGGTAGTGCTGAGCATCCAAGATTTGTGCCTGAATCTGCAGCAGTAGGCTGTTGCTTTAATGGGCTCTCTCTCAGTGGTCTATCAGACACAATCATCATATTCAGCTGCCTGTTAAATTCACTTGTAGCCATGTCGTCTGGCTTTATGTGCAGATTATTTTGGCTTTCCTGACAATCTTTCTGATTTAGCTCGGTCTTGAGAAGAAAGAGTTTTTACCCAACAATGAAAATCATATCTACTCTACCAGGTGTTTGTTTTGTGCCGATAATGGCCACAAGCTGGAAAACACTGGTCAAATAATAAAGTTGCTAATCTCATGAAACAGCAAGGAAGAAAGTTTTTATTAGTAGGGATAAGGCTCTTGTACTCCACTGTATTGATCAAAGAGAGAAAGCAAAGCAAAAAAAAAAAAAAAAATCAATATCAAATATGCTGATTATTGATTTACTTGATGGTTCATCTGGCATTTAAGCTGCTTGGCACAGCAAAGAAGAACATGTGCCCGTCCCATCTGTGGCAGCCAGTTCCCCTTCCCTATATGCTTTTATCTCTTACTGTCATGGGCTGCGATGGCAGACCGTGGAGTGACAGTGAAAGCAGGGCCCAAACGCGAGACTCTAAGTGAAGGACAGTGGATTTATTTACAGGAGGTGAAAAACACACAACTATATACAAAATCCCAGCACTGTGGTCCCGTGGTGATTCTCCCTGAATCCCACACAGTGCAGATGTCCGTGAGAAGTGAAAGGTGGCGACTCCAAAAAACTCCAATTCCCACACCGTGACTTTAGAGGCGTACTCCGCTCCCGATTCCTGGTAACACAAAAGGCAGAGGGTTAGCAGGGGATCTGTTTCCGCGGAGGTTACGTAAAAGCTCACGGCAGTACTGACGAGTTCTGACTCAAGGATCCAGCGTCGGCCTCAGCTCAGCTGCAGTCCTAAATGCCGTTCCTAGACGAGCGTAATCTGCTGCAGCTGGCAGAGGACGACGAGCGGCAGGTGCGGCCGTCTCTCGAGTAGACCACTTCCGGGTTCGCAGTCTCCTCAGCGAACCCACACCTCCGGAAGCTCACACAGAGACACATGGAGAGATGGAGAGCAAACCAATACAACACACGGAAAACATAAACATAAACATACACTGAAAATGCCTGAGCCCTGGGTCCCTAGACCCAGGCCATGACACTTACCTGCTCCCACTGTTAGAAGTGTTCCTTAATCTAGCCTTGCTTGCAACCTGTCTTCGTCTCTTTCTTCCCCTGCATCTGTCCGCGTGTCCGTCTGCCAGCCCTACCTCCCGCTCTCACCCTACCCCCCTGTCCTCCGTCATGAGGAGATGAATGGTGCTCTGTCACTCGCCAGGCTCTTCAGAGGGCCGGCGCTCCGTATGAGGAAAGTGCCAGTCATTAACAGGAGGGGGAGGAGGGAGAGAGGCAGGATGAAAAATGAGTTCATTTACGGGCAAGTCCTGTGAGCCGCATAACGTCAGCAGCAGCAGCAACCCCCCTTCACCTTCTCCTCCCCTCTTCCTCCCATCACTTTCTGTAGGTGTGTGTGTATGAGTGTGTGTCTACGTGAGGGGCTGGGGTGAGAAGGAAGGAGTTAGGAGGTGGCGGTAGGAGTTACTCAGCAGATTTTCACCCGTGTATAAAAACAAAAGCAAAAAACAGAGGCCACTGCCTGTGAGAAGAAGCCGACACAAGATTAAGGAAGGTAAGTTGAAGTGGGAAGAATCTAAGCACAGAGGAAAAGAGGAGGAAGCATTACCAGGTCGGGGATTAGACAAAGCCTCATTATTCAGATTGGAAGGGCCAGAATGAATTTTAGCCACAGATAAATGCCTCTCACGGCTATGTAGCTGCATAAAATCTAAAATGCTAGGTCAAACTGACTTAATTAGATTGCTGTTACCTGTCGGAACCCTAAAAGCTTTTCAATAATACAAAGTGATAAATATGCATGAATCACATCTCAAAGTTGTATAAAGCAAAGATGTACTGTGCTTCTTTAGGCTGAGATAATATTAGAGGTAGACAACATTATACAGCAACAAGCCTAGAAAGGCTTTTTTGAGCGTTGTGGTTTTTCAGCCACAGTGAAAAGCAGACCGTAGCTTGTATGCCAGGTGGTAGGCAAGATAGATTAGAAGGTAAGACATGACAAAAGTGGTTTAAAAAGGAGGGCGTGAAGGCTTTAAAATGGGACACTAATGTGTCAGGTAATTGCAGCAGAACATTTAAAAACAAAACTATATTTTTGCCGTCCGACTGCTTTGCAGCAGCCTTGAACATCATATACGGTAAGGCAACAAAAATCCTGGTCTAGTTTATGTTCTTTCATTAAGCATAATTGGAAAGGCAAATTTAAGTAAATTTCCTAATAAAACATCCTTTGTGTTCTCCACTATTAACACAAACTAGGCAGGTTTCACCTGTGTTTTTGCAGTCATCCAAACAGATCCACCTCAACACAGCTGTTAGTTTCATTCTTTTTTTTTGCATTTTGATTAGTTGTAGCTACTCTGGTTGTTGACTGGTTATGTGCAATATCAAAGTGTTGTCTTTTTGGGGAGTGGGTAAAAGCACCTGCAGTACATTATTTAGACAACCGGAATACATAGGAAGTCCACAGAGTCTTTCAGTTCCTCCCGTGCATATATTCTAATTGTCATTTCCAACAGAAGGCAGAATAATGTGAATTTTATAGTGCGACTCTGTCACAATTAATTCACAGCAAACGCAGTCTGTCACCGTCAGCTGCGAAAATAAAAGACAAGTTGTGGCTTCATGGGATCCACAAAACCTGCGACTTCGTAGTAGGAATTATGCCTGTGCATGGATTGCACTGTTTAAAGGTGGCATAATGTAAAAATGATGAAGAAAGATGGATGCAGATGTTTTGATGTTGCGGAGAGGAGAGGAGCAATAATGTACAAGATATTTTGCTCTTCACCTACGGACAAAAAAGAAGTAATTCATTTTTGTAAGACAAGCTTCTTGTGGGAACTGGACTCTATCAATGATGTTTGTTGATTTAACGTCATACTGGGTCTAAACAATTTCTACATTTTGAGGTGGCAGGAGCATTTGTGCTCTGGTTCTAAGCTCAGATAACTAATGTTTGAGGGTGTCGTTAGTGTTAACAGTTTTGCTGGTATTTGGCCAGTCTGATCGCGATCAGTTTAAGATCCCAGCCCATTATAGACATGACATGCAAACAATCATACATAGAAAACTGTTGAGATATATCTTCAAATAGGGATGCATATAAGGCAGTCATATTGGTGCACTGATGCATGTCCACAGATGAGGTTCACCGCAGTTTTAACTGTGCGGTGACAGGAGTATCTACCTGTTACCACAGCAAAAATATACGTAAGTGCTTTGTTCAAGTGCTCTTCATTTTTTTTGGGTGTGAAATCACAAGATTTTTAGAGCAGTTTTTAAGGATTTTTTAAATCATATTTTAATGCTGCTTTTATACATTGCTGTTATTTTCAGGTGACCACTGGCAACTAGACAGACGCTAAAAAAGGCCAAATAACTGCTCCAAGATGGCAAAACTTTAATAAGAATTCATTTAGTAAAGCTCTGTTACTCCAGAGAATCTCATCTACATTTGCCTGTTTTTTTTTTTAGTTACAATAAAATATCTCCATTATTTGTAAGCAAATTGTCGACTGAAAATGATGCTCAAAATTACAGTTTAGCTTCCAGATTCACCACAAATCAGCTCTAGTGTTTTCACCTTGCCTAGTGTGCATTTGATAGACTTACAACTCACTGAGTGTTTACCAGCTGTAGCAGCACTGAACTGTATCTGACCCCCTGCTCTAAACCACCTGGAAGGAGAGAACATTAAGACAATTTCTCAGTAGGGATTCATAAAATGCTACATCATTATGTTGTGTATAAGTTCTGGTCCTTACTGCACGTAACCATCTGACCAGTGGGCACTGGGAAGACTAAGTTCAATATACATCCGTCATTTCTCTGTCATTAATCAGCCCATGACACTCCTGCCTCTCGGCATATTGGGGCCTACTGTAGACATTCAAAGCGGAACTGTACAAATCTAAGCTCTGAGAGAGTTAACGAAAAACATAACAGTACTTTCTCATCAAAGCGTTCATTAAAAAAAAAAAGGCATTTTCATTTCTCTGCAGGTTTACTCAAATTTATGTCAATATGAGTGAAAATGCACAAAATGTTAATCCAATTTTTAAAAAAAATGTCCCGAAAAGAGTTTCTTTTTGATTACGAGCATAATAAAGATTTAATTTGGTTTCTTGCTGTGATGTGTAGACAGGCAAAAAGAGAGGACTGAGGAAACCTTTTCAAGTAAAGCTGCTGAGATAAGAACACATTGCAGGTGTGTTGTGCTTTGTGTGTGGCGGTGTTCCTCCGTAATTTAATTTCATACATCATAAATGCCACTTTGACACTTAGTCAGGCATGTGGCGACATGAAAGCGGAAACCATAAATTAAATCAGAGCCATTTCCTCTTTTTTCTCTGTCCAACTTCTTCCTGATTTACTCTGCTTGGCTGGAGAAGACCGAGGTGCTGGAGCACTGATTAATGTTGCTCTCTGAGTGTTGAGTGCAGTCACTGTAGTTTGTATTAGTTAGAGCTCACACATGTCCCTCTATGTAGTTAGGCAGCAGCTAAGAAAGACAGGAAGGGAAGGAAAAAAAGAGGAAAAATCTCTATTCTCTCTCTAAAAACGAGTGCATTTCCAAAAGAAATCTCACAGTGTGAAACTATTCCTGCACAGTCTGAACAATGTGCTTTTCTAGAAAATTCTGTTTTATACCCATCTCCTTGCTTGCTAAGAAAATTCTCATCAAGCGTGAATGCAATACAAAGTTTGGAGCTCTGGGACTTATGGATACCAAGAAAGTACAATATCTCTTTCTCTGCATCTCCTTTCATCAGTATCCTGCTGCTGGGATGCACAAGCCATTGCACTTCAATAGGCTCCACTATTGTGAAAGATCGCGAATGCTTCTTGTTGCCTGACTAATAGCACTAAGCTTTTTGACGATGGTTTTAAGTGCAGCATAGATCTTCGGTTTATCACCCCTGTGCTCAAAATGAATTTTTGCCACTCACAAGTGGATACCCCTCCTCCGCAGGAACGGCAAACCTGTGTTTATGAGTGAATTTCCCCCCAGGGCTCTGCCATTATGTGCTGCTGATTTCCTCCAGCACTGTTTAATTTCAGGCTCCAATTGGAAGTACACATTAAAAGTTAATGGGTGAGGTGGCTATTGATTTTAAGATAAATAACACGAAAACAATACAGACCAGCTTCTGATTTTCATTTACCTTTTCATTACTTGATACTCTCTCAAAGTTTATAGCAGCCTTTCTTGTTAGCGGCTTTGTCTCCGTGGCGGCTCTTCTGTGCAAATGTTCTCTGTGTTTCTTGCACGGGTTACAAATCATTTTCACTATTTTGTAGTTTCTCCTCTCGCCTATTTCGCTGGAGTATCAACGAGACGGACCTGCTGGGAAGAAAATCTGCCCCAAAGCACCGAGGCCACATATGCATCCTGGCTGATGCAGCTGCGTCTCAGCTCGCGCTGCTGGCTGCTCCCTGCCTGTGTAGCCACTGGTCTGTCAGGCAGCGAAGCAGGGGAAACGGTGGGATAAATTATTATTTATGATCTGCCACCTCCCATCCTCTCAGCTATCCCTAGGCCCTGTTCATTACTGCTGCAGGCTGCCACTGTGTGGGAGAAAACATGCACACGCGCGCACACACAAATGCTAAGCAGCATCTGCACAAATAAACTCTTGCTCAGGCAAACGACACACACACCATTCTTTTCTCTGCCTTTCTTTTTTCCCCCTCTCCCCCATATCTCATTCCTTTCACTTTAAAGCATCATATCTCAGGCGCAGTCTGCTATCATGTCATTTGCACCATCATCCACCGCAGAATGGGCACTCAACTTGCCAAACTTTCCCGCCAGCATGCAGTCCGCTGGGAAGCAAAGACATCATCGCATACACTGCTTTGAAAAGCAGCTCTTCCACTACTCATGCTCCCTGCTTGGCATTAAGTGGCACATGGCTGATGAGTCTCTGTGGTTTTGTCTCTCTCTCCATGCATCATGTTTTTCATTGTCCCAGACTTCCAGCAGCTGGACCTAATAAATCCCGGGAAAACCCAGAGAGCTCAAGGTAGCTTAAATAATTGATCAGACTGAGCGTGGAGGCTGGCAGCCAGCTTGCCTAAACTACAAGGAAATCACAATAAGACAGAGAACACTATGTCCATGTTTGCTTGTGAAGCTTTGACTTGTGTTCATGGTTGTTCTGTGTGTGCCTTCACCACAAAATAAATAACACAGGTGGATTTCGGTAATACAACTTTTGGCAACATGTGCACTTTAAAAGACATCCAAAGTAAAAGAATCACACTTTTCCACCCACATCTGCCTTACAGCAAATATCAGCACCCGCTTCACTTTACAGTGATCTTTACAGAAAACGAGTAAAAGCAAACCAGTCCCTTAGAGGAGCTTTGACGTGTCAGTCTATTAGGCTGTGAGACGTGCAGAACACAGGCTATTTCATGTTTTAAAAGCTCTGTGTGACGTCTTGTCTATAAAGAGGAGAGTTAGGGTGTGCTTTAAATGGAATATACATCACATACATCAAGAACTTGTTAAGAGAATGTATATATAAGTCCCAGGGCTAAAGCGGTATGTTACAGCAAGTCCATTTAGCTGAAAATACATTGTTGCATGCTGGACATTGTAATTGTCCACTGGGCATTGGAGACCAGTCTGTTGAGTCTATAGGTAGAACCCTACCATGATAACTCACAGTAAATGTCCAGAGCTGACCATTTAACGGGGCGCATGGTCTTGGAGTGTGGTGTGTACAGATGATGAATCAATATAGCCAATGATGATATATGAAGTTCAGCAGATGTGTGCAAAAAGATGCTCTGTTAGGTGGTGTTGGAACGATAAGCAGCAGCTGGATGTAACCAGGACTCATAGGTGGCACAGAGAATAACCAGGTGTTTGTTTACACACAGTGAAGATGCAACATACAGTGGGGCAAAAAAGTATTTAGTCAGCCACCGATTGTGCAAGTTCCCCCACTTAAAATGATGACAGAGGTCAGTAATTTGCACCAGAGGTACACTTCAACTGTGAGAGACGGAATGTGAAAAAAAAATCCATGAATCCACATGGTAGGATTTGTAAAGAATTTATTCGTAAATCAGGGTGGAAAATAAGTATTTGGTCAATAACAAAAATACAACTCAATACTTTGTAACATAACCTTTGTTGGCAATAACAGAGGTCAAACGTTTACTATAGGTCTTTACCAGGTTTGCACACACAGTAGCTGGTATTTTGGCCCATTCCTCCATGCAGATCTTCTCGAGAGCAGTGATGTTTTGGGGCTGTCGCCGAGCAACACGGACTTTCAACTCCCGCCACAGATTTTCTATGGGGTTGAGGTCTGGAGACTGGCTAGGCCACTCCAGGACTTTCAAATGCTTCTTACGGAGCCACTCCTTTGTTGCCCGGGCGGTGTGTTTTGGATCATTGTCATGTTGGAAGACCCAGCCTCGTTTCATCTTCAAAGTTCTCACTGATGGAAGGAGGTTTTGGCTCAAAATCTCACGATACATGGCCCCATTCATTCTGTCCTTAACACGGATCAGTCGTCCTGTCCCCTTGGCAGAAAAACAGCCCCATAGCATGATGTTTCCACCCCCATGCTTCACAGTAGGTATGGTGTTCTTGGGATGCAACTCAGTATTCTTCTTCCTCCAAACACGACGAGTTGAGTTTATACCAAAAAGTTCTACTTTGGTTTCATCTGACCACATGACATTCTCCCAATCCTCTGCTGTATCATCCATGTGCTCTCTGGCAAACTTCAGACGGGCCTGGACATGCACTGGCTTCAGCAGCGGAACCCGTCTGGCACTGCGGGATTTGATTCCCTGCCGTTGTAGTGTGTTACTGATGGTGACCTTTGTTACTTTGGTCCCAGCTTTCTGCAGGTCATTCACCAGGTCCCCCCGTGTGGTTCTGGGATCTTTGCTCACCGTTCTCATGATCATTTTGACCCCACGGGATGAGATCTTGCGTGGAGCCCCAGATCGAGGGAGATTATCAGTGGTCTTGTATGTCTTCCATTTTCTTATGATTGCTCCCACAGTTGATTTTTTCACACCAAGCTGCTTGCCTATTGTAGATTCACTCTTCCCAGTCTGGTGCAGGTCTACAATACTTTTCCTGGTGTCCTTCGAAAGCTCTTTGGTCTTGGCCATGGCGGAGTTTGGAGTCTGACGGTTTGAGGCTGTGGACAGGTGTCTTTTATACAGATGATGAGTTCAAACAGGTGCCATTCATACAGGTAACGAGTGGGGGACAGAAAAGCTTCTTACAGAAGACGTTACAGGTCTGTGAGAGCCAGAGATTTTCCTTGTTTGAGGTGACCAAATACTTATTTTCCACCCTGATTTACGAATAAATTCTTTACAAATCCTACCATGTGAATTCATGGATTTTTTTTCACATTCTGTCTCTCACAGTTGAAGTGTACCTCTGGTGCAAATTACTGACCTCTGTCATCATTTTAGGTGGGGGAACTTGCACAATCGGTGGCTGACTAAATACTTTTTTGCCCCACTGTATAGATGGGAAACACATAAAAGCACCATTAGCCACTGGTTGTATGAGATTGCTAGCAGCTTCAGCGGGCCACACTTTACAGTGTGGACTTCCTGCAGACGCACCTCTAGACCCTTCTATTTAACAATGTAGGAATAGTATAACATGATTACATCTACTTTGTTATTTACGTAACCACGTAGTTTGCCAATTATTTATATCATCAACCAGGAATAGGAGAAGCATGAAAAAATCATTAAAGATAAAAAAAAATACAGCAAAAATGCACAGACAGTGACTGCAGTGGATGCTTTTCATTATTTTTTAACACTTAGCTTTACTTCTGCTCTTTGAATATTGTAACTTCACTCTCCTCTGTGGCTGGCTTGTGGACAGATCAGTTGTAGACCAGTTGTAGCTCGTATCTTTGACACTGCCCTCATCTGACCCTCTCTTCAGAAGGATGGCCAGTCTGTAGCTGCCCTTGAACTAGTAATGGACTGCCCACGCATTATAGTCCTTTCCTACTATACCTCCTCGGGCTGGTTCAGCACAGCACTGCTCGGCTCAGGTTAGGGTTTAGGTTTTTCCATTAGGTGGTAGCACTTGGTACCAGGTATTTTTTTAGTTGCCGCTCGGTCGGGTTTCCAAGTAATCTGAGGGATGCTACCGATTACCGATTGGCTAGTCAGTGGCATCACTCGATGAGCCATTAAGGCATCTCCTTCACAAAAATCAAAACCGCCTTGTTTGAAACCTGGAAATTTGGGAAATAGCTACACAAAAACCAATGTGATTCCCAAGTCTGACGAAAAGCCACAGACTGAGCAGCAGGTATACCATCGCCTTGACGTCCTCCATTGTTGTGGCGTTCATGCCGCATACAGATGACGTCACAGGACGGTTCGAGTGGGAAAGGGCTATTTGTAGTGCAGAGGTTTGCAGATCCACATCGAGCCATTGCTTTTGACAGGTTTCTTTGATCTTTCTTAGTTTTTGTGTTTCTTACTCCTCAATGTGAACTCCACTACATTTGTCATGTCTCCTGTTTCAGCCAGCGTATCGGCCAATCAGCATTCACCTCTCACCAAACAGTCAACTGTTTTTTGGACGATTCCTTGCGAGTGCATAGCCTCTGCATAGAAGAAATTCCCATAATCTTTCTCTCGGCATAGCCATGGAGCTTCACAGATGGACACCAATGTGCAAACACTAGTCCAAATTATAAAAAGCAGACACAACAAGAGGTAATCTTTCATTTAATGACTTCAGCAGGAATTTTACAATTAGAAATGGTATCTGTCGGCGTAGCTAAACCCAGTGCGGCACCGATGCCAGGCCGTCATCCACTTAACCTGAGATGCAGCTATCAACGTCATATGATATAGCAAGGATTAGATAAAACACAGGCAATCTGTGGTTAGTTATTTCCCCTTTTAGTGTTCATAAATTACCAAAGTGCAAATCAATGTGATGAGTTAGTCATGTGAGTAATGAAGAAGACTTTCATTACACGGTGCTCGCAGTGAAGGCTCCCCCCATGAGAAGAAACCGGGCAGCATTTGTTAAAATGGATTGGTGGTCTATATATAACCCTCCTGACTCAATATCGCCTCTTTATTACTCCTTAGGGTTAACTGCCTAAGGTGTTTTTTTTTTCTTTAGGAAGTATATTTGATTAATATACAACCTCTAGCGCCACAGAAAATACGATATTCACTTGAAACTAGGCTCCCGGCCCCAAAAATGTTCCCGTCTTGGAAAATCCTGGGCCTTACAGCTGAATGTCTGAAAAAATAATGTCCCAGAAACTGGAATTTGTGGAGATGGGCCCTAATGAAACAACAACAACAACAAAAGAAAAACAGCAGCATTTTTATGTTTCACAAAGACCCATTGTTCACTACAAGCGACAAAGCCCACTAATGCCTTTGATCTGGGTTCAAGTTCACAGAGGTAGAAAGTGGAAGTAGACAAAACATTAAAGTTTCCTCTTCGTTTCCTGTTTTCTACTGATTGCCTGTGTTTGTTCCTTTCAATTACGACCTCATTTCCTAATATTAACAAAGCTTCAATGCAGCACTATTTGCAATACAGATCATATTTCCCTCATCAAGGCACTTTTGCACTTGAAGCTCACCAAACATTTAACTACAGCATAAGTGATCAGATGAACTGAATGAACTGGTTTTGGTGCAAAAATCCTAATACCAAGTACGTTTGTCTTTTAGGCATTTAATTCAGTGTCACAACTGATGTTTCCTCAAAGTGAAGATATAAGAAAGCCGACATAATAGCTCATTTATGAAATGCCTTTGAACTTAACTGCACTCCCTCTCACCTGTTGAGAACACCTGGCAGTGAGTGATACAGTAAATGGGCTGTGGGAGAAAAGCTTGCCTGTCACCTTTTCTTGTTCCATATCCTCTTTCCCTACCAGGACAACCCATCAATAATTACACACAAACTCCCCCTGGCTTAAAATCTTTTATGCTCGCTCCTTCCCTTCTCACTTTCCATCTCTCCCTTTGATTTTCTCTCCTCTGCATGTCAACACAGTCAGGCACCAACAGAGCTATCCGCTGTTGCATCCTCCCTCCCTCTGCCCTGTCCCATTACAATGACAATAACAGATAAGAATATTTATTATGTTGGCTCACCACTCCCCGTTCCTCCAAACATCTCTCAGGGGAGCGGCTCCTCACTATCACCCTCAAAAGCCTCATTCAGTTAACAGACAAGAAAAAACCCACATCCACCCCTGGCCTTGATGCTTTCCTTTATCAGTCCAATGAAAGAAGAGCCAGAGCATGAAGGTGTCTCATCTCCTCTGCTCCTTTTCTTCTCTCACAGCTCTCCCTCCCCACTTTTAATTTTCATCTCTTTTTTCCTGCTCATTTCAGAAAAAAGGGGAAGGAAGAGAAGGAGGGAGGGAGGGTGAGCAAATGAGAGTGGGACGCTAGCTTGTGATAACTGCCATGCAGAATGGACATCTCCCTTGTTTATTGGCTTTTGAAATTCAATCCATTGTCTGGGACTGGAAGTGATAAAGGGAGTGGAAATACAGACGCTCTTATCATGCCAGCTCAGTGAAAGGAACTTTTTTTCTCTCCTCCAGATGCCTCCGTTTGTTGTGGGGTACGTTTGTTGTGCGCGCATCGCCACATCCGAATAATGGTGTCTGAAAAATGCATTCATTCAGCTGCTTATTTGGACCCTGCTATGCCACTTACTATTGTGCCGCATCGTTGTGTGTAGTCATCACATTTAGAGGAGGCACACAATTGAGAGTGGTCACACTTGTCTCATTGGCTTTTCCCTGGATGTGTCATATTTAAGGCTTGAAAACAGTATGTAGTACAGTCGCAGAGCATTGTGGCCATTTTGTTGACCACGCTGACCTTTCATCTCTTTTGTAGTGTGCAATTAAACGTCTGACTCATAATGTCACTGAATTCTGTGGTTTTTAGTCTGACAGTTTGGATGTTACCTTCAAAAAAAAGCATGCTGTTTCTTCACTGATCAAAGCTCGTAACATCAGAAACACATATGAGTGTGCGCAGTAACACATATTTAAAGGTAAAAAGTTTAAACTAAGCCCTGTAAGGTTTGGCTGTTGATGAATCCTTAGACTGTATATAAGAGATGGACATGAGCTGAAAAGTGAAGCCAACTTGGAAATCCTTGAAGCCTCCATTGTTTCTTATGGACAGCAGGGGGCGACACCTCTGCTTGTAAAAAGAAGTTAGATCGTAGAAGTCTATGGTACTTGATCTATGACCTCATTAAAGACTTTTAAGGTGACTTTATGCTTTCAATCTCTGCATAGATAGGACGATGGAGGGTGGTATTTTGGGGTGGTGCTTTTTTATATGTGGTGTCCTTGCTTTTTAAGGTAGACCTAAGCCTTGCTCAACATGCTTGGTTTCAAAACACTAGCATAATCAGTGTATAAGCATGGCAACTAGGTGCATGCTGCACAGTCCATGCTTAAGAATACTGTACTTATTTATTTTCTTCCTGCAATGTTCAAAGGTGTTCTCATTTAGTGTTGTTCCAGATATCATAAAAACACACCAAAGGACGCTTATTTGCAATATATATACTACTGTGATGGAAAAATAATAATTCAAGACACTGTAGTTCAACTTCAACATGGGAATATATGACTTACTTTGTTTTTTTGTTTTGCTTTTACAAGGAGTTTGGTATAAGGCTAAAAACATTTTAGCTGGGCTTAGAAAACTATTGTGGTTGGGTTTAAACAGAGCTATCCTTCATTTTTCTTTTAAACGTTTTTTTTAAGCCAATACAACCTAAGAATCTGTTAAAAATAAAACTATGATAGAGAAACTGTAACTTCCATTGAATGGGTCCCTTAGTTTAAAAATCTTGTGAGGAGGAATTTATGTTTGCAGGACTATTCATAATGCTTATAATACAGTCATAATTTGCATTTTGATCGAACTAGTTTGCTTTTCTCAGCACTTGTTTTGGATTAAAGTTTCACAAAATGAAATAAAAGCAAAAAAAAAAAAGTGAATGTATTAATCAGGATACCTGCATTTAGAGTACTTCACAGTTTGCCTCATTTGAGCTCGCTCAGACAAAAGAAAGTAAGCTAGTACGTGTGGTGCCGAGCATTGGTCTTATTAACTAGCGAGTTTCCCATCTTTCTGTTGAAAGTGTTTCCAATTTATCTAAGACAGTTATATGACCAATGTTGACCTTTTACCATAAAACCTTTGATAGTGGACAACAAGCAAAAACTACTAAAATGTATCTTTCATCTACTTGGTCATCACCAACAACTCTCTAATGGTCTTCATTCTGCAGCCACCAATAGAAGTGTAATTAAGCCTAATTAAAGCAGTAAAACATTAATAAAGAGTGGACTGTTTGAGAGGGGAAGTCAAATTGGTGGATTTGAGCCATCAGTTGTACTACAAATGTTCCTTCCTGCTGCTATCAGACACTTTAATTCATCTACTTGGGTCAGACCGACACACACCGAACCGGACTGAACCCAGCTCGCTGTACTCCATCACGTTTTGTACGCCACAACATATATTTGCACACCTGTGCACTTATAATACCTGCAATATCCCAGAAGGATTAGTGTTAATACTTGTGTCCTTTTCTCTGATTCTGATTATGACCATTAGTTTATTCACTACCTCCTAATAACGTTTTTTTTTAAGATGATTACTGATTATGTGATTGATTGGGACCAAACAACTAACCTCTTACAACCAAAAAGCCTACTGTCAAGTAAATTAAATACACATGATATTGCAATGAAAGGAGTTTGACTTAAATAGAATTAATTTCTTATTTATTATGTGTTGATTGTAAGTATTTTTTTTTTATCCACTGATATGTGAGCATAAAAAGCAAAAGAACAATACTGCACTCAATACAATAGTATGGCGCTACAGGAAATTCAAGAAGTGTATTTATATATTATACAATCAAGAACTTTGAGCTTCCAGAGGAAAGAATGTTGAAAGAAAAAAAAAAGGCGAGGTTGCCAACAGAGTTTTGTTTTAAATCAAATGGGATTTAAGATATTACCAAAGGCTTAGTTTTATTATCCACCAGCCTTCTGTGTTTCTTTTAGGAGACAATAGTGAAGTCATGTTTTCCCCTTCTCAGTGGATTTAGTCTCATATAAATAGAGTTTCTTAGAACTAATTTCTACTTTAACATTTTCTGTCAGAGTCTGGTCCTTGAAAAGCTTGATGAACCCCAGCAGGCAAAGTCATTGTTCAGTCTGATTGATAAATTCCATGTAGACCAAGACAGTGGAAAGAAGAAAAGAAGAGTATATCATGTTGACTCTTTACCTGCTTTTCTCTGGATACATTACCTTAATTAATTAACTATTTTCATAGAATAACAACAACAACAACAAAAACAAGTCTTTTCAGCGGCCACAATGGATGAAGTGATGTGACATGACAAAATATATCAGCGTAGGATCTCTCTTCACAGCGCTGCTTACCTGCTGTTCCTTCTGTGTCTGCTATGGGGCTCTGTCGCACAGGAAATCACACCCTACTTTCTCTCTCTCTCATTCACCTTTTCTTCCTCGTAGTCTTCTTCTATCTTCTCCACTCCCCTTTTCCTTTGTCACCCATCGCTCCGATCAGGCACTCCTTTTGCTTCTCCTACCCCCCCTCCCGGCTCACGTGAGTCCTTGACATGTCACACTTAACCTTACTCAAAGATCAGACTGACCAGACATCAGACTGTGAAATATGATATATGACAGGATTAATGTGAAATATTTTCAAGCTTCAATTAATCCCATAATAGTGCTTTCACATGCTGAATAAAGTATATGATTGCAGTGTTGAGGTGATCTTGAATAATAATCTCGGTAATAGCCGCTTGTGTTGCAAGCAGCATGTTGCCACACCAAGCAGGCAAATGGAAAAAAAATATGCGTGTTGATGAGCTTTTTAATTGGATGGTTGAGAAGAGATTTGTTCCAAAATCCCTTGACGCCCTTCGTGGACACAAGGTGTGATGTCACGGTACCATAGAAAATGGTACAGTGTTAAGACGACTTAAGTATTAATTACCCTATTAACTACATAGGATTCACTGACTATATCGGGTCAGCCTCTTGTGTTGAAGCAGACTGTGGAATTAAGAGAGGGTTGCATTAATCCCCTCCTATTTTCCACATCAGCTCTGGCGCATCTGAAAAACATGGTCCATTCAGGCGTTAATTACATAAAGTTCAACAATGTGTGTGTGTTTGTGTGTGTGTGTGTGTGTGTGTGTGTGTGGTGAGGGCCATTTGTTTTCTGGACGACATCAGCGGTGAAACACATTAATCAATTAGTCTTAGGTGATAAACACACGAAGTGCATCGTCACGTTTCACCTGGGATTCCCAGGTTTCAAGGTTGCTGCTGTCCACTGACAAGCACACACTCCGTATACACACACAGATCCACACGCACTGTGGTGCACACATGGAGATCTAATTAAAACCATTGTTGTGAATAGATCTGATTCTATTTCAGTGTGGTTAACAGTCCTTCATGGATAAGTAATGAGCTGGTGCCGGCAGAAGGGAAAGCACTTCAACCCTTAAACTCCTCAGCTCTGCTGCTGGACTGCAGCAAGACTCCTTCAGGGGGTTCGACTCTGATATCTACTGTATATGGCAGCGAAATAAGTGTAAATGTAATGAACTGAAATACCTTCTCCCAGGCGGCTGAGTGACCACATTTAACTTAAACTGTTAAAATTATTAAAATGTAATGCATAGATAATACTCATTACTACCATTTGTGCATTTGTGTACACAGAGTACAGTAAAGACAGAGGAAGATTTACACTAATAGGAGAGATTGTCCTCTAAATTAATTAGGTCGTCAATATTACAGACAAGTTGATTTTCCCTCCGATAAATGTGCACCTGCTGTTGCTTAAAGGTGGAAAGTGAACAGAACGTATAACACGGCCATTTAGTGCAAAGAGGAACAAATGAGTCACATTTTTAGTGCATAAACATGTATAATGAACACTTATATGATTACAATATTAAGTTTAAAGCTTTATGAACAAGCAGAAATTCTGCATAAATCAAGTATGAAACATACCGTTTTGTGAACATAAAGGGTCAATTTTGGTTTCCAAATTGATGCTACAGCATTTTGAGTTTGCTGTTATCAGCTGGAATATTCCTTTTGGTCATTTTCTATTGATTTAAGTAACAGTGTTAAGCCTAGTGTAGTAATGGGATCTAAACCAGTGAGTAAGCATGTCATTACATAGTCATACTCTGTATCTTATGAACATCCACGGTCACCACTTCATGCATAATGGACCTTCCATGACCTTCCAAGCTATATAGTTTATGTCTTAAAATATTTCCAACTATATCCATAATCACATACTGTGTATGCTACCATTGTATATAGTGTATTATCTTACTTTTTTTCATTGATTGTACTTATTTGTATTTTTGTATTTCCTTCACATATCTGTACCTGAGCTGAGGTGACGCAAAAATTTCCCCGTTGTGGGATCAATAAAGTCTTATCTTATCTTATGTCTGATTTTAGACTGATAGCTGAACCCGTTTCATCCTCAGTACTGACACTTACATTCCTATGAAATAAGTATGACTATCAGTAAAAACATTAACTTTGTTCAAGATACTTCTTATATGGAAGACGGGTGAAAAACTAATGGTTCACTATGACGTCACCACAACGCGAAATTAAAGTGTAAAAGCGCACAGCAGCTTTTTTTTTTTCACAGACACCATTTTGACATCTCACACAACGTGTGAACACACAGTGGCAAATAATTGAACGAATGAAGGCTGAATTCCATGTTTCAGTGGCCTGCTAATGTGCTGGTGCTGTCATCGTGACACTGCTAAGGCTTACTAGGAATATAACAAAGCAAGTGTTAAACTTTATTAGTACAGCCTGTGCTTTTCATACAATGGCAGATGAAAACACACACACAGAAAAACAATAGAGAGGGAGATAACAATCAGCTGTGTTCCCCCTTCAGTCTTAGAGTCTTAGAATCAGATTTAACCAGATAACACAAGTGAAAATACCTGTGTGGGTAGATCATGCAGGCTGTGGTACAACAATGATTAAAAAAAAGAATCAGTATAAGGTTTGAAACCTTTAGACAATAAACTGATCGTTGCTGCCCAAAGATCCTTTCACTGTGTGTGTTTGTTAGAAGTTAATGATACAACTGTAAAATGGAGACAGTATAAAAGAAAAGCAGGAGGGTGATTGAATGCGCCCCATTAGGGAAGAACAGAAATTTGTTATTGGTCTCGGCAACCCTGGGGATGGACTCTGCCCGGACTGATTGGAATAAATTCTCTGCCGAGCTATTGACAGCAGAGCCGTTGGAAAATAGGAAAATAAAACAGGACAATCTCTTCCTGTCTGTCTGTCTGTTAGTGGAGATAAAAAGTGTGTGACTTTGACTGTGTGTGTATGTGTGTGTGCAGTGCCTCTTCCTTTAACATATTTTCCTCTCTGTGCCTGTCGGAGCAGCGGGGCCACTTTGATCAGAGTGTTATCGGCACTGCTGCGGCCTAATCCGCGTATTTGCTCCGAGTTTTAGCTGGATCACCGCGCTCAAATCAAAGCACTACAGAGTCAGACCAGGAGAGGACAGAGACATGCGGGAACCCACACCTTCAAACACTTATAGTCACACTGTATGCACACGCACTCTCAAACACACGTACGCGCGGGACTTTGTGCTCATCGCGCTCTTTAATTGAACTCGTTTGATCAAAGTCACAAGACCATCCATGTAACACAGGCAAACACACAGCCAGCGAATAAAAAAAATCTTTTTATAAATTAAAGGCTTACTTTTTGTATAACTTCTTTTTGAACACTAACACGGAGTTAAGCTTCAACCGCAAAAATAATCTCCTCGTAACACCTCTGAAACTGTTGTTTGCCTCAAGATGAGGCTGTATCAAAAGGGGCTTTGAAAAAAAAACTGTTTTCGTCTACCTCAGATTACTAAGTACTGCTAATTACAATGCAACTGCCTCTGCAACATTAGAAGACAATCAAAAGATGATTTTGTGTATCTTCTCACACTGAACAGTTCCTATAATTTCTACTGTTTGCCTAATGACACTCAGCAGTCATTAAAACCATCACCCACCAAAGAGCACTGTGGATAATTTTGCTATGAAATAACAAAGAAGCCAAATATCTGGAGTATCAAATGATTTTTTTCCTTCGTCGTATAAAGCTCCAGTTGTTTCATTGACCATTTCGACACCTTTAAGCATTTCGCTGTTGACTATTTCACAGCTGGTGTTTAGTCATTCTTTTAGAAGCCATTAACCGGCACAACCTTGAATTAAGTTCATAACAACAAATTTAATGTTCTGACTCTCAACAGCCCAAATCTAAGTGTATGTAAAAGAAACAAAAAAGAAAGTCAAAGTGTTTTTTTTTCTAAATAGAAAAAGAAATGTAAAAGGTGATGACTTGAACGCAGCCATTTACCAAACAGCCAATAAACGCTGCAGACGTGTGACAGCTCAGATTATTATATCCAACACTTTGACTGCAAAATCATTTCTGGAATGTCCTCTGTTTAGTAGATAATCCCATACCCTTCTGTGTGACCTCCCAAAGGAAGCAATACACGCAGGGAGATAGAAAAACAAAGCAGAGAGGGAGAAAGCGGAGCTGTGAGATAATGAAATAACTTATGGAGATGTGCCTCCCTCTTGGAGTGAGCGAGCGAGTGAGAGGTATAAAAAGGGAGAGAGGTAATTGTTCTGGGCTAGCACTATTTTAAGTTCGGGTCAGACTTGGGGCAAGAGTTCTTTTTCGGGGCTTCCGACTGTTGGATGCAGATTTGCAGAGATGCTTTCCTTTTTCTGTTAAATATTACATTTGTGTAAGTGTTGCGCCTTAAAAGGTAAGTTTTATTTTAAACCCTTTGCCTTTCAAATCACTGCAACCCACAGTTTCCTGTAAGTCGTCCTCAGCAATCCCATATCAACAATATAACCCCTATTTATTTCATTCTAGTTAAATTCAGAATTCAAGGCTTTGCTTATATAGCTGAACGCTAACACCTTACCTATTCATGGTTCACTTCTCTGATCTTTTCAGCTAGGTCTTTTAGCTGTTCCCCATTCTTATTTTAAATATGGATGATGCTCCTAAACTGAGGTCTACACCTTCTGCAGCATTCCCTCCTAAGAAATGTTCAAGCTTTTGGATTTCTACTGATCTTATCAGGAAAAAAAATACAGTGAGCATTTAACAAATGGTCTTTCCTTATTAACTGCAGACAGGCAGTTTGTTTAAAAACACAGTCACTGATAATACTGATGATAATCCAACCTGTTGGTGGAAATCCCAAGTGTTCCTAGTCATGATGAGAGCAGAGCTGAAGCAAACTTTGATGCTGAGCTTTCTGATCCCCGTGAGACTCCCATGTTAATAAATGAGATCTCCTGCAAAGCAATACTGCTTTAAACCTATGTATTATGTATGAGGCAAAGGAGAACGGCGCTAAAAAGGAGGAATCATCTAGGCACACATAAGTGCCAGAATCCAATCTCAGCTCCATTAGTGCAGGACAAATCCTATACAGTGAGAAGGGTTCTCCGTATGTTTCCATGAGGGAGCTCAAGAAGCCATTATGGAAATGAAAGGGGACAAATCACATGTTACAGATCACTGGGTAAAGCAGGAACAAAATCATGGTGCGGTATACTTTGGACTCGAAGACTCAACAAAAGAGGGCTGAAACCTGCACAGTTCCCCCTGCAGACTTCTAATAAACTGTCATAGCGAGGAGAGAAATTCTATTAGTTCACATTTCTGTCATCTTGCATCTTTAAATTATGCCGTTTTGTTTTCCTGCAGATCACAGATTACATCTCCGTCGTACTTTTTCATTGTACTAAGTTTTAGCAGCATGGCATGTTATTTGATCATGTGTCAACACATTATCGTTATCTCTCTGTCTGAGCACAGAACTCATTCTAAGTACGCTCGGAGTCACAACTGCTGCAGAAGGTTACAGTGGAAGACAATTTGTCTGTGTTTTCCAATGAGTTAGCATCCCCTTTGAGTGTATGCTCCATCACTGTAGATACAGATCCTTACAAACAATCTCCCAAATGCTAATTGAGGTAATTAAAGCCGCAGCATCCAGAGGAAACAGGTGCAGGTGGTAGGCATTATTCATCTCCCCTTGCCCTTGGAGGTAACCCTCTCAATCTAGCGAGGTAAACAAGGCAGACAAGGGTGCAGTTTTCTCTGTTTTCTTTGTTAAGGTGAGTACACAAGTAGCTATATTTCCCCCTGGAGTGAGCGCCATTGCTAGTGTGTATGACAACAGCAGATAAGTAATCTCCTCAACGCCAAGAGCTCTTGAAACACAGACACATATTTTCCTTGAGCTATATGTGCAGTTACCTTTATTACGGTGCACTTCTGATCAACCTGATCGTTTTTACATCACAGGTAAGACAAATTTCAGAACCTGGCAAAGCCGCTGGCACCAGGCACATTCAGTTCCCAAGGAAACACCGTACCATAATTAATAACTGAAAAGTTGCCCCTTTGAGAGTCAAATACTTTCTTGAAAAGAAATGGGTGAGGCAATTTTTCTAGCCATCATTATAGCCCCCTGCCATAAGAATGTCCTTCAATTTGTCAAGACTTTTTTTTTTTTAAGAAATGCTAATTCCCTGAGCCTAAATGCCAGAGTTAGGTAGTGATGGCGGTAGGGGTCTGACATCATTACAGAATCCTTGTTTATATCAGACAGTGATTAGATTAATACTCATTAGAGAATATTTGTGTCTGCACCCTTCCTGTCCCCCCCAGGCAACCAGGCAACAGGAACCATGGCAATTAAAAATGGGAAACTGTCATCCTTCATCACCCCACCGATGTGTTGGCCCTTGAAATAAAAAACAAAACAAACAACTCCCCCCTCACCACCACCAAAACAACACACACACACACACACACACACACACACACACACACACACACACACACACACACTCACATATGTGTGTGTATGTTCACATGAATAGAAGAACAAGAACAAGCTCCTTCACCAAACAGCCATTAGAATATACTCAAACTCATTGACAAAAACTAAATCAGCTTCTCTCACTATTTATTTCCTAACACCACTTTTGCATCTCTGAAAAAAAGAGAGAAAAGAAAAAAGAGCCCTGCAGTCCGAAAAGATGATATTGCAGCAAAATGGGGAACTGCTACATGGCCTACAAGACTATACGTTCACAGTGCAGGCGAAAGCGCATCAATTCCGACTTTTTTGACCCTATGCGACCCATATCCGATCATGCTATGACAGTGTGAACAGCACAAATCCAATATTTTCAAATCCTATCTGGGTCACTTTCGTATGTGGTACTGAATCCGATACATATCTGATGTTTTAGAAAGCGACTGCTGTTTGAATGGTCATGTCGCATTAAAGCCGTCTTTTACGTCACTGACACAAGACAGACGCCAAATTATCAGCGCCGGAGAAGACATCGTGAACGCTTCCTGGCCATCCAGTGTAGATGTTAGTGAAACTGTTGGGAAGACAACGTGAACATTTTATTTGTACTGTATAATCTGCAGATTCTGACAGAAATCTGCAACTATCCTTTGAAGCACTGCTCCTCTCTAAAACAGCAATAAGAATAACTAGAAAGCGAAAATTTCTGAAGAAATTTTAAGTGTGCCTATGCCGCCGCTAATCAGTATAGTTTGCCATTCAAACGGCTACAGAGAGCAAAACTCAGCAGAGCAGCCATTCTCCACCATGAACTATGGTAAAACCAAACACCGCTCGCGCCTCACAGATGACATCTTACGGTTTTGTGTAAAGATGAGGTGACTTCGTACAGCCCCAATTTGTAGACGCTGTGCGCAGAGGTTCATAAGCAGACCCGACAATGTTTGCATGAACACACTTTGAAGCATTACGTTATGGACCACTTTTCACACATAGTTGCTGTACCCACACAGCCGGCTGTAGCTTTTCATCTCATAGCCCGACACATACACAAAAAAAAAAAAAAAAAAAAAAAAAAAAAAAAAGCAGAGAGAGCACAGACTTTACACCTGAGAGGCGTGATTGCAGATGCCGCTGAGGTGGGTCCACCTCCCCTGCCTGCCACACACATCAAACACGTAAAATAAATATTTATGCACTTTTCATTCACTTTTTGTTTTTTGTTATTTTTACACAGTGTTCTGAATGATTAACAATGGTCTACAGCCAATCTTGTGTATTATTATACAAACTTTGTTTGTAAGATTCAGATAACTATTTAATAAAAGCTAAATATTTTATATGAGAGTAAGAAAGAAAAGTATATCTTTGTCTCATACTCTCATCAGACAATACATGAACCTCTCAATAAACAAAATATATGCTCGGCTTAAATGACAAACCGCTATTTTACACAGTGGAACACTTATTTTTAAACAAAACCAATGCAGTTCGCCACTGACAGTGCTTACCTTTGCACATCACAGTAAACACTGAACCAAGATGGCGCCCACGCGAACGAGAAATCTGAACTACGGTGTCCTGCAGAGGACAAATGGTCAAAATTGCTAAAATTTACAACATATATGCAGCTCAACAGCGACACCTTGTGACTTATTCCAGTCACTACCTTACATATACATAACGTCTTACCTGACATTCAGTTCACCGGACACTCATACTGAATCACCAGCCCATATAAATGAAAAATAAGTCCAGCAGCCAACCAAGAGTCATCACAAAGACTAGGGGTGACACGACAGCGTGAGCGGGCCTGGGTGTCAGCCAGCCCAGCCTGGGTGTCAGCCAGCCCGACCTGGGTGGCAGCCAAGCCGCACTAGCCAGCTAGCCGGCTAGCTGCCATGCGGCGGTGAAACGAGAGCGTGAGCCGGCCTGGGTATCAGTCAGCCCGGCCTAGGTGTCAGCCAAGCCGCCCTAGCCAGCTAGCTGCCATGCGGCGCTAGCAGTAACATCGTGAGAGATATGGGACTTCTTGATAAAATATGGGACTTCTTGATAAAACGAGCAGATATTTGAAGTTTACACCCCTACATTCTCGCCTGAAAATAGGGGAGGCTGTCATAAAGTTCAAAATCAGTAACTTAGCGCGCACAGCTGTATAGAAACTCCGTCGTGCTAGCTAGCACGCAGTACAGTTATTGTAACTGTCAGCACAACGAAAATAAACTACACCTAAACTCGGTTTATATCTGACCCAAATAGAGTGCAGTTAATAACGTCTTACCTGAAATTCAGTTCACCAGCCGCCTGCTTCTCCTGCATTGGGTTTCCCTTATCCACGATTGAGCTCCGCGTTAGCCACCACCGGTCGATCGGTGTTTCTTTCCCGCATACGAGGGGAAGAGACATATACCGGTGGCTAACGCGGAGCTAGCTAGCCACCGGTATATGAACAACTCAGTTATTTTTTCCACATCGACCAGCATCATCGGCCCATATAAACGAAAAATAAGTCCAGCTAAGACAAAGACTGTTTGCGGAGCGATCGGGGGTGAAAGGAGTTAGAGACGCCTCACTGAAAGCCAAGCCTGGGTGCTTTTGAGCGAAGCGGCGCTAGCTAGCCGGCTAGCCGGCCGGCCAAACTAGCTAGCCGGCTAGCAGCAACATCGTGAGAAATCTGTTGCTAATATGGGATGTTTTGACAAAACGAGCAGATATTTGACGTTTACACACCTACATTCTCACCTGAAAACCGGTCGATCGGCGGCCGCCTCACATGTTTCTTTCCCCACATATGAGGGGAAAGAGACACATACCGGTGGCTAGCTAGCTCCGCGTTAGCCACCACCAAACAACTCAGTTAGTTTTTCATCATCGGCCCATATAAACGAAAAATAAGTCCAGTGTGAAACAGTCGCTTGGCGAGCGATCGGGTGGTTTAGCGAGTGTCAGCCTCTTAAGTTTAAGACAAGCCCGGCTGCTTTTTAAGCGACGCGGCGCTAGCTACCCAGCTAGCGTCAGTACACAGGAACTACTTCCGGTAGTTATACAAAATAAAAGCGTCCACAGGGACACAGCGGCCGCCTCGCATTACTCCCGACATACCACTAGAGTGAGCCAGCACACCACAAATGAAGTTTTCTTGTTCTCCATTCATTTCAATGGGAAAAAACTTGCATTAAAATATTCATATTTAAAAAACTATAGAAGTAATAAACACCAAAAGTCATAGCAACTCATTCCAGCTCCAGCCGCACACAATGATATATCATATGTAAACCTTGTCTCAAAACTGTGGGGCGAGTTAAGGTCCAAAATTTCAGGCGGAAAAAGAATAATAATAATAATAATAACTAGAAAGCGAAAATTTCTGAAGAAATTTTAAGTGTGCCTATGCCGCCGCTAATCAGTATAGTTTGCCATTCAAACAGCTACAGAGAGCAAAACTCAGCAGAGCAGCCATTCTCCACCATGAACTATGGTAAAACCAAACACCGCTTGCGCCTCACAGATGACAGCTTACAGTTTTGTGTAAAGATGAGGTGACTTCGTACAGCCCCAATTTGTAGACGCTGTGCGCAGAGGTTCATAAGCAGACCCAACAATGTTTGCATGAACACACTTTGAAGCATTACGTTATGGACCACTTTTCACACATAGTTGCTGTACCTACACAGCCGGCTGTAGCTTTTCATCTCATAGCCCGACACATACACCAAAAAAAAAAAAAAAAAAAAGCAGAGAGAGCACAGACTTTACACCTGAGAGGCGTGATTGCAGATGCCGCTGAGGTGGGTCCACCTCCCCTGCAGCGGCACTGCAGACCACGCCCTGCCACACACATCAAACACGTAAAATAAATATTTATGCACTTTTCATTCACTTTGTTTTTTGTTATTTTTACAGAGTGTTCTGAATGATTAACAATGGTCTACAGCCAATCTTGTGTATTATTATACAAACTTTGGTTGTAAGATTCAGATAACTATTTAATAAAAGCTAAATATTTTATATGAGAGTAAGAAAGAAAAGTATATCTTTGTCTCATACTCTCATCAGACAATATATGAACCTCTCAATAAACAAAATATATGCTCAGCTTAAATGACAAACCGCTATTTTACACAGTGGAACACTTATTTTTAAACAAAACCAATGCAGTTCGCCACTGACAGTGCTTACCTTTGCACATCACAGTAAACACTGAACTACGGTGTCCTGCAGAGGACAAATGGTCAAAATTGCTAAAATTTACAACATATATGCAGCTCAACAGCGACACCTTGTGACTTATTCCAGTCACTACCTTACATATACATAACGTCTTACCTGACATTCAGTTCACCGGACACTCATACTGAATCACCAGCCCATATAAATGAAAAATAAGTCCAGCAGCCAACCAAGAGTCATCACGAAAGACTAGGGGTGACACGACAGCGTGAGCGGGCCTGGGTGTCAGCCAGCCCAGCCTGGGTGGCAGCCAAGCCGCCCTAGCCAGCTAGCCGCCATGCGGCGGTGAAACGAGAGCGTGAGCCGGCCTGGGTATCAGTCAGCCCGGCCTAGGTGTCAGCCAAGCCGCCCTAGCCAGCTAGCTGCCATGCGGCGCTAGCAGTAACATCGTGAGAGATATGGGACTTCTTGATAAAATATGGGACTTCTTGATAAAACGAGCAGATATTTGAAGTTTACACCCCTACATTCTCGCCTGAAAATAGGGGAGGCTGTCATAAAGTTCAAAATCAGTAACTTAGCGCGCACAGCTGTATAGAAACTCCGTCGTGCTAGCTAGCACGCAGTACAGTTATTGTAACTGTCAGCACAACGAAAATAAACTACACCTAAACTCGGTTTATATCTGACCCAAATAGAGTGCAGTTAATAACGTCTTACCTGAAATTCAGTTCACCAGCCGCCTGCTTCTCCTGCATTGGGTTTCCCTTATCCACGATTGAGCTCCGCGTTAGCCACCACCGGTCGATCGGTGTTTCTTTCCCGCATACGAGGGGAAGAGACATATACCGGTGGCTAACGCGGAGCTAGCTAGCCACCGGTATATGAACAACTCAGTTATTTTTTCCACATCGACCAGCATCATCGGCCCATATAAACGAAAAATAAGTCCAGCTAAGACAAAGACTGTTTGCGGAGCGATCGGGGGTGAAAGGAGTTAGAGACGCCTCACTGAAAGCCAAGCCTGGGTGCTTTTGAGCGAAGCGGCGCTAGCTAGCCGAGCTAGCTAGCCGGCCGGCCAAACTAGCTAGCCGGCTAGCAGCAACATCGTGAGAAATCTGTTGCTAATATGGGATGTTTTGACAAAACGAGCAGATATTTGACGTTTACACACCTACATTCTCACCTGAAAACCGGTCGATCGGCGGCCGCCTCACATGTTTCTTTCCCCACATATGAGGGGAAAGAGACACATACCGGTGGCTAGCTAGCTCCGCGTTAGCCACCACCAAACAACTCAGTTAGTTTTTCCTCATCGACCAGCATCATCGGCCCATATAAACGAAAAATAAGTCCAGTGTGAAACAGTCGCTTGGCGAGCGATCGGGTGGTTTAGCGAGTGTCAGCCTCTTAAGTTTAAGACAAGCCCGGCTGCTTTTTAAGCGACGCGGCGCTAGCTACCCAGCTAGCGTCAGTACACAGGAACTACTTCCGGTAGTTATACAAAATAAAAGCGTCCACAGGGACACAGCGGCCGCCTCGCATTACTCCCGACATACCACTAGAGTGAGCCAGCACACCACAAATGAAGTTTTCTTGTTCTCCATTCATTTCAATGGGAAAAAACTTGCATTAAAATATTCATATTTAAAAAACTATAGAAGTAATAAACACCAAAAGTCATAGCAACTCATTCCAGCTCCAGCCGCACACAATGATATATCATATGTGAACCTTGTCTCAAAACTGTGGGGCGAGTTAAGGTCCAAAATTTCAGGCGGAAAAAGAATAATAATAATAATAATAATAATAATAATAAATCCGAGCAATAGTAATAAGTGTGCCTTCGCATAGGCACACTTAATAAATCCGAGCAATAGTAATAAGTGTGCCTTCGCATAGGCACACTTAATTATTAGGCCGTTTGTAAATAACAAAATAACTTTATAACTTAAAGCAAAATTGGGAAACGTAGAGTCCGAAACAAGTCTTTATATTAAGGGCCATAAGTCAAACAAAACTGGTTGGTCTGGGTCTAAACAGAGCGTGTTGTGTGTGACGTCTTCTTTTGCGCTTTGAGGGTTCACACTAGAGCGCGTTTGCGGCACATTTTATTTGTAGTGTGAACAAGCAGACAAAAAAATCAGATTTGATCAAAAAATCGGTATTGAGCATTAAGACCTTCAGTGTGAACGTAGCCTATTAGACTCGCGAATAATTGTAATAATCATGCTTGTTACAATTTCATCAGCCTGGTGTTGTATGCAGTGATAGTGAAGAATTCAACAAGCATTTATTTCCTTTCTGTGCCACTTTGTCAATGCAAAGTTTTTTTTTCTCCCTTGGCACGAAGAAGCTTTTCATTTCCTGCATTCACACCCTCTTCCGAAATCCATATTGCTATCATTTCGATTAAGATTTAAAAAACGAAGCTAATTTAAATTTTGTCACAGTTCCCTTTTGCTTTTGGGTGTTTTTTTGTGTGTGCTTCTTTTGGGGAGGGGGGCGGGGGTTCATGGTCGAATGCCAGGCAAATAAATGAGATGCACAGTTTTAAAATACACTTCTCGATTTAGATAAAATCTAAGCGTTAAGAGGGTTATGAACGCAGAACGCCACAGTAACATGAACATTAAGTTTACCATGTGCCTTATAAAGCATTGGTAAAAATGTAAATTGACAAAGAAACTAGGAATGCTCCCTGTGTGCTTTTGATCCCGATCATGTCCTTTTTTCCATCTCTTGCAACACATGAAAAAATAATGATCTTGATGACCGCAGCACATTTAGGGCTTGGAAAGTCACCACTGCCTCCACTGTGCCATTGCTAACTCTATCATTATAATTGAATATATTCAGGCCACTTTCTGAATCATTTTAGCCGGCTTTTGGTGCTCTATTAGGTATGGGTTATGATCATTAGGATAAAAGGAGGTTACTTTAACATGCCTGTGTTCAGAGTGTTTGACCTAAAGGGACAGACTTCAGAGAATTGGGCTCATCAGAGACTGAGGAAAAGTGAAAGTACTCAATCTGAGGCGACTTTAATTATGCCTGTCGTAAAGCCCCCACCTCCCCTTGCTATGAAGGAGACCAAACTCTGATCTCATCTGTCTGGAAAAGAGTTTCTCAGATGTTTGTCGTGAGATGGCTGCTGGCTGCTGCTTTCTGTGAGCATGTGAATCAGCCAGTGTGCTTGTCTCCCATTCTGTCTGTCACTCTCCAATCTCTGCCTAATTATCCAACGTACCAGGATCTCTGCTGTGCATTCCCCTCTATTTTTTCCCTCTCTTCATGCACTCATTCCACCACAAAGTTTCTGTAACTGGAAAAATGTTCAGTAACACTTTATAGCATGGCTCGTGACTAAGGGTGCAACTCCTCTGTAATTAAGTGGAATTTCAATGTAATTTATTTGAAAATCGCAATGTAATTATATTTATCTACAAAAACGTGAAGGCACCCTAGAATACAGAATACATAATTTCAGCCACTCCATAATATGACCAATAATAAGATATGATTGTTTTTGAATTTTTCCAATGTACATCTTTAAACTTCAGAAATTTAACTTATTGATTTAACACCTGCTCAAACAGTGAGGCCAGTGATAAATGGAATGACTTTAGGGTTTTAATCAAAGACTGTCAAAGTCATTTTGCCTAACAGCTTACATTACAAACGTACAGCAGTTTTTTGTTGTCATATGGTAAAGTGCTGTTGTTAGAGTCTCTTGGATCAATATGCTCTTAACGCCATATCTATTTTCACCCGAGAGCAGGGTGGGGCGGTGGAGGTGGTGATGCAGGATTAAGGGAGGTGTTCCTGAAGTAGTAAAGGCCAAAAAGACATTTGTGGATAGCTGTGTGACTTCTAAATCCATCCATCCATCCATCAACTTTCTACTGCTTATCCTGGGCCGGGTCGCAGGAGCAGCAGCCTAAGCAGAAAAGCCCAGACCTCCCTTTCCCTGGCCACTTCCTTCAGCTGGAAGTCATCACCCTATCTCCAAGGGAGAGGATAGCCACCCTTTGGAGAAACCGCTTGTATCCACGATCGTGTTCTTTTGGCCGCTACCCAAAGCTCGTGATCACAGGTGAGAGGGATTATGTAGATTGACCAGTAAAGAGCTTTACTTTTACACTCAGCTCTCTCTTTACCAGGATGAACCGGTACAGCGTCTGCATCACTGCAGCTGCAGCACCAATCTGTCTGTCAATCTCCTGCTTCCCTCACTCATGAACAAGACAACAAGATACTTAAATTCCTCTACTTGGGGCAGTAACTCGTCCGTGACCTAGAGTGGGCACTGCACCCTTTTCCGGCTGAGGACCATGGCCGAAGACTTAATAATAATAATAATAATAATGTACACTTTTATTGATCCCCGTGGGGAAATTCTTCTCTGCATTTAACCCATTCACTCAGTGAAGCAGTGGGCAGCCACCAGTGCAGCGCCCGGGGAGCAGCGTGTGGGGATGGTACCTTGCTCAAGGGTACCTCAGGGTAGCCGTTCAGGGGATTGGAGGTGCTGATTCTCATTCTCAGTGTGAGCTGGAGGCTACCACATCCAAGTCGCCTTCTGCTTGGCCTGTGGGCATATATCAGCTGCCTCCGAAGTCCCACAGGCTAATCAAGCCTGATAGGACTCCTTCTTCAGCCTGATGGTTCCCTGCACCTCCGGTGTCCACCATCTGCTTGAGGGGAATGTTGAAGCTCTGCTGGAGGTGAGAGTTGAAGAGGTGGGAGTTGAAGATCTTTGCCAGGCATTCCCAGCACACCCTCACAATACGTTTAGGTGCCCCAGGTCTGTCCAGCCTCCTCCCCCGCCACCTGATCCAACCCACCACCAGGTGGTAATCACTTGGCAGCTCAGAACCTCTCTTCACCCGAGTATCCAGAACACAGATATGATGATATGATTACAAAATCACTCATTGACCTGTGGCCTACTTATGTTATGTTCAAACATGGTGTTTGTTATGGACAAATTGCAGCTTGTGGCTGTTACAGAAGTCCAGTAACAGAACACCGCTCGGGTTCTGAGCTAGCAGGCACTTCCTCCCAATCACATCCCCCTATAGTCTCACTGTCATTGCCCACTTGATCTTGGGGCGATCGTGGCTCAATAGTTGGCCGTTCGTCTTGTAATCGGCAGGTTGCGGTTCGGGCCACGGCTTGGACAGTCTCGATTGTTGCGTTCTTGGGCAAGACACTTCACCCGTTGCCTACTGGTGGTGGTCAGAGGGCCCGGTGGCGCCAGTGTCCGGCAGCCTTGCCTCTGTCAGTGCGTCCTAGGGCAGCTGTGGCTACAATGTAGCTTGCCATCACCAGTGTGTGACTGGGCGGATGACTGATGTGTAAAGCGCTTTACTAATCCTTAGGGACAGGTCATTTACCATTTACCAATGAAGACTCCCAGTAAGGCGACAGAATCCCCACGTAGAGCACCCTTAAGCACCCCACCCAGGGACTCCAAGAAGGCCCGGTACTTTAAACTGTCATTGGCGCATCAGTGCAGACGACAGTCAGGACCCATTCCCTGACCCGAAGACGCAAGGAACAACCCCTCTTGTTTGCCCACTGCCTCACACCAGGGGCAACTTCTAAATCCCAAAAGGTAAAGACTGAACATCATTACTCAAACATACCACAGATATAGGTTCAATCAGAATGCAAGGCGTGGTTGCTGAAGCTAAGCTTCATCCCTATTTCCAACAGTGAATTATGCTGAAATTAAAGAGGCTCAGGCTGTTAATGCTAAGTGATGCCCTTTGGTTTTGGGTTAAGACCTACCCCACATTCTCTCAAACAACAAAAAAGCAGACAAACAAACAAACAAACAACTATTTAACTGGCAAAACTCAAGAAATGTCAGTGCTGGTCAATTTGGACGTAAGTAGTGGCCTGACCCATGGCGTACTTGTTTTTTTAAGGTGTCAAAGAGTGGATCGTAGAAGCATTGCCACTTCACTTTAATTTCAAATAAAAAAAATTACTTTATCTTCTCTTTGCTCAAACCCCCCTTTTTATGCAAACAGAAGCACAAAAGAGCAATTCTTGTGGCCAATTAGCAGAGGTGCACATCAGCCCACAACCTCACTAAAAGCCCCTTTAAATTGTGTTTTGTTTGGTTCTTTTTTCCCAATTTTAACAACCACTATTTCTTATTTAGTATAGATTAAAAGCCCCTGCTGATGTGCTGGTGTTTTTTTTTCTCTTGTCTGATTTTCCTATCATTTTAAAATCTTGCCAGTGGTACCGTGTACAGCAGCCTTGGATTCCTTAATGACATACATTCCTTGCCACCAGCATTACCTTAGTCTCTGATAAAGTTACTACAGTGTAGAAGGTAAAGTTTAGAGGGCACATTTGAATTGGACTTGTCTTATCAGAGCAGCAGACATAAGGCGGCGATAGGGATCTTGATACCAACTCTGAGGTTGGTCCACTGGGCATAACACGGCCTTCCTCCTGCTTCAACAGATATAATTAGCTTTGAGTTGGGAATGAAATTGTGTTCTTTTTTAGGTCTTTCCTTTTGTGTCCTTTCCCTTCTCTTATTCCCATCCCTTTCCTCTGCACTTTTTCCACTGAATTGCTGCCAAGCCCTGTTTGCCTTGGTAATTAGGAGCCAGCGCTGGCTTTCACGACTCCATTATGAAAACAGCAAACGGTCCAGTGGTTTATTGATAAAGCATTACACTCTGCTGCAATACTGTATGGCGATGTACAAGGAGCCTGCAGCCTTTTCAGGTGGACCACCATACAACCTCGCTCACTGCCAGATGAAATATCATAATGCTATAATAGCCCTATCACATACTCCATATAATACAAGACTGAAATGTCGGAATACAGCACACTGGCGGTATTAGTAAAATTTAATGCAAAAATCCCCCCCAACAGCAACAACCTGAGTTGTGCCATGCTCTGTCAAATGGAGAAAATGACCACAGAAAAAAAATATAGCCAATCTAATCTGCAGCAGGCAGAGACAGTCGAAAAGGTAATTTCGCTCAGCAATATGTGAGGACAGCTATTTAAATGTGTTGTTGGTGCTCCAATCAGGTTTCCTGGGGTGCTGTGATATTTAAAAGTGACACGGGTGACCCTCCACATTTGCGAGGTGTCATCATGCATCAATCGGCAAAGTGTATATCAAAGCTGCCCGTAATGGTGTGTGCATTGGGATTTATATTTCCAATTAAATCTGCAAATTATATGATTATCCTCTGCACCGTGCCGAGGCCATTTTGGAAACGGATTGTGCTGTTCATTTTGTTTTTCCACAAAGATAATAGTGCCAGTGGCAAACCTGCTTATGCAGTAAGAATATTAATGTCCGTGGCCTTGTCACACACCTACACGTGTCTCCAAGATCATACGCACACATGCAATGATACACACAACCCGCTGCTACTCCTGCAGAAACACACAGACGTTCGCTTGTGATGAACTAACGCTTCGGTGTTCTCTCTATTTTTCTGTCACTCAACCTAAGTATGTAAGTCCTTATTAGCTGAGATCCAGCACCTGCTGCAGACTTTAATTGCCTGTGAAAATGATATCAGGCCAAGGATCTGCCTGATAAACCTACACGTCGATCTGTCAGACACACAGAACACTGAGACCTTCCTGATGGCCGATACGAGTCTCAAAAACAAACGCACACATGTAGACAAGCTCTTCCTCTCTCTCCCTCTCTCTCTCACACACACACACATGCAAAAACACCAGCACTCACTGAAAGTGAATTATTGATTTGAACATGTCAGCTAAAAGACAGCGCAGACCGCCACTGTGGAAAAAGGAAGGATATTTTGCTATTGCTTTGCTATGCTTGACTGCCAAGACAGTGTTCGCCAGAAAGTTTCCACTTTCTCACTGTTTACAGAGCAATGCCTAACAATGCCTACAAGACAGAGAAAGGAATTGCAAGAGTTTAAAGACGCTGGGTGAGTTGTACAATCATGAAGGAGAAGGGATATCGAAAGACGCTGGAGACTGTGGGAGAAATGTAGACTGGAGAGGAAGAAGAGAAGTGAGAAGGAGAATGACAGAGTGAGAACTTTTCCTCACGAGCTATTTGTATATGTATCTCTGGGGTGCCATTTTAGCTTCCACTTCTTTCTTCTTTTTTTTTTTTTAGCTTGAGTTAAATACTGTTGGAGTTTTTACCGATTTGCTGTTGACTCTGCCTTTCATTACTTTTCAGACTTGCACAGTACAAGCAATAATAGTTATGGCTGTAATTTTGCAAGGGGTGCCAAAATGCATTAAATTCAAAATCCTAAAATGTACTTTTACGTTGGTGTTGCAGTGATTTGCACGTTGTCTCCTGGGATTTGAGCTTCCTTCCACAGTCCAGAGACATAAATGTTAGATTAACTGGTGAGTCTGAATGGGCTACTATGGGCAGCTGTGGCTTAGAGTGGGTTGTCTGCTAAATAGAAGGTTGTTGGTTCAATCAATAACCTTGTGGAAAATGCCAAACCCAGAGTTGCCTCTGAGGAATCCATCAGCGCATGAGTGTGTAGATTTTGGGCTAAGATTGGTAACGTGTTCAGGGTGTACCCTGCCTCTCACAGGTTGGTCAACTGGGATAGACTCCAGCTTATCAGAAGACAATGAATGGATGGAGCAGTGTTTGAGGCATGGAAAATGGATACAGCACAGTCCCTCAGACCTGTGCTCAAAAGTTGAATATTTACTCTCCATAAAGTCTTTGACATGAGATCAGGATGCAAATATCTGTTCTGTAACTGCTAAAAGCTAAACTCTGTAGCTTGGCACTAACTTTGTCTCCTGTCGAGCAGTTAGTATAAAGTTTGTTTTTAATTGGATTTTTTGCTTGCTGCAACCAAAAGCAACACTTGAGCTGTGAGAAATTGTGGGAAAGAGCCAAAACAATACCTGGGGTCAGGCATTCTCCACAGAGGTGAAGGGAACCGCAGAGCTGGGTGATCTTTCTTTTTTGTCATTAGCGTCATTATTATTTTTACCATACAGGGAGCCATTTGACCTACTGTTAGAAAAAAAAAGTTCATTAGTGCGGTTTTAATCTGATCATCTACACAAAACTCTGTGGAGTCATTTATCTTTAAAGAGCTGAGTCACTTCGCCACTTGCATAGTAAACATGTAGTTGCACACAGAATCCAAAGTGCGCTTGCTGAAGTCTCACACTGATTCTGAAGTGAAAAGACTCGTTCAGAACCACCTTTTTTTTTTGGAGAACATCTCAACACTTCTTGTTTATGCAACAGAAGTGATTTGTCAAGTAAAAGATTTGAATGTGTGTGCATGAGAATAGAGGAGAGAAACAGCTTGCCATCCTTCATGATGATAATCTCCTCTCCTCTGTGCTAATGCACATCTCAATATCCCAGGCAACACAAGTGAGATTGTAGTTTATGACAAGTATGGATTGCATAACAGACGCTGTCTAATCCTCACCCTGCAGGCTCGCGAGCATGTCTCCCTTTTACCAAAATGTTCTCTGGTGAAAGATGTCATTACCAATTCTCTCCTGGGTTTAGTGGATTTATGCTGATTTCCATGGCTACAAATTAGTGATAAATGGGAGAAAAAATGAAGTAGAGAAAGCAGAGGGGAAATGGTTTGATGCAATGGGGGTATGTTGATATGTGGTGCTTATTCATTCATTATTCAAGCAGCCTTGTGTCCCTCTCATTTCTGAATGTGATAAACTTAATATTTTTGCCATTCTTGCATTGATGTCAGGGAACATGCAGTCTCACATTTTACAAGGATTTGTTGCTCACACAACTCAGGATCTGAGATGAAATAATGATGAAAATGTTAAATGTTAACTTTTAGCTTTAAATGTATTTGAGCGTGGTCACAGCTGCATAAGGTGAAACCTATTTAATTTAACCCTTTTAGCCTGGGAGGAATATACAGTAAAATTTAAATTTGGCACATCAGATTCACATAAATGCAATTGAATGAAACCTGAAAGTCACTTTAATGCCTTACTTATCAACAGTTTACTGGCACTCTCGGACAGAAAGTCATTTGCAAGGTCACCAAAGTTATAATGCAAAAAAATTCTAATATTCTTACGAACGCTGCAATGAGAGAATAGGACCTGCAGCTCACCATAAATGCTTTTCTTTGATTTTGAATTTAAAATTAGGTCCCAGCAGATATGTGAGAGCTATTTTTACTTTAATTTAAGTGCACAAATGAGTGGTTTGCTCCCTTCTAATTATTAAGCCACGTCCCCTTCCTTGAGTCTATTTCCATTAGAATAGCTTTAAGTCATGTGAACGAGATAAATAAGTACATTCACATTGATTATATTAATTGAAATGCTTATTTATATAGAGTTAAATGTACCATCCAGTGTAAAGCTAATTAACGTGCTACATCTCATTTACTTTAGCCATACAAAAACTGGGATGCAAAACTGACAGGGGCTTTGTGTAGGACTATTTCTTTAGGTGGTCAGTGACTTTGTGGAGTCTTAAGTCACAGTGATGTTGCTAGGCAACAAAGAAATATTTCTGGACAAAGATTGGCAGGGGAAAGTTTTCCCATCTGTTATAAATGTTATCAGCTGATTAAATAGCTGCTATCAGTTGTTATCACTCCTATAGATACTGCCAGCAAGCAGCCTCCTCTACCAGCTGGTTTGCTTAGTACATCACCTCATATAATCACGGTGCCGATGCCTTGCTGAAAAGACATATAGGAGGAGTGCTTTGAAAGTGCATCAAAAGTCTGCATAGGGAGCTCGAAGGGAATGCCAGTGGCATAAATCAAAGGACTTTCACCCAGGAGACTTGAGTATGTGGTGTTTGAATTTAAATGTTGTTTTGACCTGCTGTTTACTTTCATTTTCACTTCATATTTGGTTAGTTTTGGGCAGTAAACCAACATGATAAGGACGAGGAAAACATCATGGCTTAAGTTAAAATATAGCCTTTTACAATCAAAGCCATGTTCGAACTCTCTGCATGCTATGAAGGGCTGAGTACAAGCACAAAGGTGTAAAAGGTTACATTTTGATTTTATTTATTCAGAATAAATATTATGAAGGTTTCTAGACAGGTAGCTACTCAACATAAGGTCAGCTAAATATGAACACAACTAAAGTTAACTAAACTAAAGTTTTCATAGCCATTCCATACAGCCATCCATACATCCAAATGTTGAATTGTTTTCTTCCTGTTATTCATTTTAGTGTCATGGGGAGCTGGAGCCTGTCCCAGCTGTCATAGAATGAAAGGCGGGATACACTTTGTTGTTGGTTTGCAGCATTGCTAACACAGAGACACAGACCACTCACCTCACACCTAGGGCCTAATTAGAATCACAGTTTAACCTAACATGCATGTCTCTGGACTGTGGGAAGGAAGCCAGAGTACTCAGAGAGAACACATGCAGGCGCAGGGAGAATATGCAAACACTTAAAGAGGGCCCAGCCGGTTGAGTTGAGCCCGAGTTGAGCCTTTTGTATGTTTGCAATAACTATAAATCTGGAAAAAAATCAAAACAAACCCAACAACCCCAAAACGAAAAACTCACCAACCTAAAACAGGATTTTTTTCACAAATATCACATTTCAAGAACAAAGTACCGTATTTCCCGGACTACAAAGCGCACCTGAATATTAGCCGCAAAAGCTAAAATCAGGGGAAAATCCTGTTTTGTACATACATTAGCCGCACCTGACTAAAAGCCGCAGGTGTTTCAATGTTGACTTATCATATGTAAGAGAATATGCACAAAGGGAATTGTCAGGAAAGAGATGGCTGTTTGGAGACACACCCCTTTTATTAATATTTTGAAAAACAAGTTATGGGTACATATTTGCACATGTAGTACATAACAGTAACCTACAGCACACCAGAAAAATAGATTCGGACTACCTTTTAGGCTCAGGTGCAGTGACACGGAGAAGAAAAGTCAGTCATTCACCATCTTTCTCTTCTTCCTGCGCTCTAAAACCACCAAAGTCCTCTTCTCCAATGTCGGAAACGAACAGGCTCAGGATGGCTTCGTCATCCACTCTCCGCTTCTCTCCTTCGTTGTCACTTTCAAAACCAAAGAAATCCTCGTTGTCAGTGTCAGAGTCGAACACCCTCAGAAGGGCCGTGGCGGTGTCCTCCTCTCCATCATGCAGCAGTCCAGCCCTTCAAAATCCGTTGGTGATCGTGGATGTTTTCGCACTTTTCCACGCTGTCAGAATCCACCGGTGGAGTTGGGCATAACTTGCTTTTCGCAAGTTTATCGCCGCTCGTCATCCACGCCTCCCGCTGAATGCGTAGCGTTACTTTGAAGTTTGTTTTTCGCGCTACTTCGTACGGCACTACGTTGCCTGGCGGACGGACATGTGACTAACATACCACTCTTGAACCTCGATCCTTCCGCCAGGCAACGTAGTGCCGTACAACAGCGGAACAAACAAAACAAATCGTCTTACGATATCACAAAAATCATGGACAATCCATAGAAAAGCCGCACCTGACTAAAAGCCGCAGGGTTCAAAGCTTGTGCAAAAAGTAGCGGCTTATAGCCCGACAATTACGGTACTTTCATCCAGCTAAGCAGCTTTTTTGGCGCTCGGGGAAAACACAACAGGTAAATATTGTTATTGCAATTTAAAGAATCATAAAGGTGGAATTGTTAACTAATGAGCACACTAATGCTTCCTTCACTAGGAAAATTGGCAAAAATCAAACCGACTCCCAACAATACTGGAACATTAATTACAAACTTGAATTTTCTACCATTTTCAGTACTGTAACTCAATTTTCATGTACATCTCTCTGTCCTCTCTTGTCCATCTTCAGCTGGTCCAGAATGCAGCAGCTAGGCTGCTAACAAACACTAACCAGTGCTCACACATCACACCTACTCTCTTTCTTTTCTCCGGCTTCCAGTAAAATACAGAATTAATTTTAAAAAAGGACAAATAACATATGAAACCCTACATGGCGAGGCTCCTGCATATATTGTATAGCTGAGATCTTATAACAACAGCCAGCCGCTCCGTTCATCTGATCATGAGCTGATCAGTTCATCCCTGTTTTGACTGTTATGTTAAATCCTAAACTATTTGTTTTTTATGTTAGCTTTTCCTAAACCTTTTGTCCATTATTTTTTAGCTGCCCTTGCTTCTTCTGATGCAGATATGGAAGTGTGTATGAGGAATAAATGTTAGAAATGCTAATGTTGTATGTCTGACTGTGTGATTGGGCGTGTGCACTTATCTTTAATGTGTTTTTAAAAGTGCTATACAAAAAAAAATATATTATTCTCTTTGTTACTAAATAACTATCATCAAATTTCTGATTGATGGCTCAGAGTTTCCTAAAATATTAGATTTGGAATTAGTTTATTACTACAGCTGTTTCCTAGGGCTGGAAAAGTGCTTTTGTAGCCTGTTCCCTTTGAGCTCAGAGTCCAGTGTGTTTGGGCAGGCGATGTCAGGTATGTGAAGTCAAAATAATTTTACTTCAGTGCCAAGTGCTGAGAGCACATGCTATTCAAACACGTTCCCTTCAATACCTCCAAGGAAACATCTTTGAAAAGTGTTTTGCAGAAAATATATCGCTGTGGACTTCGCATTTAGAACTAACCCTTGCAAGTTGTGCTTGGCCCCGCTGTGAGTGAAAGGCAGTTACAGCCTTGCACAGAACTTCCAATCTTGAATAGGGATTAGTCTATGTGGCGTCTAGGTAGATATTTAGCTCGATCTGTCAAGGCAGGGCAGGGCTTTTATCTCAGACAGCACATCTTTGCAATATAATGCTTGCACTTTAATAGTCCTCACTTGTTTTGAATTTGTACAACTGGAAAGCAAACTACAGTAGTAATATCTTGGGTCATTTTAGGTGAAGCCACAGTCATTTTTTCTTTATCTAAATCTCTCATATAGATAATCTAACTGTCCCAACTCAGAGCTGAATAGGAGGACTCAGATTGTACAAAATGATAAAACTCAAGGGAGGAGAGGTTTGGAGTGAGAAATACAGGGGGCAGGTGGTGCACTGGAGACTTGATAGATTCAATTTTATGGCTAAGCGGAATTTAAAATTCATCACATAGCCTATGGTGTAGAGATCACAGCAAACCTGCCTTCTGTACCGTTTTCTTCTGATGTGAACGGGTAGCAGAGGAAAAAAAGCCTGATGGCATACAGGAAAAATAAGTACATTTACAGCAGGAAATTACACACGCTTGGTCGTGGCGTTAAAGGATTAGGATCTGTAGATGAACGTACCGACTGGATTAGTGCTCTTGTTGCCAGTGGCTGCATCTGACTTCTAATCTGTAGCTTTTGTGAAAAAGGGAGCAGAATCACACAAAAACATCAGGGCAGGGCAGTCGTGCCTTAGATTCCATCACAGTGTTCAAAACATGACTCTGTGATTAAGCTGTCGTGGAGAATACTGTTGTATCAGCCCAACACTCTGCCAGAGGCAGGGTACACCCTGGACAGGTCACCAGTCTATCACAGGGCTAACACACACAGACAGACAGACAGACAGACAACCACTGAACAATATATATACATTTGCAATTTGATCTCCAATCAATCAGCGGCTGTTTCTGGGTTGATCTTGTGTGCATGTGATAGATTGCTTACTGTCGTGCAAACATCATTCAGCAGAAAGAAGCCGCTGAAAATGTCACCCAGCGATTTTCCCCCGCCGCCGTTTCACTTCATCTCCATCTCAACCTGTTGGCGCGACTTCTGTCCTCCCGCCCTTTGCAGCCATGGAGATTGAGGTGTGTAATTAAAAATATCTCCCCCTCCTCTGGCTCTCTCCTTACTGCTGTCAATTAGCAGCTGTTGGATCTGTCTGCACTGATGTCGAGTGTTGCAGGCTGTAATGCCATACGTTGTATGCTTGCTCTTGTGTGTATTTTTACATGCACGTGACAGAGAACGTGAGGATCTGGAAAAAGCAGAGTGATAGACCGTCGCTTTGTACTGAGTGCAAGTTACGTGACCCTAAGTCTGCTATCCTTCATTCAGATTACAGCTTATTTATTTTTTGGGGGATTTCTTTCAGCAGTCTTTATATGCTGTATATTTAATTAGTGGGAAGCTACCAGTGCTCTTTGTTAAGACAAAGTAAAGCAACAACATGTCCAGATTACCCCCTGTGCATTGTGAAGAAGAAAGAATTAGTATATTGCCTGCATTTATTATACATTATCACCTGGATCAGGGATGTCATTTTTCACTGTGGCACAGCTTTCGTTGTGATTAAAAATTCTCTTTCTGTTTAAATAACCCCTTGTCTCAGATTGACAGAACAGCATTGCTTTCCAAATCTGCTTGAATTTTGTTCTGCACTGTATTTTACTTGGAGCTGGTTAATTTTGGCTTGAAATCTGTCAACTCTCTTTCTATGGTGATCACTGCAGTACACTCAGGGACAGACACACTGTCAGAGTCAAGCGTTTTTGTGTGTGCTAACCGTCATAGGAGCTTCGTACGTCAATCGCAGCAGCCCTGACTCTGTTGTCAGTGTGTCTAATTAACACTCCTGTGTGGTACTGATGCTACACACTACCTTTTCTGAGACACCTGCCCTGTGACACATTTAGCATACTGGAGAAGGTGATTGTCAGCACACATTTTACATGGGGGATACAACCTTAAAACTAAGCAATACTAGTTGATGCTAAGATCAGAGGCAGCAGGTGTTTGAGGGAGAATCAGCAGGTATGACATAGTCATGCCTAGGGGTTGTTGCTAGCGCTGGTGGGTCCACATGCATAATATTACGCATAAACAGATGGATGAGAGCATGACAAAGTCTGGCAGATGACAGAAATGAAATAGTCTGTCTGCGATTTAATGTATTTTCTTTTAAAAATGTTCCTCTCCGTCTGCCGGAACAGTATAATGATGCTTTCTTGCCAAAAGGTTTGTCAGGAAAGATGCTTGTGAATCTGCATTTACATTTTACAGAAAGACTTAGACGCTGCTGAACACGTTTAACTGTGAGTGTGCAACGAAGGGAGGAGGGCAGAGATATTCTGCATGTGTAAACATGTAAATAGCTTAAATTATTATCACTTAGAGTGGCTTTTACTCATGTTTTATTAATTGTAGTTTTTTTCGTGTGCATGTTTGCGGATGCTCGTGTGCCCTCTTATGTGCTTTCACCAGTCATGCCAGCTTGCTCTGACCCCACTGACACAGTGTCCCTGGCTCTCATCCAACTCGCCTGCAGTGCCATCCTCTCTGCCTGCACAGTCTCACACAACTCCATGACTCATTGCTCAGCTGTGGTCATTTTTTTCTGTTATCACCACTTAAATGAAGGCATACGCAATGTGTTTTCATTCCTAAAATGGCTTAGTGATCCTTTGTCAAACCTTCTAGTGACTCAAAAGAAAGGTATCTTTTGTTTACAACAGTAATAATCCCTAACATAAAAAAGGCATCGGTTTTGAGGATTTCTGCAATATAACACAGGTATTACGTATGTATTGTGGGAAATAGAGCCAGACAGTTTTATAAAGCAGAAGATTCCTACATGGCATCACAATGATCAACTTTCAACTTTCAACTTTCAACTTTCAGCTTTACTCTTGTGCCGAACATATTCAGTCTGATTGATCTATACTTGTTGTAATTTATTATAATTTGTGCATCATCGGGTTATTGCAAAAATCCCATTTTCCCACGTGCACTGGTGACTTGAAGCCCTTTTAAATACTTATTGAACTATTTTTCTTGTGGCGGTAAGGTTGTCAAGATGCTAGACTTTAGTACTGATACCCAGGAAAATACCTGATACTGGATAACATTTCCACTATGTTTTTAGGTTTTCTGAGGCAGTGCGTTATTTCAGCTGACTTGGCACTGGATTAAATACGGCTGGTAAGGTAGGCCACTGCTTTTTCTGTTTCGATGATGCTGGACGTTTTCATCTTAAATCTGCGACTTTAAAAGAAACTTTTAAATTAACACTATCTATCAGTGTTACAGGACTGATAATGTTGAGCTGATATAATCTTATAGCTTTATTATTAGCCATAGCCACTAACGATGATGAATCAAGAGTGACTCGCTAATAATGGAGTGCTAACGTTAGCCCGTGCGCACGTGGTCTGAAGCTAAAGTTGATGATAACTGTTTAGTACTTAAGCATTGTTGAAACAGGAGCTTTACTGACCTCTTGAAATTCCTCATAAACTGTCTTGTAGTGTTGTGAACACCAGCTACATCAGCTGAGAGTGAGGGCAGGTGCTGTGTGAAGCTGTGTGTTAACTGGAAGACGCAACGATGGCACCCTTTGTATTGCTACTATTGCAAATGAGCATCTAATTATATCATTTTTTTGGCAAACCTAGCAGGAGGTGCTAGGTTTTCCAATCTGCTTTGAGACTTCAGAGAAGTTGAAATTTGTATGTATTTTCTTACCACAACATTTAAAGGCTCTAAATTATTTTCTTGTTGATGCTGCCATACACCTCTGCATATTTTCTGAGTTTGTTAGCAAATGTAAGTTTGTTAGCAAGGGTTACCAAGGAACTGTTGCCATGTGTCAACTAATTTAATTCAGAGACATTATGAAAGAGACATGTGTTTTGCAAATAATTTTGAGTAAAAATCCATGAGAGAATTAAGAAATGCCAAAGATAGTGTTTGTCTTGCACCGGTGCCCGAATAGCTAATCAATAGTTGAACCAATTTATATGAGAGCAAATTCTGCTGTTGCATTGACAGGTGCACTGCACACAGTTGTGGTTTTGTGGTAACAGGCATAGCTAGTATCTTATGTATCATACTTGTTTCTCGGCTTATCAAATCCATTATATGGATTAGCATTTAATTTGTTAAAGGATCTTAATGTCTCATAACCACGACTTAAGGTTTGAGTGAATGAAATAATGAAATCAGCTGGCACACCATGTGATCTTTTTTGATTTTGCTTTTAAATAAGATCTTGTTCAAGGGAGTCAACAATGTTTGCCATGTGCTCTGTTCGTATGTGCTGGTTTGCTTTGAGTGGATGCTCGAATATTGTTTTTTGGTATCTGATCTGAGTGCTGTTTTTAATCTATCTGCTGCAATATTTAGCCTGAACCAGAGTGTAGTCTGTAATATCTGATACAGCTCATGCATCAGCAGTCAGGTTGTAGCCATGATTGAGGACACCGATTAATGGGAGTTTGGAGTTTGAACTGGCTTAAAATGAAACACATTACAGAAATTTTGACCTATACAACTTTTTAACTTATAGTGTTATATTGTTTATTACAGCTGAGAGACTTGTCTTCTGCTCGTCAAACACATTTCATTGCAGTGTTGACCGTGTGCTTACTTGCATATGACAAATAAAGCTGAAAACTGAAATAAGGATGCGTTACCCACAACCACCAGGTAAATAGACTGGCGGTTTACTTAGTCCCTAAGGACCCCAAAGCGCTTTACACTACAGTCATCCACCCATTGGTGATGGAAAGCTACATTGTAGCCACAGCTGCCCTGGGGCACACTGACAGAGGCGAGGCTGCCGGACACTGGTGCCACCAGTGTCCGATTACAAGACGAACTGCCAACTCTTGAGCCACGATCAAGGGTTGGTCAAAGAGTTGAGCATCAAGAGACTGCATGTCACTGATGGGACAGAGAGCGGGACTACTGAATGAGTCATGAGAATGACTCCTTCAAGAATCAAACCCGCAAACGTGGGAAATGATTACAGGGTCACACAAACCAACATCGTCGTCTAGTGACGAGGCACATAGGTATACCATTGGTTTAGCAACAAGTCTACCATCGGCTCAATGGCCTCCAATGTTGTGTTATGTTAGTTTCGCATTACCCCACAGGACAGCGTTGCTGTAACGACCCCACCCACATTAAGGTGGTACTCAGTTGTAACGGAAAATTACAGAAACCGAGTAGGTACTAGTGGAAAAGAGGCAATTGTGACAGCAGTTTGATGGGTTTTAATATTCAGGGCAGATTGTAATAACTCGGACGATTTGAGCAAGTCAAAATGGAACTTTATTGATTACCTGCTAAACATGACATTGAAAGTGTGAGGATGGCAGCATGAGGGTATTATGCACAACTGAAGGACAGAGTGGTAAGAACATGTATACTGGCTTGTCAGTAGCTGCTGGACAGCTACAAGCCCTTACAGCCAATACTTGGGAGAATGATAAATTAAAAGTTCTGCTCACTGTTTTTTTTTTTCTTTAAATGTAATCAGTTGACAGTTATGAAATTCTGAGATACTTGCAATATCACAAACATTTTTCGTTGAAAAATAGGGCAGGTAACTGAGCAGAGAGTGCTCTATATCTCTTAACAGACGCTGGTATCCTCTGACTTCTCTAACACCTTCAGATTGTTTGAAATCATGAGTGACAGAGTGGCAGAGCGTGGCAAGTTGCTCTCATGTGACAGCCAAAGATGAATCATTTAAAGTGCTCGTTTGTGGCCTCACAGAGCAGTGTTTTCTGGACTATTAGCTACACAAGCAGCATTAGGCAGATGAAGCAGACTCTCCTCATATCTCACCATACGCCTGAGGCAACACACAGAGGGTGAAACTTCAAAGTATTCAGATAAGGAGATAAACACCTCATGCTGAACTTGAGGAACTTTGACAGATTTAACAGAACAAAGAGTCCTCTGTCTGGCTGCTAAGGGACAGTTTGCCTATAACTCAATTTGCTCATCAGTTTGCATGCCTTGCTTTTTGTTTGCCGAGTTCATAAAATGGCAACCTAATCTGTTGTCACCCCTATAAACACAGTGTTTTCTCCCCAAACCTAAACTGTGTTTTTTCAAGATAGGTGGTGAAGGAGGAGATGCTATCCTGCTAAACACAGGATGAGTGTGGGAATGGCAGGGTGGAAGGGGGAGGGTGAGGAGGTTAGTCTGTTTATGTGAGTGCGTGTGTGTGTGTGTGTGTGTGTGTGCTTCGCTGGTTGTTGCTGGGGGGGGGGGTTGCCTGGGGGACCTGCCTCTCAGTGTAATTGAAAAATGTGACCTGGAAAATGTTTGCCCAGTGGAGCATGAAAGTTACCTCCACAGCAGTGGTGGCATGCTCAGAGGCGGCTCACCTGGCCCCCTGACAGGGAGAGCCTCGTATTGGGTGGGAGCTCACGTTAAGAGCCACTTTATCCCTCCACCACAAGCAGAAACATGCATTATTTAAGAGAACTAAAGAATCCCAGATTGACCGAGGAATAAAAGAGGTGAAAATTCAAATGGAATCTCCACCTTTAAGCTGTGAAAGGAGTGACCTCAACAAGGGCACTTGGCGTGCCTAATTGAATGCTTGTGTGCTTGCGTAATTGTCATGGGGGAAAAAAAGGATTCTCTAAAACATCTGCATGAAAACAGTGTTTTTGCTGATTAGAGAGTAGTTAAAATGCATCACTACAGGGAAAAACACTAGAGAACATTGTTGTGTCTCAGCATATCTGACATTCACTAAGTTGGTGATAAAATGCATTAGAAAGAAAATCACCTCTGTTCTGCACACCCTGCATCATTGTCATTTATCCTAAACCATTATTTCAGATAACACGTGTCTTCATGCTTTGACAGGTATGAAGACATATGACAGTGCCCAGAGTACTTTAGCAATCTAGACAAACTAAATATAACAAAGTGAAAAGTCAGCACACGACAGAGACGTGATATACTATACATTTCAGGTCCAATGTTGATACTGGGTCACCGGCTAAGAATAGTTTAACATACTCTAAGAAAGTGAATGTTGACCACTGTGGTGTTTAAATGGGGAATGCACTGAGCAAGAAAACGCTAGAGGTAAACAAGGATATTGTCAGTGAAAGGTCTAAAGTGTCTTAGAAGATGAGCATTCACCCCAATCACACAGCAGCCTGTGGGGATACATACTAAGCAGATGACTGCAAGGCAGATGTAAACAGTGACGGATTCAATGAGCCTGAACAAAACAAACAAACAAACATCTAAAAAGCCTGTGATAATGGCTTAAAATAGAAATCGCTTTGTTTAAAGTTCTAATAAAAACAATCTGTTTGCACTTTGTCTCACTTGCAGTTTTTTTCTTTACTTTTTTCTTTTTTTTTAGACAGTCCAATTCAAGATGTGAGATTAATGCCTTGGGGAGAGTTTAACATCACTTTCGGAGGTCTGCAGTGCTATCAACAATCAGGTAGGTAAGATCTCAACCACATTGGTCCATTGGCCAACAATTGCTGGGAGATACTGGCTGTCGCCGAGTGAAAATGGTCGCAAAGAGGATGCTGCAACGAAAAGATTCTTGTGATCATTTTGATGGCTAGAAAACTGCCATAGTCTCCTGTAGTCTGCATGGAAGACACTAGCTGTGTCCCCAAACGCAGGCTGCATCCTCCTGAGGCCGCATTTGTAGACCGATTACGTCACAGCAACGCGACGAAGGCTGTCCCAATTCGTAGACTCCAAATGCGGCCGACAAATGCGTCCTCCTTTTCCCCAGATTTGAAGAATGGGTCGGGTGTATCCTTCATGGCCCACCGTATCCCAGAATTCATAGCGCGACCCAGCCAATTCCAGTTTCCAAATATGGTGGCAGCTACTTAGTTTTAATATTACTCTTATTATTCTTTCTGGGTCATAAAATAAACTTTTAACATATTTTCAGGCGAGAATGTAGCTGTGTAAACTTCAAATATCTGCTCGGTTTATCACGATATCACATATTTGAAAAAAGTGCTCCAACGTTTTCGGAGACGTCTGTTACCCACCCGTTCGATAGCTAGCCGTGGGTTCAAGGGTCCCTAGAGCCGGCGAGAACAGCGGACTCCCAGCTTCATCATTTTCAGATCTAAGTTATTAGATTAGATTAGATTAAATAAAACTTTATTATTGGGTTCCTCCGGGGTTTTAACACAGCTGAATCAACGCCAAACAGAAAACTGATTAAACAGAAGTATGAGATATTTTTTTTTTTTTGTTTTTTTTTTTTTTTTAAATGACATCAGAAACAGCAGTATGCGACATTACGTGATGGCAGAGCTTCAGTTCATCCTTTGTCATTTTTTTTTTTTTTAATAAATAGGACAGGGGGAATGAATGAGAGAAAGAGGGGGAGAGAAAGAAAGAAAACCAAAGGGGAGAAGAGACGGTGAGAAGGGGGGGGAAGAGAGAGAGAGAAAAAAAAAAGAACTCCTGGGTCACCTGTATGGAGAAAAAAAAAAACAAACAAACAAAAAAAACAAACAGAGGAGACAGCAAACAACAAAGAGTAACATAATAATAGAGAAAACAAAGCACCATCACAATAAACTAGCTAGTCATAGATATCAATATTTACTAAATAATAAACGATATTGTGCAGCACGCAAGATAGACAGCGCACAGTGTGCTTTGAGGCAGCAGCCAAGAAAGCTTTAGTCCGCGTCTGTGAATACCCATGTGTGCATACCTGTGTGGATCAGCATGCTTGCATTCCAAAGGTTTCTCCATGTAATGATCTGCTAGGGAGTGTGGAGGGGCCACAGCCCCGTCCTCCAGGGTGTGAAGCGGGTATGGAGGAGATCAAAACTCCAGACATCCAGAGGCCCCCAGAACACAAGAGACCATGGAAGACCAACAGAGGGGCAGCCGCGCCACTGTTCCAGTAAGAGCTGAGGAGAGTCCCAGATGAGGGCTCGCCCAGCAGCCGCGGAGCAGAAGTCAGGGGGAGTTGCAGTGACGCGCCCGTGAGCTCCGCCGGCCCCCAGCTGTGCCTGAGTGACCGAGCCCCAGGCCGAGAGGCCGGGGGCACCCCACCTCCAAAGGGGCCCGAGCGAGCCCCAGGCCCCAGGCCCCGACAAGCGGCCGCCAAGGAGTGAGCCGGTGTGTACCCGGACGCCCACCCCCAGACACAAAGAACCACCAACACACCGACACCTGAGGGAGTCCGCCACCGGCAGGGGAAGTGGTGGTGGGTGGAGATAGGCCTCCAAACCTTGGAGGGCCTGAGGTGTCCCCAGAGAGGTGGCGTCTGATACCCAACCTGACATATAGACACAGACATACAGGCACATACAGACACAAACATCCATTCCCACCCTCATGCTCTCATATGCACTCACTCCACACTCAACCAACGTGGAGACAGACATAAAGAGACGCTGTACACACAACCACACTCCCCAAGCGTACTCTACAAACCGGGTCTAGGTACCCTTGCCCCTGGAGGGGGGAATTGCACCCAGACCCAGGTGGTGTTACCCTTTTCCCTGCGGTGGGGAGAGGCAGACCACCCCGACTCCGCAGCAGCAGGGAGGCCCCACACCCCAGACCGCAGTCGGACGGCCAACTCCTCCTACTAGCCCTCCCGCTCCAGCAGGCCGCAGAGAATGGGGGTGGGAGAAGACTCCAAACCTCCCTCCACCCGCTCATTGTAGTGTTGATGCATATGTGTTCTAAGGTGCAATTAAAACCCAGGAGGGCATGGAGCTACCTGCCAAGGAGCAGCAGGTAAGCGCATAGTCCCTCCTGCTAGCCCTCAATGACTAAGTGTATTTAAAATTCAGATCTAAGTTATTAGATTAGATTAGATTAAATAAAACTTTATTATTGGGTTCCTCCGGGGTTTTAACACAGCTGAATCAACGCCAAACAGAAAACTGATTAAACAGAAGTATGAGATAGTTGAGAATTTACGGCAGTGTCCAGCGGTGACGCAAATCTGAAAGCCGTCCCATTTCACAGCCTCGCACTTCCGGCCTTCTTGGTTTTCGAAGGACCTAGCCCACAAAGACTGCGAAGGCCGGGTCCTCCAAAGGATGCAGCCTAGGTTTTGGGACACAGCTACTGACTTGCTAACTACTACCCATGTGGTAGTAAAACTTCTGACTTAGATTGGAAATGGAGACTGTGTTGCATCAAGGTATAAAATATAAAGGTAAAAAGTTAAAATCTTCTTCATTTCAAGTCGCACTGGTAGCAACCAAAGCAATTGAAAAGAATTTCCAGTGAACCACTGTATACCTTTTGGTACCTCAAGCAACCACTTGGCACTCAGTCAAAGAATACACATTTCCTCTGGGGCCCTGTGTTAGCCAAAGGACTCAGGCTTTAGCAGTTGATTTCTCTGGTGGGTTGGTTCCACTGTTGTTTCCTAGGTGGTCACTTACTGTTGACTGAGGCCGAAAAGGAATGTGCTATTTCCCGAAGTGAAATATTGACAAGAAAACCTGTGTAAAGCTGGGTATATATAGAAGCCTGAATCTCAGGTTACTGAAGTTAAGGTGGACGCCTGAAAATCACGGGTCTGAAAAAAATGAACTGATTTGAATCCATCCCAGGTCACCAAGTTTGCTCAAACTATTAGACTGCTTAATGTGTTGATGTAACAACTAGCAGAGCAATAAGGATGTTTTATTGCACTGTAGTGACGGCCACTTTGAAACGATGGGTGCAGGAAGTTCTTTTGGCTCTTTTTCTAGACATCTTTGAAACTTCCTCCTTTCTCATATCTTTACATTATGTTATAATTTGGAGTAAGAGTAAAACGGCACCACTATAATGATAGCGGCTGTGTCTTTGATTTAGTTTTCAAAAATAAATGAATTAAAAAACAAAAGGAGAAATCTGTTTTTCCTTTACTTGGAACAATTAAGATACCACTACCCCTAATCTGTCCTATGAATCTCATACTTTAAATTGCCACATGATATTCCTGAAACTAACCCATAAGTGCCTAACTTTGCAACATTTATAATATGACACAGGGCACCGGGAGGGAGGCTACCTGAGCTTGTTGGCCCCACACAGTACTAAAGCAAATGCTTCAGGGCCAGTGAGGGGAACAAGTTAATTATGGATTGACTCTGTGTAAGAGGGACTTGTGCTTCTGTCTTTAATGAGGAAATTTGCATCTTCCATTAAACTGATGTATGTGTGCATACATCGCATTATAGAATATTACATATGAGCTGGAGGAGTACATTTGTGAAGTTCTACCTCCCACATAAGCCACTGCTCAGAAAGATAAATTCGTCCGCCTTGGGCCGTCCGTGGCATTTCCTCTTGGAACAGTTAGATTGTTAAAAATCACTTGAGTTACGCAAAAGTTATTCACCTACTTGGTTGGTATATAAACGTGAAGCAAAAAGATTCAGTTTTATTGGAGAAAGCGTTACGTGAACATTGCTTCTTTACCTTGTGTATATCATTGCCGCCACCGTCACCATCAGCTCCTACAAGCCTACATGAGATAAAGAAAAGCCATATCAGGTAATGTATAAATGAGGGTACAAACAAGCTAGTAAACAGCGTGAATCTAATTAAAAGATAATGTCAGCCATTTTGTCACAAATGTTTCTGCTGCTATGGGCCTATCTTTTAGCCCTAGGGCTCCCTATCTGTTGAGGACTATTGCTCTCTTCTTGCAGGCTGTATCTTTAGTTGTGCTGCTATCTCCATTTCCGCACCTCAGACTATAGCTTCCCGACTTGGTGGTATTTCTGCTGGCTGTCATGCTTGACTGTGCTGACCCAGTATTTCTGAATGTCCTGTTTAGTTTCTCGTATAAGCTTCAAAATATACTTCTGGTAGCAAATGGGGACCTTAATCAGGAAGCCGCGACAAATATGTTTACATACAATGAGTCTGATGAGCTTTGGTGTACTACATTCTGCCCCAAATAACATGATTTTAGTTTTTTCTTTTCCCAAAGTCCTCCTCAATATGGAAATCATAAAGAGAAATACAGTACATTAAAATTCTGTGTCTGGAAACCCTGTATTTTGCACCCCACTGAATACGCCTGCAGACTTCCATTCTCTTTGAGGATGGCTAGACTTTACGCAAACATGTCTTCTAGGAGGATGAAATCTCTGACAGGAGGATTGACCAGGCCTATCTCCAGAGCAGCAACTGCACGTTCAGAATGAACATCACCCCGCTAACTGGCCGCTGGAGGGGAACTTGAAAGAACAGGAGCACTGACGCACCTCTGAAGATGGTTTAGCATGGACCACTGACAGCTGACTTCAAAGACCCAGTTATGAACATGACAGGCAGCCTGTGCAACAGCCTTTGAATCCAGTGCACATTTTTATCAAGAATTTATGGTGTATTTAGAAGTGATTTTTTTTTTTTTTTTTTTGCAGCACCGGGAATTTGATTTGACTGTACATTTCTTCGCTGACACGGTAACTCTCACAGGTTTCTTCTTGATGTTGATATATATGGGACTTGCATTTTCATGAGTGCATGATGTTATTCCACATGGCAGCTGTTGATATTAGCGCCTTTGATTCCTGAGGAGTTCTGAAGAAATGCTGCAGAGAAAGCCCCCCAAGGCACGAGTTGTTTATTTGCCCAGATATAAATTAATCCAATCAATTTGGCTCAACTCACACCTTGTGGAGAATTGTAATGGAGCAGATGGATACAGAGTAAAGAAAAAAAAGGCATATATTTTGGCACATTTAATGTACATCTATAATTTGGTATCTACACGTTCAAAGTTGCCCACCTACAGTTCTGTGATGTGATACTCATCATCTTTTCAGTGTTGTTTATTCAGATATGCAGTAAAATGAGCATTGGCGTAACTACATTTGGGTTCTTTTCAAAATATATAGGTCTGTCATTTATTTCTGAGTTACATGTAAATGATTTTACAAATAATTTTGAAAAATTAAAGTTGTCCAGGACCAAAAAATAAAGGTCTAAAATGATCGTATTTTTTTTCCTCTAATTTATCTAATTTTCTCCATGTCCGTGCCCCCTTTTGCTGCATTTCTTGCAGCCAATTAAAAAAAAAACAAAAACAAAAACAGATAGAATAAACACAAACACAGTATTGGGTGACCTTTTCAATCAGGTTTCTCTTTCTTATGTATTGCCCTTCTCTCATACTAAAGTCACTCTCAAGATCACTGGTGGTGTATCCAATTCTTTCACTCCATAAAATATCAACCCTCGAGACATGGTCCCATAGTCTTGTTTGTATGAGAGGGCGGTGATACGTCTGAGTGTGAGGCCATGTGTGAGTGCATATGCGTGTGCCCAGGCATGTGTACTTGTGTGTGTTGCAGTGTCATCCCTCCCTGGAAAATGACTTATTAAAATGAAATTACGCAGCGCCCTGACCCATGGCAAACGGCATGAGCCGCAATTTGTCTAGCAGTTGAGCTGTGAATAAAATCTGATTGGCAATAATTTCGCTTTGCTGTTGATATCGCATCCCATCCTCCACGTCTTTTCTTCTCCCCCCCTTCCATCCTCTCACCAGCCCCTTGCCTTATCATAGATGTGTTGATCTAAGGGTGAAATATTACTAATATGGTGAACCAGGGTCAGTGAGCAGAGCAGAGCGATGATGGCAAGTGGGTGGTTGTGAGGTTAAGGATGGATTATATGAAACAGGAAGCGCTTGTGGTAATGTTTAATGCCAAAACACACCACTGATCTCTGGTAAAAGACTGAAAAAAACATATGTGTGGCTGTTTGTGTATAAGTGGGTTGTTCAGAAAGTGTGTGTGAGTGTAAATCTGCACAACCTGAACAAAGTGTAATTGGTTATTTAAGCAGTTTCCTTATCTACTTGTTGGGAGTACATTTTGTAAGGGTCGGGTTGTCATTAGGATTAATTAATTTGCTTTAAAAATGGTATTTGCTATGATCATCTCTTAAATGTATTAAATAAATAGCAATAGCACTTTTTAATTTATCTCATTTGTCCAGTTAAATAATTGTATTTTTCTTCATACACTGTAAACCCGAATGTTCAAAGTAATTAAACAGATTAAGTAGTGTATACTCAAAGTTTTTAAAAAGTTCTGTTAACTTAAATATGTCAAGTTCGTATAACATGTTCTTCTTTTTGAGTAAATGAAACTAATAATATTTGATTGAATTGAACTATTTCTATATTAAGTAAGCATCACTTAAAATCATAACTTAAGCACAACGTAACACAGTTAAGTTAGGACATATAAGAATGGTAAAGTCCTGTTATTTTTGTTGTTTCAAGTAGGATTTAATAATAAACTTAATTTATGTAGCACATGCTAAAATACAATAAAATCTCAAAGTGTTTCACCAAATAAGTAAAATCAAATTGTCTTAAATGCATTAGTGGAAGACAAAATGTATTTATTTTAATATTCATTGTTTTATCAATGTGTCCTACATATATATTTTTAATTTTTTCCGTAAGTGTTGAGCAGCTGCAGGAATCAATTTTTATTCCGAGTTAATCTCTGATTCACCCTCCGAAGCGGAAGGCGGCGCTAATGAGCATTAATACGAAACACAGAAGAAGTGAAGGTATATGGGCGGGAACAGCACCAAAGAGGCAACACGGACGACTGGAGAAAGTTGGACCTAACGGCAGCAACTAGCATCACTGGACTTACAGTAAGTTTTCAATGTTGATATTAGTTTATTGTTAAAATACGAATATTTAGTTGTATTTTGGGTGCGTGTCGAAAAGAATAGCAGAAATGTCGGTCCGTGTTTTTTATGTGCTTTGCTGCTCTCCCCGAAGGAAACTTTGCGCTTGCAGACTAGCATTAAGTTGTTGTAATGAGGGTCGCAGGCTGTTTAAAAAGTTAGATACTACTTGTTCTAGAGGTGGCGCCTGGTCGCCTAGTATAAAACAAAGTATTTTAATCTCTCTAAATTTTTAAACCCCCTCTCATGACTCAGAATAGTTGGGTCCAAACAAGCCCGTTGTCCCTGCAGTTACACAACGGAGATGCCTGTCTGCAGTGAGAGTGCTTTCAAGCAGTTTTCTTGTTAGAAACGCTATATTTTAAACTATATGTTCAGGGTTAGGGTTGTGAAGGAGCTCTTGGACCTCTGGCCTGCTCTAAAAATGGAGTCTGAGGTAATATGGATCAGCTCTCTTTAAAATGAAAATTGTAATTCTTACTCATGTGGCAGCTTTTTGCTGCTTTATAAAGATGTGCGAGATTCTTCAAATTGAACTGTATTGTTCTTCTGCTGTAGTTGTATGCAGAGTTTCAGCGGATTACAAATCAGAACCTGCCCAATACATTCTACGCTGAACTTGACCGCCATCTTCCTCGACTGATGACCTTATTCAGCCAGGGCATCAAAAACTGGGAAGACAGCAGATGCCCTGGCTGAAATTCTAAGAATTCACAATGAACAGGTAATAATAGATTGTTACACATTTCATAGGTTGAACCAGTGGAACATTGGACAGGTTCAATGATTTAAATGAGCTTTTTGAATTTTGCTATTACTCCACTTTGTGTTTGCTATTTGTCTGACTGTATTAAAGATGTGAACAGGTTATTTGTGGACATATGTTCTGATTTGACTGTTGTTGTTGTTGTTCAGTAAACTCACCAGTATATACAATTCTGTTTTTATCTGGAAATAGGAAATCCATGATATCCACACCAAGTGCACTACCGTTCTCCCTGCCCTTCCTGTCTATCTGCATGAGGATGTCTCTGGATTTTTCAGAACCTGCACTGTGAGTGTCCTTAAGTATCTAACAGATACTACTGTGTATATAAACAGTGCATCAAAGTACAAACATGTATTTTGATGCACTGTTTGGACTTACCTTTGTTTAGTCTACTCCTGTGTATTTCCTTTAGCTTAGTTTCAGTCTATCTCACACCACTTGATTCTCTGGTGAATTAGCTGATTTATGTGTGCAGAACATGGATCTTCTGTTTTTCACCTCTTACAGTGAGACTCAGGTCTCCCTTGTAAAAGAGGTATTGGATCTCAATGGGAGTTGGTAAAATGAGAAATTATATGTCGTCTGTTGTATTTCTTGGGTTAGATTGTGATTAGTATCTCTTTTTCATTAATTCAGGACGAATCTGATGAGTTGGAGCTTGATGGTGTTGAAGTGGCCCTCTTCACTGTCATCAGTGACCATGACACAACAAGTCCAGTTCACTACCAACCTGTGAAAATCTCTGTCGTCATTGTAAGTGATGCCGTGTTCAGTCTCCCCAGATTTGGTGAAGCCTTCCTGGTAATGTTTGGACTGATCTATGCACTTCACCTCAGCTACCCCAAAGGCCTGACCAACACTTTAGAATTTACTCAAAAGATTTTATTTGGTCTAGAAAGTGGTAAACTGTCACCCAGGTTACAGACCCTCAAGAATGACTTGGTTATGTAGGAACTCATCTGAAAGAAGGATGCAGGGTGAAGCATTATAAAAGGCTAGTTCAAAGTTCTCTCCTTTCATCTAAATAATGCCTCAAAACATTATTGCATTACTCTACAGGTGTTCAGCCAATAGGTCCAAACTATACAATGTGCCTTTGTTCTCATTAACATAATGCAAAGCAACACTAATGTTTTGTATGTTTTAATGTTTTTCGTAATACTATTTCCAAAACATTGTGGGCTGCGCAAGATGACCTAAATTTCACTGTTTGATACTAGTTAATGTAAAACAAATAGCATTGTAATTCACTCAAATTGCTGCCTTGTTGTCTTATTCAGATATTAGCCAGAGAGCCAAAAGCACATTTTGATATTATTAATTATTATTTGGCATTATTTTTCATTACTCTGACAGTTTTCCTGACTAAACAATTTTTGGTCTACTTATTTTAATTTATAAATGTTTTTGTTAATTATTTTTAATTAATTTAATTTTTTTTTTTTTATGTATTTAATTTCAACATAGTGCTAAAAGGGAGCAGGCAAGATACTGTTCAATGGCAGATGTTTATGACTTTTGCATATTAAGTTACCGATACTCAGTGTAATTGAGGCAATCAATTGCCTCAAAAATTTTAAGTTTTGGGTCACATGTTTTTAAGTATCAAGTAGTCAACATATTTGACTAACGTGTACTTAAAATAATGACAACACAAACTAATAAACATTTGAGTTTTGTTAACATAAAAATGTTGTGGTTGTGTACTTATTTTTTACAAGTTCTGTGAACTTATTTCTTTGAATTTGTAAACTTGAAACTTTAAGTCATATTAACTGCAAATATTTGAGTTGACCGTTCTCAAAAGATACAAGTACCATGTAATCCAAACTTTTATGTTCTGGAAAAATTTGACTTTTGAGTTGATCAACTCAAAAAAATTGAGGCAATCGATTGCCTCAATTTTTTTGAGTTCTGGTAACTTATTCGGGTTTACAGTGTACTAAACACAAACTAAAAAAAAGCTTGTATGATACAGGAAATGATGGAGGTGGATAATGGAGGCAGGGAGTTAAAGACCCTAGTGCAATGGTGGCCTTGGACAGGTTGATGTAGCTCCAGCAATGAGCAGCTCATAAAAAGTGCTATCCATAGGCCTTAGGAAGATATTCTATCTCTCTGCTGCTAACGGCACAGCCTAAAATCACCTGCTCCATCAAAGTCAGGCCCCCCTCTACAACATAAAATGCACCAGGAAAACAGCAAGGAAAACAATAAGACTGTGTGTGTGTGCAGTGCACACTTTGTGAGGAGGCATTTGCTTTATTTAGCAGGAGAATTGGGATGCTCAGTGCAAAGCAAGTGGTTATGAAAGTACTGTATTTTTTGAGTTTATTGAAATTCTAAAATGTCATATTAATCTGTCTTTTCACATTTGTGATAGTAATATGAATGTGTTTTAGCCTGCTTGGCTTTATTGCTATTGGCTGCTTCTTTTGTTTTGGGTTCCACAAAGCCCACCTCTGTTATAGTAAAAAATAATGCAAATAACAGAATATTCAACAATTAAAAAACAATGTATTCAATTTCTAGCTATTTATTTTTTCCTATTCTTTTCCACTCTCTGCATAATTGTTAGTGATGAAAAACATATTTATGGCTATGCCAGTGCAACAGGGCCTGGAGGTTGCTAATCGAGATGCAGAAGGGGGCTTGAGAGTCAGGTCTTGGATGGATACGAGATATAACAAGATGTACATAAATAAGGCTCTACAGCCTGCCACAAAGAAGCTTTGGTTGCTATAGGCTGAAGACATACAACAGAGGTGCAGAGGTCAAAAGAATAAAAGGCTTGTTCTCAAAAGACCCATATTGTGTCTGCAGTGGAGAAGCAGCAAAAGGCTCACCCAGAGATGAGACTGGACAATACTTGAAATATGTGTAGAAGAAGAATTGCAAAACAGCTCTCAACAACAGAAAATCACCAGAAAAGAAGCCTCAGTCCTTAAAAGCTGGAAAGGGCCTGGGCCAGACGTGAACCACAGAACTCTTAAATAAGTCAACAGCACAAATGAGGGAACTGCTAACAACAGGTACTCACCCAGCTATGCTAACACATTGCAGATCCAATAATCTGCCCCTCCAGAACATGAAGCCCCTCACTGCAAGCTGATCATGCGCATGTGCTGACCCATCATTAGGACCAGTGTTACAGATCCAAAGCACCACCTACTGAAGAGTGTACATAACCAAAACTCTAACGCAGAGGTTTCAAACATAAGGCTGGGGGACCAATACTGGCCAAGACTCCAAGCCAAACTACTGGAAAGATGACATAAATTTTAGACTTTGAACTGGGTTTTTTTTATTGGTTTTACAGCTTTCCCTACTGATAAACACCATTCATGCTACACTAAAGTAAATGAATAATAGGTAAACCATTAAGTGATGGAAAGCTCCTTTTTTATAAAAACTGAGATATATTGTTGAAATTGGAATTCTTTTTTATATTAAAATATCTCAGGGATTACATGTCTGATTAAACTTCTTTGCACTGTTTCACTGGTTTGGCCCACAAGATCAAACTAGGCTAGTATATGGCCCACAGTTTAAAACGAGTTTGACATCCCTGCTCTAAGGCTAGGCAGACCAACCTGAGTGGTTCCCTGGACAGACTGTAGGAAAATCCTCAGAGCCCCACATGAATACTGGAGTTCTTGCCACAAGGCCGACAGGAATTCATCAAGAATTCAATGCACATGTGACAAACATCATTCCAAGGCCATCGCTCAAGTCTCCACGATGTGTATCATATACCAAGATGATTTACTGTCCCTCCTGCTCTTCTGCAAGGGCCTGAACCTGCTGAACTAGATCACTGCAATGAGTGGGTATGGGTAGAGATTCAGAAGTGGACTGACCATCAGACACCACTTGAATACCGATCACACTGATCTCCATGAAAATTGAAGACTAGGACTGTGATCCCAAAGCTGAAAGCGTCAAATCAGTAGATTCCAGGTGGCTCATAGAAGTGTGCAAAGGTCTGGTACACAAAAATTCTACAAAGATTCATGTAAGTACTTGCATATCTGCCATTCATGTGTATTGAGACAGTCCGTGGGGGTTTAAGTGTTAAACATAAACAATCTGTACACGGTTATTATCAAGCTTGAAGGAACGTTCTCAGTCATGCAACATGTATAAGCTTCTTTTCCTGCTTCTTTTTTAAGTCAAGATGTTTTATCTTTTTCGGGAACGCCTTTGGGCAACACAGCAGGGAGAAGAGGAAGGAGATGCATGCAGACTACACTGTCAACAACAATGAATTTAAAGAAAAAAAAACTGTCTTGCTAACAACCGAACCTCTAAATGTAAGAAAAGGGATGCACAGGTGGCGACTATAAACTTTTAAAAAAAGATCAATTATGGTCAAAATTAAATGTTCCTTAAAATCCTGGTGGAGAAATTCTTTCTGCAGTCTGCTTAAAAAAAAAGAGAAAAAAAACCCTCCTTTTATGACCTAATTGAGCACATTTGAAAGAATCGAACCAAACTAAGCTCAGCACACATAATAATTCTTTTGATTGAGCCTCCTATATAGAGTTCACTTACGTGTCTCTATATATGACGATGTTTGGAGAGGTTTATAACACTAATAGCTTTGGTGGTGGTGGTGTGAGGGTGGGGGGAGACGTCTGTCAGAAAGGACAACGAAAACTTATCTAATTGTGAGTTGTGAAACTGGAAGCTGTAAAAGCAAAAGAACAATCACAGTCATTATTAGTACCATTACAATCATCATCGAGCCCACTGTCAAGTGTCCTCCATTGCTTCTAAAAAGGAAAAAAAAATCTCCATCAAAGCTGATATCTCCTGACCTAGAAGCACAAATTGCTTGCTTTAAAGCTCTGGAAGCTTGTAACCTTAAATTAACACATCATGATCATAAATGTCTTCCTCCCACTTTGAACTATTTTCACCGACAGTAACTATTTGGAGGTGAATCTTGTGGCTAGTTTTAAGGTCACGCTATTGTCATCTGTCACATGACAATGGGGGTACTTTGCGTCTCTACTTGAGTCTTTCTCCAGAGACAGAGAACTTAAATTTCCTTTCAGAGCTAATAGAAATTTAACTCTGCCTATAACTCCGCTGAGACCTCCGGGCTCGACACTAGGCAGGGCCCTGGAGGAAATAGCTTCAGATGTCATTTACTTTACTGTTCTCTTCTTATCTCTTTCATTTCTTTCCCTTTCCCTGCTCCCATATCTTTTCATGATGTTTGCTGTCATTGGAAGTGGCTGGAGTGGCCACGTTGCAGAAATATTGATTTCTTCCTTGCCTTCCTTTTTTCCTTTACCCCCCCCCCCCAATCCTTCCAATTCCTTAAATCCCTCCACCTCCTTTTCATTTCCTGTGTTGGATCTGAGTCTTTATGTTGACGCATGACCAGCCTGCTTTACTGGTTGCCCATCCTGCTTCGTTCTTTTGCACGCTTCCCTTTTTTTGCTCTTCTGTCTCCTGATGTTTTTTTCCTCCACGAGCTTGATTCTGACATTGTGTTGTGGCTTCACTGTCTTTAAAAGCACTCTCCATTATAGGGTGGCTGAGAACTGAAGGTGTAGCGGTGTGTGTGTGTGTGTGTGTGTGTGTGTGTGTGTGTGTGTGTGTGTGTGTGTGTGTGGAGGGGGGGGGGGGGGGTGTTCTGCTGCCATTGCTTCACTGTATTCTTCCTTGCATCCGTCAAGGCAGCAGAGGCCCGTGTTCAGGCACTTGGTTCTTTGTCGACCTCAGGCACTGACAACTCATTCCCCCTGACAACACACAAATAACTTTTGCTATTAGTGAGGTCACAAAGTGAAATGTCTTTTTGCAGAGCATGTTGATACATGTTGATAAGAAAAAAAATACCAGTAACCCCCCCCCCCCCCCCCCCCCCCCCCCCAATGAAAAACCAAAAGAAAAAAGAAAGTTTAAAGTTTAAGCATTTTCACTGGTGAAGTGTAAGTCCTTGAAACTGTGTTAGGTTTTGTATTGTTGATTGTCATTTATGCTTAGAAATATCTACTTATATATGCTTAGAGTTTTATAATTAGTTGTAGATTGGTAGAGGTTTGATCCTTGATAGTCTGCAAACTTTGTGTGCATTAGAGAGCACTCTGGGAGCATGGGAGAGGTCGTACGTTCTCTTATTGTTTTATGGTAGGACAAACGTGGCTATATCTGTTTTAGGCTAAGTGCCTTTTGTTTAGATGAACTGTTGGACTTCCAGACCAGCAGGTTTGGGGAAGTCATTCATGGGGTCACACTCTGACCCCACACACACACACACACACACACACACACACACACACACACACACACACACACACGGGCAAGGTACTCTTTGTTTGTATGTAGACGTCATATGTTAATGAACCTATGCATATTCATGTAACCTCAATAAAAGAGCAGTGTTACGGGGGAGCGGACGAGAGCAACTGGGGTCAAGCGAAGGAACGGCGTTTGTCCGGTTCTCTCCCGTGCACGAGAAACATGAAGAACTTTGCCTACTTCGTGTCTTGCTTGCTGTGTAATTATATTGTCTTCAACGTTCCAGCGAATAGGTTCAAGCTACAAACCTATCAAACTGAATAAAGGTACTCTATATTAATACAGTAATATATACAATACAGTATTTTTACAAAACAAACTATCAGTGTTTGGCGCCTGCAGGTGCAACTGTAGGGCATCCTGTACTGTAAGATTTTATCTCCACTGCCAAATACACTGTAGCTTCCTTTTAATATTAATTCATGGGACAGATCCGATTTTATAATGGCTCAATCAGGTGGAAATTATTTCACAAGCCTGTTTTCACTAGTATTTAATTAATTGATATATTGGAAAGCTTACAGTACTGGATATTTGCACAGATCCCATAGACGCTCCACTGGATTGTGATCCAGTGACTGTGAAAGCCATTTGACTACTGTGAACTGCCATGTTCAAGAATCCAGTTTGAGATGATCTAAGCTTTGTGAAGTAACAAGTTATCCTGCTGAAAGAAGCCACCAGAAAATGGCAAACAAAGGGGTGGACATGCTCCACGACAATAATCATGTAGGCTGTGGCATTTAAATGATGCTCTGTTAGTACTAAGGGGCTCAAAGTATGCCAAGAAAACATCTCTCACATCATTACAGTTCCAGCAGCCTAAACCACACAAGGCTGAATGGATCCGTGCTTCCATGTTGTTTGCACCAAATTCTGACCCTGCTATCTAAATGTTGGAGCAAAAATTCTTTTAGACACATCTGCCCAGGCTGACCCTCTATGAATACGCCTTAGTTTCTTTCACTTTATTATTCTACAGGAGTGGCTATTGTAGTATGTCTGCTTATATTAGTTTATATATCAGTTTGAAGCATTCTGGCTGCTCTTCTCTGACCTCATCAAGACATTATCACACAAAACTGCTGCTCGCTGGACATTTTTTCTTTTTTGAACCATGAACTATAAACCATAGAAATGGTTGTGTGAGAATATCCTGATTTCTATGTATGTCTTCTCAAGTCTGGTGTTCAGTTTGCCAGTGCCAGACAATTTCTGAGAAATTTAAAGTACCTCTATATTGACTATTACCTTAATCCAACATATTAAGGAACAACTTCCTTGGCATAAGATGGCTCCAAGAAGCTGGAATAGGGTGGCCAGGGAGTTTTCCATCCACTGTAATATATTGGATGAAATAAAGTGGGCAATTTTAAAATGGGAAGGATATTACAATTTTAAGCTTGCTTGTTCTTTTCCCCTTTGTTTAAACATTACCACCTTATTAAATTATTTTATTTCTTTCTACAGTGATCACTGGTTTTGATCACTCAGTACGAGAGAGCACTCCTAAGTCACTCTTTTAAAACTACTTTAATCACTTTTGTTTACACCATTTGCACACCAAAATCACCCTCTTATGCTGAATGTAAGTATGTTACAGAGCATAAGGGGGTGATTTTGGTGTGCAAATGGTGTGGTTTTAATGAGACTTTCGGTGTATTGAGGAGGTGAAATTATGTGGTGGCAAAACTTTTGTGTGTTTAAGGTTGTTGAGGTTGTTGTGGTGATGGGTTGATTTTGTCAGTTAGGTTTGGGTTGTTGTTTTTGTTTTTAATAGAAGGAGTTTTAGGAAACATGGACATGTCTAAAAATTGGGCCCATTATTTTGTAACAGTGCACTTAAAGAAAACCTGTCAGGTGATTTTGTTTTGTGTTCTCATGAGCTAATAATCAGCTCTATTTTTCATTTCTGTTTTAAGCAGGCCTGCAACAGTGAATAACGGCGCTGAAATTCTCGGGAGGAGCAAATATAAGGGGGCTTTCCAGATTACAATTGGCTGAGGAGAAAGCTACCTGGGGACTATTCAGGTCGTAAGTCCCTGTAAAAAGGATTTTATGCGAGTCAATCCAGTCCAAAAGCATAAAGAAATATTTTCCTATGGAAAATAAAAAATGACTGAGCTCATTTTGCTGAGGGTGGAGAATCTGACGCGGGAAGCTCCACTATTAGCAAAAATATGGAGTGAATGTGTGAGTGAATGTGAGGATGAATAAATGTGGACAAACAATTTGCTTTTACCAGAGAAAATTTCTGTTTTGTTTTGTTGACTGGGGTTAGATTATGGGATTATAGTATATTGTTGGGAGAATGCCAAATGTTAAAGGGGAAACATTTTGATGTAACTCAGTTACCATTAATTGTAGAAACACATGACTGATAATTGTTCTGTTTTAAGTTTATTTTTATGACATAGATTGGAACATGAGTGGGGAAAACTGAGCATTTTTAAGTTTTGTATAGTATCTTGACACATGAAATGTATCAAGATAAAGGGGGGTTTAGGGTTTATTAATTTAATTGTTTAATAATTTAGGATCATTTTAGGACTTTTGGGGTTTTTGATCATTTGGATATGGTAAAACTGAAACTGTTATTTTTATGTTAAGGTTAAAGGATTAAAGAACTGAATCCTGTTTAGAAGATACAATACCAGGGTTCAAAGCTGTGAATAAATCTTAGAGGGAAAATTAGTGAGGGTTGAAGGAGTAGAACAGGTTTGATTTCTTTTTTGATCTTTAGAAGAAGTGGTTATAATGTAGGCTTACACAGACAGATATTACACAGAAACACACATGACAGTATTGATTCCAGGCAAAAGGCCTCAAATTCATTTAGCTTTTAACTGAACTTAAAGAAGGACCAAAGAGGAAGGAAAGCATATATTTTGGTTAAGTCTGATAAATTAGAATTAGAAGGTATTGTTACATTAAAAGGAGCAAAATGAAATAAAAAGGCTATACCAAAACGGGTTATAACATAGGAAATGTGAGGTTAAAATGAAGTTAACACATAGGAGTTGTTTCAAGGCAGCATTTAGCTATGATGAAATGTATACAGGAGTAATTGCTTATATGCTTAAACTTAATTGATTAAAGTGGTTGTTTTCTTTTGGATCTTTTAGAGTAGAGGAACTTGCAGCAGCGACAATTTGTGTACAGGATGTTGATGATCAGATAAGGGAAAAATAGAGCGAGCGACCGGACGTGAAAGCAGGGCTTAAAGAGTTTTAGAGGGATGAGTAATGTTGAAGAATATATATAAATATAAGTCAATAAGTTAAGAACATAATTAGGATCAGGCTTTTGATTACAGAGTCCCAAAAAGGATAAGTTAGGGAGATGCAGGAAAAGGTGTTTTGTTTCCTTTGCAGAAGATCGATCTCGGCGACCACAGGAGGGGCGAGGATCCTGGAGATCTCGAGGCCTGCTGAACCACCAGAGAGGGACCGAGAAAACCAAAGCTTACACATGGAGTGTTCTTGAATGGGAGCTGGTTGAGCCAGAGGACGGCTAGAGAGGGTCTGAGCGAGGACACAATGTATTGCGACCTCTGGTGTTCCAGAGGTCGAGAGAGGGAGTGTGGAGCAGGGAAATTATTTTACTGCTATTGTTAAATAATTGTCATCATTACCATTGCATTAATAATATAATCTGGAGTTTATATTGTGTTTAGAGGTTTAAACAGTGTGTCTTTCAGAAAGGCTAAAAGTAACAGGACAGGAAACAGGCTTGGAGAGTTTTGCAGAAGTGGAAGTTATTTTGAGCAGCAGGCTAAGACGAGGCTTTAACAATGTAACAGATAGCTTTAAGAAGGCCTTAAGCTGTTATGACTATTTTATACACAATGCATATCTGTGCTTATTTGGGTTGATGTTCAGGTTCATTAATGGTCTTAAGCTTCATCTAGTGAGAGTGTCTAGATGATCCATGCTGAGGGAAAACTAGAACATAGAAGGAATTGCAATACATGCTTACAAAACACTTATATATCAGGTCATTTCATATTCTTGTATTAAGCTTTTAAGTAGAAGTTCTTGGTTAAAACATTTATTTAGTAGAAGACATACACATAGTCTCAGTGAGCCTCTGGTCTGGTGAAAGGTCAGAAGTGCAACAGGTGAATTGAGAACGAGCATGTGAGGTCGTGACACACACACATGAGTTAGATTTATTTAGAGGAGAGATTAGTCATGTCTGGTTGTAACTGCAAAAGTGTCTCAGTAAAAGAGGAACCGTCCTTGTTGTCTCGGCAAGAAAGAGGAACAATTTACTTTAAGACAAGAACGGAAAGTACCAGCCAATATCTGTTCATGCTTTGATTAAGTCGAGGACTACTGGCTGTCTGCGTACAGAGTGTCTTCCCACACGTGTGTTCATTAAAATCATTGTTTGACCAAGACCTTCTGGACCATGGGTGGTTTGTACTCTCCTTCCTCAATTTTGAACCTTAACACCTTCCAATTAAAATTCACTGTCATTACCCGAGAGGTTTTGCATTATTAGCCAGCGATCTGTATCAGTAACCAACGTGAACATAACTTTTGAATAGCAAATCAAAGGTAATTTGAGTACCACGCCATTGCATTTGCTTCCCCCCGCCATAGTTTATCCCAAGCAAGCTCTTGATTCTGGTGTTTCCACATTTGCCGTGCTCAAAGATACATATCAGTTGCTTTAACTGCTTTGTTTGATTACTGATGCATATTGACAATAATGACTTCCCACCAAGCAGATGCCCAGAGTCTGCTACTGAAGAGGACATTAGCATTGTAGCTTTACTAGTTCCCATTAGCAGTAAACAAATGCACCTGTTTCTGTTTGCCATCTCTGCTATATTGCCTCTGACAACACACCGACGCCAAGTCATAAACACAGAGGAGGAGCAATTCATCTTTATTGCACGCAATCATTCTAAACATCCACATGGGCTATCTGGCCCTCTAAGACAGGTAGTGTGGTAGCCAAATAATACCCCCCTTTCCCATCCACACCTTTCCTGTTGTGACTCGGGTTCATCATTTTACCTGAGTGATCCCACTGGCCCACAGTGTGTTAGTATGTCAAACTAAACCACATGGGTTTATAGTGAACTCTTTTTTTTTGTCTGTTTAAGTTACCTGTGTGTCTACCATGTTAACAGCAGGTCCTATGCTACATCATTTACAGTAGTTTTGTGATATATTGGCTTTTATTAGTGAGCATGATTAAAGTCAGCCAAGAGGGGGAGCAAGCAGGTGCTGGGCTGATGAGCAGAGTGACAGTGTTAATAGACTGAGGCTCCAGGGAGGTGGCCCTCGTTTGCAGCACCAATCCGTCTTGATTTCTGCACATTGCCTTCTTCAATTACACTAAGTGTTTAGCTCTAGTCACCAGCAACCTGGGCATGCACAGACCGTCGCTGGGGATAGTGGCGCGCACCGTACATTATGCACAGTACATTATGCATGAAAATAGGAAATACAAGCCAGTTTTGCCACCATTTTGAAATAAATTCTGGGACACACTGAAACTTTTTTTCCCCTCTCTATGAATTTGTTAGTAGCTGTGATTACAGCTGTGATTGGATATGAAGTGCTAGCCTGCAATCTATAGGTGCTGCTTTGCTATCTCTAAGATGTGTCCAGGCTCTTCGCTCAGCGAGAGGAGATGATGCAGAGATAAGACATTGAGGAATACTTTCTCTTAAGTGGAGCACAGAGGGAATTAAAGGTGTCCTCTCCCATCTGAAAAAAGGCTTATTATCTTCATCACCTCGCCCCTGCACCTGACACCAAGCAGTACCTTTACTCAAGATAAGACCTAATCTGGACTCTTGCTTACGTCTTTATTTACCTGTGTCAAGGTTATGAGCTGCAGAACAGGCTGTCCCTATTCAATCAAAACTGACGACACTGAGCTGGATGAAAGGAGGAAATAAATTGGATGCATTTTTGTGTATCGTGCGAGTGTATAATAAGGTTCCTATTCAAAATAGAAAAAGTAAACCACCAACATGCTGTTTGGTTTCAAAGAACCTTGCGAATTCAGGTTATTGATTTTTGCAAAGTGAAAGTAGGAGTAATTCAGCTGCACGTTAATAAGGACATGCAGTGAGAGCCAAATCCTCCCAGTGAAAGTAATGCAAATGAAACGTATATTTTCTGGAAGACAGGATGAGAAAGACATCAGCAAAGACGCTTTTTATGAGTCTTTGTTCAAACACCATATTATCATCCGTGTATATCCTGTGTTTGCCTTGACACAATAAACAACCATCAAGGGAACAACTGTCAGCAGAAATATATATTCTACCAGGTAACGATACACATTTACCAAATGGCCTAAGGAAAACATTGTCTCATTGTCTTCTGAGAATGAATGTGGATTTCTCCTCAGGAGACAACGGTTTGTTATGGAGAATGCTGATGACAGGCAGTGAATCTAAATTCCTATAGATTGTTTCTGTAACCTTTCTCAACTGAGGAATAACAGAGATGTGATCCCAGCACCACTGCTCTTTAGATTGCTCCCTTGCTGTCACTTGACACAAATAAGACAGTGACGCGAGGGATGTGGCACCGCTTACCTCGGCATTGAGCAGGGGGAGGACGTGCCATCTTTTGACCTCCTGATGCATTTCAGAAAAGGTCAACCTGACAATCGTCATCTGATCAATCCGCTGCTGTGACTCTGTCAATCTTCCTTGGGACTCCTTTGGAGTTGGAGTGGTGGGTGGGGAGAATAATTTCCCCTCCATCCCGATTCTCCACCACCCACCCTCGGCTCGCCTCTGTGGGGGTGGGGTGGGAGGTGACCTTTGTGACCACGTTATCATGTGGAAAGGTCACACCAAGGCCCCTTGAAAACCAGAGGGGTGGGGAGGATCGATCTGGAGGCTTTCTTTTATTTATCTCAGTAGACATGCTGCTCCTGGTGTTCTTCCAGGCCAATGGTGAGGGGGAGCGATAACGATCTATTAGTGTTGCAGATATCCTCCTCCTTACCTCCTCTCTCTCTCTCCTGCCCAACCACCCCTGTCCCTCGCTTTTCTTGTCAGACACCCTAACTCTATAGAAGCCCCTGGCCCTGAGCCAGAGGCATTTGTTAGAAGGAAACTTGGAGGTCATCAGAATGAGGTGGTTGACATCCTGGGGTCGGCGCAATCCTGCCATGTCATTGCTTAATACAGTGCATGAAAGGGAGAAAAATCGGGCTGCACTCACAGAGGCTGCAGCGCTATTAGAACTGAAGTCGGGGAAGAGGGGGTGGAGGCATTGAGAGAACATCACATTCACTTTTCCGTCCCGTCCCCTTTGACTTTTGTGGTGCAGTGTATTAATGGCCCGCTCTTATCACCATTTATCATTTGAACAGTACAATATATAGGAAGTGGTTGCATCAGTGTGGGAAAACAGAGGAAAGATAGAGACGTTGCACAGCGAGATGAGCGTGTTGCTGAAAGCCTGGATGATTTAATTAAAGAGTTTTCCTTCCCGCTGTTTTCAGGTCTGCGTTTTGTTTGGAGATGCAAAATGAAACAAATGACTCATTGACATTGCTGCTGACTCACACATAGCTCAAGATGTCTTAAGCTCCTAACACCGATAGCATTCATACAGTAATCCTGTTGTGCAGCGCATACAGACACACGAACAAACCCGAGCGCCCGAACGCGTTGCCAGTCTCCTTTTATTTACTAAAACACCACCGCACATAACACTTCTTAATGTAGTAAAATCGCTCCGCCCTAACATGCGTCGAATATTTCTCCATTACCTCACCATCATGGTCAATTAGGCCCCAACTTTCTCCACCTTTTATCTCCTTAACCAGGGTCCTCATCTGCTGCTTGTGTCACGCGGCCTACAGATAAATAATTCAGTGAAGGTGGGGGTGGGGTGGAGGGGATTTACAGCTCCCGTCTTACCCAGTCAGGCTGTAAATTCTGAGTGAGGGGAAACGGGAGAATATAGCGGGGGAGAAAAGAAAAGGGGAGAAGGGGGAGGAAGATGAGGGAGGAGAATATCTGTGGGGAAGTGGTCCCCCGGGGGCCATAGTCTCACACAGGCAACACCATAAAGTCACCATTAGAATGCTGTATTTATAACAGTGGGTTTGCCCAGGGCTGTGGATGCAATACTGAGTTTCTCTCTCTCTCACGCGCTCACGCACACACACACACACACACACACACACACACACACACACACACACACACACACACACACACACACACACACACACTTACATGCACTCTCACTCTCCGTCACACAGTTTCCAGTGAACACACTAATCGCACAACTCCACACAGACACACATCCACATACTAGACAGTGCCCATATCCACATGATAATATCATTTTCCTCCGTATTAGTAGACTCTCGTCATAAAACACACACTGTGTCCTTCTCCTGGCACTGCCGTCCCTATATATGGTGTTCAGCAGGGCGCCAGCATCACAGAATATCAATGGCTTAATGAGGCGAGGGCTCTTTCTGATGTGCTGCAACATTGACTCTTTGGGGGGAACACAGAGACTGAAACGACTCTGTGAAGAGATAACAACGCCCCCCGATGGACTGCTGGACAGCTCAGAGCATGCTCAGTAGTGCCTGACATAATGGCTGCATGTAATGATACAAAACATCTCAGCGTACAAGGATGCTTTCCCCCCTTCTCATGCGCTACTCCATAGGATTCGAAAGGCTACCGAGCGTTTTCGCTTCAAGGTTATTCCCGTTGCCAATCTAATAAATCTTAATGTTTTATTAAAAGAAAAATGCCAGTGTTTATACTTCTTGGATCATTTATTGCATCATTTTTTTCTCCTCACATTATCCTTGGGCAATTTGCTGCTCTGCTACTGTAATTTGAATCAGATCCATTAAATAGACGTTGTTAAGGACATGACCTATGGCCACATCCACTCATGATTTCTTGCAAAATTATGGCTAATTTAGAAATTCTCAGTTGATACACATGGATGGAGTAGTTTTACATGAATTGTGTCTGGATATATTGCAAATTATAATGTCGTCAGCATGCCTATGCTGTGTTTTTAAGAAACTCTGGCTCCCGTTCTCAAAGTTGAAAGAAGCCATTTCTAAAACAAAATGGAAACTGACAGTTTGATTGATTGATTATGTCCTCAAACTGACAGGGATGTCTGGTTATAGCGTATTTAACTTTAATAGTCTTCCATCACAAAGTGAGGTTAATGTGACTTTGAATTAGAGATCTGCGAAAAGCCAACCAATAAACAGCATATGGTAGAGTCAGATGTAGCAGAGGAAAGCCAAAGGTGAGCAAAAATATTTAGTAGAACCAGTAAACACAGCACAGTAAGCACACCAAATCCCCTGTGCCTTTTCATACACTCTGTTGAAAAGCAATAAGAGGAGGTACAGTACCTTTTGTTTATCTGTCCCCCTCATGCGTTTATTGTCAAACCTTGTTTAGGAATATAATTTCCCTTTAACAGGCCGTTTGCTTTCCTGGCACTCTTCAGGCGCTTTCATGTCAGTGGTCTACAGTGAGGCTGCTGCCTTGGAATAAACTCCTTTTATTTAAAGCTAGCCAGAGGGGTCAGAGAGCCTGATCTGTCATTGGCAGTGTAATAAACAGAGAAAGAGAGTTCCACATAAACACCTCCAACCAATATGAACAGCCCACTACAGGAAATGAAAATGTGGCCATAGGAAGTTAACCCTTTATGCTTCAAGGAGGTGGTGGTAAAAAGAGACACCAAGCTGCCATCCCGTGTTTAGCTGAATTACTCTGTATCCTTTAACTGGGTTACTGTAGGGGTGCCTGAACATGCATTAATTGGTTGTCATGGAGAGATACGGCCAAATGCAAACAGGATGGCAGTGTCGAATCCCATTTAATGAGAGAATAAAACAGTCACCCACTGAAGGCAGATAGGGAGAACCGTATTGACCTGCAAGTGTTGCTCGTGAATAACCCGTTGTCTCCTTCAATCGATCACAACATAATGAGAGACAACATGGAAGGAAGGCTGGCATGATTTGCGAGTGACACGAAAGGTCAAAGCACGTGTGCAGTGCTGTGTGCATGCTTTGCCATATCTCTCTAATTGTACTTTTGATTCCACAAACAGACATTCCAGTCTCCAATTTCTGTCTTCATGATAGCGTCCTCTATGCAGCACAGCTCCGGCCTGCGTCGTTCATCCGTGCATGGTCATTAAACTCAGCGCTGCATGATTCTTAATGAGGCAGCGCCAACACCCGAGCTGACCCTTCTAGGGCACCACTGTGACTCGGTCCTTTTTCTCCTTCATCTTCCTCTTTTCCAACTTGTCTTATTCCCCACAGTCTGCCTGTCAAAGGGGCCAAGGCTTTGGCTGCTTGTTGCGCATGCTAACATCCCAGTCTGAAAGATGGGACAGAGAGCAAGAGAGCAAGCGAGACAGACTGAGGTGGAGACCATTTTAGCTATGGCCGCCAACCACCAACAGACTTGCAAGTTGAGTGAATAAATGCCCTGTCTACTCGGGACAGAGTGCACTCACTCTCGCAAACCAGCACGCATGCATAAAACCCTAGAGGTTGGGGGCCAGGAAGTGGAGAGATCCTCTGCAGTGTGATTGATAACGCCCCCCCTGCTTCAAACAGCAGACAATCCAAGCAAGCCCGATGTGACTTTTAACAACCTCAATGAATAGTGCATGGAGATGGGTCAAGGGCAAGACGGGTGGAGGGAGGGCTAAGAAGTTTTTCTTATCAATCAGGGAGTCATCGGGGGAATAGGAGAAGACAAGAACCAAGCTGGGCTTGTTGGGGGCTGGGGTGGTGACGATGGCATGATAAAGCTCCTCTAATGGCCCTGGAATGAAAAAACAAAAACAAAAAAAACGACCCAAAACAAAACAGATGCACAGAAGAGGAAAAAACATTATGGCTGGTGATATGTAATCCAAGTAATGAGCCTGTCTGACTCAAGTCAACTGATTAACTCAGTTTCCTTTTTCCTTTTTTTGCATATAGGTAACAATAAACTGCTGCTGTTGCTTAGCGTAGGGTTGTATGGACAGATTTCGCTATTATTTCTTTTTGACAGACAGACAAAAGGCATCACAGCCCGATAACACACAGTAAATAAAAGGAAAGACATAAATCGCCAAATTCAACAAGTTTGAAGAAGATGCCTTCTATTAACAAAACCAGAGAAGAATAACAGGTGGGAAGGGCTTTTATAATGGCGAATCAATATAGAGAATCTACAGCACAGTTCAGCCTAAATGCCACCCCACCTTTTGGCCTCTTATCAGCACCCAATCACAGGCAATCAGGCTCTTTTAAAGGCTGATTTAACCCTGATGAGCCCTAAGCTAGATGAACCTCACACACAGACAGCACCAGTCACTCTGACACACACACCCACACGGACACAAAACACTTTTTGCAATATTGCGGCAGAGATTAAAGCCACATGAAAGGGGTAGAGACAAAGGTGACGTCTCCTCTTTTGAAATGGCAAGAGCGTGGCTTGACATGAAGCGAGCTGGTGAGTGCTTGGGTGAACAAAAGGCTGGCGCCATGTGAGAAAAGGGCAGAGGCGGGAGCAGGGCGGCAGCGGTGGGGGGGGGGGGCAGGCCTTTAATTAAAAGGATTATATTGAGGTGCAGAGTGCCGCCGAGGAGCTGTCCACTGGGCCCAGATTGACTACAGTAATGAAACCTATCCCTGTCGGAGGAGAAGGAGAGAAAGGAGAGAGTGGAAATGGAACTGCAGCACTAAAAGGGGGTCAAGAAATTACAGAAGAATGGGTTTAGAAAAAGTAAACATTAAGAATAAATGTGCGTAATGAGGGATCATCAAGCGGAATTGGAACACGGGAGCTTAAAGTAATAAATATACAAGGTCATAAAGAATAATAACAATGAATGAACTATGGCATTAAATTAGAAGTTCTCGTAGATTAAAGTCATTACAGATATGCTTCTGGCCAACTGAGAGTTTCCCTCTTTAATGTAAATGAATGCTAAGTTTGGCATATCCATCCAGGGCCTCTGCTACTCATTAATTTTTATCTCTTCAGATATAATGAAGTCATAATAGCGGGGAGTCTGATGAGTTGTCAATTAGAATCTTGAATGATCCCTGTACTGAAATTAAAAAAGAGAAAAGGTTATTTATTCACCTGCTCTATTTAACTCACTGGTAACTAGCACTTGTCAGCTCTCACCCATTCTTACCTGGGTTTGCCTTTTCATTCTGAACCTACTTTATATTATTTTATATTATTATACACATGGAAAACATGTGAGCATGACATTAAAACATTGGCGTAGGGTTTGTCGTGTTGTCAGGTTTTAGTGTTTAGCATCAGATTGTAATATGCAATAAAATCAACATAACAGAATGACTCAAGGATTGTATTGTCACACATGGCCACTTGCAAACTTTTCAGCACCAAGATAAGTTCCCTGTGTCTGCCTCTGACTATATTTCGTTATCATTCCAATCCGTTGTGTTGTGTGGAGCTGCATGACTTCCCACTGCTGCTGACCAAGATTAACATTATCTCTGACCACCCTGCCAGAAAACCAGACACTGTAGTAAATGAATTAGATAGAGGCAAGACAGAAAAAGTAAAACTTTTGGCACCTTACTGTCTGTTACATTCCCAGGCTTGCCATTTTAATTATCTTTGTATCTTATGCACACATCTTAGGCACACATATGAGCCATCACACAGACAAAGCTAGTAAATAAAGTGTGTGTCTGCAACTGTCCTTGTAGAGGAGAGTCGTCGCTTACTATAAAAATGCTTTCTTGTTCTTTTTTAACCCTTTGTGCTAAAATCCATTCCCGCATTAAGAAAAATTGTAAGGTTGTTTTTGTAGTAGTGTTGTAGTTTTACTTTTATGTGGCATACTGGGTTTGTTTACCTCAATCCCCAGTGATTTGCTCGTAGCTCGGGTTTATGCCAATATTATTAACTAAAATTCTTTTCGATTTATATATGATAAGAGAGTGAGCAGTCTGCAGTGGTCAGCATCTATCAAAATTAGTCCACGGAAGGAACACAGGTGAACCAGCAACAGGGTCATGGGCGGCCAAGGTTCATTGATGCATGTGACCACACAAGCCAACCTTTGCTTCCCAAAGGTTGGCTTGTGTGGTCCGATCCAACAGATTACCTACTGGAGCTAATAATGATAAAAATGTTAATGTTGGTTCTGATCGAAAGGTGTCAGAAAACGCAATGCATCACAGTTTGTTGTGTAATGTGTGTGATGCTTTGAACAATGTTCTGCTGGGAATCCTTGGGTCCTGCCATCCATGTGAATGTTACTTTGACACGTATACCCTACCTAAGCATTGTTACAGACCAGCCACACCCTCTCGTGGAAATGGTACTCCTTGATGGCTGTGGCCTCTTTCGGCAGGATAATTCGCCCTGTCACAAAGAAAAAATGGTTCAGGAAAAGTTTGAAGGATTGACTTCACCTCCAAATTCCCATCTATGGAAGCCCCAGCTTGCAACTTACAGGATTTAAGGACTCTGTTGCTATCAGGGGTCTATGGAGTCCACACCTTGACAGGTCAGCAAAAGGGTACGGTGGCCCCTAGAGACAAACCACGTACAAACTCCAAAGCACATGCAAAATCCAAAACACTTGCAAACTAAAAAACACATGCAAACTCCAAAACACGTACAAACTCCAAAACACTTGCAAAATCCAAAACACTTGCAAACTAAAAAACACATGCAAACTCCAAAACACTTGCAAAATCCAAAACACTTGCAAACTAAAAAACACATGCAAATTCCAAAACACAACGGAAGTGCTCCAGGATGCTTGGGGCAGTGTTGAGCTTTTGTTACCTAGTAAGTACACAAGCCAGGAAGTACCAATGACCGGATTTGGTGTTTGCAGCCTTAAAGGCCGCATTTTAAGGCCGATTACGTCACAGCGACAAGAGAAGGCTTTCCCAATTCAAAGGCTGCTCGAAATGCGGCCCTCAAATGCGTCCTTAATTTCCCTGAATTTTAAGGATGGGTCGGTGTAGCCTTCATGGCCCAGCATATCCCAGACTTCATAGTGCGGTGGTGGTGTGGATAATTTTGCCGAAAAAAAACGGAGAAAGCGGAGCGGAGGAAGAGTAAACTTTCAGAAGTAAGTACTGAATATTATGTCACTTATTTATGCGCAAATATTTTTTTTAATGAAGAACATTAAACCATTATTGTTGGCCACATGTCGGGAAAGTTATGTGACATTAGCGATGTCTGTACTTTCAGAATTAACTTGGTTTTAAAGCCTTTACTTTAAAAAAAAAATATATAGTCGACTTTAATCTTACAGAGATTGTGATGATTTTGTGGATAATTAAAGTCAGTCATATATCCACAAACACAACAAGCTGAAAGTCAGTGATGCTGCTCGGTTTGCGGTCCTGAATATCACGGCACAAGCAGGATCCACTGCACTGTTAATGTTAGCTATGTTATATTGCTGCCTCTGTTCGGTGGTGTCGAGCCAAACGGACTTTAACGTGTGTTTGAACGAGCTGACGGTTCACTCGTTACGCTGAAAGAAAGATGCTTTAATCACAGGAGTCACACATGTGTTCACTGTACCATCTGGGAACTCTTCTTGTTTCGTAATAACACAAACACTAAATCCTCCTTCTCTTGTGCTGTTTTGTAGCAGTGTATACACCTGAGACTGCCACCTGTCTGTCTGTCCTGCACTCTCTCTCTTTTTCTTTCTCTCTGATTGTGGAATAAAAGTATGAACATGTGTTTATAAGTTACACTTGTGTTTGAATCCTGCAGCTTATCACACATTTGACTTCCATGTGTGACAACTGCAAGTGTCCAGAGTGAGGACAGACTGAGGGACACACTGCTGCACATCATCTGTGAGGCTTTGCACCCCTGATGATCCACCAGGACAAAGCAGTGTGTGAGGAAGAGGAGGAGGAAGAGCCAGCAGCAGCTGACAGATGGGGAGAATAGACAGACTGTTCCCTGTTTGTGAAGGACTGCTAGGAAAGTTTAAAATAACTAATTGTCTGTCCTGAATCAGTCTTGTTAGGTAATGTTCAAATAATTTGATCATTCCAGTGTTTTCAGTGTGGGAGAAAGTACTCAGGGCCTTCAGGTTACACACTATGAAAGGCAGCAACAAGTGTAATATTCAGAAACCTAAAGTATGTATCAGCAGCAGAATGGAGCTAAAAACAAATGTTTGTTCCAGTTCTATGAAGCTTTGACTATTTTTGGATTATTAGCACTGCTGTGTTTGTTGCATCATATTACTGTAATTGTTTATATGCTTTATATATTCTGAGCTAAGTTGATCTATAGTGTTACATCATATTCTGTAAGGATGTTATGTGTTTGTATACTTTCTGCCCAGTTTGACCCATTTAGCAGAAGTCAGCCTGTTTAAGGCTCTGATATCTATTCTGTATGACTGAAAGCAGTTATGACATGGTCTGATTTTCTCACCCAATAAAGGAATATTTCATATATCAGTCTACTCTTCATTTTATCAGAAACAGTTATCACAGCTTGTACATTTTCTTTTTATAAATATATGTAAGCAATGAGCCAAATTTAGTAATGCCAGCATGAAGGAACAACATTTGTCTCTTATATATGATACACCTATATATGCACTGTCAAAGATACTTGTCTTTGAGTGAAGATTTAAGGTGATAAGACATATAAATAACTGCAACTTGAATCTGTACTGAAGCTCAGTATTTGACACAGAGTTCATGTTCACTGCTGTAATAGCTAATAATGATTAATATAATAACTATAATATTGGCCATATTATATTTACATTACCAAAGTGATATGACTTTAGTCTCATGAACAACATCAGCTAATTCTTATTTACTAACTAATCTTGAAATAACTGTTCAGTACAGAAATGAAGTCCAAAAATCATGTTTTACTGTCCTGTGGTCTCAGCCTCAGATACTTATCAAATCACACAAAGCTCTTGTAGAAACAAACAAACAAATGAACAAAATATGTTCTCCTTCATTTCTGTCAAACCAAGTTGTATGACACATTTCCAGCGGTTAGTATCATGGTTGCTAGGCAACCTGGGAAGTGTGACGGAGACTAGACCGTCCCATACAGACAAACTTGCCGTTTATTTTGCAAATCGAGCTCAACACTGCTCCTAGCGTCCTGGAGCACTTCCGTTGTGTTTTGGAGTTTGCAAGTGTTTTGGAGTTTGTACGTGTTTTGGAGTTTGCATGTGTTTTTTAGTTTGCAAGTGTTTTGGATTTTGCAAGTGTTTTGGAGTTTGTACGTGTTTTTTAGTTTGCAAGTGTTTTGGATTTTGCAAGTGTTTTGGAGTTTGTACGTGTTTTGGAGTTTGTACGTGTTTTGGAGTTTGCAAGTGTTTTGGAGTTTGTACGTGCTTTGTCTCTAGGGGCCACCGTAAAAGGGGAACCAACTCAAGACAGTATTGGGCAGGTGGCCATAATGTTATACCTGAGTGGTGTTACGGCCGATCAAGGAAAACCCGACCGCAACAAGAAGAACGATCCATCCCCTGCTCGACCCCAAGCAGCACATCACACCATAAGTTAAAACATGAAATGGTTTATTTACAAACACGAAACGAAAAATGGGCTCACAGGAGTCACTTGGGCTTCGGGGTGGACCCACGCCAAAATAACAAACAAAAAGGGAAACTAACTCAGAGGAGCTTACCTAGCCCCAAAGAAACATAACCAAACAACAATCACTTACCTCCCTGACTAACTAAACATGAGAAAACTGTACCCAACTGAAAAGGCGATCCACCCCTACTTCCTCCTGGACCAGCAAAGCAACACAGGGCAAGTCGCAGCCCCAGCCGGTTGGGGTAAACCGAGGATGGATGATTGCCGTCCTCAACCGCGCCGTCTTATACTCCGCCTCCAGTGCAGCATCCAGTCACCACTCCTGGAGGCGCACCTGCACACTCACATTTGCATGTCATAATCCCAACCCACGACGGCAGCCGTAACAGTGGTGTATAAAAACACATAGATTATAATTTTTTTGAAATCCCAGGCTAAGGTTTACATATTGAATATAATTATTTATGAAAGCATAATATCTGTGTGTTTTAAAACTTTCACATTTTTACAGCAGTGTTTACAGTATACAGATGGATTTTCTAAGTGGGCATCTTTTTTCTTATCTTCAAAAAACTTAAAAGCACTTGCACAGAGTTGATCTTTGTCTATATAGCATGTCATCTGTGCAACAGATACCTTCAACGCACTGTTCATGCGTTTTAAGTGTAGTCTTACCTCTTGCATTTTTAAAAAGGCAAGCCTGTCACAGCCCAAATCACTCCGTTATGTGAGACATGAAACAATACACAGTTTGCATTAGAGAGATAACAGCTACATGGATTAGTCTAAAGTTTAGATTTTTTAAATATGTAGATTAATTCTAAGTGGCATAAAAAGCACTTCATCTAAATTGATATATTTTAAATCTATTTATCTACTGTAATAACTGATAGATAGCCACATGCCTATAAAACAGACCATTATGTACAATATTCTAGATAATGATTGGAATATGCCCCTGTGCAACCACAGATTGAAGTTAGTGAGTTCTAACTTCTAAAAGTAGCATTATATAACCTAAAACTGCTCAAAAGTTGCTTATGTATTGGCTTAGCATTGCAGAAAGGCACTCCTCAAGTGAGTGTGTCTGAAGAGGTATGAAATGAATTTCATACCTTTTCCCTCCCTCATTTGCCCAACGTTTTTTAGCTGGTCTCCTCTGCTCAAGCTATGTGTCTCACCATTACAGAGCTAATCCATCCATGACAATGTTCAATTTCCTCTGGGGAATATGGAGTGCAGTGGTGAAAATTTGCAACCCCATGGCCCATCTAAGTAGCATTAACGCAGTGCCCACATCCCTCAGAGCCTGAGCTTTGTCTGTCTCATTTGAATTGAGTGTTTCAATTTAGAAATCAGGCAATGCTGTGATACAATCTTATGTTACAGACATTTTTTTAAAAATGATACAGGCCAGAAAACCAGACCACAGCTGACAAGACAGTGCGAATTTGTGTAAATTGTACATTTTGATTTCAGAGGTAATGGAGTGATTAACTTTCATATTCTAACAGCGTCAGCCAAATGTAGCTACACTTTGCTTTTCTTACACTTTTTATTCTTTGAAATGTAATATAAGTAGGGACACTCTTGGTTTCGTATACGTGGAGTTTGATGCATAACGGTTTTCAAATCATTTTTGGTTCTTCCTAGTTACAATTAAGTCACAGAAAGAAAAAAACCAATAGATAAAAATTAACGTCTAACTCAGTCAAACACATAATCTCACTTCATACAATCAGCATTATAGCCAACTATCTATATTGTAGGAAAAAATCTAACATTTTCAAATAAAAATATCATCCATTTTTTGTTAGTTTAAATCAAATTTAAATTTCAAGAGGTACTTTCTTTTAAGATAGCGTGAAATTTCAGTCAGACTGTAGCAAAACAATATTGTTATTGAATTTTTTTACATCGCTAAACACTTTTTCCTCACTTCATAAGTTAGAGTCTCATCACTTTACATTTTTGTGATTAATGTGATAAATAAATCACTTTTGTTGCTGATTTAGCCCTTCCTACAGTTAGTGAGTTGATTTTTACTTCTTGGCTCCAACGAGAGAGCTGTGTGTTGAGGTGTATCCAGGTAGGTTCACAAGTACGGAGTGAAACACACTTTCCACAAAATTCGGGCTTTATGATAAAAAGGTTGCTGCTTAAGGTGTCTAGTGTCTATAATTAATTGAAGCTCTCCGGGTCCAACTGAAATGTTGTGATGGCTTTTGAAATTTGTGGTTGTCACTTTGAGGTTTATGCTTCATCTCTGCAGGAGTGACACTGAGCAGTCTGACACCAGCTGGGCGTGATTAGATTTCTCTTAACATCACTGCACATCACCTACGCCATGACTGATGTAAACAAACCTGACAGAACTGTAACTCATTTTATTGTCACCCAATTGGCAAGTAAGCATTTGGCATCGGAGGGCAGTGGGATGTCTGGATTACCACTGCAGGTGTATTGGGTTAAATTTTGGTGCTTCGTGTTCGTGCCGTATATATCTATGGATTGCACATCGCGTGTATTCATTTTATATTAGATGATCTACCACAAAAAAATCAACTGGGAAGTTCATGAGCAAAGTGTTTGAGGCTCCTGCCTAGAGCCTCAATCCTGCAGTGTTTTAGTATTTTTATTGCTCTAATATAACTCACACATTTCAAGCCATGTAGCGCTGCCTTTCAGTTGCTTCCAAAATGTGCATCTGTCTGGCCCTCGGTGTGTCTGCTCAATACGCTATCGACAGACCAATCATTCCACAATCATGCTCAGCACACCATCTTTATTACTGATTATTGACCAGGTCATCACCGCCTGCATGGCACCTCACACTGACATCAGGTGCCAGGGGGGAGAGAGAGAGAGAGAAAGCGAGAGAGAGAACTTGAAGGGAGGGAGAAGCTGGGAATCTGTCAGCAGTCTGATTAGCTGATCTACTGCTGGGTTTTGGATTGCTAAGCCCATGACCTACAGGTGGCAATTAAATGTCAAGACATTTGGATTCCAATTCTGGTCTGGTGCTTAGTCACATAACTCATGCGCTAAATTCAGATGTGTCAAAAAAGGTGTAGTTTCTATAAAATGTCAGTTGTTGCTTACTTCAGGTCCTCAACCTGGACTTCACTCATTTGACTAAAAGATCTGCTTAAGCAGGTAAAAACATAGCAAATGTTTTGCTACAGTGGATCCAATCAGTGTGTCTTTTTCACTGTTTGATGAATGACTTAAAATGCAAAACCTGAGATTGCTATTGTTAATACTATATTTAAGTATCAAATCAAATAAGTTAATAAAAATAAGCTGCTAAACAGCTTTTCCTGTCCTGTCTTAAGCTCCCTGTCTGCAGGCTAGGCAGACTGCTGTTATGGTAGGCCTCAGAGTCATTCAGCTGCTTTACCAGTGATTCTGTTGTCACGCTGACAGGCTCCAGCATCTGCATACAATGACTGTAGTCCTTTTCCTGCTCTACAACCTCCCTTAACTTGTTGTAGTGGTGCATGAAACTGCTCTGCTGCAGGCTCTGAATGGAGTGGCCCTCTAGCTCACCACCATCTCCAAAGAGCAGAACATGGACAACTGTTGCCAGTTGGAGTCCAAGACAAAGCAGTGTTACTCCTTCCACAGAATGTGAGACACTCACTGGAAAACCCGGCCAACCTGCAGGTTTTCAAATGTTTACTTCTTATTTTTTGTGCGTATTAGAACAAATGATTGCATGATGTGTCTGTTCCTGTAGCGCAATTAGAATGAATAGTTCTCCTGCTGAATAGTCTGTATATGACATATACAGTTATGTGCAGTTATTTTCATTTGAATTATTTAATTTGCAACATGAGTCACACTGACACACAACATAGTTTCTGGAAAAACCAAGTCAGTTTAGGCTTATTAAAAACTTGTTTTTAGTTAAATTGTCCCCGTCTCATAGTTTGTGATCTGATTATACTGAATGTTAATGCAAAACTCTTGAGCCATCCCAAAGTTCTTTATATTTTCCTTCCAAGAAGCCAGACTTTTTTTTTCCATTTTCTTTTTAAATTGGTTTTGAGTGCTAATTCTTCAAAACTCCTGAAGGCCTATCAGAATTTTTTTTGGACATTTCTTTGTCATTTTTTTTTTTTTACTTTGACTAATTATATCTTTGTTACTATTTGCCTGTCATAAAACCACACAATTTGTTCTTTAGTTAAATCTACAAAGAATTATCCAAAATAAGAAAGCTATTAGCTAAAACGTGGTGAATCTCTGCATGGTGTGTCCTTATAAAACCTTATAAAAAAGCTATCTACAGAGATGAGCAGCATCTGACAGTCATGTCCTTAAGAAATAGGAAAAAATACAGCAAAGACCTGATACAGGGCCCGAGAGATGCATCTCTCCCTTCAGGTGATCCATCTACTGTTCACTAAAAACAAGAAGAAAAAGCTGAGTGAGGGATTTGAAATGACAGAAAAACTAGAATAAAAATCATTGGTAACAGGTCTGTTGGAGTGATGAATTGAAATTCGAAATATGTTATATTTTTACTGTGAAGAAATGTGTCAGCTCAATTGGTGATACAGAATCGTAGTTTACTGACCCCTGCAAGGCGGTTCTGACTTGCTTTGATACATTTTATAACTTTTCTGAAACTGAAGCACTGAATTTAAGATAAGAGAAATAAGAGATAAGAGAAACGTTTATTAGACCCACACATGGGAAATCTTTGGTCACGGTAGAAAGTTTAGGAGCAGTAAAAATGAAGAAAAACACAATTGAATAGGATAAGAAAAAAAAGAATAACATACTATACAACAAGAATAAAATACAGTATACAATAGAATAAAGTACTATACAAAATAGAATAAAAAACTGTACAAAATAGAATAAAATGCTTTGTTACAGTAGCAGAAATTCCATTTGGTGCTATTGTACATCAGGCAGACAGGGCGAGAGTTACATTTGGAAATCACATTAGTTTTTGGTCAAAGTGAAATAATTTCTACAGACTGAATATTCTCACTGATAAATAGGCTGTGATTAGCTTCAGTTCTAGCCACGTAACATAGACTTAGATATTAGGAACAAGCATCATACTCATTAGAATAAATAGTACCTCTGATGGCGCATATTTTTTGAGGTTACAATTAGCTAGCTTTACTTTTGTCTCGCACCTGTACACGACATAGTCAACAGGACAATTACGTATCAAGTTACCTGTTCAGTAACTTGGTACATAATTAGCTACCACGGTGATGTAGCCAGATTAAAAAAAAGTGCTGCCTTTGGTCTTTAAGCTTGACATACCTTGCTAACCCATTAAGCTCGCTGCAGAGTACGGCCCTCTCAAGTGTATCATTCATAAAATTACTACAGTAACACCAGCAGTAATGCACTTAACGGGCTACTGCCTTGCCCTCCAAAATAAAAGCACATCCTGTCAACCCCATCACTACATAAACAGTTGTTTTAATGCAACATTTACTGACAGCAAGTAAATTATTGTAAATACCGTAGTTATTAAATGTGAATAAACAATGTTGTACTTGTGATGACAGTTTTGATTATTTAAAGGTAGCACTTAGGTGTTTGTTTTTATCCATTCCATTACTTTTTCTCTATCCTGTACCTGAGCAGTACCCTCTGTGTCTTTCATGTCCTTATGGCAGATTAAAAAGTGTAACAAAAAACAAAAAAACAGAACATGAAATTGAAATGCCTGAATATTGCAGATTAGTGCTATTAGTCATCTCAAAATTAATAAAAAATAAAATGTATCCCGTTTTCATTTGATACTAGCCCCACAGCAGATTTCCTTTTCTTTGGTGCACATTGCAAAGATGTGGCTACAATTTAGTCATCATGTTACCATGCCTTATTAACTCTTAGCCAGAACTTAATTATCTCATTCCCACGCATTACAAACTCCAAGAAACGAGTTATTGATCTTGTGGCCATGCAGTAATATCTGGTGGCCACTCAATGATATTTTTTCCACTAATGACCCCGGTTTTCTGTAGTCAGTAAAAAAGAAATCAATATGCTCAAACACTTTATAGTAACGGGACATTATTTGATGCATCGATCAAACTGTGTTTTCAAAATGACAGTCCCGAAAAAGAAGAAGGAAAAAAACAACAACTTCACAACAAGAAAGAAAAACTTAATTGCACTGTCCGCCAAGTGTACTTGAAAATCAAGTGATTGTTAAATTGCTCAGTCCTTGGAAATGTGTAACTGCAAACAGCTCTGCTCTGAAAAAATGTTTCTTTCTCATCAGATTTCTTTTCAGTGTTTTCTTTACTCCCATGAATATACACTTATTTTGTTTGGGGTTAGAATGTCATATAGGTCCTGGAGACAGAAGCCTTGAAATCACAACCAGAATTAGGATTACATGAATATGTTTTGGGTTTTTTTTCCAGTTAAACAGCTCCTTATTAGCAGCAGTATAAGAGGCATTTTGCCATGCAAATCACAGTCCACTAAGAAAAAAAAGTGCATTCCAGGAGTGTAATACGCAGAAAACTATTCAAACTATTTCGGTGTTTACTGCAGAGCAGCGTGCATTGCCATTAATTCAAATAAACAGATGTGAACACATGCGCGAGCTGATACACACAGGCATATTTCAGTTATTGATATTGTGTGTGTTGCCATTCTCATCACATATCATGTTTGTGCTGTTGGTGGTATAAGCTGCATGTCAATGAGAATGTGTGAGACATCCTGACATCCACAGCATCTCCAAGGTCAGTCTGAATCAGCACTAGTTCAGTTGTGTGCATCCATCAAGCACTTCTTCTTCTTCTTCTTCTTTTTTTTGAAGCAAGATCAATGACATCCCCCAAATATTTGTTTCTGTCAGTCAAACAAGACACCTCTGAATCAACGATCGCCCACTCACTTGCCTTTGATTTACAGAGTTGACGAAGATGTAGTAATGTTTTTCACTCTTTTTTTTGGCGAGAATTGCCCGCGGGATTTTGAAGATGATTTACAGCCATTACAATTAATCTAATTCTAAGAGAGATCTAATTTATATCAACACTTTCCATTAACCTACTGTATAAAACATACAAGACATGAACACATCACTTTAATAACATTTACATTTGATTCGTTCAGTCTATGATCATAGCTCCTGGGTATCCAACCAGGACCCCTTTTCAGTCAGACATACAGCCCAACCTGTGCAATACTGTTTGCTGGGATGAAATACACTAAGGTTTGCAGACCAACATCCACTTATGAACTCAAAGGAACTGATCATAAATCTCTATGGTTGTATTCTGCCAGCAGTTGATGATGTGTTTTATGCAATGACATCCAATCACAATTGTAATCTGCTGTAACCAAGGTGATTTAAAGCTAGACTCTGCCTTTGAACTCTGTGTAGGGACAAACTGTTACCTTTTTACACCTACCATTTCAAATCAACATGTGTTAAGAGACTAATCCAAAACTGTAGATTATGGGGTTGATTACCACTCTTAACTGTAGCCAGTGGACACGTTAATAACCTGAAAAGTAACCAGCTATCAGCACATGTGATGTTGATTTCTAATATTAGTAACTCTGAATGTAAATACTTTACATCCTCACCATTAGAACAGAGCACCATAAAACCGCATGATCCGATCATTCAGAAGATAAAGTGAGGTGATTTAATTACACCATTTAACAGTAAGCAATGCAAAGTGATGGATGTAATGCACTGAATGGAAACACAACTAAACTAATCAAAGAAGAAGTAGGCTCCATAGACTACAGCATGCTCAGTACTCTTTTTTTCTTCTGCGATACTGTGCAGCTCATTAAGTCAGAACATTTCTTCTTGAACCAAACAGCAGTGAGACAAACCGCAGTGATGATGGGGTGACTTGTGATGATGTGTCTAAAAAAAAAATTAAATAAATAAATAAAAAATCTCACACTGTGTCCACAGATAGTGACTAATGGGAAAACTTCTAGGACAGTATGACAGCACCCACTGTGATTTTACTGGAAGATAGGGACATTTTCTGGTACACAGCTGGACGGCATATACTCAAATAAAACTCCTTTTGGAAACTCTGTCAAGCGGAAAAAAATCTCCCACCTCATTCACATTCTCGTTGCATTGACAGTGCACTTTATCACTGCTATACTGATATTTACATTAGACTTTACTTTTAAGGTGGATTTTTATGTGGACGAGAAGCCTTACAAGAATTCAAAGTCTGTTTAGATACCGGTAAACTGAATTATCTCTGAAAACAGGCAATCGACAAGGATATTCATACAGTCTGTTAAAAAATGATTCCTGCCAGTACTCACGACTATGTGGTAGCAGATTATTCGACTAGAAGAAAGAAAAATGACCTGTAAAAACTGATTTCCACCCCTGAGTGTTGAAAGTGGGTAGAAAGAGTTTAATGCCACTAAATAATAAATGTGCTGGCAAATCAGACTAATTAATGTGGAAATCAGGATTATATGAGTAATCTAAAGTGTATCAAGTGTCAGCAGAGTAGTTTTTGATGTAAGACAGTTTGCAACTTTAAGGCCTAACTGTTGGGACCTGGTGGGGAATAAATGGAATTCGTGTTTGCATACATTGCTGCTGTGAAGTTTTAATAGCAGAGTGCCGAGCTGATTACACTTTGGCTGCTATAAGAGAGCAGCCATTAGCATTGTTCTGCAGCTGTCGGAAACTCTTATCCAATAGCTAGTAGTCAGGAAGATACTTGTTCATCAGATCCTCGGAGAGCCATTGCCAACAACATTACTGTCTACACAGGTCATTGAATGTGCCACACAAGGCTTTAAGATCTTGGCCTTGAAAGATGGCTGCGATCAATAAGGTGTCACTTGGTCGTTTAGGGAGGAGTGAGATCTGAATGTGAAAGCCTGAACTTCTGGATGGAGGAATAAAAAGCTTCTCCTCCCTTGATATCTACGCCACTGCTGCTGGGTGTCGACATTTGTTGCGGCATACATTATCTGTGAAATATTCAGTGACAAATGGATTCTCAATCTGCGCTATTTGTATAAAGCTGCAGATGAAGTCAACAATGGCTTTGACCTTGTGTCATGCTGAATCCACCCCCAGGCAGATTCCCCTCTTTTTTTGTTTATTATGCTCAACCCGAGGATTTACTGCTGGGGCAAAGAGTAATTGTGCATATAATGTCAAGGACTGTTGTCAGTATCCATAGATCATACCCACATATGGTATACATGGCTCTGTTAGATATATATGCCTCCATGAAATATACATGACCACAGTGAGCATGCAAAGCCCGTGGCTGTAACAGGATTAGAAAGCTTAAGCTGCAATTCACCTTTGTCCTACAGAACCATGAGGAAAACATCTGTGACTGTCTTGATTTATTTGACTCACCTTTTGTTGAAAAAGGGTCACCATTTGTATAAATTGATTTAAATAGTGATTTTACTAAAAAAAAAAAAAAGAAGAAGTCAATTTTAGGTGAGCTGCCAGCCTTATAATGGATGATTCATTGATTACAAAGGTTGCTTGCCTGCAAATTATTGTTAAAAACAAAAATTCAAGAGAACTTGAATTTTTCTATTCTTGGTTTCTGCAGGACTTTACAGCAAAATCCTTAAAATTTGAATTTGAAGGTTTTGAAGGTTTAAAACTGATGTTTTTGTGCCTCGGTCTCTCTGTGTCTGATGTGGACAGTCAACAGAAAGAGTTGATTTTGTTTCGGAGGAGAGAATGTGTTTGAGAGCGATCGGGTTCCCTATTATCAGGGGATGAGAGTGCTAATAAAACACAGGAGCTGCAGTGGTCCGGAGGTCAGATGCACATATAATGAATGGAGAAATTTAACTCATCCAATTATAGAGAGCCAAGGCAAAAATCCATACTGTTACTCTGGGCACAGAGCCCAAATGCAAAACTAATAATATCAGGCAAAGCCCCAGCTTTGTGTAACGCGGACTTGTGTGTAGTCTATGAGCTTGTACTCACACTATAGTGTCACAAAACGTTTTGTGAATTCAATTTCTGCGGCAGCTGCTTACAAGAACTTCTCATTTGGAGGTGCTTTAATTTTCCGTTGGCGTGGTGCAAACTTAACTAAGCGGTCAAAAAGTAAGAGTGTACTAACAGCTGATGGTTTATGCTGTGGATTATGGCCATAACTACTATACAGTCTAGCAAACAGTTTCCATAAGTTGCACTGTTTATGTAAAACCTGGGAAAACCTGCTGTTCTGTTTGTAGTTATCAGTTATTCAGACTTTCGGGTAATGCATTTACTCTGCAGCTGTCCGATCAAAAATTAGATCCTAATTCAGTTTCTGCAGAAATATGTTAGCAATTATGATTCTCGCTTTGCCTTGATGTCAGCATGCATACCTTCAGAATACAAACACAAAGATGTGCGCAGACCTTTGACTTAATGACCGGCCATGTAAACAAAGGCTCAAAAAGGGCAAGCTCGTTATTGAGGAAACAGTCTGATTAAATGAGCAGCACACTGATTAAATTATTAAATGTATTTGTCCTGAGAATAAAAGGGAAAGACAGAGGAATTAAAATCACACTCTGATTAATTTTTCCACTTTTTACATTTTTTTTTAATTTTATTTTTTTTTATTGGGGAGCCATACCCCCTTGGAGGCAAAGTCATTAGGCCTTATACATAACCATCGCTGCCACATTAAAATCACATTACACAACAACGATAATCATTGCATTCAATTACACGTGGTAATAAATACCCGACACCATCTCCAGTAAATCCATTAGCCTGGGAGACACACACAACACGTGCGCACACACTCACAAATAGGGCAACAGCCATAAAGTGTTTGGACCCCCGGTTTTGCAGATAGTTCAGTGCTGTGCTACCAGTGACATCAGCTGTTTGCATTGTCTGCAATGTTTACAGTCGCATTACACATTCAAAGCACACACAGTGTTATAAAACTACTTTTTGTATAAGGAAAGATGCAGAGGAGAGACTCAGAAATGGAACAAAAAAAAATACCTGATTCAATAAAGGTCAACAGCTTGAATTTAAAAGACATATACAAATGCATCAGTCCACTTGAGACGACCATTATTTACCAGAGCTACATAACAGACTGCTTCTGGTTTATACTTAAAAATTATATATTTTGTATATATTCAAAAGTCTCACCCTTCAATACTCTAAATAAGTGATATATAAATAGAAAGACTGCTCAGTAGCATTCAGATTAGCTGTACTCCTGTCACACAAATGATGAGAGAACAAATATGTTTTTAGCCTCAGTGATTAATCCATGTGTGGATGCGTGGTCTGAGGCTGCTGTACCTGTTCTAGTGTTATTAGCAAGAAACTAACTCTGCCTTAAAAATAGAGCCTAATCAGAAAGACTCATTATATAGCCTACATAGGGAAAATATTAGAGAATCACACGCACACACCCAAACACTCTACTTGGTGCATTTCATTTTCATATCTCCTGCCCTGAACCGCTCAATATTCTTCCTCCACCCCCTCACCTTAACAAAGCTCATCCTACATCTATCTGCCTCTCTCTCCCTCTCTCTCTTTGGCTTCAGCCCACCTCTCTCCCCTCTTTGCTTGATGGCAGCCTCACTTGTAATTAACTGTTATGTGGGGGATTGATTGAGGACAGCTTAGCATTGACCAGCTTCATTATGGAGTCCCTTCAAAGTGGGATTCTGGGCCTGCCAATACTCCTGAGTTTATTTCAGTGAAGGGATCAATAGCTAGCGCATTAAAAGCTTTATTTGGGCTTTGTCCGCCCCTTGAGTACCTTTGCCCTGGTTGCTCTGTGAATCCCACTGGTACCACCACGATGGCTTCTTCGAAAGGTGAGAAGGCGGCATGACCATCTTGCTTGTATTATGCTGCTGGCGTGGAATCTAACAGGCTTGCAGTTTGCTTGGCTTCAATCTATAGTGTATTTTCTTTTGTGGATATTCTGTGGATTCTTTGATACGGGCTGATAAACATTTCTTCTGCATCCAGTGTGACTGCATAATTTCGAAACAATTTTTAGCACTTATCCAGATGTTGTGATATGTGACAGTTAGTCACTGCAGTGCAGGAACCCTGCGATGTTTCCAGTCTGCCAGCGGAGTACAACGGGAGCAGCCCGGCACTCTTTTTCAAAGCTTACTCTACAAACACCATGAAAGCATATACACACTGAGGTGTCTGCGGACTTTCTCTCTGAGATGCACACACATATACAGACAAACACACACACACGGGGTGGCCCTCTGATGAGATATCATTTTGTCATTTAGCATGCTGTGTTACAAGATGTATCTCCCCTGCCAAAGCGTCAGCAGCTATCCCAGCTCTGTCCTTGTCTGGTGTTTCCCTCAAGGCTACACACACCGCTGTGGAGCCACACACCCAGGGAGATGGAAGGAGCACGGCTGCCACGTTATAAATGACTCCAAGAATCTTTCTCTTTCTTTCTCCTTTGTACTTACTTGTACACTTGCTTTTTTTTTCTACACATCTCTCTCTCTCTCATACACACACACATCATTCAGGCTCACATACAAAGACACACACCAGTTGCCAGCAGAGACTATTACACAGATATTCTCTCTGTGTGCCACGTGCACAAAAATGATGACCTTGCCCTGAAGCTTTTGTTCTTTACCTTTTTTGCCTTTCTGAAATGGATCTAACAAGTGAAATGCAGGTTGTCCTTTTCCTTTACCTTACTCTGTGGAAATAATCCTCACACAGCGGTATAGCTTCTGCCTCCATGACAGAATTTTCTCTCATTACTAGATCTTTTTTCCCCCCACCGACAGTAATATTCTTTAGAAAGTGAGATATTGTGCCGTCGAAGTCCTACAGTACCTCACCGACTCCACGGTTGGTCCCTCTTTGCTTCTACAGAACTAATGGCCTGCGGACTCAGCACCGGGGTGGCAGAAAGATGAATAAAAAAACTCACAAACGCATTCCACCAATACCCTGGACAGCGGTGGTGACACTTAAATAATAAACAGTGCTTAGTGCTTTAAAGATATTTTTTCCTGGCTGCGTGGGGTTGAGGTCAACTCATTAGCAGTGGGGAAAACAAAGAAAGCACATACACACTGGCACACACACACCTGCCCACACATACACACACAGAAACATGAATATCATTAGGCAGTGAGATATTATTGTTGTGTCAATAATCTCTGATTACATGTTTAATAAAAATAAAAGTGTCACATTACAGCAGAGGCTGTCCTATCATGATTAGTAATAATCTAATTGATGTGTTTTTCTTATACAAGACTAATAGAGAATGTTACTAATTTGAATTTTGGGATTTTTGTGAAACAAAGATGAACATATTTAACTACAGTACTTTTCTGCACTCCATACTAATGTTGCTCTCAATTGCTTTGAAATGATTACAAAGGCCACAGAATTACCTGATGCACACACGGGGTTCAAGTGAGCTAAGAAGTGCATATCAAAAGGAATTTATCCTTGGGAAGACAATATTAGAAATACAATAGACAAAAAGATCACATAGATATAGCAGCAATGTGAAACAGTGTGCCGGAGGGCAGCCAGTGGGGCTTAACTGTTAATGGTTTCTTCATGCTTGACACATTTCAAAACAAAACAACTAATGTTTCCCAGATCAGGCCAGCAGGACAACATTAGCAAGGAAAGATCTGACAGTCAGATAGTAGAAGAGATTAATTAGAATATGCCCTCTTACAAACTGTGATGAGGCTCAAAACGGGATCAAAAAGAATGTTTGTAGGTCTACTGAAGGGTATTGGTGGGTCCCCGCTAACTCAGAGGTGCTTGAATAATAGCATATTTATAAAACTGATACCACTGTGGGTTTTAATTTGGAGCTAGATAAGCAGAAAAAAACCTGTAGCTGGAATTTGATGAGGAGAACCATCTGTCCTACAATAATCAGCAAGCCGTCACCGCACAGTTCATTGAAGTGGGACTAAAAGAAAAAAACACAGGGCTCAGATCATGGAAGGAATATTTGCCAAAAGATATGGACTTGGAAGATAATCAATCTTTAAAGTTTACTTAATCAATTCAGAATTATAAATACTTGATAGGCTAAAATAATTCAACACAAATTGCCCATTTTCTGGACTGGAGAAATGTCAATATTCATAAGCAGTCTGTTCTTGTTCTTATAAGATCTCCAGATGGGAGGAGAACTGTCAAAACACCCTCACGTCAAGATGAAACAGAGAAAAGATATCTATTCAATTCTGACGTTTCATTAATGAATAATTTTCCCCATGCATAAATATTAATAGATAAAATTAATTAGTTAAATCATTGATGTGGAGGAAAATCAACAGGAAGCTCAGCTCTGTGAATCCTAATCTCATTTAATGATATTCCCTACTAATTAATGTTAACATGTTTGTACAGGTTTAGTGTTCAAACCTGTTATAAAAACATGCAGTGTGTTTTGTTACTATCACCTTTTTATATCCTTTACTATGTATACTAATTTGACATGGGAACGTATTATCAATATATTAGGAATATAAAGTCCTCCTCTTATCATAAAGCAGTAAAGTGAAATCAATCTGTGTCGTGCAAATATATGGAGCTTGAAGCTTGGTGATGTTCAGAACTAGTTTTTGGATAAGAAAAAAAAATACATTTTCTTTTAAAATTACTGTGTTGAAACATTCAAATTTTGAAAAAGAAGATAATCTGTATCTATTCTTGTGGGAGATGACCTCAGAAAGATACTACAATGTATCAGCTCCGTGCCCAATAAGTGGTGCTGAGGGTGGTTATTATCCAAAGCCATTAACCATAACCAGCCACAGTCCTTTGGATGACTCGTGTGACCTGATGGAGGAATCCAAACAGTGTGTTGAATCAAACTCGATTCAAACATGATTACAGGCCTAGCTCCAAGAAGTAGCTGTTAGCGAGATCAGCCAATGAAGATTCTCCATTGAATGAGTTTATTGTTAAGAAAAACCTCTAATTGAGTTATAAAACTAGAATTGCGAAACAAAGGAAGCCACAAGAATGATCAAATTTATCAGGTAATAAAGCGGCTAAAATAAAATAAGCAGCTAAAATAAAATAAAACAACAACCAGAGGTGCTGCAGCAAACGACTATTCAGTACAGCGCCAGGTAAGTGAATGGTTAACTCTCTAGAAAAGCTTTCCAGTCCTTTTGTTTTCTATCTGCTGTTCAGTTAGGTCCTCTCATATTTTATTTATCCTCATGCAACCCCTCGTTAATTATGACAAAACTGTAATGGTGTTAAATATCTGTTAGCTTGTTAGCTTAGCTAAGTTACTAAAAAAAGCAGATTTTCTGCTAGCTTACTCCGTTTGGTCTCCTTGATTCTCTGAGCATTGATTGTTTTGCAAATCAAATGCATCAGCTAAAACGGTGAAATCTCAGTAGAACTAGTGTTTCATTTATCAAGATAAAAAAATGTCACAGTGCTGTAGAACTGCTGCTGGACTATGGCGCCACAGTATTTCACGTAGTTCAGATGAGACACGCACCAAACAAGGTGTCCAATCCCTTAAAACTGCTAATAGGGCTATCACTGAAGACTACTCTGTTGACCTTTTAAAATACTGGCTTCTAAGTCCTTATTCAACATGCCCTGTTTATTGGATTGGCAGTGCCTTTATAGGCCACCTTTAGAGGTGCAGAGCTTATATATTTTTTGGCCTTTCACATCTTTTTCTCTACCCTTTGGCTACCACTCACCTCTGACCTCAGCAGAAACACCATGGGAAATGACTAGAGTGTTAATGACGTCCGCAAACAAGGCAGCTGTGTTTTACCATCGTGCTCCTGCCATGGCCCAACAGAGTGCATATATAAATAAGCGCTTGTATGTAATGCAAAGACTTCAATAAGCTTTTGACCCTAAAGCTTTCATATACTAAATAACACTCAGTTTCACTGTTTTCCTGCCTACACCTTATCTTCTTCTAAGCAAAACTCCTGAGATGCAGTGGGAGCCTGAGGGCTGTGATGATGCTGAGATAGACTGCTCCACACATGACCTTTGAGCACAGAAAAGTGAGAGACGTGTGTTGTTAAAAGAATAATGGGGATGGGCAGATAAATAAGCATATACACTAGATACATGACAGAGGAGCGTGAGATCCATTACAACCTCATTATTTTAATAGAGACTGAAGGTACAATGCCACGATATATCCCCCGCATGCACGCACACACGAACACTCCTGCATGGACGAGCTTTCAGAAAATCAGACAACCACAAATAACCTTGTGCACTCATACTGTGTTCTTCACATATTTCATTTAGGTCAATGATCTTTGAAGAAGGAAACTTGACAGCCTATAATGGGAGAAATATAGAAATTCTCTACCTGTTTCAGAGTTTGAAATATGTGCAGCCTGTTCTTTGGATGGTAAACACGTTACACTGTTGGATTTGGTAAACATTGGATAATGATACCTTGCATGTTCTGACACACATCCACCTGCCAAACAACAAGGGTTCAGTCTTGTATGCACCCTTCAGTCTGCCCATTTATCATGTCTCCCTGCACTGTGGGTCGACCGCTTCGCTAATGATGCCAATTAATTGAAAACATTAGTGCATCTCAAAGAGTAGCATTTCCTGGTAAGGGAAAGTATTTAGGGGAGGGGATATCAGAGCCTACACAAGTGATGCACTGTTTGGCTTTATGTGATTAACAGGGAACATAGGTTAAACATAGAGGGAATCACAGCTGTCAGTGATATGATCAAAGACACCAGACACTTGCAAAGGAACGTATGTTATAAATATAGCGCTCAGAAATTGAAGACGTACATTGATGTGTCTGTATGTGCAACTGTGTTTTTCTTTTCTTTTTAAGTACTTTGGATTTGTCATGTTTCTCCAATGTATAAATTGCAATGCCGTTCTGAAACTGAGCCTTAAGTCACCCTAAAATTCTCAAGATCTAGCATTTGTGAAGATTACCTCAAATTATAGTCAGACGATTGCTTATTCTAAATGCACACACAGCGTTACAGAGACAGAGTGCGAGAGAGCAGGCTCACTACCAGACTTGGTGGTGTGGCAAAAGCCTGGCAGACAGAGATGATGATAGTGGAGGAAGCTTCCAGCCTCCTAGCCTCCATATCAGCCAGGTGTCCATGGAGGAGATATAGTGAGACTGAGGCAGCGGAGGGAGGGGGACTGTCAGCTCTGAGAGAGGATACTGGAGTGTGGAGACAGCACTTACAGACACAGACATGAGGCAAGTAGGCTGCTACTGGATTCAGATGAGCAGCTTTTGTACAGGCTGTGAAATCAGTCCTTAATAATGCTGCTTAAAACAGAGTTTCTTAAACTTTTTCAGGCCATGGATGGGCGAATGATTGTTGAACCAATATATTAAAATATGCAACATATAAACAAAATGAATAAGCAGTAACTATCACCTTGAAAGGAGCTGATAAATGCAGTATTAAATTCGGAACTGCATTTAAACAGAGAAGTTATTTAATGCTCTGAAAACTGAATTAACAAAAAATGGCTGCCAAAAACTTCCAGATGTCTAAGCCACGTGATAAGAAAGGGTAAGGCCGAGTCCTGGATGTGTCAGTTTGACAGGAGGACAGCACTGGAGACCTTCTAGCTGTTGTTACACAAACAAACTCAGTGTTGCATAAAAAGCACTTTATCATCCCTATTCTAAACTAGGATGTAATTCAGTCTTTAGAATTAAATTGAAGTTGGTGTTTCAAGAAAATATTTTCTTTCTTCAGTTTGATCCAATTCTGTTCACATGAGTGCCATATCTTTCTCAGGGTATGTGGAAGATATAGTTTGGGAGGTTTAGTTGTTACCTGGACAGTGTTCATGTTGAAAGGGCTACCTTAAGGAGTTTGAGGTACTACATGTTGAGCAATATTTAAATATTCTGTAGTTACGTTCTATATAAGTAGGCTTCTTAATATCAAATGTTATCCATTGCAGTGATGTAGAGTTACCTTTTCATTAAACTTGAGTTTACTACTGATAAGATGTAAAAGGACGCCCATCTTTGGGGCGCTGCTTCATAAAGGGTAACTTATATTGAGGACAGTGAGAAAGATTTAACCCTTTAATGTCTCAAGATCAGATTTGTGTTTAATAAAAATCTCTTCTGAGCTCTGGTTTCTTGCAGCAAGTGTGGAAAAACAAGGCTGCCATGTTTAGGGTTTACAGAGAATGGCAAGGCAAGGCAAGGCAAGTTTATTTGTATAGCACAATTCAACAACAAGGTGATTCAAAGTGCTTTACAGAGACAATGGTCCAAAAGAGAGAAAATGTCCAGTGAGTGGCAGTTCCCTGAGCAATAATGTCTTGTTCATGCCAGAGTTTAAAGAAGAATGGCTGGCCTGCTTTGAGCTGACAGGAAAGCAAAAGTAACTAAAAAAACAACAACAACAAAACAACATGGCTATGTCCATCGCTTATCCCATATTAGCTTCTCTTCATTGGTTCCCTGTAATTTAAAAATTGAATTTAAATCCTTCTCCTCACATACAAAGGCTTGAATCATCAGGCACCATCTTATCTTACAGACATCATTGCACCGTATCACCCCAATAGAGCACTTCCCTCTCAGAGTGAACTTGTGGCTCCCAGAGTATTTAAAAGTAGAATGGGAGGCAGAGACTGCCATCTTCAGTGGAATCTGCTCCCAGTTTGGAGACAGACACCCTGTCTGCTTTTAGGATTAGACATTACTGAACAGTAATGTAGCACATTGTACTAAATTCAGTAATCACATTGCAATTACAAATGTGTTGTTGCTTGGGTTACGAATGTAAAAGGTTTTCTGTACAACTGTGCAACTAGAACAAAAAAAAAATCGATATGTTCATTTTTCTTAATGTGCACTTGTGCTACAATCAGCTGATTTCTATTCATGTGCAGATAGTGTCACGGCGAGTGAGGTGAGCCGTGTGGAGGCAATGAAGGAGGATCCAAACGCAGGCAGTCGTGAAGGTGTGAAGGTGGTTTATTGAGCATGAAAGTAAATACAAACGGCAAAGGGAGCTATGACTAACTAGACTGGGAACAAACTAACTACAGAACACGAACCTGAACATGAGCAGAAACACTTGGCGGTTGACAGCAGGGAAACACACAGATGACGCAGGGTGGAATACACAGACGGACCAGCAACTACAATGACGGCAGACATGACTTAAATACACGGAGAATCACAGGGGAATTACACACAGGTGGTGGACACAGCTGGGAATGATCAACAAGACGAGACAAAGGTAAAACTGAACACACTCACATGAGACGCAGACCATCACAATAAAACAGGAACAAGAAACCATCACACTAAGACACAAACTCGACAGAGAGACAGACAGACAATGGCACATGGAGCTAGACAAATACTAAGCAGACACAACCGAAGAACAAATCCTAAACACCACAGAAACATGAAACTCAAATAATAAACATCATCATCATCAACACTACAAGAGAACAAGAAAACAATCCCTGATGCAAACTAAAACATAATAAAACTCAAACTACTGGGTCCAACGGACCCAGAACCGTGACAGATAGGAGGAAAATAGTGGAATGGTTGCTTTTATTTTTATTGCACAAAACAACAAGAGCACGTTAATTAAGTGCAGACTGCATCTAGAACAGGAACAACAACATTATACTGCGAACACAACTTGGTCTCTTTACAAATATCTGCACCGGCAACATGCTAACACAGAGCTAGTGAAGAACAGGGAGTGATGTTCAAGCTGAAGGCATGCTGACCCCAGCTCAGCTGCCAGAGCGTGATCTTCAACAGGTAGCAAAGGCAGTGATGAGCAGTCAGGCTTACATGATTGTAGCATCCATTTGTACCTTTGTGTTTTTAAAGTGGAATCACTGTGGCGATTGCTTTTAAGTCTCTTTGGGCTGGATTTCAGCTTTGCATTTTGTTGTTGGTTTTGTGGGCATACAACACTAAAAGAAAGACTGTATGTGTATATTTTTAGGATGGTGAGTTTTGTCAGTGTCTGTCACTGTAGCCTCAGGTTTGTAAAGTTAACTAATGATTATATGACAGTGTGTTTCAGGTCATGTTATGGAGTAATGTAACGAGAAGTGTATTGAGTTATTTTCTCTGACAATTAAACTACATTACTTTTAAGAAAAGTAAGCAGTAATGTTAGATTAGTTAATATTATTAGTTATTACACTCTAAGAAATGATACATTGATGTTGCTAGCATTATGTAAACGTTTTATGTTAAAATTAATGTCACCAATTGATTTTTAACTCTAAACACAAGGATATTGTTTTGATTTTAATTAATAACACAATATTTCAATACAACAAAATGCAGTACATTAAATCCAACGTAAAAAGTTCATTTAAAATGAACAGCACTTTAATTTGAAGAGGATTGTCCTAACAGGCTCTCCGTACTTCTCAGTTTGCACATGTGCAGTGTGGAAGTTTGAACAACCGCCATTTTCAACCGAAACTTGCATCATGCTCAGAAGCCTGGATAAAATCCATTGCCATTTGAGGATTATTTGGTAAGTACAACCATTTAAGGATGACAAATTTGGTTAATGTGTACTAAATGATAAACATCCGACATTTTCGGGAGTACTTCTGTATGTTTTATTTTAAAACAAATGATGTCTGGTAATTTTTTTTTAGCATTCTAGCTTGTATGCCTCTCACAGGTGTTAGTAGTCAGGCATTTAACAAATATTATCGGGCCCACTTCGGTGTAATTTCCCAAAATGTTTTACGATTCATGTTAAGCTGCAACTTGCCTACTAAGAACTGCAGATTTAAAATTATTCCCAACATCTACTGCGCATGCTCCCTGGTGTCAGTAATCGGCACCAGGAGCGCCAGCGATCCGATCCGTTTGAAGAATGAAATATATGTATAGTGTATTTTAGAAACATGCATCAAATAAGTTGCTACATTGTTTGAAAGAATTCTACCCGTGTTGATATCTGGTTTAGTGTTAATATCAGTGATTAAAGTGTAAGACATGCATTTATCTTGTGTCATTAAAATGCAGCATTATGTGTAATACAGCTATATGTAATGCATTTAACTCCTTGTATCAGTTCCATTGATTATCAAAGTGACAATTTGTGTGTTCCCCCCTTCATTTTACGTTGGTCAGCTAGTTCTGTCTGTCAGTAGATGCAACAAAAGTGGCTCAGATGTGATTGTGGTTACTGTTATCTTTTATTGTAACTCTTGTTATCGTAATAAATACCAGAAAATATTATGATAGGATTTTGAATCCATATTGCTGAGTTCTAATCTTCTATTTCTTTTTAACATTTTTAGGGGTACAATTAATAATTATATTGTTGAACAGTCTAGAATTGATTAAAGCAAAAGTGAAAGCTTTCATGTATTGTCAAAATTGAAAAGCTTCTAGTTTTGTGTTCATATATTTGTTGATCTGACTCAGAAGAGTCAGTGCCTAACCAATCATTAACCTCACTGAATGTCACTAATGTGAGTTGTCAAACATTGTTCAATTACTCATCGCTAATCACTCATCTGTTAATATTTTTGACTTTGGTTTGGGAAGAGGTGGAAAAGAACCAAAATCTTGTCTCACATTGAGTTCTTATCTCCACCAGAATATCAGCATTGATGTTCGACGGGAATGCGTTCTAAAAACTATCTGTGTCTACTTAAATAAAAAGCCAGATGACCTGTTCAAGGAATTCTTGGTAAGTTAGAAAAGGGGAAAGATCAGTTTGTTTGTTTGTTTGTTTGTTTTTTAATTTGGGATAGTAAATTGAATGTGGGCTCATTTATTCATATGTATCTATATGCAATTAGCTTTTTCCCCCCTTGTTTTCATTTTAAGGATGTGGATCTTTGTGCAAGAAGAGAAACGGAGCAGCTGACTTTAGGAGTCTGTGTTGTCAGACATGAAGGAGCAGACTCTGCAGATACACCTGAGGACATTGGTTTCATCATAGAAGGATACACTGTGCTGAAAGCTCTTAGTGATGTGGCAAAGGGGTGTGCCCTCCTGCTTGGACTAATCTACAGTCTAAATCTGAGCTACCCAAAGCACCTGAAATACACATTTGAATTTCTTCAGAAGGTGCTGATGGAGTTGGATGGGAACAACCTATCCATGAAGGTGCAAGTTCTGAAAAACAAACTGCTTGAGTGAAACAGCCTGCACTGAACTATAGAGGACACTGAACTGGTTACAAGATTCTCAAACCCATCTCCTTGCACTTTATAAACTGTTCAGTTTGAATTCCGCAAGAACTTCTGCAAGGCCTCATACTTTTTGTTCATGTTGAACTTTTACCACCCTCCAGCTACATTGAACAAGACTGCTCCTAAGTTTGGACTTCATTTTAAGTTTTGAAAAAAAAAAAAAAGGTTTTTTAAATATGGACAAAAATGCCACTAAAGTCATTTCTACTTGTTGTTTATAGGACTGTATTGTGAGTTTTCCATTGTACCCGAAGCAAGTTTAAATTAAGTCATGTTAATGTTAAAAATGTTGGAATCACAACACTTTCCAGTTTTAATAACTTGATTTTAACATTCTGTATTATGTCTTCCTGAACTTAATATGCACTTGCATATATGTGAAGATATTTTTGTTTAGGAAAAAGGCATTGATCTAGAATTTTGAACAGCTCAAAGTTTGCTTCAGCACATTTTACACAAAGTGTTATTAAAGTTGGGTTAACTGAATAAAATTGTTTGATTTATTCAATTTACTTTAAATACAGTAAGTAATTTAATCCTATAGTTTCAGTAGAGCTCGTTTAGGGTTAGTCAATTTATCAGATGTACTTAAAATTTGTTGTTCAAATTAAATGTGTCATACATTTTAGATTTCACTAACCCAGTTGTGTGGAACCGGTTGACATAACTGGGTGGAGTAAATGCAACATCTTATTTTATAGAGTAAGTAGGGCTTGTTTTGGTTGAGTAGATTTTATTTAGTGTTGTCAATTTAACTCAACATGTTAGTTAGATCAACATTATGATATTTAGTTAATACAACACCATTCTTGTGATTTGCATTTAATTAGCCAAAGCTTGACAGATGTACTTAAAATTTGTTGTTCAAATTAAGTGTATCATACATTTTATATTTCACTAACCCAGTTATGTGGAACCGGTTGACATAACTGGGTGGAGTAAATGCAACATTTTATTTCTTAGAGTGTAGTTATTATTAGTGGTCATTAACATGGAGCAAATGGACTTAAATTACGAACCAAAGTGTGGTTTATGAAATGTTGGGTGAGTGTATGTATCTCCTGACAAAAGGATGCTCTATCAATCTGGGACTCACATAATGTATTTTTTATATTTTGCTCTGATACACAGTAAAACAAGCCAATTTGCTTTGATGAAGAACATTTTCTACAGCATGTATTATTGCTTACGAATCTTTTCTTGGCCAGCTTGCCTGCTGTGCCAACAACCCAATTACCAGGTAAAACCCTGGCTTAGTCTTCCCAGAGTTCTCCACTGCATCCTGCATCCATCTCAGACCCCAGAGAGCTTCCGCTCAGCTCTCCACCAATGTCATTTACACCTCCCACTCCACCCTGGTTTACGTTGGTTTGAGGCTGCTGTGTAACAGCCCCCCTGCCGACCAGGAACACACAATACACAAGTGAAACTGGGTTCTTGGGGACAGCAAATACGACACATCAAGACATGTCATTACGGGCGGTTTTCGCCTGGTGTTTGGCTCGAATCACATCATCAGACGTGGAAAGATTGCTAGAGCTTTGCTGCATCTTTTTTTTTTTTGCTGAACAAGAGGAAAGAATGAAATGAAGAGAAAAAAGAGGAAAAACTTGTTTGAATGAGAGCAGACAGAGAGATCTGCAGAAGAGGCACTGTAGTATGGCTCTGCGGGAAATGAAGTTGCACCTGGAGCAAGAAAAGGAAGAAGTAACGTGAAGATGGGTTAGGTGTGGGGGCAGTTGGGAGGTGGGAAAGCCATTGAAGCCGAGCAGAGGTTGAGTGGGGTTGAAGCCACACTGTAAGCCGTTCTTTCCCCTGAGACAGGCAGAGTTAGAGGGCCAGGATGGGACTGGGTTACAGGGAAGGACCCGGGGCCATTTCATTACAGAAAGTGTCTGTCCAGAAGATGGGAAAAGGATTATCCTCCAAACAGGATTTATTGGAGGGGATAATTCATTGGCTGAACCCACAGTGGGAAAGCGCCATATAGGTTGAGGTTACAATATCGCTTCATTCACAGCTTCCAACCGCCTGATTTCGAGCAATGTATGTGTTTGTGTGTGTGTGTTTGTGAGTTTGTTCAGAGATAAGTGGATGTGTGTGCATGTGGGTGTGTCAGCATGAGTTTGTGTGCGGTCTGTGCACCTCTCTGCTCAGGGTAATACAGAAAAGTTGAGTTGCCATAGGCACTGTGACATGATTAGTTCTTCCTCTTACCGGTTGCATTATGAGGCACCAAGAGACGATTTTGCTGATTTAACAGATAGTAGAAAATAATGAAAGCAAAATACCTGTCACAATCACTTAGGTGACAAGGGGCACATACCAAATAGAAAGAAACAACATGCACTATTCCACATTCATAGGGAATATGTAAATTGCGCATATTCTATTTCCCCATTCGCAGTCTGTAAGAAAACAGCTGAGGTGTGAAAAACTGGAAAACAAAAAAATGAATTGGAACTCATTTGCTGTCTTTGGGCCTGCAGGGTACTTGACAAAACAGTGATGGAGACATTGAGGAACGCTGGGGAGATTTGCATTTAACAAACTGATGTCTCCTGGCCTGTCATGTTATATTAATGTTGGAGGAAGATTGCCACATTCTGGCCTTTGCTAATGGGGTAATAAGACAACTGGCTCCACAAAGCAGTGCTTGTGTCTGCTGGCTAACTGAGGAGGAGGATTAGATGACAGTTCTGAGCATTCTGCCAGCCAGGGAAGACATCTTTATGATGGTCAGATTTACAAGCATGAACTGTCCTCTTAATAGCATTCACTGTGTTCATTGGCAAACTGGATTGAACGGCAGCATTTTGGCTGAGGTTTCCACTTCATTCACGCTAGCGAGTGCATCACAAAACCGGGACATTTACATTTTCTTATTGCCCTTTCATATTTTTCAGATGATGGCAAAAAATGAGTCTGAAATCATTCCCTTAAAAGGCAGTTGATTGGGGTGCCAAGGTCTGTAATTTGCAATTAACAAACGGGCGCTGGAATTTGATTTGGGTCAAGGTCCTCATTTGCATACTCCTTTCTGACTAGTACAGAGACTTCAGGGGTCCTCTGTCTCAATGACAGTGTCTCGTTGTCTGATTTATGTTCAGCAGTCATGGTGGGGGGAAAAAAGCCAAGCAGTGTTACCCTGCTCCGCATCAATGTGCTTCTTGTGACTCGTCACGCTTTTGCTGTTAATGAATTCTGAGCGCGAGCTGTGATTTCTATTGGTTCATCTCAATTGCTTGTTAATGGCAGGGTCATAAGGCCAGCGAAATAGCGAAGTCCACCTTCAGACTCAGGGGTGCTTACTACAGGAAGGTAGTGCCTTGAGCTGTGACCTGTTGAAATGGCTACCAGTGGTGTCTGGTGATTATTTTTTACCTGGGCGGTGGTACAGTTACTAAAGCCTTCTCTTACATATGCACATGTGGTCCCAGAATTGCACTGGCTTTGACTGCAACTATAGTGGATTTTTGTCATTTTACTCTAATATTCATTCTATGATTTCAGCTCGACCGCTTGTCTGTTTCCTCAGCAAGAAGTAGAATCGTCAAGAATACAAAAATATTTAGATTTAAGCGTTCATATTTTAGGTAAATGCTGACTTTATAGTATTTTGAGATTCTCTTGCATCAAGTTTTGTGTCTCAGGTAAGGGACATTTGCCTAGATTTAATAACTGAGTCTATTCCTATAAATTGTATTGAATGTTGTCCATTGAAAACCCCAAAGAAAATGGAAAATTGTAAGAATAGTCTGAAAGGGTATTAGCATTTTTCAGACTTACTCTTAACATTTCACCAGTTCAGATTTTCTAACACTATTTAAATTGGCAGTAAAAAAATCAGCAGACATTTTGAGCTCTTGCATTGATGCCATCGCTTTTGACGGGCTCCTGCTCGCATGTACACATTCTCTCATGCCCGTAAGCAGACTTGTCAGGTGTAATTCTTCCTCGTGACAGAGCTATGAAGTCTTGTGTCAAGATGCTTGAAGAAGAGCAGGTTAAAAGAGAGATCTGCTCCCACGCCGCTAATCTTCGGGCCTGTATTTGAAGTGCACTCAGGCCCTGCTGATGGAGTAAGTTCATCACAGTGGGGGGTGAGGGGTGGGAGTGGGGGGGGGGGGGGGGTGGGGTGTAGGACAGTAAGTTGCTGCCCTTGGGAGCCACGACTCATAGCAGAGCTTTCATACTATTGACTGCCTGTCTTCTGCATTCACTGCTTTCAGAAGAAAGCGTGGTGGTACGAAAAAAAGAGACACATTTGCACAACACCAGAAAGTAGCATCCACACAGAGTTTGTGTTGACACCTGTGTGCACTCAGTGTGCATTTTAGAAACACGCCTCATCTTTATTTTGATTCTTAGTCAATCTACACAAAAACTATGCATTTTTCTCTAAACATTTACTTCAGACTTCTAAAAAAAAAAAGACCCTTTTGCCAGTAGTTCTGTACAGCACTAACTGCTCTGAACTGGATAATAACTGCAGCTGAGCTATTGTTAATGCTTATACTGTACCGTGCTTCCCTAGTTCAGCTCTTTGGTATTTACAGCTCTATTTCCCCATAGTTCATTACCACTCACTGTATCTGTGGAGTGTGTTTAGCCGGGGAGCCTGTGGCTTGACAGTCCCCAGGGTGGAGTGTGTTTGTTTAGGGCCACTGCTCTGCTCGGACACTGAGATGCAGATGGTGCAGGGAGCCGGCCCTGGAGTGCCTTTGGACACGCTCTGGCAGAGTGCAGGGTCATGTTCTCTCGCCGACTACAAGACAGGAAATCCATTTAATTACCTGTGAAGCAGAAGACGGGGGGGGGGTGTGGGGGGCTGACAGAGGAGGACTGTGTTCCCCGAGCACTCTGCCAGGGAGAGGGTGGGGAGGAGAAGGCGGGTGGGGAACAATGGCAGTGGGGAAAGAAAAAAAGGAACGAGGGAGAACAGATACTGTAAAGAAAGCTAGGGAAGAATACAACAGGGAACGGCAAAATGGTGGCTGCTTTCAAAGTCTTCCAGCATCTTCAGTAGTTAACCTAATTGATCCCACGCCTCCTGTTCTTTCTGTATCGCCTGCCCTCACTCCCTCGATCGAGCTATAATGGACATTCTTTGTCCACATTCCTTGTGAAACTCCCGTATAACTGTTCACAACTTGTTGTCTCCCCTCGCCTGTTAAGTCTTCCTCACTTCCATAACTTGTTTATCCACAGTTTTATGTTCATTCATTGTTTGTCCCTGTAAACTTTCAGTATTATTTAACATAGCCCTTTTCTCCCCTTTTTTGTCCTCCAGCTACCCCGCCCCCCCTTCTTTGCTGACAAAGGAACAAATCTGTCCCCAGCAGCCGACATGTCTACGGATTTTTTTCTGCCTCGTAGACCGGAGAAGCTCAGTCCTCGATGGGATAATGCTGGATAATAGCTAGATGAAGTGTGGTGAGAGGACACTATATACAGCTTACACCGGGAGATGTCTCAGATGATAGACTTTGATCCAAACTGTTCAATTAAACTACAAGGATCACTGTACATATTGTTAACTGTTAATTCAAACAATCCAAACAGCTGTTATGTAAACAGCTGTCTCTGCAGTATATGCTTACATGCACATAAAGGTAAACCAAGAACAAAATACAGGCCTTATAGACAAATGCAAGCTTTTTTGCATATAAGTACATTTTTATTTCATTTTCACTGACACCACCAAAAATGTTTTAATGACCACTGCCATCTGCTTTCATCTCCAAGTACTTACTTAGTACACTGACTTCCCTTCAGTGTTATGTCTTCATGCTGTGGCAACATTGTAACTCTTGAGGCAGTATGCTGAAAATGGCAAAATTAGGGCTCTTTCAGACTGAAACCCAGAACTGTCACATCTGAGGAAGAGTTTGGCCCCATGCCAGGACCTGGAGAAATTCGCTACGACACCCTCTTGGCTGGTTCATTCCCCAGATCTGTTTCTCCAAATGGCTAAGGAGATGGGAGCAGTATCAAGAAACAGCAATGTTAGTTTGAACATTTGCACATTGGGAAAATGTTCAAACATTGGGGGGGAAAAAAAATAAATAAAAAAAAATAAAGACCCCCGCTGGCTGGCATTTGGGAATTACATGACAAAACCATGAACAGATGAACAGAATGTTTTTTTCCACACAAGGCAAATAAATGCAAGTCCCTGCAAGGCATCTGTGAAACTCTTAGTGAAGCATGATAAGCATATGATCGCACATAAAAAAAGTAAAAAGCAGAAAAATCTATTAACAGACGCTAAATTTTATATACAAAAATGATGAAAAGTCTCTGCAATACTTGGTCCAAATAATTTTTGATCCACGATCAAAGGGATCACAATCTGTATGTGAAAATAAAATAGCATGCACATGTCTGATTACTGGATTATTATATATCACGCACATGTGAGGTGGAAAGGTTACACATGCATGTGCAACTTTAGATATCAGTGAGTAGATTGCCAGAGGAAAAAAAACAAAATTTCTTCTTTGAATGTTTAACTGGGTTAGAAACAACGTCTCTTGATAAGAAGGAGACAGAAAATCTCTATTTTGCAAGTCTTTTCAGTGCGCTACAATAAATCTAAAACTTATGACAACATGGATTTTTAATTTTAAAGCTCATTTCATCGGTGCTGGCAGCTGCAATAACACTATACCCAAGAAAATAACTGGCTGACATGGAGAAATCACAGAAAAAGCATGAATGAAAGTGGAAACACGAATGATCGAGCAATTATACGGATTGCAAATTGTCCGGGAGAACTGACCCGCAATGTCACAAATAATTGCAGACACACCAAACGGAAAAATCAAAAGTGCAACAAACACTGATTCATTACAAGAACTAGGGAAGTGTTAGATAACCCTTTCTTTTCACCGTTTTCCAGCAACCATTTGTTTTTAGCAGAATTGCTTTGATATGATTTAACAAATTATAACCTTTCATGCTGTTCAGATCAAATTGTACCCATTTTTGTCAACATCTGATACTTTAGCTTTAAATTTGGGAATTTGACCGAAAATGAAAAATCTACAAAATGAAAATTCAAATGACATTTTGTATTTTAAGCATCCAAAACTGAGACTTTCCTAGATAAGATCAGATTGAAATGTATTATAGAGCCACCTGTGTTGGAAAAAGCAATAGAAATGTTGGCTGTAGGGGAAATTGCAGGGCTATAAATCTGTGTGTGTAAGTAGGATCTTAAGTTACAAAGTTCCCTATCACATTCACTGCTGTTGCTATGAGACGTGTGACAAAAAATAATAAAATAAGACTCAGTTTTTTTCATAATGTCAATGTCTAAATAAGGTCTCCAGTTCTAGGATGATTGTAGAAATGTCTGAAGTAATAGAAGATTCCTGTTCAAATATTCAACACCATGAAGCAATGCATCATCAAAAGTTATAGTAGAAGCATCTCTAAAAAATAATCTTGAAACATGAGCTTTTTTGAGGACTTATTCGACAGCTTTCCACCAATCATCCAATTGTTGTTATAGAAGCACCAATGAAAGACACATTTGATCGATGATATATTACCATTGTAGAAGATGTATCAATTCGACGTGATTCAGTGACAGGCTGGAAAGGCCTATGATTCATTGTAAATGTGCTGCTTGTATAATCTGAGCATGATCACAAACTACCGTGAAAAACATCAATATTAATGAAGGCTGTTTAGATATAGACACTCGGCTTTTTATTTATGAGTAGGAAGAAGTACAGACCAGAGAGGAATGAGGTAAAGCCCTAAGTGAGTATTTTTTTTTCTAAAGGTGTAGTTTATACGCATCAGAGGTGTCACAGTTTTCTGCACCTGTAAGTTATTGACATGCAATACCACAGCCAGGTTGGAATACTGAGTGCATAGTTTATCATGCTCTGAAGCTACCTTGTTGTTCTCAGGTCTCACCATAGATCCAGAGCATACCTCAGATAATTCTCCCTCCCACTTCGCCCATTGCTAACTTTATACCTCTTTTCTTCTCTCCTCTAACCCTTCACTTCTTTCCTCTTTCCAGGTGGGTCAGCCAGCTAACGATCTGGCCAACTAAATATCCCAAGAGGCTCAGTTCAACTACAGTTCAGGCCTTGACTGGGTGAGAGAACGAAAGAGTGGAGGAGACATAGTGAAGGTGTGTACAGTATTTTTGAACCTCTCTTATAATTTTGTTTGGCTTCTGCTGCATAATACATTTGCAGGAAAAATAGTCTTAAACGTAATATTTCTGTTTTTAAAATGACTTTGAGTAAAAAATAGCAGCTGTTTAAGATCAACCGTGAAATTATATTGTAAGCGCGACATGTCATGTAACAATTAAAACTGTCGCTGTTATCTTATCCCCGTGCCCTTTTTGCATGATTGTAAGTCAAATAATGTTTCCTATCCAACTGTCTAAACAAAAACAAAAGATTTATGCTCTATAAAACACCCACAGGCAGCGGGGATATGGCATGCAAGGTGTTTAGAAATGATAGTTGGCTAGTGGAAGCAGCAGAGCGTGAACTAGGGTCTGTCAGTCGTGACATTCGTGTCCTCGGCCACCTCTTTGAATGTGGATAAAGGCTTCAATTTGTGTGTCTGTTTGTTGGGGTTAGGGAGTGGTATGGCAGGTGGCTCGCTGCCTGTGGCAACTGAGGAAACTGTTACCTCGGACAAGCATTTCAGGCATTAAAGAAGGCATCTCCGTGTGCATAAATGTTTGTGTGTCATTTAAAGTGCATAAGCTTTGTCCAGTGACACGGGGACAGAGTACAAGCGGCCAGACAATTCAATCTAAAGTGCACAAATACAACTTTTTTAGTACAGGTTAAAAAAAAAACACATTTTCTATTACCTAGAAAATTCCTCAAAATAGTAGAAATCACTGAATGTTGCATGTGAATAAAGGTACGAGTTGCTAACCTGATGGCGGGTTGGTGATGTGTGAAAGACCTACCTAATGACACTGGGGGTTAGAGAACTCTTTCTCAGAGTCGATCCAGAAGGAAGCCAGCCGAGCTCATCATGTTGAAAATAATTAATAATGCATTTAATAAATAGCTCCTGAGCCAGTGATGTACTCTCACCATCTGCTCCAGTTTAATTCCCTCCCTTTATTTAATGCTAGATAGCCATTAGATCACTATGGAGAAGACACGATAATGCATGCCATTATTCACGTGCTATCTGTGTCTTTAAATTCTAATTTGGAGGTTGCTGTTTTTCCAGCCATCATATACATGGAACAATTTGGAGCAACTAGGTAAGAGCTTCAGCCACATATTTGTTAATCAAGACATTTTAATAGAGGTCTTTTAATTATCCAGTTGGTTGCCGTAGATGTGCAGATGCCAACAGACTTAATAAACTGATCCGTAAGGCCAGCAATGTTGTGGGGATGGAGCTGGACTCCCTCAAGGTGGTGTCGGAGAGGCGGATGCTGTCCAAGATAAAGACAATGTTGGATAACACCTCCCACCCACTCCATGACATGTTGGTCAGTCACAGGAGCTCGTTCAGTGAGAGACTGAGATTACCGAAAAGCACCACTGAACGACACAGGAAATCATTCCTGCCTGTGGCCATCTCCCTGTACAACGCATCCACTTAACACACTGTTTGCTGCTACAACTACACATGTTTCTTTTCCAAATATTTATTTATAAGTGACTTATGTATGTATGTATGTATATATATGTATATATTGTACTATTCTTAGTTAGCGTATTGTCTGTCTTGTCTTAATGTTGGTTTAAAATGGAGCACTGTAACAAAAAATAATTTCCCCCAGGGATCAATAAAGTATTCTGATTCTGATTCTGATTCTGATATGCTCCTGATTTATATTGTTATTTGATCAAATATGATTGAGTTTTGCTTAGACTATTGCTTAGTGTGTATTAGTCTCTGACAGAAGGCTATCACGATGAAGCTGTCTGCCAAATAAATGTAATGTTCCTTAGATGTGGATCAGAATAAGGGTCCCCACTGGTGCAGCAATCCAATATGTTTTTGCTTGGCTAAAAGCATATTTTTGCAGCTCTCTGACAGAGCTACTTGATCTAACATGAATCATTTAATGTATGCACTTTGCTTTGAAGGCTAACATTGATTTTAAGTTCCCAGCAAAAGGCCAAAATGTGATTGAAAATGAAATTTAGCGAGCAGTGTTGAGCTACATCAGGATACTCAATTCACGTATTTAACGTGCTGCTCTTGTGGTTGTGTTTAATGTTGAATGCCGTCTCTGTGCACCTGCTGTCAGACCATATTCTCCTTGTTAGACTTGCTGGTCATCTTTGCCCTTTAAAAAGACAGTCCTTGTGACATTCTGCTTTCTTAATAAAAAAACGTGGACTGGGGTTCAGCTAAGGAGCTTTATTAAGAGGATTTCTACAGAAGAAATGTTTAAAGATGTGTAATATGCGTCTTTACTTTGTGATTTTGCTGCACATCCATTTTAAGCCTCCACGTTTTGCAGGTGCAGGCGCCCACGCACAAATCCTTGCAGGCCATGTATAGATGTCCTCCAAAACCCAAGGTGTTACGTGGTGCCAGTTCAGTAAAGTAAACTTTTCTTTTTCAAAGTGCCGACATAGTTTTGACTCACGTATCGCAGGTGATGCCAATCAGTTCATCAGCGGGTTTTGCTTTCTCCCTTTTGTTTCTCTTGTCATGCTCATTGTAAAAGCAGAAATCTGAAAGGTCTAGCTTGGTGCTCTCTGCATCAGGGGGCAGTCAGTCACTTTAGATTAGACTATGGATGGCAGGTCAAGGAGAACAAAAACTGTCTCTACAGGAGACAAAGAGGAATACAGTTCTCTTTCATCGCACATGTCTTAGCTGAGAGAGAGAAAAAGGTGAGACGGGCCAAAGAACCAAATGCGTAAGGGCCACAGGCAAACGTCTTTTCAATGAAAGTGGATAGATTTTTGCGTACATGCTGAGAAAGTTTGTATGAATGAGGAGAAAAAAACTGCAACATTATATATTTGAGTATTTATGTTGGGGTTTATTTTTTTCAAACACTGCAATATTGCTTTAGATAGAAATTACAAAGGATCTGTGTTTTTACATTCTGTAAATAGGGGTCATGGTAACATCTGAAGCCACACTGAAACATGATTGGCAGTCAGTGACCGTTGAAATAGAAAGTTATAGAAATGTAATAAGACGACCGCGAGGGGAGAAAAAAAATCACCTCTGACTCACTACACCTCTTTGAAGTTGTGAAAATCAATGCACTGGTGAAGCTGCAAATGCCATGTTGTAGTGAATGATTTATACCGTTTCTCAAACAGAGAAAGTGCGAGAATCCTCTTGCCAGCACTTCCTCTCTGCCTCTTTGAAAGCTTATGCCTTTGTAGCTTGTGCAACAATATGTGCGTCCAGAATATGTGTGCCATAAATTAAGGTTGACTGGACAAAGCTGGGATTCTGCCCTTGTGCTACAAAAGGGTATTATTGTGCGGCAGAGAGGCGGAGGAAAAGCGAAGTCATCTGCATCTGGATGGAGGAAGAGGGGGCTCTAGCATTCAGTCTGAGCCCCTCTGTGGCTGCTGAGGCCAGGCCTGCTGCTGCAGATAGACTTGTTCCAGCTCGTAGCCCTCCCTGGCTCCTTACCCTGCCTCAGCCCAGGAACAGATGGAGAGAGGAGAGTGAAGGAGAAGAGGGAGGGAAATAGCTCCCTTTTCAGAGCCTGGCACAAGCATTATGGGTATGTACTGTCAGTTTACTGTACGCCCAACAGAGTTTAGTTTGGTGGCCTTCGTGCAGATGTGTTACAGCTGATGCAACGTGAGAAAGTATGAGAAAGGAGAAAGACAACGTCCAATAAGACTGTTTGGATTTGCTCTTTATAATGTAACAAATAGCTTTAAGATTTGGGATGCACATGCACAATATTTACACATGCTCTGTGTTATTCCTTAGACCACTTCAGCTGCTCTGTCTGAGACCAGGTTGGGAGGCTTGCTGTTTATGCTGCTACTGAATTTTCTTCACCTAATTTATTCAACTCAAATTAAATGCTTTAAATCTGCACCACAATTAGGGCGCCCTAATCACAATATAATATTAGATATTTTTGTGTAACATTACAACACTGGTGAGCTAAAACATTAAAACCACCGGTCTAATGTTTTGTAGGTGCTCCCTCGGATGGCTGAAAAAGCTCTGTTCTGTCACAGACAGACACGAGACCTCTGGGGATATTCTATGGTGTCTGGCACCAGGACTTGGCAGCGGCTCCTTTGTTCCCTGTGTCCATTGCAAGGTGGCACATGCATGACTCAGATGCAGACTTTGGATGCTTAATCTGATTGTAATCTGGGAAGCTTGGAGGTCTGGGCAATACCTTTTTGCTCTCCTTTGTGTACATCCAACAGTTTCTAAGCATTATTTTTGCCATATGGCAAGAGGATTCGCCTGCTATGGGAGGCTGCTACTATCCAGGAATATCATTCAATGGGGGTGGAGGTGGGGTGCTTGCCACGAAGAGATATTTAGGTGGGTGCTAAATGTACAAATAACATCCACATATATGCAAATACTCAAAGTTTCCCAGCAGAACTGACTTATGACAAGATGATAAGTGCTAGTTACTTCACCTGTCAGTGTAGAGCACCACAGAGAACCATAGAGAATGATAAGATAAGCTATGAGCTGTGAGGTTTGTTAGACAGTACAGTGGCACAGCAAGAAAGTCGTGGGTTCCAATGGGGCTTTCTTCCACATTGGGGTTAGTTTCATTCTAAATTGCCCATAGGTATGAATGGTTGTCTGCCTTGCTGTGCTAGCCCTGCAAAAAACTGGTGACCACTTTAATTAGGTAAAAAAAACATAGACTAAATGTACATCACAATACAAAAAGACTTTACTGACTACTAGTCATGTGATAGTCAGTAAGTAGTGGATAATTAACAATTCCATGCAAGATGGACATTTAACAACCTTTCTTTCCACAGAATTAGGATTACAGTATAAACACTATATTAGGATTTTCACAGTTCAAACAGATACACAGTGCATGCATGTGTGCCATGCATGCACTGATGCAGGCACACACAAATTAGATGAATTAAATTGGTTTTAAGGAATAAAATATAATTTTAAGTACACAGCAGAAGCTAGAACTCACAATAAACCTTTGAATTTTGAATGTACAAATTCCAAATTATTGAAATTATTAACTTAGATTTTTGGATAATTAGACTGTTCAGTCTGGTACATAAGTACAATTTTGCCTCCACAATAGTGGATATTAAATAAATATATGATTGAAGTGCAGACATTCAGCCTTCAAGGAGTTTAACAAAAGTACTGCCAGTTTATTACAGCCATTTTATATATGTAGTCCCCCATTTTCAGGCTCAAAATTATATGGACAATTGACTTACAAGCAGTTTCATGGCCTAGCAAGGCCTGTTCCCTCATTATTTCATGATAGATTAAGCACAATTAAGTAGAAAAAAAGATTATAGGCCTATCAGGGAGATAGCAAAACCTTCAAAGGGGCTAAATCATCATTCTCTTATATTGTTAAAAAAGAAGGAATGAACTAGCCAGCTCAGCAACACAAAAAGGTGTTGAAAACAACTAAAGCCGACGATTGCAGTAGTCTTTTCTTGGGTAAGAGAAACCCCATTCACAGCATCTTGCCATTTCAAGAGCACCTTCAAGGACCATTGTCATCGACTACAATCAAGAGATGCCTTTGTGAATGGAAATATGGAAATTCAGATAGTTCACAACAAGGTATGACTGCTGGTTGCACTCAAGAACAAGAAGGCCAGATTAGATTTTGAGAGAAAACATCTGCACAGTTCTACAAAAAATGCACTCAAGGTTAAGTTGTGGCAGAATGACAGGAAGAGAAAAGTATGAAAACCAGAGAAATAGCTCATGATATGAAGCATATCACATCATCTGTCAAACATAGTGGAGGCACTATAGTGGAATCAGGTCACAAGTGCTTTTAGCAGAGGTGGGACCAAGTCATTGTTTTGCAAGTCTCAAGTAAGTCTCAAGTCTTTATCCTCAAGTCTCAAGTCAAGTCTCAAGTAATGTCAGGCAAGTCAGAGTCGAGTCTCAAGTCACTGGTGTAAAAGTCCGAGTCAAGTCACAAGTCTGAAACTTTGAATTTCAAGTCCTTTCGAGTCTTTAAAAAAAAAAAAAGAAAAAATAATGTTGCAGTTATGCTAAATGTAAATATTAGACCATGTAATTTTTAAATCTGTGTTTTTCTCAACACATGACAAAATAGTGAACTTAGAAAATATACACAAATTGTGAAATTGCACCTCTTTAAAATGCAGCTCAATTAAACCTAGCTCCAAGAATAATTTTCACCGACAGTTCTGAGATAAGCTGCATGTTATTCTTGGATGCGGTTGTAGGACCGGCTTTAAAATCGCATGACAAAAATATCATACACATTAAAAAAACTGTATCACCAACGTAGCCTGGACAACATTTGCTAGTTAGATGAAGTCAGCTATCTCATCGTAGCATATTTATATGCATATTTATAATTATACGCTTCTTGGAGTGAGTGCATACACTCATGAAGTTTAGTAACTTCAGGTCACTGCAACAAGCCCAGGTACAGTTTACCGCCGGATGGGTGCAGGACCTTGAAATGCACCGTGTAGAAAGTAAAGACCATCATAAGTATCATAAGTTTACCAGTCTCACAAATCGTCGTCATAAATACACATTCCTTAACCGTTTATTAATAGGACCTTTGAGCTCAACGGTAATTAATTAGCAGTGGAAATCATTTCTGGTAGCATCACAGAAATGTAGCAGTGACAATAATACTGTATGCTGTAATCGTACTGGGCAATTAGTGATACAAAACAACTGTTTTATCCTGTGAATAAAAGTATATGTTTTTGTCAATGTACCATAATAACAGAAGCGAAACGCAATATTGTGTCAGGACAATTCACTATTTATGCACAATAAATAAAGGAGCATAGCGCGACAATTTCTGTTCAGCGCCAGACTTGCTTGTAACCTATATCACCAATTATGTTATGAAAATGACGCATTAACTACTAAAAAACACTGACCTTCGTGTAAATGCTTGGAGCAGACTAACCTGTGAGCTGGAGGGTTCTGGGACGTTATAATTGGTCTTTGAATGGCTGCAATCCAGGCCATCCGTCGCCTCTTTGTTACTTCGGAAACATGGCTCGAACAATTTCTCTTCAACGACGTAATCCGATAACAACCGATCTCTTTACCCGTCGGCTTCCCGTGGCTGTCATGCGACCGGCTATTGCAGTTAATAATACAACAGCTTCTTGACATTTTTGTGTTTCTTTTTATCGCTGTATAACTGATTTTAATTGAAAGCCTGCGTGCGCTAGTACCGCTTGACCGCTTGCCACGAGTTCCCAGAATCCTTTGCGGTTCTACCCGTGAATGACGTCACATTTTCAATCTCTATATAATATGCATGTTAAATTTTATATTTGGGGTAAAATATCAAGTCTTTTCAAGTAAACCGGTTCAAGTCCAATTCAAGTCCCAAGTCATTGGTGTAAAAGTCCAAGTCAAGTCACAAGTCTTAGAACATTTTTTCAAGTCAAGTCTAAAGTCATAAAATTAATGACTCGAGTCTGACTCGAGTCCAAGTCATGTGACTCGAGTCCACACCTCTGGCTTTTAGTGATGTGACTGCTGATAAAAGTAGCAAGTTGAATTGTGAAGTGATCAGGGCTATACTCTCAGGTTCAGCAAAAACGATTGGCTGGAGTTTTAATGTGTAAACAACAATGACACCAAATAGTTTCTCAAGTCAAAGGGTTGGAATATTCTTCACTGGACATCTGCCAAAAGGAAGCTCAATGCTAAGGACTTCAACCATTTGATTTGAAATCCACTGTGAGGCCAAAAAAATGTTTCATGGTCCAAATACTGATGAACCTAAATATATGCCTCATATTTATTCTGGTAGTAGCTTCTATTTATTTCCCAGATAAGATCACTTTTGATGTTTTCATCAGACAATCCAGTAAACATATGTCCCCAAATCCTTAACTGTTCCCTTAAGAATCTGCTAACAGTCAGTTATCTTAATAATTAACCTTTTTCCTTACCCTCCTCATACCAGTCCCTTCACTCTTGTTGTGACCATCAGTAATAGGCCAAATGACCTCTAGTTCTCCTAACTCTCCTTCATTACACTCAAGCTGCTTTTATTGGACTGGGGAGAGGATGAGATGGTAATGTGCCATGGCACAAGGGGCACAACTGATGACTTTAAACTCTCAGATCAAACCCTTGTGAGCCTGTTCGAGCCAGAAATCATAAACAGAAAACCATTTGCATATTTGAAACCCATTTACATATTTGAAACTGAAAAGCAATCACCAACAGACGCCATTTTTCAGTCACCAATAAAACCTTTGGTAAATGAACTGTTTAACATCTCAGCTTTTCACTGTAATGGATGAACTTCTGTGTTTGCTGCACATTTCAAGGCATGAAACTGTGGATATAATGAAGCCATAATGCAAAACTGAGGAGTCCAGGCGCTCTGTCTGTGTCTGAGTTGATGTGCCATGGTGTGCTGAGGAATAATAATCATGTAAAAGGATAATCATTCATAATGTAGTTCAGAGACTACAAAGACACAGTCCCTTTGGTACATACATGAGCAGGGGAGAAAGAAAAAAAAGACAAAGAAACAAAGAGAAACAATACTTCCTGGAGTTACGCGTGATTTCGAATGTGTCGCAAACAGCTGCGCTGTGCCAGATGAGAAAACAAAAGGGTGATGCCTGTTGAATTAAATAGATCCTATTGGAAAAGGCTCAGGATACTTTAGCCCAGTTTAAAGCTCATGCTAAGGCACTCAGATCACCGAGTGAAAAGGCAGAGTGACGAGGGAAGAAAGAAAAGAGGGGGAGTGTCTTGTCCCGTCTAATTATGCATTTTAGACAGATCGCCACCAATTATCTCCCCTTCAGTAGCATCTGCCCTTCACATGACTGCAAAGCTAATGTGTGGACAGCCCACTGTTGGGGTTGGAAACTCGAAGCTTAATGTATGGTAAGCTGACAGAATTTACCCAATATCTGATGATGAGAAATTCAAGGTGAGACAAAGGTTTGGGTTTAGTCTGGCAGTTTAATGGGGCACAGTTTTATCATAGCTACTAATACTAACAACTCTAACCTTTGATATTCTGACATCCAGTACCGTTAGCGCTGTGGGGCTGTAAGAAGTATTCTCCTCTGTGAGGCCATTTTGACGTGATTCTTTACAAAAAGCCACAATTCAATCACAGGCATTTTTTTTTGCCCCGTCAGGACATTCAGGCACATAAGGACGGAGGTGGTTTTCAGTGGTTAGTGTGACCACTACTTTTACTCTGAACTCAGGGCAAAATTCTGTGTAAGACGCGGTGAAGCAGTCCACTGACTTGTCCCCCAAAGCTGCTCATAACAAACTATCAACAGAAGTTCTGCAAAAAACCAACAAAAAAACCTGACAAGCCAACTTTTACAAAGTGACTCGGGCTTATAGAAGTGTAATGATCTAAAATGTCATTGTCAAATAATATCCCACAGAATTGATTGTGTAATTGTAAAAATGGCTTTTCCCACACAGAATCCATAAACTACAAAAGAGGTAATTCTTCATTTTGTTCCACACTTACTGACCCGAATCTACAACTGGAAAACAGAAGAGGTGGAATCTGTAGATAAAAGCTGACCACTGCTGACAGTAAGATGGAAGGCAATAATCAATATGGCTAAAATACCTACTAATATGATCGAATGATGACTGATTACTACAGTACTGAAAGTACTTAAGCCTGTAAAGCCTGAACCATGAAATAATTGCTAATTGTTAAATAAGGTCCATCTGAAAGCTTTCCCATTTCCACCAAATGAATCAAACCGAGATTTTGATCAAGTTTCTCCATTAACTGACTGTAGAATGATATTTTGAGTACACCTAAAATCTAAACAGTCTGCCAACTTTTTAATTATTGGATTTTCAAGTCTTATAGCTATAAGAAAGACCGATCGTTTGTCAATTCAAGCAATTCATCATGCAGTGACCCATGATAATTGATTTTTGTCTTGGTAATAGTGTTGCCAAAATACCTAAAATGTTGATGTTTTGACAAATGTAACTGAGAGTTATAAAAAAATACCCCCCCCCCCCCCCACACACACACACACACACACACACACACACACACACAAAAACCCCAAAAAACTGCACCGCTAATCTCTTAGCGCAAAGAATAAACGTTTATAGACTGGAGTGCTGGAGGAGCTGGAATGATTTTGCAACAACCTGAATGGTGCGATTCGCTGGCTTAGATAAATCATGCGGTCGGGGGTCTGTGGGCTTCAGCAAAGTGAATCAGCCAGATGCAAAAGTGTATGTGTGGGTAAGTGCATGTGTATGTGTGTCCATGAAAGAGCAGACCTTTCCCACACGGCAATAGGCTTCACTGGAGCAGACAATTGCAATGTAGCCATGTGAGAACAGGGCAAGATGGAGTCACTTTTGCTGACGGCTCATAGAAAACCCAACAATTTTGATACAGGAAGACAGTATGCCAAAGGCTGGACAAACATTAACGAAGTCTCAAAGGTTTCCTCCTGCTGCTTGCTGTGGGGGATGCTGTGCACTGCTAGAATTTCCTTAATCCTCTGAGCTTTGACATGTGTGCGCACTGCATAGGTGTTAGTGGGTGCATATAAACATTAATAAGTGTGAGTGAGAAATAAGCTCACTGCTAAATTGATATGATCATCTTACCGGCACTATGTTAGAAGTTGTAGCAAATAAACCAACCTCTTTTGGTGTTGCATGGAGTTAAATGTAAACACTGGACTTACTCATTAAAAAGGCCTTTTCAGCCTTAGTTTTATATTGTAGTAGAAGTAGTATTGTACCTTTGTTCATGACATGCTTATGTGTGTTTATGTTCTGGAGAAAAAGCAGCGTTGCCTTGCTTAATTGCCTGATTATCAGCCAACTGCCTTACGGTATATGGTTACATTATAAATAGCGGGTAGTGCACAACCTTTCACCTGATCACCTAATTTGCAAAAGCTGTCACAGGTACATTTGACCTGTATGTTATGTTATCTTGCTGCAATGCTAGATTTATATTTTTTATTTTCATCTTTGGCCTTAACATTATTTTACTATCTGTCACAGGGACTTGGCAGCTCTTATAGAGGAGCAGCAACCGCTACTCTGGCCAACAGTGCATGAGCGCTGCTTTTTGTGTTGCTTTTGATCTGCTGGGCCTTGGCTAACATCTTACTCACCTTTTCTCTTCATGTACAGCTGACTTAATTTTAAGTGGCATATTACTAATATTTGGTATAGCAGTAAGGTTAAATAACCTAAGGGTGTGTTTGATTGTTTCCTTATGGTTTGGACAAACTAATAACTTCTTTGTCTTTGTGCTATTCAAAAACTAATTGTCTAAACTGGTGTCCACACACTGGTTTGAAATGCCCCTTAGTGAGTGTGTGCAGACATGAGGCAAACATGTGCTTTAAGGTGATTCTCTCGGACCTCTCTTTTCTCTATAGCCCATCCATCCACAGCTCTGAGATGATGTTTTAAATCATGTATGGATGGATGGCTCTTTTATTACTTGTTTTAATAGTTAATAAGCCACGTCTTAATCACCAGAACTGTCTATTAACTGTAAACTGACCTGAATGACATTTTGCTGATTGGTACTGGTTTAAAGTAAATATTTCAAACACTCCACAAATATTCACAAATAATAAATTTCTTACATGTTTGGAAAACATTTTTTTAAATATGTTTTCAGATGAAAACTGTTGAGCCACACGTCATACTTCTCCAGTGTCTTATAGAGTTTTAATGCACTGAATTTCTACTGTAAAAAAAAATAAAAAATTGGGAATGTTATTTTGTGCCTGAGGGTTTCTGCCATTTTCAAACATATAGATCCGATGTGGAGGCACTGAGCCATGCTGTCAGTGCTGAAGGGCTGCTTCCTCTCGCACAGCAGAGCTTATTGGTGGCATTAGGTCTAATAGCCATCAGTGCAACCTTTGTGCCTTCACTTACAGCAATTGCAGTGTGGCCTAATGACAACATAAAAAGTCAATGTACAGGGAGAGCACGGGTAGGTATGCTGAAAAGGATTGGATGCCGAGTGGAAATTGTTATGATTATGGTCAAGCTTTGTGCACAGAACATATCTGAGGGTCATGTGAAACTATGACAAAGACAACCAAGAGTAAAAATAATTCATTAAAAAGAATAAAAGGCCAATTTTTATTGGGAGCTTTTTGGAAAATTACTTTTACACATTCAATTTACTTCCAAACACAACCCCATGTGTGCATATAGAAGTTAGAAGCATATAAGTAGCATAACAATATTAATATTGTCATCTTCAACAACACTACTGCAGAGCAAATGTAAGCCACCTATACATTTTCTCAGCAATACGATGGTTTTAATGCATGTAAATATAAATCAGCACTCAGTGCATATTTTTTGTATAGTCTTCAATCCACTCAACCATGTAATGTCAGCTGTCATGCGGGTGATGTATATATTTTCTAATCTGTACTGCAGGATCAAGTTGATATGTCAAGCGTGCTCTAATGGATTTAAAGGTCTAATAACCCAACTCACCCTGCCATTTCAGGCAAAACTTGTGGCACAAATGATCTAGTGATTCATACTTACAGTACAGTGACAGAAAATGCGTGGTTGCACTTGCTGCCATGCCAGCAAAGGAAAAAATAAGTTACATCTAGAAGGGAAGAAGATTCAGAACAAAGAAATGCATGTGTCTGTAACTGCATTTCATCAAAGATTGTGTACATATTTCTGTGAAACTGATTTCAGACCCAAGGTTGAGAATACTGTTAAGCATGCACATAAACAATGCCTGGTTGTTGTAGCATTATTAAAAAATACCGAAATCACAATTTGAACACACACACCACACACACACACACACACACACACACACACACACACACACACACACACACACACACACACACACACACACACACACACACACACAAACACACACACACACACAAACACACACACACACACACACACACACTAATGCTTAGCTAAATAGATTATGCCCTTCTGCCTCTTCCTCCGTTTCTCTTTTCCTCTTTTTCTCTCTTTCCCTCCAGCAGATAACGCCAATCTTGGGGCTGGCTCCTGCCACAAAACGTTCTGTAATAGTCTAATTGTGGCTAATGGTTTGTGCAGCTAATTAAAGTGTATGAATTACAATAATCAGTCAGCCGCACGGAGGCCATGCCGCCTCATGCTGTTCCTCCAAGCGTGGAAGGCCAAGACCAGAGAAGGGATTGTGTAGGTGGGGGTTGGGTGCTAAAGATAAAGGTGAGATGAAAGTGATGAAGGGGAGTTGACACAAATGTTTGAAACAAAATCCCAAGGCCACCGGACTGCATCGACATGAGCTTATACAGTGGGTTGCAAAGAAGATTGGGAGATATAATGTGGGCAGAAAAGAAAAGAAGTCATTAAAATTCCTAGCTAACCTCTCAGTTTGCCCGCATATGTAGAACAAAGTTTGAAAGTCATTGTAGTTGTCTATGGCTATTATACTGTGTATTTGTGCCTAACAGCACTGCAGTCTGATACAAATCTGACCCCTTACCTAAAGTGACAGGATGCTGTGGAGAGCAGCTGGTTGCCATGGTTTGGGTACGCTTGTCCCCATAAAGAGTCAAAGCAAATCAATGCAAAAATGCTCTGAGTGATCACCCTTGCTCTATGAAGACACATTTCTTTTATGGTAGGAGTGGTCTCTTTCAGAAACACAATGTGCCATGTATCCATTGAGTGCTAGAGGGTCACTGAATGGTTTGATGACTATGAAAATGATGTGAATCATAGGCTATGTCTTCTTGCTGGCTGTAAGTGTGAAAAACAGAGATGAAATGCTCTTTCACCATCTGAGAACCGGAATATTTGATGGCTTAGAATTATATGCACAGTAGCTGTGGAGCACCTACTGTTTTGTTGTACTTGCACAATGACAGTAAAGGGCTATTCTGTTCTATTCTATTCTATTCTAACTTTTGAAAATCAAGCTCAGAAAGTGTTGGGACTCTAAGAAGATTGGAATTTCAAATCTTTTCAATTTAATTAAATTACATTAATATAATGCCAAATCATAATAGTTGCCTCAAGATGCTTTATACTGAGAGGTAAAGACCATACAGTATTACAGAGAAAACAGAGAAAGCCCAAATAATTAGAAGGCGCCAGTGGAAAGAAAAAACTCTCTTTTAACAGGAAGCTGTAGCAAAACCAGGCTCAGGGAGGGGCAGCCATCTGCTGCAACCGGGGGGGATGAGGGGAGGGAGATTAGACAAAGACACGCTATGGAAGAGAGTCAGAGTTTAATTCATAGTTTTCATGCGACATCAGAGCTACTGAGACGCTCCCACCTGGCGGGCAAAACAGTATATGGTCCTTTGTCCCCCAGCTTTCCTTTGAATGTCTTGAATGTCAGAATTTAACTTAGCTTAAATGCAAGATAGTTGCTATGCTATTGGATGCAGTAAGCAAGGTTTTTTTTAAAAAATAAATAAATTTTTTCTTACAGCTGCCAGAATGGTGTAGAGTATGGCACAAAAATGTCGCACACCTCTTCTAACCCTGCCTTACAGGCTAAATTGCACCAATTCCTACTTCTCCACAGCAACTCAGGCTATCAGTGGTGGATCATTTAAACTGTAGGAATGATTTTTTATTTTGACACTGGAGAAATACTAGCTCAACTTTACTATTATCACACCACATTAATGTGACAGATTAATACTACCAGAACTTTTCTGGCCTTACAAGTCCCAGTCAACAAAACGATTAATGTTTGGCAATTCATTTAAGCTGGCTATGTAGAGCTTACTTTTGCTTTAACAATGAACAATTTATTGTTCATCACCTCCCACATGGCAGCATTATTTACTCATCCAGATCAAAAACACATGTAGCTGTCCATACTTTGAAAGCTTTTATCCCGGCAGCACTGTGAGGTGAGAGATTCTCTACAAGATACACGTAGATGTCACTGAACTGGAGCTCTGGGAGAGACGTCGCCACTTTCAGGGATTTAAATAAAGCTGGCGGAGCAGAATATGGATCACAAGTCCCTAAAATGTATAATTTTTCTTCATACCTTTGGTTTTCCTCCTTGGCTCAAGACAGGTGAAAAAACCCCAAACACCTTTCATCAGTACGACCAACTGTCCATTATTGGCGGTACGATGGAATAATGTTTTTCCCGCCAGGGTAGTGAGTCAGTCATGTGACTGAAAACTATAAATAATAACTAATGATTAAATACAGAGCGAAGTATAAACTCACATAGTGAGTGGAAAAAAGGCAGTAAAGAAAAAACAGTGCATCATGGGAAGCCCCGAGCAGCCGAGACCTACTGCAGCATAACTAAGGGAGGATGCAGGGTCTCCTGATCCAGCCCTAACTATATGCTTTATAAAAAAGGAAAGTTTTAAGACTTATTAAAAGTAGAGAGTCTGACCCAAATTCAAACAGGTTGCTGGTTCAAAAAATAGGGGCCTGAAAGATGAAGTCTCTGCTCCCCATTCTAGTTTTAAATATTGTAAGAATCACAAACCAGGTGTGTGACAGTGAAGTGCTCTGATGGGGTGATATGGTAGTACAGTATGAGGTCGAGGATGTGATGGGGTCTGATATTCAACCCCTTGCATGTGAGCAGCAGGATATGAAAATTTGATTCTGGTTTTAAAAGAGCGCCAATAAAGAGAAGCCAAAACAAAAGCGCTTGGTGTTGATTCGTGTTTAGTGTTGCCTTTTGTGCTACATTGCAGCTTAAACTCAGCTGGATGTTTTGCTAACATTTCCCTGTAGATACAGGTAAAACCTCAGCACAGCAGCAATGTCCATTATGTGCTTGTGCTAATTGGAGACTTCCCTCCAAAATAAAATTAGATTTAAAGAATATTATGCTGACATGAGCAGCAACATGGCACTGTAAGGACATACCGTGGATACATTTCTCTAACTGGAACAACAACAACAAAAAATCTGGTGTAGAGCTGCAAGCCACAACTTCCTCGGTTTAAGTGCACATAATGGCAGTAGTAAAGTTTTACAGGTTGGCTTGGACATCATTACAACATGCCCAAAGTGTCTCCTTGTCAGTTACATGTTAAACAAATGAGGACAGCAGTCATAAAGAACGTCCTTGTAAAACATCGAAACGCAGACACAAATGCATTTTTGCACCCAGCTACTCTGTGATATAGAAACAGCAAATGCAGCGTCGTTGTGGAACAACCTGAAGATTTATTTCTTCCATTTGCCTCTGAGAAATAAACTTGACAGTCTCTGGAATCCTATAGATGCAGAACAAAGACAGAGAAACTGAAGCAAAGCGACTGATGGCTAAACACACAAATGGAAAAAGAAGGAAGGAAGAACTAAAACACAAAGCATGAGGGGTGGTGACAGAGAGCGGGAGTGGGGGAGAATTGTAAATCCTGATGGACACAGAGCACACAAGTGGGAAGAGAGCAAAATTGCGATGACAGTTTTTATACAGAGAATTTCAGCGAATGAATGATAGAGGCTCACACCCCATTGTTTTGTCTTGTCAAATCAAATGGGCATTTTAGCAAGTTGTCCAAACAATGACAGCTGAAGAAGGAAAGGAATCAATTATTCATGATACTGAGAGCCACTTAATACACGATAGTCAGATAAACACGTACACCCACACCCACACACACACATCATTTCCTAGATGGTGAAATGACTTAGTAACTGGAAGTGTCACAGCAAAGTGCTCCTCAAATGCTCCAACAAAGCTCCTTTTTTGCTCTTATCTGAGTTTTGACAGGCATCGTTACATTTGGTAAATTGGCACAATCAGTGTCCTTGTCAAAAATAACCAGCATTTGTTGTTATTTGTTTCTTTTTCCCTTTCCAATTCCAAGTCAAATTCCCTTGGCAATAATTTGACTGAATCCCTTTAGTTGGCACTGAAACAAGGCATGTTGATTGGTATAATAAGGGTGAGATGATTGAGGCGAAGATTGGGCCCTGGATCAAAATGTCATTTCTGAGTGGGTCTGATTGCATTGTGGCAAAGCAGGAATCTGTGACTTTTCCTAATGCAATAATCACACTGAGATTAGCTGGAAATCTTTGACAAAGATTCCCCGAATGCCAACATGCCGTTGTGTGTGTGTGTGTGTGTGTGTGTGTGTGTGTGTGTGTGTGTGTGTGTGTGTGTGTGTGTGTGTGAACGCCTCTGCGCAGTTAAGTGACAGTTTACCAAAGTGAATTTGAAGCACTACATTTTCTTGCAAGATTTATAGAAACTCTTCAAAGACACACTTTTTACTATGACTGATAAAAGGCAGCATGAAGATTTTCTCTGATTTAAATGGGAAAGAATTGTGGAACTTTATGGGACCAAAAAAAGGCATCTTGATGGCAAAGACACCCCAAACACTTAAACTGATACTTTGGAATTATGAACGCACCAGCTGACGTGTTACTAACATACTAGCATTTATTAGCTGAACAGAGTGATAAATTACACCTATTCCCCTCCTCCATCTCATCTTTCAACTCTACAGCTCTGCAGCCCATCTGGAGGTTGGCAATAACTTACTGTTGAGGCCCAGAGTGGCTGGGACACGGCTAAATGTTCGTATTTATTTGCAGTCAGACATTAAACTGGGAGTGAATGGAATGAATGGGAGCATCTGCTGATATGTGCTGATAGCCCTTTTGGCCATGGTGGTGACTGTCCACCCTGTCATCGCACACACACACAAACACACACACACACACACACACACACACACACACACACACACACACACACACACACACACACACACACACACACACACACACACACACACACACACACAATCATACAGTCTCGATCAAAAGTGTAAGACCACTTGAAAAAAAGGCAAAAAATCACATTTTGCATGTTAACAATGTTCCAAGGAGAGCTTCAGCATGCAACAATAAGAAATGTGAGTGACACAAAATACTTTTTTGAGCATGCAATTTATTGAGCACAACACTTAAACTGAAACAGGCTGTTTTACAGCTGATCAAAAGTTTAGGACCGGATCTCCAAAGAACAATCTGTAAACCTGCCCCAAAACAGATACATGTCAGGGATTGCCAGGTCCAGCTTTTTCCTTTCCAATACCAGTATATTGGTCGTGTTAAATTAATGATCTGTAAACTAACAGCAGGCTCAACTTAAACAACTTTTCTAAATTTTTAAATAATAATAAAGAACTACATTCAGGAGTAAAAATTACCTGTGTTATTTTAGTGAAATAATAAAGGGAAACAAGCCAAGGATAAATACAATAAAAAATGTGCTGGTGTTATTCATCTAATCTATTTGCACAAGTCTTATTTTGGATCAAAATGAATCATTTTGTGTACACTTCTGACATTTACAGTCACAGTAGTTTCTTCTTTGTAATTCTCATACATGTTTTGCTGACAGGAGACAGCTTAAGTGGAATAATATTTACTTGCATGGACAACAGTGAGTTATCTTACACCTTATGTAGTCTAATGAAAGCTTACCAGTAAGCCTTTTCAGTAAGTGTTAGACTGAACCAATGTCCCTCCTTCTGCAAGGTCCAAATGAGCAATGACCTAGAACACAGAATTGATGTCATGCAAACATAACAGTAGACCCAATTAATGAAATTATATGCAACCTGGTAACACCAACATACTAACATATACATACTAACAACAGACTGGCTAGCGAAGGGCAGAATAATCCTGATCATGACGGATGCACGAGCTACTGGCTATTAGAGAAGTATACCAAGTATACCAAGACTTTTGGCAGACCATTCTGAGCAGTGACTAGACTGATGGCAAGCTACTGAAAAATTTTATCGAGATTGCAATGCAGCTGTGAAAAACGCAACACTGGAAGCCACCTTTGCATAAGCATTAACTCGCCTATCAAACGCATCATAAAGAATGAATTCTTAAGCGGAGTGATTAGCCACCTCCTGATGATATCAACCTGTACGAGTGAAAGTCATTGAGCCATGTCACCCTTAGAGGTTAGGGTGCCAGAAGCTATACAGAAGACATAAAAGAGAGCTATAAGTACCTGGGTATCCTGCAGGCCAACAGGAACCATGGTGAGGATTAGTGACAGCTAAATCATTTCACAGCCATCAGGAAGACAGTCCTCCAAGATGAAGTGCTACAAGAATCGCAAATCTTGAACTGACCCATCTAAAACATTGTTTAGCCCAGCAACACTGAAATCCTGTGGAATTTCAAATTTGAGTGGAAGAAGGAGCTGGAGGCTAACCACTGAAACATAGTAGTACCTGAAAAGGGGTAAAAACTTTACTTATTGTAAACACACAGCCAGTGTTGGGGAGTAACGGAATACATGTACCAGCATTATGTATGTAAAATACAAAATATGAGTAACTGTATTCCGTTACAGTTACCATCTAAAAAAGTCTTTCAGAATACAGTTACTTTGTTGAAATAAATGGATTACACGGCGGTATTTTCCTGTTTCATATGTTATGCTATGCCCTCTCTCTTGTTGGTAATTCCACACCGGTGGAAACCCAAACAAAACACGCATTAAGAGGCTCTAATGCCTGTGTCTCAATCTCGCGGCCTATGTCACCTCTACTTGCGACCCGCATAATGACGTGAAGAAATTTTTTTTTAAATTATTGTTCAAAAAATTATTTAATATGAAGGCAGAGTGTTACAGGCATAGCCCTAAAGAATGTAGCCTCATGGGCATTGTAGCCTAGTTTTAAAATAAGCTATTAAGACTCGACTGTACACTGTGTTCCTGTTTTCCTCCGAAACAATAAGTTCCGTTGGAGCAGCCTTTTAACGCCTCTCTCTGTCTCTCGTTAGCAAAGTTGACCCAGACAACAAAGTAAAGCTAGTTTTCAGCTACGAGCCCGACACGGAACTCGACGTATTAGCCAGAGGTCCCCTTAGTACGGTTCGGAGCCACGGACCTGTTTTATATATGCTCGGAATAGTTTTCTATACAAGATCGCTGCAAAAAGTGCAGACTTACCCAATGTCCACCTACTGTTACTCATTTTATATTAAGATTTAAAAATCTACTTGGTATTGGTATGGCAAGTAACCTTCAGTAACAGTAATAAATCACACAGCAATAGTACATTCATGTAGGTGTAAAAAGCTTGATAATATATTAAGTAATCCAAAGTATTCAGAATACATTACTCTCATTGAGTAACGTAACGGAATACGTTACAAAATACATTTTGGAACATGTATTCTGTAATTTGTAGTGGGATACATTTTAAAAGTAACCTTCCCAACACTGCACACTGCACACAGCCAAAAATATGTGTAAATTGTAGCAGTTACCATTGCTCTTGGGTTCTTTTTAATCTCTTTCAGGACTGTACATTGCAGTTGCATAACACGTTTGGTGTTATCATTGCAGAACATCCACTTTTAGTGAGAGTTGCAACAATTCTAAATTTCTTCATTTGTACTCAATTTGCCTTTTTTGTTCAGTGAACAGCCAGGTGTTGAGAAATTCCTTGGAGTCTTTTTTCCACCTTTATGCACGTCTATACTCCTTTCTCCATTGCCCTGTGAAAGCTGCTGTGATCAAGGCATGGTGCACGCCAGCCAGTCTTTCTTGAGAAGAGCCGACTTTGTTAGTGCAAACCCACATTTCACATACGCGTCCTTAATTGGAGCATCTGATTCCAAGTAGCTTTTGAAGAAGTCATTAGCAAAGAGACTGACTTACTTTTTCCACCCTGCACTGAAAGTGGCTACTTAGCCAGATCAATAAAGACATGAAAAGTACAACTGTTCATATGTGTCATTAGCTTAAAAGCTAATAAGTGAAATTTGTGCATGCAGCTCACTTTTTTAGGTTGCAAAGAAACTGAGAGACAAAAATGGTACTCACTCATTTGCCCTCATATTTTTTAATGATAGTAACATTAAACATTGTTGCATCCTCCTGACTTTTTATGGCTAAAGGAAGATGACGAATGTTAAAGAATTACAGAAGTAGCTTTTAGTTATGGTTCCATAACAGTAAACCCCCCACACACGGTGTCCATATGAAAACTGTAATGGTATTGTGAAAAAAATAGAATAGTTCTTGATTTAGCATTTTCTAACACATCCAATAGTGTCAGAATGTGACAGCTGTTATGACTTGCATCTGCTTACCAAGCAATAAGAATGCAGCATGAAATGATGCACCTATCGATGCAGAACTGGTCCCCCAGTGAAATTCCAGTAGGAATAGGTTGGGGTAAAATGAGCAAAACAAAATATTTTTTAGTTCCAGTTTAGGATGTAAATCTAACAGTGGCAGCAACAGCCTTGTTCCTGTGATATTTCCTGCAGCTACTATCATGACTGTGCATGAAAAGAAATAGCAGAGGAATTGCAGCCATGGACCGGAGCCTGATTCAATAGGTATTATTAGTGTACAGCCTATCTAAATCAACGTTGATGCATAATGAAAGAACACCACTCTTTACTTCTCTAAAATACTGTGCAGCACATCTCCCTGTGCATAAAAACAGCCCAATGAAATAAGAAAACATAGTCTAAAATTATCACACGATTGCTGCTGTCTTGTAGGTTGAAGGTTTTTTAATTACCAAAATAACTGGCACTCTTTTCAGTCATTAGGTAATTCTGTCCGATGCCAATAAATATTTACTGTCATAAACAATATTATCCATCGATATCTTTATAAATGTGTGAGTATAATCCACATTTAAATGATATAAAGTTTCCAAAAACCTACGTATTAATAAACGATGTGTAAAAATCAATGCTGACTGACACATCTAACAGTGCCATTCATCTGTATTCTGTCTCTCTGAAATGCAGTCTTGGTTTTATGCTCACTTTCCAAAGCATATATAACATTTCTTTTCAGTTTTGTTTGTCATTGGTTAAATCAGGATGTTTTGAGCAGAACAGGGACAAGAGGGACATTTGAGAGGTGGGAAGGGACTATTCAAGTGGCTGCAGTTGATGCGAAGCATCAATCTTTCATATGCTTTGAGGCCACTTCAAATCAATTTCACCCCAGCCGCTTCCAGGCTAATCATGTGGCAGAGGGCAGGCAATGTGCCAAGTCTGTCTGGATAGAGGAAAAGACAGACAGACACAGAGGCAAACAGACACCCAGTCACACAGACAGATAAGCAGATAGACAGACAAACATCCCAAACCTGCACTGGGCTAGATATGGAGGAGGTTGATCTGAAATGACAGGCACTCAACCATTTCTGCCTCAACAATATTTGCACTCTGTTTTGGTATACAAATTTATTCCACTATCTAGTCTGGTGTATTCTGAATATTGGAAAACTTCTGTTCCAAGGCCAAAGTAGAAGTACCCATAAAAATATCAGGTGAATAGTTTTAAATATCAGTCAGAATGCAATGATCTATCGTATCGGCGCTAAAACAAATGCAGTTACTGTTGTGAATACATGAAACAATCGAAAAGCTTTTTACAAATGCAAAGCATTTTCACACATAGGTAGAATGATTCATTGTGTGCAATCCCAACAGCTCTTAGCTCATAAGTGGTGCATGCATATACAGGGTTGACTCACAAGGCTGGACACTACCCTTGCTGTGCTGCTGAGTTAGTGGTGCATATGTACACTGAGCACGCTGGCTTTGTTTATTCTATTGACTTATTTGTTCTGTCCATTGACTGTGTTCCCCGTAGCCAAGCCTCGCTTTTCTCCCTTTAAATCACCACCTCCTAATTATCTGTCACATTTTCTCCTATCCCATGCCAAAGACACACAATGGCCAATAATGACCCCGTAGACAGCATCTATCAGGCGCCCCGCCATTGATTCCTTTCTCTCTCTTTTTCCTCTCTCTCATTTTCTCGCTGTTTCCTCTTTGGCTTGCATAGTCCTCGTCCTCCCGTCTTGTTCAGCCATTTCCCTCCCCTCCTCTCACTTTGTTTCTCTGTCACTCTGTGTCGGCCTCTAACGACTGCACAGACCTAATGCTGGGTGCCTGAAAGAGAGGGGCATCATCCTAATGTACTGTTTTACGGAAATGTCGCTCGTCTTTCTTTTCTTCTGTTCACAATCAATAAAAATATGCCAACACTTTTTTTTTTTTGAAATTGCCAGTGCTCACACACTCAGATGCATTAGGGCTGTGTGTAGCAGTATAAGTTTAAGTCAAAAGTTGCCACATTAAAGTCTGGAAAAGTGCCTCAAGTAGAAGCTGTTTAACTGCTGTCACTGGCTGACTGAACAGACAGTGGGGAGTCAAAGTGGGTGACTGGCCAATGTTTGGCCAGAATGGACTCCTATATGACAGTAATGTGGTTGGAGTGTTAGCTGCCTGAGGGCTGGAGAGAAACTCGTTCCCCTCCCACAGTTTCAGCTGGCATCTGTCTCCCTTGTGCGCCTCACCCACAGCCACCACCCCTCACCCCTCGTTCACTCTTTCCCGTCTCCAAAAGCTTCACCCTGCCGAGAGTGCAGGAGCTCAGGTCATTACAGCAAACTGTCACAGCTAACTGTCACATGGCCCAGGATGCTAGCGTCACTGTCCTCGTGTCCTGACGAGCTAGGCTTGTTCCCAGTACAAACATAGCATCCATCTTCTCACCCACCTCACTGACACACTGAGCACCAATGTGAGAGAAGTCAACTTATTTAACTAGTGTACGATGAAAGGCAGAGAAATGCAAGTTACTTCTACTGTCATCTAAGAAGTCATGTATACTTTTTGGAGATCTTATTTAGAGTCGTGTTTAATAATCTCACTTTTTGCTTCCACTTGAACTGAGATTAGTCACCATTAAGACAGCTACTGTAACCCTATCTTAACAGCTCTTTCTAAAAAGCTAAGGATTGACCCTACATTCTAGCTGAACTGAGAAATAAATAATAATACAAGTCATATCAAATATAAAACAGCATTTAACAAATAGAAAAAGAGTCAGCTGTGAATGCTTCGGTGAGGTCTTTGGAAGTCCAAGATGTTGGTCCTTTTTTAAAAATCTTCTACAATTTTCCGGTTCCATCCAAAGCTATTCTTGATGCAGAAACCTCCATCCCACGCTATCTGTTTGGGTGAATATGAGTCACTGTTGGTGATTGTTTGAGGGAAAAAAAACAAAACAAAAAAAACACCGCAGGAAAGTAATGCCTGACAGCCTGAACCAGGAAGAGAGAAGTGTTGTTTTATTACCAGAGGGGTAATAACAGCGCAGATAGCATCTATCAGCGGGGTGCCGAGAAGAGGCAGAAGATAAACTGTGGAGCACCTCGGCACAGATGATGCTCGACACTTCAGAGGAAACGAGGCTAGGACCGTTGACAGAGTTAGTGACGTGCCCCCCACCCATCACATCAGCGACAGATGCTCCAGAAAGGGGGGACTAGAAAATATCAAACGCGCTAAACTGAGCAATAACCGTTTGTGTCTGCACGGTGTGCATGTGTTTATGAGGTCCAACATGAAAACGCCACTTCAAATGTGAAGTCCTTTTGACAATAGTAGTGTGCTCTGAATTTTACAGAGACCACATGCGACCAGGGTTTGTGTATAAGTTTTCCACAGAATGGTCGCTTTTCCACGTGTGTGTGTGTGTGTGTGTGTGTGTGTGTGTGTGTGTGTGTGTGTTCGTGTCCCTGGGGCCCTCTCCCTGTGTGAGTCAGTCTAGTTGCTGTAATCACTCTGCTCACTACCTTCCACTCCAAACCTGATTTGGCCAGATTGTTTCATTTTCTTTTTCCTGGCTCCTGCCCCCAATCCTCCCGGTTTCTGCTTGCAACCTATCTTTTTTACCCTCCCTCTTCTTTTTCTGTCCTGTCTCTTCATCCTTTTCTTAACCCCCACCTACCCACCCCCACCCCTGTGCATACCTCCTGTGTTTCTTTACCTCCTTCCACCAGTTTTTTCCCCACTTCCCTTTCCACCCTCCTCCCCTTTTCGTGGTAATGGCAGCTGATTGATGGAGTTTGTTTTGCTTTAATTACACTGCAGGTGAGTGGCCAGGGCTGTTCATGCTAGTGAAGCAGAAAACTCACCTTGGTTAGGCTAGAAATTGGATTGCCCAAAGTGGAAACCCAGCGCACTGGTCGGATCTTAAAACTATTGCATTTTATTACTGCTTTTTTCTTCTAGTTTCTCCCTGAGTGTTTAACAGTTTGTCTTACAAGCTTATTAGATATATAAACTCTACTTTATCTTCTAAAAACATAGAGTAAACAACATTGCTAAGATTTAACGTGTGATTTAACTTTTTTTTTTGCTTAACATTTCCTTTATTGCCACATTTTTTTTGCTAAGTGTGCGCTATTGCAGCCAGGTAATCTCTGATTTTATTTGGAGTTTGCTAACATTTAGACTTCTGGGCCCTATTTCAGGAAGCCGGTTTAGTGCAAACTCTGAGTAAGTATACGCTGAGTTAACGAAAACTCTGGGTTTTCGGTTTCACAAAGCGAGTTTAGATTAATTCTGAGTGAGTTACTATGACGACACACTCCGTGAAGCTAACCTGCCCCCTAGCAGGTTTACTTCAACTAACCCTGACCTTCTCCGCCTCTTTGTCGGAAACCTGACTGTAGGAAGTGTCAGACATGGCGTGCTCCTTCCTTGAAGAGCCAGTAGATGTTGAAGCCCAAATTCTCCGCAGAGCTCTCCGCCGGGAGAGAGTGATTAGAGCGCGTTTGGACATCTTATCATTTCCTGATGATTTCCTGTGTGAACGTTACCGTTTTTCAGCACAATCTATAATTTATTTGAATAACATCCTCAGGCCTAATATTGCTCATGTGACACATCGCGGACATCCTCTCAGTTCTGTACATATTATTTGTATCGCACTACGGTTTTTTGCAAACGAGAGCTTTCTGTATAATATTGGTGACGCTGAGCACGTTTCCAAGGCTACCGTCTGTCGGGCAGTCAGGAATGTTACAGTTGCACTGAAACGTCTCCTGTACTCGTTTGTGGTGTTCCCCGGTCATAGACCCACAAGATTTATCAAAGAGGGATGCCACAAAATTGCAGGTAGCAGGATGAACAAAACTTAATTCATGATGTGGTGATACTTGAACTACTACTTAAATTTCACATTTATTCTCACGGTTCCCAGGCGTGATTGGCTGTATAGATGGCACTCACATTCCAATCATTGCTCCTTCAGTAAATGAAGGAGACTATGTGAACAGGAAGTCTTTCCACAGCATTAATGTGCAGGTACATAGTTCCCTGTAGCATTTCAAACTAACAAATTATTTCATTATTAGTAATGGATGCTAATTTGTGTTCTCTGCACTGTGAAGATCATATGTGATGCTGCCTACATTATCACAAATGTGGAAGCCAAGTGGCCAGGCTCTGTGAGTGGTGGTGGTGGAGGACCCCCACCTGTTTTTCGGGCCTCCGCTTTTTTTCTAGTGGCCATAACGGGTCACATTTGAGCATACAGAGTAAGCAAATATGTACTTGTAATGTGCTCAGATAATTTCAATAAGTGCGTACAGAGGGGAAATTAATGTAGTCTCTAACTGCAATTGATTTACATCGGACAAACAGACCAAGCACTATGGCTCATAATACAATTACACCTTACCTGTTTGGACTATATTTTTATATTTCGTTTTTACTTGCTGCCAGGAACATTTGGGGCCTGTTGGGTTGCACCTGCGCTCACATCACATCACAAAATAAAATGTATAAAATAAAAAATAAAATAAAATAAAATATAATAAAATAACGTGTCTCTCGGCTGGCCTGGGAACGCCTTGGTGTTCCCCCGGATAAGCTGGAGGAGGTGGCTGGGGAGAGGGAGGTCTGGGCCTCTTTGCTTAGGCTGCTGCCCCCGCGACCCGGCCCCGGACAAAGCGGATGAGGATGGATGGATGGATGGAAAATAACGTGTTAAATGGGTGGAAATCCCTAGATCAATGTTTAAATTAACACTCACGCATTGACTCTGTCGGCTATGTTTTGCCATGCATGCTCCCTTTCTTTTGCAGCTGAGGCTGTGTTACTTTTTTTCTGCAAAATTTGCATGTTATCGGCATATGCTGCCATCAGAATTTCGGCCTCAAGCGCTGTAAAATACATTGACCGCGCCTTCTTTCCCTCCGTCTCCATGGTGACTCGCTTAATCTGTGCTCCACTAATCAGGGCTTTATGTATCCTCGTGCGCGCGCTTAATTTGGGGTTAAAGCAACTCCGCGTTGATTGAACTAATTGTTATCAGCCTTTCTGAAACCAAATATTCCGAGTTGGACAGTTCGGGGTTACTCAACCCTGAGTATCGTTTTTCACTCTGAGTTTTCTAAACCGGCTTCCTGAAATAGGGCCCTGGTTTGCTTGGTTTAGTTTAGCATTTTATTTTGAAAGTATCTTTTTTTTTCTTCTTCTCTCCTCTGTTTTTCCACTACCCCACCCTGTTGTCTCAACTATATGTATATCTAGGCTATGTCTCATTATGCTAACATGCCCCCTTGCTTCCTTCATGTCTCAGCTCTTCCTTGCACTGATGTGACAGAGTGGTGAAAGGATGGAAGGGCTGAAGCTGTTAAATGACAAACGCTTGCTTCCAGAGCAAAGTCAGCTTAAGCACTTAAGCAAAGCCAGCTTCTTATGATATGACATGCTAAACAAAGCTTGCATTAGACTCACTTGTTACATGGTCACTGTAAATGATTTTGATTTTTATGAAACTATTTCTTTATTTGAATATTTGTTAGTTTCAAATTATGACACAACATCTGCATGAGCTGTAGAAGCTTAAAAAACAGAAATGCGCAATGCTTTGCAAGCAAATTACTCTTTGTAATCTACTGTGTTTGATTTACATTTGCCTGATTATGCATTATATTGCACCTGAGAATATAACTGTGATGTATTATACTCTAACGACAAAATTAATTAAGCACTATGAGAATGAATTGTCTACAGTATATGCTTACACATGGAGGTGCAGAATATATTCATCATGTGATACAATGAAAGGTTTTGCATAGGATTTACCTGTGCTTTATTGCCCTTAATGAATGTAAACACAGGAGGCTAGCAGCAATGTGGCAACCACCCAAACTGTGGAATGTCAGTGAAATTCAGAAACTTGTAGTGATGAGAAAATAACATGAGGGACTTAGTTGATGGGCTGGGCCTGAAATGACTACCAACGTCTAAGAGCAACAAATCATCAGCTAAGCCATGCAAAGAGACCAAATGGCTTTGTACTGATGAGGTTTATCTTTTCGAGAAGGCTCCTCTCTCCTCATGCTGTTCACACGGAAGAGTCATGTTTAATTAAGGAGTTGGGAAATCCTTTATGATACCAGTTGAGGAACAATTTCTGAGTCACGGAAGGGGATAAAATACGAGGAAGCACAAGTTAGCATAATGAAAAGCACCTATAGGTTTCCTCTCCTTCTGCATTTGGTGGTCCATTTTTAACACCCTCTTTACATTCCCCTGAGATGTCCCATTACTTTTGTGGATCTTTACTAACTAACTTAACTAACCTGGCTCTAGGGATGGGTGAAAAGTTGAGAGCTGCTGAGGAGTAATGTTTTTAGCAGCTGGATGCATTGTAACATGCATTCCAACGGGACTAATGAAGTTGCTGAAATTAGCTGTAAAGAGTCCAAAATTCATACTAAAAATTGTCCAGAAAATGTTATTTTTCCTGCACAGTAAGAATTTACTGTGTTTGTGTTTCATATCTTTTATTCACTACTATCAAATACATTAATGATATGATATTGATATTATGAACAAGTATTCTTTTTTTGTCTGCATTTGTGTTGTTTTTGTGACCCGTGCACATTAATAAAAGCTTCATTTCTGCCAGTAAATGAGCATCTCTTACATGCAGGGCAATAGCTGTGGCCTTAGCACTCTCTTTCAAATTACACGGGCTCTTTTCACTTATTCTGAATTTGCCTCCCTGCAATCTGCGTTGAATTTTTCATCTGCTACTATTTAACTACTCATTAAATTAAAAATTTAAAAAGAGACTTTTTGGTCATTTAAATGCACGGACAACACCTACAAATAACGTTATATACAAATAAAACCTCACTTTAGCTCAGACACTAAAGTCATAGATGCATTATTGATCAGGAGCTTATTTGTTCTCGTATGGCTGATTGGTGAATAAAATATCAGCGGATATGCCCTTTTAATGACTAGAGATATCCAGCCACACTGAGCATGTAAAAAAGATCCTCTGCGCTGATGTTTTGTTTAAAAGTTTCAGGCTTATGCTCTCATTTGATTTGTCTGTATGCCCTGAGGGATTTAGTGTTCCCAGCAGAATCTCTTGTGGGCAGCTTAGATCCTTTAAGGAGCTCCCTTGAGAGCAGAAACTTTCCCATCATTTATAATAAACGATAACTCTTTGACAGTAACTGTCTGCTGGAAGTGCATGTCAAATGTTGGGACTTTTCCCTTCTGGTAATTAAATGCAGATTTTCATCATTTAGAAGAAGGAATCAGATTTCTGTCTGCAGGCTTAATTGTAAGGATCCTTAAAGATCTGAGCAGTGTTGGTCAAGTTACTTGAAAAAAGTAATCAGTAACTAATTATTGATTACTTCCCCAAAAAAGTAATCCCGTTACTTTACTAATTACTTATTTTCAAAAGTAATTAATTACTTAGTTACTTAGTTACTTAGTTACTTTTTAAAAACACGATTTACAAGAGGTGATAAAGCGATAAATCTTTCAGCCCAATTCTACTTTTTCTACATAATCCATCATACAAAATGTAATGTCATCTTTTTTTAACTTGTTTTATCAGTTTTAATCTTTTAACTTTATGCATCAAGCAAAAATGTAATTATATGCAACATTCTCTGACTTGAATAAATTAGTTTAACATTTTTTCTACACATTCCAGCACATAAAAGAAAATATTTTTTGTGTTTACACTCACTCTTTCAAATAGATGCAAGAAAAAAAACAGCAGAAAATAAAGTCAAAGACTTAGCGGTCCTGTTGTAAAGCAGGACTACGGTAGGCGGAGGTTTACCCTGGTGCAGGTGTGCCGCGGTCAGTTGAAGAATCCGCGAGTTTCTCTGTGAATTTCCAATTACGTCGTTGCCACTCGATGCTTGCTTGGAAGTTTAGGGTTTTTTTCGCTGTAAAAAGAAGTTTTCTTCCCACGCACAACGGACACTAATGTTTTTGTCACTTTTTATGGAATCAAGCTCAAAGTAAGGTCAGTACTTCCACACTTTAAACGCTGCACGCTCATACTGTCTCCTGCACTCGATACTTGATCCATTGTTGATCTGCACACAGCTGTTGTCACTAACGTCGCACTCGCTTACGTCACTGTCGTGAGACATTCTCGCAAAAAATCACGGTTTTAGTAACGCAGTAACGCAGCGTTCCTACGGGAAAGTAACGGTAATCTAATTACTGTTTTTGCAATAGTAATCCCTTACTTGTTACTTGAAAAAAGTAATCAGATTACAGTAACGCGTAACGCGTTACTGCCCATCTCTGGATCTGAGGTGCATGTGCAAATGTAACAGGAACCTTTTTGTAACTTGATTAACAAAAAGTAAGTGAGAAAGTCAACTTTTGCTGCTCTCTAACTACAGTTGGATTGTGGCTAGTGTATTAAAAATCCAAGCAACTGTAGCCTGTAACATCAATGATTAAAACAAATAGGAACAAAGCAACAAACGAATGACATTGCCGACATCGTCTCTGCAAGTATTTAAGATAAAGTAAATAACATTTAATATTTTTCATTTACATTTACCTGTGGTCACAAACTGCTGTACACAAAATACAAAATGAGCAAACAATACAAGAAAATTAAATGCCATGAAACAAAAACAAAAGCAAGTTCCAAAGATAACCTAAAAAAAGTTAGTTATATCCCTAATTAATTAAAATTGTTAAAGCCATCTTGTAAATTTTAACAACTTATTTTCCCCAAATGAAATAGTTCTTGCCAGTGAACAGCTTTCTTGTTTTAGTTATTGTTTTTTTTGTTGTTGTTGTTGTTGTTGTTTTTACCAAATGCAGGCTGTTTTGGCACAATTTAGTTGCTGTTTTCCCAGGGAAAAGGTGGACTTGGCACGGTGTCATAAAAGCGTACTTCATAAATCACCCCAAACATTTTGGGGCTTAAATACACCCCTATGTTATCTTGATAACTGCATGCATTTGTCTGCTTAACCAGTAGATAAGGAGTGGTGCTTACAAAGTATGTGACTACAACTGATAACAGGTATTAAGTAGACTGATAGCATTTGAAGCAGGATACAAACAACTATATTGATATGAAGCTTCAGTACAAATGCACCACTTTATTTACCTGAATAGGAGAAAAGAAATACCAGACTTCTACTTTATCAGCTCCAACTTCTCTAACAGCAAAAGTCACCCCAAGTCTAGACAGTTCTAGCTTTCCTTAAAGCCCCTCTTTATGGAAACATCTGGACCGCTGATTGTTACTTGCTCTTCTAGCTATCCTTGTACCTTTCAGGACACAGAATACTTACTGAGCAATTTCCTGCTTTCTGTCTCTCAATACTGCAGCATGTCAGGACCATGGACAGATCCAGTGGCTGGAAGACTCAGGGAAAAGATTGCTCTGGTAATGTTAATACTTTACTGTCACAGCTTGTTAGCATCATTTATATTCCTCATTTAAAATGACTGTTTGCAACTTAATTTCAGCTACAACTGATTTTGCCCTTGGGGAATGAAACTGCATCAACCTTTTTTTTCCCCATAACATGACAATTGTATAGTTACAAATTCAACACATCATAGCTCTTCTGTAGCAACCGCTGCCCCACTAATTATTGCTTGTGCCAATGAATCGATATGGAGTTGATGTTTGCATTGCATGAGCAGTGGAATGGCTTGGTTTACTTAAACCTGATGGTTACCAAAGTCATTATCATTCTATTCACTTTGCGGTGTTTCATTTGTACTATTCAAATTGCTGAACACAGCCTAAAGTAATCAGCCATTAGCAGACTTGGATTTAGTATTTAAGAGCAAAGGCTAAATGTACAGCTAAAACTTACTGAATGATTTAAAAAAAAAAAAAAGACAAACAAAATAAAGGAATAAAGAAAGAGAGACTGTGGAAAAGTGTGAGATGAATATAGAATATTTTAGAGTTTGAGCAACAGGAGGAGGAATAATCCCATATTATCAAATTCTTATATGTTCTCTTACTTAGCGACTTACTCTTTTATGCTCCTTCAACCTTTCCGTGTACTTGAATGAATTATGCAGTGGTAGCGCGGAGCATGCTAATTTGTTAAAACAGAAAAAACAGATGGGAGTTTTAAAGACTTAAAATCAAAACAAAATACAAAAAAGAACATAAAGAACATGTAAACCCATCTCATGCTTACCTCTATATGTACAGAAACAGGACAACATACCTCCATGCTCATCCTGCTTGTCATTCCTGTTCACCTTTGGCACCTTTTTGTTTTCCCCTGTGAGGTGGTCATCCCATCCACTTCTTTCTTATTCTCACTATTCCATCTGCTCTCTACCCTTTTTTGTCTATTTGTCAGAAAAATGGGTCATCAGGGAAATTCAAACAACCTGGAAGTCTTCCATACTGTTGCCATCTGCCTTGTACACGCATGACTGCATAGCCATACAAGCCCCTATAGCACCCAACGTCCACACTGTGGGAGTAATGTAGTCCACACTCTTCACATAAGTTTATCCCTAAAACATTCTAAAGTTTGTTGTTGCAGATTTTGTTTGTTTGATCAGTTTGCTTACATTACATAGAGTCTCGTACATTTGCCATTGCTGATGCATAATGCAATATGAATAAATATTATTATTATCATTATTATTATTAATGAAAATTATTTTTCAAGAAAAAAATAGGCATAAACATTAAAGCAATTATACAGACAGTTTATCACAATTTACAACTTCCAGTGATCTACTGTTTGCATTATCATGTGGTGCACAGAGATGTCCTGCACAATGACTGCATCTCTGAAGAAAAACAAAGGTTAAGTGATCTAGCAAAAATGTCACTTTACTGTGTTTGTGGATTATCAGAGTTGTCATGCTGCTTGCCCTTTTGGATTACATTTTTCTATCCCTGAAGTTATTTTGGTGAACACAATGTTATCAGAACCCCTCAGACATTGTGGCCAAAGAAACAAACACTGTGCCCAGGTAATCACCTGGGATTATTAGTGATTATTAGTGATCAGTCTCGATGATCATCGTGTCTTCAATGTAAACATACCAGTGGGCAATGTGAGCATGTAAGAACACACAACAAAGAACAAATATTTAAGTTACCTTTCGTTTCTTCTCATTGATTCTTAAACAAGATTCCTTATGGCACCAACCCCTGCAGCAGGCTAATACACCCAGTCTGCCTATTAACCAAAACTGATACCAACTCTCCATAAAACTACTTCTACAACATCGAACAAGCAAACCCATGAGGACTGGGAAATCCTGTAAGTCTAAATAAACTTTTTTTTAAGATAAGAAATGTATCCAGATTTTGAAATTTCTATTGTTAAACTATAAAAAAACTTAAACACAAGAAACTTTTTACAAATTAAATACGGTCTCAAGCCACTCCTCTCTTTTTTATTTTTTTACTTCCAGTGAGACAGACTTGTAATTTTTAAAACTGGTCTTAAGCAAAAGTTCTTCAGACTTTCTAAAGGTCTTTTAAAGTGTTTCTCTGGGCAGTTTTTCTTAGGTGTGCTAAATAAATTTGAGAAACTGGACAAGTGGAGGACAAAAGAACAAGTGGCAGGCTTAGAAATGAACAAACACACAAAACAGTATCTGAAAGTCACATCCTTAACCCTTTAAAGCCAAGTGTATCGTATTTGATACGTGACTTTTTGAGACTTCTGCATCATCAGTCAGAAAAACTAAAATAAATTGCATGATACATTTTCAAAAAACAAATTACAAGAAGTGCCCGATGTAGCAAATATGAAACTAATTAATACTCACATATCCAAATTAAAATTTAATTCATTCCTTTTTTAATTTATAATTTTGTTAGAAGGTTCACTAAAACACTTTTCTTTTAAATTTTCATGCATTAAAGTGTTAAGAAATTTGAAGACCTGCCCATGGACCTGATAGATGCATCTGACCCATTAATATGAAACCATCTTCTATTCAGTGAAGCCTCATCAGAATTAGTCTAAGAAGTCATTCTTAAGGAAAGGCAAGGCAAGGCAAGGCAAGGCAAATTTATTTGTATAGCACAATTCAACAACAAGGTGATTCAAAGTGCTTTACAGAGACATTAGAAACAAAAACAAATAAAAAGCATGATTTAAAATTGATTAAAACAAGCAAACAAACTAACTAACTAAACACACACATTTCACACCAGGAAAGGAAAGGAAACAGGGAGAAAAGGCTGAGGTAAAATACACAAGAACTGGACTGCAAATCAGTGGCCACAGGTTCTGACAGAGTGATGAATCCAAATGTCCTGATTTTCCACATGACGATGATCCCAAACACACTGTCAGTCCAGTAAAAGCATACCTGGGTAGAAAAACACACAGTGGAAGACGATCAGACATAGACTGTCTTCCCCAGAGCTTGGATGTCAACATTATGAAGCCACGTGGGATCATATTGACAGTGAACACAACAAAAGCCAAAGCCAAAGAAGAGCTTTGAAGGTCCTTCAAGAAGCCTGGAGAAGTATTCCAGAAGACTGCTTAAAGAAATGACAAAAATGGCAAAATGATCAAACTATTAACGTTTAAGGATAGGTCAGAGGTCAAAGTGTGACCTGATATTTTTACATTTTTATACTGTACTTTCTCTGTGTTGACAATACACACTTGTAAGAGTCACAGATTCTAGTTTCATCAGAATTCATTTCAAACTTTTCGAGCTGTCATGTTGACAGACAGAATGACACGCATCCAAACACTAACAAAAACACAGTCTCCTTGGTGGAGGTGACAAGTGAACTATTTCAAAATCAACAAAGCAAGACGATAATCTAAAAAGCTTACTAAATGTATATAAAAACAGATGACACGAGGCGCTTAAGTACAACAGTGGAAAGTGTAATAGTGTAATAAAGTGTTTTAGTGTGTAGAAAAGGTGCAAATGTGTGCAAATGTTAAAATGAGAGAATGGCTAATTCTCTGCTCGACCGATGTGTTGCCTTGTAGAGAATCACTGCATGAGGTAGAAGAGCTTTCCATTATCTGCCCTTGTGGCAGTGGAGCTGAATCAGTCTGCTGGAGAAGATGCTCTGCTGCCTGTCCAGTAAATGGTGCAGAGTATGGTTAAAATTATCCTTAATGGATAACAATTTGTTCCATGACCTCCACTCCACCGCAGCTTCAAGTGCTCAGTTTGCAGCCAATCGCAGAGCAGGCCTTTATTCACGTTGTTGGTGTCACCACATCTGCTGTATCTTCCTATACATGTCAAAGGATCTCAGTTTCCTAAGACGAGCCTGCTCATCCATGTCTTACAGCTTCTGTGTCATACAGTTCAGCCTGTTCTTGATATAGATGCGTGGGTGCTTATCTAGGGATAAGCAATACCCCTGTACAAAAAAGGTACCAATAGCTAATATATGTTTATTCATTAGTCCAACTAATGTTTTTAGTTTAGCCATGTGGCATACCTACAGTATAGGTCATTGTTTGGCACATTTTGTTTTCGTCAGATAGTAACAGCTATCTCATCCTCTGCACTCAACTCAGAGCTAAAGTCTTCACTGGAGTTATAATCCTCTGCCAACACAACTTATTTGAATGTTTTCTTTAGGCACATTTCCAATAAAATGTATAAAATGATGATACATTATGAAAAAATTAATATTTTTTCTCATTCATAACTAACGTCCATTTCCTTTATGCAGTCTGGACTGTGTATGGCTCACTGTAAAGTCAGGATGTCATAGCAGCAGCTACTTCTTCTTTTACTGCACCTAGAGTAGATTTTCAAACTGCATTTCTTCAGCACACAAGGTTTGAGGTCAGAACTTTGTTTCTATAGAGGCTAATGGTGAATTGTGAGTTGTTAAATCTCGCCAGGTCTCCTGTTCCCAATGGTAGTTAGATATGTACTCCACTACCATTACCCAAACCCCACAGCAACCAGAGAGCTTTGCTTCTGATTGCTGTCATCAGCACTGAATGATCATAAATTTCTCTCTTGCACACAGCAACATCTTGATATAACTTTCTATTAAGTTAGTGAAAGCTGACTGTGCTGTGTTCCACTTACTCTATCTGCAATCATTATTTTGTGGTTACATCTGATGATAGTGGACATGTTTGGGCATAAAAAAAAGCCACCATTATTTTTTACACTTTTTGTCTTGTTTAAAAAGGATGTGAAATAGAACAGCATGTGTGAATGATTTCACACCATCTGAGCTCGTGGCAAAGAAAAATAGATCTGCTGGGTTGTGGTAAATGCCCACTTTCTTTATTATTATATTCATTGACAACCTCTGTGTTATGTAAAAAGGTAAGTCCAAATGCCCTCTTCATATCAAAACATTCATTCTTTCACAGTTCAGTGGAATATACAGAAGATATGCAGAGTGTGGTAAAGAAACGCATAGTCAGAATTAATGAGAACTGCCCATATCAGGCAGTTTGTCAGTTGTGCCTCTTATTCCACTGTCTGTTTGTAATTGTGCCAAACACCTCGCTTCCCAGGGCGATTTGAAGCATCTTATTGTGAGCCATTGCCAGTTGGCTGATAAAGCCTTCTATAAATGTCTTAGGGATTTTCTGATCATACATTGCGTTGTGCGAGTTTTCTCTGAAATTGTTCCTGATTATTCAATGTAAATATAAATTATGGTGTGATCGGAAATAGAGGCCATGGTGTTAGATGCAGTGTGTAAATAAGCAAGATTAAAGGGCCACCTTGGGGTTGTGCTCAGTGTAGGTTTACATATTGTCACGTACTAAGTGATTGAAGCTTTTTCTATTTTCTCTATTTTTTTTGTTGGTCACAGATAAACATACACCTTAAGCATCAACGAATTAATTAACCTTGATAAGCGAATTACACGGAGAATTCAATGTGAAACATTAACATGTAAATCACAATAATTTGGATGGAAGATCTGCAAGTTAGATCTCAGTATTAAACAGCTGTGGCAGACCCACCGTCGCCACTGAGCTAGATATTACTCTTCTAGATAGAGGCATTATTGGTGGATGTATCATCATTATACCAACTCAGTCAACATCTCTGGTAATTTCATAAACTGGCAGGTATACCAAAAACCCAAGCCAAAATAAATTCATGACAATGATATTCCCTATAAATCATCTGGAGCAGGAGAAAACAGAGCAAAAGGATGAGAAGAGCAGGACAACTTGAGCTAAACTGAAGCACAGATTCTTCGGGTGCGGAGTTTGGGGAATTTATCAAACACTGATAAAAAAGAAAGAAAAACAAAAAATAGGAACATAAAGAGTTTGTAGGTGCCATGTTTGGGCTGTACTAACAGTGTGATTCCTTGGAGTACACTGTGAAGGTGAAACGAGTCTTATTTGAAATGGACAAAAGCAATCAGTAATATACAACAACGACAACAAAATAAAAAAAAACACCAACACACTTATATCAGCTTGCTATACACAGAATAAATCATCCTTCTTCTCAGACAAAAGGAGAGCATGAAAGTTAGGGCGTAGTAATAAAGAGGAGAGCAGAAATTCATACAGACAAATGAAGACGGGTGGACTCTGCATGGAGCAGTAATCACAGGGGGTGCTACTCAACTGGAGGACCGAGCAAACGAAAATACACATAAACAAAGCCCTTTTTGATCTTCAGAGAAGCAAAAATATTGATTGGAGCTCTATGTGGTCAGTTAGGCTCTGCATTCAGAAATAAAGTTGAGCTTGGCGGTGGGTAGGCGAGGGAAGCAGCTGAGGCAAAGAGAACCTCAGGCTAATGTGTCTGTGTCGAAGGCATCATGGGCTGAAGAGCCAACAGGTGGCCACCATGCTTCAGGGTACAGACTCACCTGGTGGATGCTGAGCCACAACCCCTACAAAGAAAAATGAAGTGTTTGATCTCCAGCAAGAGGCTATGAGGGGAGAATTTAGTGGCTCAGAGCAAACACACAAATACAGTGTTACAAGTTTAAAGTTGATATTTTCAGTACACTCTGTTCCCTGACTAACTTAATTGATCATTTTTGTGTACTGGAGAATATTTTAATGTCTAAAAGAAAACGTTGTAGAAGGCATTACATGCCAGATCAGCTTTATTATGATTTGAACGAAAAGGTAGAATTGTGTTATGCAGCTGCATATTTGGTGTAGGTATTGGTGTTCACCTCATTTTTACCAGCTGGCTAGATTTAGCAATATTTTTACCTACTGAGGTTTTTTGTTATTATTATTTCTGCAGGTAGAGGTGTAGGTTAAAATTGCAATTCTGGAGATGTTGGTTCTTGTTTTTAGCTAGACTGAAGTTTAAAAAAAATGGTTTGGGTTCAATTCAGGATGTGCTAACATCAGTGGATCAGTGACCTGCCCTGTTTGACCTGAAAAGCACAATTTGTTTGACTTGTGTGCCTTGGTGTGATAAAGTAAACTGTACCTTGTTATACTTTCATCAAAGAAATCCAACTCTTCACTGATGACAGGAGGCTTCATAAAACTGAGTTTAGGTAATTAACTACTCTAAAAGGCATGTGAGAAGACACTGTGTCACTTCTTTCATGATTAACCTACAAAATGCATAAAATCACGAAGCCTCTGTTCTCTGCAAGATTGCTTTTCAAGGCCACGCATGTGTGTAAAAGTGAAAGCAAGTGAGAGAGGGAGAGAGCAGTTGATGCTGTAGTTCACTCAGTCCTGGATCATTAAGAGCAGTGTGTGTGCAGGCCAAGAGGGGAGGGGGCAGAATCGTGCTTGGGCACAGTGCAGGGCAATCATAACTAGTGTGGCTAAACTGAAACAATGCTCTCATTGATCACTAGTGAAATGATGATAAAACTTCACTATTGATGATTAGTAAAACGTATTTATTATAACTCACTTGTTAAAAGGAAAACAAAGAAAACTACAAACTGTTCATCGCCTTATAATGATTAGGTATTTGGACCGTTTGCGGTCTCAGTCAAAGATAGTATATAATGTAACATGGATGTAGCTTCTGGTTTGGGAAAAGGCCAGTGTGGAAGACTGAAGGGCACCAGATAATTGTGGTTATAACAAAAAGACTTTCAGTTCCATCCAAATCTATGAGAAAACAGCTTTTTGACTTCCTGACAAGTTTATGGTCTTAGTCACTTTGGTTCATATAGAATATAAAATTAAGTCTGTTTTGTAAATCTTGGTCATACCATGTTTCCATAGATTATCCGTGGTACGCTCATTAGATGATGATTTGCAATTTTGAAACCAAGATGGCAACAGCACAAATGTTAATCTTGAGGCTTCAAAAGGAGCCTTCAGATACCAGTGGCTGATGTCTGTGGTAACTGCTTTTATACTATTTTTGGTGCCAATTAATCATATAAATAGAAGTAACCCTTCATATATTTAGGTGGATTTTGCACTTGTACAATGCTGCAGTTGAACACATTGTGACAGCAGCTACACCCTGCAGTTGCACTGCATAGTGGATTTGACTGTCCACAGTGGGATATAACTGTTAAATTTGTGATGTACGTTTTGAAACAGGGCAGCTTAGACACTTTTAGATGATCTGATAAGTACTTTAGCTGCAGAATTGTGAGGTTTTAATCTGTTAGCTTCTTGTTATCACCCCTGTAAAACGCTCTCAGTTGAGGCACGAAATGATGGAAGATGTTCATAAACAGTTGAGTGAAGGCTATGAAATTATAATTGGGGCTGTTAATGCTGTTTGCGAAATCCTGCCATAATTCAATCCCATCACCTTTGATATCTCTTTTAGCATGTTTATGATCAATTGGGGATAACAACATTTGTATTTATTATTATTCTGATGTGCATAAAGGGGCAAGAAACCGCTTTAATTCCAATTGCAGTAAGTAATTTTCATTAAATGTCAATTTGTTATTAATTCAGAGCAACGCTGAAATCAAATAGTGTTCATTAATCACTGTGCCGTCCGGCGCGCTGCTAATTAAAATGTTGGGGGCGAGCTCGTTATTCACTGGCAGACCTGATTGTTAATGTCGACTCATTGTCCTCCTCCACCACGCTATCATTTATTTTCTTTGGTTTTCTTGTAAACTCTTGTTAATTATTAAATAGCTTTTTTGGACCCCTTGTGACAATTTTCAGATATTCATCCGAATGCTGCCACCGAGAGGAAACTATCCTTTGCTCTAGGAGAGTGCACTGCAACCGACCATAAGGGAAGGGTTCTATTAAAACCACATATCTAACAACATGAAAAAGACATGAAGCAAAATGCATTTGAATCAGAAGTTTTGGAAAAGTATAAAAATCTGCAGACGTTGCATCTTTGTGTGCTGAAAGACAGAACTCTGGTCAGCGCGCAGCATTTTTTTCAGTGCGCAGTTCGACAGTATTGAATAATTAGCAGTAGGCGTTTAAACAGAAGTCTACTCCCATTGCCGTGGGCACAGAGGACCAAGGTCGGTGTCTTTGACTCACACACATCGTGGCCAGGGATATAACCTGTTTTTCCATCCCTCAATTATGCATGTTATCCAAGAGCACCCATATGTCTCTGTCAATACCTTTTCCTAGCATTCAGTGGCGGTCTGTTTGGGATTTGTGTGCGTTAAATAATGCAGTACTGAAAGGTCAGGAACGAGATGGGGAGAGGGTCAGTCCTTTGACGAGTTGCACATGGGGGGGTTGGAGCTGAGGCTCCGGGAAGCTGCCGTTAATTTCCAGGTCAGTTCCAATAATGAAATGCATACGGTAAATGTCAAACAGCACCCGTTGACGAGTAATCCACCTCCTCTGGGAAATAATGAATGGCTTTCTTTAAGACCCCAACTAACTCCTTCGAACGGAGAAATCAGCATGCAGTTGAATTATGTTTAGGCACAACCAGCCTTTTCTGTGTCTTACACTCGGGTTTGTGGCTTCAAGTTTAACACGTGTGATATGAAGTGCAGTAAAACCATAACTGTAGGCTGATTTTAAAAATGAAATTTGCACACTTAGAGAAACAGAGCAGAATTCTTAACCTTCACAACCCCGGTGTAGGTTTATTTTATAGTGTGTTCTAAAATACCCACAGTTACAGAACAGCACACAGTTCTGGATGTAATAGTGCATCAATATCCTATTTACAAGCAGTGCATTTTGTATCTTTAATGTACCCTTATATGTTTATATACAGAATAAACAAACACTGAGAAATCCCAGAGGATAATCTTTATTCTAAGATGCAAGCATATCCAACCTCTTCCCTTAAAAGTGTAGATTCATTATACTCGGTATCTTTTATTAAGCAAACATTTCCCCAACTAGAAAAAGGAAGACTCTTTCTAGCCAACTTACATCAAAAACTCGTCGCAGCTGGAAACAGTTCACCTGGCTCTGTCTAAAGTACAAAAACTGCTACAGCTAGCAGCACTTCTAATGCTAAATATCCCCACTCAACATGTTGATTCTTGTTAGTTCACAGTGCACACACACTGAAATGCAAGAAGAACCATTTAGGTGTTTGTAGGGTGTTAAATGCTGTAAATATATCTTGGCAACCAGCAGCCAAAGGTGCAGCGAGTTCCCCGAGCCTCTGATGTTTGCTTGGCTCATAGTAACAACAAAATTCCTACAAGGCAAGAAACAGTAAATCCTTGTGAAAGCACAACTTGACATTCTGTTTGTGCGCGGATTAAAAACAAACTGCAATGTGTTGACTAGTGAGTTGGAGAGGCACCTGTAGGCCTATTCTGAAAAAGGTGGCTGCTTCACCCCGCTGTTTATGCAAAGCTAACTACCTGCTGGTCTGAGCATCATTCTTAGCACAAAGGCTAGACAGTGGTATCAGTCAACTTAGTGTCAAAAAACAAAACAACCACACCCCAAAAACAAATAAGTGTATTTCACAGAATGTCAAACCTAGGCTCTGTGCTGACTGACATGCAGCCAACACTTGCAGACAGGATCTGCAACATCAAACCATAAACAAACTTATGGGAATAGATACTTGGGTTTTCCATTTTATTAAGCGTCAAACTGCTTCTGTGAAATTCAAATAAATCATTCTGAACAACAAACCAAGTTGCTGTGAGCCTGTTCGTACTTTTCACAAAAGGCAAAAGAGCATCCACGTTAAAACAAAGTCATGGCTCTTCATTGTGGCGAATGAAGACACTTTGTGCCTTATCAACAGTTTTATGCAGAGCACAGCTCTCTTAGTTTCATTGTCATAAATTATTGAGGTGATTGTTGGGAAGAGAACAACAACACAGCTACCTTTAGTGAAAGACAAAAGCTGTAATGAAAGGGGGGGGGGGACTCAAGGTGACTCGCAGACTACATTATCTTTTGGTTGCTCTGTTTCAATGTCAGCTGCAAAGACAGATTCTCCTTTCATCTCTGCCCTTGTTCTGTTTTTGCGTCTGTGCGGGAGAATAAAATATGCGGAAATTTGTGGGTATGCTGTATGTGTGTGCAAAATGAGAGAAATCACTGGAGAAGCATCAGTTAGTTTGAGAGGCGTTGGGAGGGCGGGTTATTGGGGGAGGGTGGAAATGACTAACGGCCTTTTGTGTAATTAATGAGGACAGCGTTGATTTCCACCGATAATTTAGCATGGTTGCCAGCGCTTGACTTCTGATCCCCATTTACCCTGCTCTGTCTCTATTTAGATCAGCCTAGTGTGGGAGGACTGTGTTAACCTTGGAGAATAGACACAAATCACAGGCAGATGCACAGAAAAACACAAAGCCTTATCCACGTCCGCACACAGGACCCCCCCTGAAGTCGCCCACACGTACACACGCAAACATTTATACCCCCTTCATCTATTTTGCACCTTCTCTCTTTTCACACACATACATCAACCATGTGCACACATGCAAACAAGGAAAAGGCATCTGAAAGCGCACAAGCGCGCACATGCACACACACACATACACCCACAAGCACCTGAGGCAATGGAATAAATGCATCTGTAATGATAGCAGATAAGGACTCCCAACCAGGCCTGTAGTCATAGCTCAGTGATTTAGCTAGCAGGGAAAGGGATTGTGGGAATGAAAAACAAGCCAGTGGAAACGTCTGGGCCTCCAGGAGTCAGCAACCAAAAACCCACAGTCAGTCAGTCGGACAGAGAGGAAAAGCTCCAAGGTACTCTTTTAAACATGCTTGCGAGATTCAGCACACAGTTTAAAGCAGATTTATATTCAAACTACTTGTCCTTTTGTACATGGGCATCTTGGTAATGATATTTGCTCCTGTTAATGAAATTGCTAATCACTTTCTGCTGTGACATGTTGATTTGACAGACGTCTGAAAAAAGCCTGATGCGAGCAAGCTGGTGATGGCAGAAGCATCGATCAAAATACCCAATAACCACCCGCATTATTTATTGATTTCTGATGGCTTATTGTATATCAGGAACATATGTTGGCTTAAGGCTCGCCGTGTTCAGGCCGCTGTAAAGACCTGATTGACATGCAAGTGCCGGCATTCTTTATTCATTCACTTCTATCCAAACATCAATGGCACAAGGCTGTATCACCAGCTAGAGCTTAAACAAATGGCACGCGTCTCCCTCAGGCCTCACAGCTGACATTTCCTAGATTTATTATGCATGTGGATAGGCTGCAGGGAATTCAGGTGCAACTAGATAATACTTGAGGTATAATAGTGGGTTTGTACATCTTACAAAAACACAAATGCCCATATGGCACGGGGGAACTTAGATTTGTTCATCTTCAATATTCACGGCCTTCCTGTGACACAACCTACATGTACATGCCCTGAAATATTTTCACAACACAGTTTCACTCTTTCTTGTTATGAGTTGTGTACAGTTTTCATACTTTTCCTTGCTTATTGTTGAAATGTAAGCGATACTCCTGCAGGCGACTCAAAGAAGGGGTGTGTTTCTTTTTTCAGCGTGAATCACCCAGCCAGCCTGTCAGTGCATCCATCACTGATGCCGGGCAGTTCTGCGTTATTAAACTTTACGCACGCTAGTGTTACGTGAGAGACCCCCAACTGTCATGCATTATGCATGCTGTAGGTATTTTTCAGGGGCTTTCAGTAATGAGCTCAAAGCTTGCTTTGGAGGACCCTGGTGTTTTAAAGCAGGGTTCCAGCCCTGGCGTCAACATCGGAGGATGTGAAATTAAAAAAAAAAAGAGAAATCACACTACTGAGCAGTGCCATGCTGCCCCCGCTCATACACCCGCCTTTGACCATCCCCAGCCTGCAATGCCACACATGATAAGCTTCTTATTCATATGTAAAGCAGGAGCTGTGGGGTCAACCAAATGATCTTACTGCTGGACTTCTGACGAGAGGGGCTTAAAATGCCACATGAAACTCATTAATCAGGGACAAGTTGATGTTGCAGTTGTAGGTGAATGCAGCAAAAGTCCCGGCTGGAGGTTAAATATGCTTTTTAAAAGTTTGACATGTAGTTTCTTTCAGACGATGGTCAAGTTTACTATCACAGAAAGTCAGGATGGACTGGACACTGCACCACCTCCATAAATCTCTAACAAAGCTGAGACATCTTTACTGTTTTTAGCCAAAAGTTTTGTTACATAGAAGTTGCGATCTCATTGCCATGTTGTCTGCATCCCAGAGATAAAAAAAAAAAAAGCATCTTACCTCAGTATTGTTTAAATTTCTTCTCCGAGTCATATAGCCAACATTCGTCATGTAAAAATATGTCAAACATTGCATCAAATCTTCAATTATAAATCACCTTTACCAATAATATGGCACTTTGAGAGGAAGAGGTGGTAAAAAGAGATGGATCATAACCAAAAACAGGAACAGGGCAAAAAAGAAATCCTGTCAAGGGTATTATGGAAGTGTCTGAGAAGGAAGGCCATAGATCAAAGCGTGGGACGGCCATTTGTTCCTGAGGAATAATAGCTGTGATGTGTGTCGGACCCGCTGACCCGCTGGAACAATAAAGCCGAGTTGCGGCTGCCTAAGAGCAATGACCTTGTGCGGTTGAAACCTGCCTGAAACAGGAAAAAAAAGAGAGATGGATGGGTAGAGAGACGCATGACCAGGGAGAAACAATTACAATCTATATAAAGGCTGATTCCTGTCCGACACCGCCACTCACACTGCTGAGAGAAGATTGTTGTCGGCTTTCTCTTAACAGTAGAGTTAAGAAAAAGAGACTCTTTTTCTTTTATAAGGCATGAGGGCAGAAGACTTTTTTAAGGCAGCCCACTGTTTTACTACCTGTAAAACAGTTGATCCAATTTAGTTACGAGTTTTGCTTTAAAAGACTTGAATCTTATAAACACCAAGCCGTATCAGCCTTATTCTTTTATACCAGTAGCATAGTTTCTGTAATACGTTTTCTCATCGAAATGTCTTTGCAATGAATATGATGCCACACATTATATACTTATTCTGTCCGTGACTGACTGCTATAAAGATGCCCCAGACAAAATTTTAGAGGCTGGGACCACATCATAAAAAAAGAATGGTATCCAACAGCCAAGACATAGGACTACTTTGTCACATCTGAAAAGTGCGAGAGAGAAATATCCAGTGTGCGGGGGGAAAATGGCAAAGTACAAATCAAAGGAAAAAGCCATTCAGCCACCTCGGGGATAGGTAACAAAAGGGCTTCCACGAGCTGTGGGCTTCTTCACAGATAAAAGTCTGTCTGGGAGAGAGCGACAGACTGGTGTTCATTGTGCTACCATGGGAGGGTGCAGACAGTGGTGTGAAAGGAGCCATCAAGGTTGAATGGGTGAGAAAAGGGGATCTGTGGGAGTAAATGAAAAGGGCCTGGATCAAGCATGCCATTGGTCTCAATAGAATGAAATGACAGCACCTTGTATGGAGGTAATCTCAACATGTGACCACCAGCAACCGTGTAATCACAAAGCAGAAAGGGTGCAGAACAGAAACAGCTGTATTGGCCCTATTTTAGTAGCTCACAAAACTAATCATTTCATTGAAAAACTGTGTTTTGCCTACTTGCCATACTGAAAACATTGGGAGAAGAAATGATATATCTTCATTTCAAACAGATCATGCAGACTTGCTTTTTAAAAAAGAAATTTTTATGTGTTCAGTATAAATTAGGAACATATCACGCAATAATCTGTGGAATTAATCACATTATTTATAGGCCCAAAGTAGGTCTATTTCCACATTCTGTGCTTTACCCTGTATATTTGCTACTGCGTAAAGATGTTGCAGATTGACCCAAGAAAGAAAAGCATCTTCCACAGCAATGCAATACCAGACTTTGCAATGTTTTACAGCCAGCACTGTGGAGCCACCCTGGAAATTCTGAACCTGTACCACAAATATGCGCCTACTAGTGTCTGCTTTGTGCTTTAAAGGCACCGGGAAATTTAAAAGGGAGCTAGGATCTGGGATCGGAATATCAAAGGAATTCATAAGCAGTAAACTCCCATGAGCTGGTGATGAAAGAACTCAGCTGGCCAAACAGTATAAAACATTCTCCCATAAAGCACAAGAACAGGTCCCAGTCAAGAGAAGACGCCGTTGCCGGTCAACCTAACACCATCTGCGCAACAGACTGCACGCACATGCGCTCTACAGCACAGTTTCTGCTTCATAGGACAGGTTCAAATGCTCAGCTGATGGCACACCAAAGAGCGCTGTGCAAATAGCACAGATGCACTGGTCTAGCTCAGATAACTCTGGGAACGCCTTTTTCGCTCCAGTGAACAGTGTCTCGTTTGCGTTTGCCAATATTTTTTTGGCCCCAGATTTGAGTACGCCTCAGCACGGGTACTGTTTTCAGGTTGTCAGGCAGATGTTACTTTTATTCCTGTGGATGCGATATGTCCTGAATATAACATGGGAATTTCTTTAAATCTGGCACAAAATTTCACTTGGACTTTAAGACGAAGTGATTACAACTGAACGTGTAAACTGCCAGTTTGTGGAGGCATGTTTTTTATTTTCTTGATTTATAAGAGAAAGTCTCTCTGGATCAATATTAGTCACAAAACAAGGTCCCCTCTGGCAGTCTGCCGCATAACTGCGATGCAGATTTGGGTATCCATGACCTTTTATTACACAATATCGTTGTCTCAACAATGTTTGTTCGATTGCTCTTTACTTCCTGCGGTGAACCTCCACTTCAGACCATTAGTTTTAACTTATGGCACCGATGAGCTCGCTGTCGACACATACTAATAAGAAACAAGTAGCAGATGCTTTCAGTTTACAAGGGCGATCACATTGACTCAGGACCTTTCTTGAGAACGTATAATGGTGAATTATGAAGAAAGCCTGTGGTCTCTCTGCACCAGGCCACACTATTATATTGTATTTACATTTACAATAAATCATTGGACTTTCAACCAGTTTAAGTCTTGTGAAAAGATAGTTATTCTGTTTTTTGGTTGTTGTTGGCCTTGTCATCAGATTTGAAACAAACTTAAATGCTGGATTTGACCACTGCGTCAACCTGAAGATGAATTTAAAAGATCTTCATCAAAGAACATTAACCATCAAGGCTTCTTGTTTTCATTTCATCATAGTGTAAACTATGCAAGAAAGAGCAGAGCAAACTCTCAGGATCCATTCATTCTCTTCCGCCTATCGTTATCAGGGTTGCGTGGAGCCTATCCCGGCTGTCTTAGGGTGAGAGGCAGGGTACACCCTGGACAGGTCGCCAGTCTGCTGCAGAGATAACACGTAGACACAGACAACCATTCGCACTCACATTCACGCCTATGGGCAATTTAGAGTTTCCATTTAACCTATCCCCACTAACTGCATGCCTTTGGACTGTGGGAGGAGGCCGAAGTACCCAGAGAGAACCCACGCAAACATGAGGAGAACATGCAAAATCCACCCACAAAGACACTGGCATGATTGTGGAATTGAGCTCAGGACCTTTCTGCTGTGAGGCAAAGGTACTAACCACCATGTCACCATGCTGCACAAACTGTTATGATATAATTTGACAATGTCTGTTTCTCAGCCACAAAAAGTCCACTGTCAGGAAACAACTGACCACGTATCTAAAGTCTTAAGCTCCTGAAGATTCAGTGCTTCCATCATTCATAAGTCTCAGGATGAATTGTTTGGAGCCTCTGTAAAGATCAACCACAAAAGAACAGATCTGTAACAATTCACACTGTCATTGAGGATAAAGAAAAATTAAGCTAATTCGAAGTGGGCGGGTCAGGATTGGTCATAGTGCATGAAAGAAAAGGGTTGTGACAAAATCACAATGATGAAAGTGACAACCAGGTCTGATTATGTCTGAATGCCTTCTAATCATATCAGTCCACACTTATGCTCTCGGGGGAACTGATTCATAAATCAAGGGTGCATTTGTCATGAGCAATCGAGGAAGCCTTGCATGTGAAACCACAAACCTCCGACTGGCGAGTTTCAACTGGGAGGGCAGTGGTGATTCACGCTTCTGGGGACATGCTCTCTCCCCTGGCACCTTCCTCCGTCTCCAGACACCAGGTGGTGTCATGACAGTCTGCCGGAATGCAAATGTGTTCTCAACAACGCCTGAACTGTTACGATTCGCCCATTTGTCACAGGATATGTTCATTACCCACAGCTTTGGGCCCAAAATTAGTGTCGGTACAAGACATCCCGGCTGTGTGATGAATCCCCCTCGCCGCCTGCCTTGTCATCCCCTGTTTCAGATCGAAGGGTCTCCTTCCTCCCCTTTCCTCCCCCCTTTGCTCCTCCGTGTCCTTCATATCTCCACGCTTCTGTTCTTTATTTTTTCACAAAGAAATATTAGTCAACAAAGCTGTGCGCAGCAAGGGCCCAAACCATGGCTCCAGAGGACGTCACATTACCCTTCCAGATGGTGCGCTAATGTTGCGGTGGATATCAAGGTGTTCCAACTCATAATAAGAGGGATCCATTGGCGTCAACAGTCATTGAGTTATAACCTTGCAACAATACGTGGCATCTTGGCGGAGGGGCGTCAGTGTGATGCCATGGTAACCTTGTCGTGAGGACAACAAAGTGACACACGTTGATAGATAGAACGCACTAAATGGTTTTATGCATGTGGTGACTAGTCAGTAACTGCTAGGGGAGGTCAGACATAGTAATTACGCCACTTCATATGAGGAGCTATTATTATTCCACGCTAGAGTTATTTGCATGACAGGATTAGGGTCAACTTATGTCTCAGTTGAGTCAGTTCAGAAAATGAATGCAAATGTAAAATGTTATTTAAGCAGATCTTTGGAGTGAAGGCAGGACTGCAGTGTGTGAGAGAGATCATATTCTTGTGTTTTTGTGCTGGTGTACGGTGCTCAGCCACTGTTGCAGACCCATCTCATGCTTTTTTGGCAGATTTGTCACCTCTGGTAGCACAGACCAAATACCGAAGGAGAGAAAGGACAAAGACACAAACAAAACCGAATCGCTTCATAACTATCCTTTCCCTTCGCTTCAAGAGCAGACACGGCAACATTTTATGCCACGCCACCCCTGTCATGTATTTATGATGAGCAGTCTCCCGCCATAATGAATGCGAATCCAGCGAGCAGACGTTCAGACATGACAGAAGGACAACAGCCCTGCCTTACACTTGCTGAAGACAACAGCGTACGTCCCACTTTCACTTCCCCTACCCCTTCCTCCTCCCTCACCGTGGTAATGGTTTCTCTGACCTCTGTCTCCCCATTACTGTACGCTTCACCCAACATCAACCGTCAGACAGCATCACTCATCAACACACATCACACATCATGAACACACCAGCGCCGCTGCCCATTGCCTGGTTCCCGCCGCATCAACTGGTGACAGCCGGTGTTTGCAGGATGATAGAGATGACAGGAGCTCTGTTTGAGATAGCAATGATGACCCTGATGATGACCTAATTAGTAAAGTGTTTGACAGCACTGCACTGGAGGAAAGTAGTAGAAGAGCACAATGTATGAATTTTTGAATGTTAGGCATCTAATCATAGGCCAGTTGTAGCATGTACTGTTCTGACTGATCAGGACAAGAGTCAAGGATTTGCTGCGTTTGATTTATTTTCTGTTAGGTGTCTCCTATGGCTGAATTCGAAATAGTACATACATTGGCAAGCCTATTGTTTCTGGGTGTTGTTTTTTGTTGTTGTTGCAAAAGGCAACATAGAGGTAGTTTGTAAGGCTGCCAGAATCACAGCACATGTTTACTCCATGGGACATTTGATTCATAGCCCAGCAGCCTTTCACACTGTGTCTATAACGTATGCCTACATAGATATGACAAATCTCTGCTAAACAAGAACTCAGCCTGAACAACCCTGTTGTGTAACAGTAGACATGTGACTGGAAAGAAAGAAGAAATGTTTGAAGAAGGACGATAGCAATATATATATAAAAAACGGCCCTGTAACTCTCCCCCTTATCATTGTGATCATTTAATGTGAAATCAGTCAAATTTGCTCGAGATAATTGACTGAAAAGCTTAATTTTGTGAACTTTAAATATACTGAAAACAAACTACCCTGTCAAACTGCAGGTTACACTTGACATTAATGTAATTTTAAGGCGTGCCGCGTTCATTTCTGGGACTCCCGTAAACGTGTAATGAATGTAACGAATTAGGACTTCTAGTTTCTGAAGGCATAAAAGACAACATCACCTCCTGGACACATGGCTACTGCCATCCTTTCAGGAAGATTCATTAACTCTGGGTATTACTGTACAAGCGTTTGTTTTAACTGATGTCAGTCTGCTCACTTTGAATGTGTGTGGCAGCTCACAGACAGAAACCAAATGAAGAAAAAAAACTTTCCCTCTGTTCCTTTCTTCTTAATCAATATTACTTTCCCTCAGGGGAGGATTAAGAAAAAGGTTTTCGTGATAGTCGTACAAATTCAATTTCAAATTGAATTGTTCTTCTTGCGGGCAGGTGCGTTTTGTCACATGTGAACATTTTATCACTGATGCCATCTTGACAGTCTCCCTTGGCAATGCTCAGATGGTAGGTTATTAACACATGCTGAGAGGGAAGAAAATCCATATTCTACAACTTGTTGTTTGTCATTTTGACAGTCGTCAGCATTAACAACATAGTCAGCCTGCAGCAAACGTAGCAATTACCTCTAGACTCTCAATTAATGAGCTTTATGAAAATGTTATTATAATTGTTACAGGACCTTATCAGACCTTGCCAGGCTCTTCTCTCCCCTCCTTCTTTAAGACACAGGGAGTCGAGTGCACGATATAATTGTTTATGCTTTAAGATTTCTTTTTTTTTTTTTTCATCTGTTTGCTCCACAACATTTCTCCCCATGCGTGCTTTGCTCCACAAAATGGCGACTTTTAAACTGGAAGCGTTCCATATTAAAGTGTACAAAATGAAGTCAGGTTTCCTTTGGGGGAAGAAGAACCCCCCCCCCAAATTGCTGGTGGTTCTTTAATGTGTCCTTATAGCCTTTTTTTATAAGCCTTTTTTTGCCCCCCATCGTTTACAAGCCGTCTTCCTGTCTGGCAAAATTCAAAATAGACCAACTACCAGGCTTATTTGGTTTTCCCACATCTGCTGCTTCATATCCTTGGCTCAGATTCGCAGGTCTGGAGCCAGTGTCAGACTCAGCATCGGAAGGCGGCAGGTCTCCCATCAACCTCCTCCAACCATAAGCTATCCTCCTCACTGAAACAGGCCCCAGATGGAAATGGTGTAAGACTGTGAAAGAATCTTGTTGACAGAATTCAGGACCCAGTTAAAGGTCTCACTTTGACAAGACGAATCCTAGCCTCAGGCTTCCTTCTGCCTCCAATTCGCTCTCTCCCATTCTTTTGCCCTTTCTCTCTCTTTCTCCTCTCTTTGTCTCTGTCTTTCTACCCTCTGTCTCTTTGAGTGCGGGCACTGGCAAAATTTCAAGTCTTCTTATTTATTTATCAACTCATTAAGATTCCCCCTCGCACCTCAGTCCCACAGAGGCTTTTCTGGAGGAAAAGATTCCTAAAACAGCCCTTATCTGAAGTCTCCTTTGTCCCCAAGTTCTTAGGAATTGTTTAACAGGATTATTACCGAGGTTACACTATCCATTATACATTCAGCTGGAAGTGGGAGAGTGATTTACATTACGAATAAATTTCTTTCCTCTGTCTACTTCATTTCTGACGTAACTGCGTGCAGAAATGACCTCCGCTCAAAGCACAGAGGGATAAGCCTTGGTAGGTACATTATGAGAATTAATTTGACAGTTTTTCAGATGAAGAATAGAAAAAGACAAAAGTTTAAGGCATGTGATGGAACCGCTTGTCTCCCAGGATCTGCCTGTACACGTTGAGCTGCAAAAAAGTGAAACACTATGAAGCTGTTTTATCTGTATTAAGACTGGAAAATGAAAGTGTTCTGTATCACTAAAATATTATTCCCAGTACGTTGTTAGTTATTATGTGTTTTAGCGCCCTCTGTGGTCGTTTCAAGTAATGCACCGTAGAAATGGTTTGTTTTGAAACAACTTTATTGAACAGGAAGTCAGCTCAAGGAAAGCAAGCGAGCGAAAGAAAGAGAGACATATCGGCACACGGCTTATGGTGTCCTGTCGGAAAATTTACTGTCTACATCTTTGGTTTACGGTTGTATCGCCGGTATGTACTTAAAGTTAAATTACAACTTGTTTTTGTACATTATGTTGCCGCTAGCGCAGTATTTGACCGTAAAGCTAATCTCGGTGCTAAGCTAGCTATCCGCGATGTCGGAGGTCGTCTGAGATAGCCTCAGTAGTTGTTTAAAAGTTTATATAATTAGACGTATGCTGTGTATTAGTATTGCGGTGTATAAATGTATGTTATGCTACGCTTATGTATGTCATGACTGTATTTTTTGTCTTGTTTTTAGTTTTACCCTTTTGAATGTCAGTAAACCTGTTGACAACGCCCATCGGTCTTCAGAGTGGTGATATGAGAAAGGTGTTCACGCCCTTGCATCAGACATGCACCCGTAACGGCACAGTAAAACGGCGACATCTGCACGAACAAAGATAACGCAGTCATCGCACGCTAGAGTGAAGCTGACCACTACTGCGCCTGGGAGCAACACGGCATACAGCAGTGAGCCAGCAGTCGTCTAATCAACTCCAACATGTCCAGCAAGGCGTCATCCCTCAAGACCTGGTCCGAAGCTTCGTGTGCCTCCTCTACAGGTTCTGCAGCAGCCAAAGCCAGAGCAAAAGCTGAGGCAGCCAAGGCACGGCTCAGCTTCGCAGCTAAAGAAATGGATTTGAAGGTAGAAAAAGCACAAATAGAAGTAGCAAAAGCTAAAGTCGAGGCATCCATCGAATATTTACAGCATGAAAAAGATGTAGCTTCAGCCATTGCTGAAGCAGAGTCATTAGAAGCAGCTGCTGCCACACAGACAGAAACGCGCAGCAACATCTGTCCCTCAGTAACAGCAGAACGAACTAAACAGTATGTCATTGGCCAATCTACATTTGTGAGAAAAGAAAATGATGCTGCTCTTCAACAATCACAAAATGAAAATGTAACACAAAGTAAATCAGAGCTCACCTGTGATCAGCCACCAAGCCCTAAAAAGGAAAATGACCCACAAAAAATTCCAATTGGTCTAACAGATGATCCTGACTGTTGCCAAAAAACTCCAGTCATTTCCCCTTCTCCCCATGCTAATAAAAATTACAGTACCAATTGGTCAAATCAGGTGTCAGCATCTAGCTTCCATAATGCTAGGCCTTTATACAAAGAGCCTAGAGAATCAAATGTGAGTGACTTCATCAGATACTTTGCTCGTCGTGAAATAGTGGCAACAGGGCTGCTCCAGTTTAATGACAAGCCCCAAAACTTCAGAGCTTGGAAACGCTCATTTGAAAATGCTATAAGCGGGTTAGATCTAACGGTAAGTGAAGAAATGGACTTGATGTTAAAATGGCTTGGCAAGGAATCGGCTGAACATGCAGAACAACTCAGAGCCATACACATCAACAACCCAGTCAATGGCCTCAACATGATATGGGACAGACTTGAACAATGTTATGGCTCAGCTGAAGTGATCGAGGATGCACTGTTTAAAAGAATTGATGCATTCCCAAAAATCTCATCCAAAGACTTTGCAAAACTGAGAAAATTTAGTGACATGCTCATGGAAGTGCAGAGCGCTAAAGCTGAAGGAGACCTCCCTGGTCTCGCGTTCCTAGATACAGCAAGAGGAGTAAATCCAATCATCCAAAAACTTCCCTTCTACCTGCAAGAAAGGTGGATTACGGTAGGAGCCAACTACAAACGCACAAAATGTGTCTCCTTCCCACCATTTAGTGTTCTAGTAGACTTTGTTGCACAAGAAGCTGATGCTAGAAACGACCCCAGCTTTAACCTCACACCATCACCTGATGCACCCAGACCAGACAAACTATCTTGGAGGGCAAACAGACAAAAAGAGATTTCTGTGCACAAAACTGATGTCATCTCTCGCACTAGTTCAGACACACAGAGGTCCCCAAACAAAACTGTACATGGTGAAAAGCTTTGTCCAATTCACAAGAAAGCCCATCCTCTCGCAGTGTGCAGAGCATTTCACATGAAAACACTGTTAGATAGGAAAACGTTCTTAAAAGAAAATGACTTTTGCTTCAGGTGCTGTGCCTCATCTTCACACATAGCAAAGAACTGTAAAGCCAAGGTACAGTGTTCCGAGTGCAACGATGAGAAGCACTGCACAGCTCTCCACCCAGGACCAGCTCCCTGGCTAAAAGAAACCGAACCAGCAGCAGAGCATGGCGGGGAGCCTGACACCATTGAATCAGAGGAGATCACTTCTAAATGCACTCAGGTTTGTGGTGTGAATGAAGCAGGCACTTCATGTTCCAAAATCTGTCTCGTTAATGTCTACCCAGCAGGCCACCCACATCAAGCAGTAAGGCTCTATGCCATCCATGATGAACAAAGTAACAGATCACTAGTACGTCCGGAGTTCTTCGAGTTGTTTAATGACTGCGGCCCTAGTTCCCCTTACTCGCTTAAGACGTGTGCTGGTACCAAAGAGACAATGGGTAGAAGAGCTACAGGTTATGTAGCGGCAGCTTTAGACGGTTCAGTCCACATCCGACTGCCTAGCCTAATTGAGTGCAAAAATATCCCAAATGACAGAGACGAGATCCCCACACCCAGTGCAGCTAGACACCACAGCCATCTAAAGTCAGTGGCTCACCTCATTCCTGCCTTGGACTCTAACGCCCCCATACTAATGCTACTTGGACGGGATGTCATTAGAGCTCACAAAGTCCGCAAACAGATAAGTGGCCCTAACAACGCACCCTATGCTCAAAAATTGGACCTAGGATGGGTCATAGTAGGAAACGTGTGTTTAGGTGATGTCCACAAAACTCCTGCAGTGAGGACTCTGTTCACAAATGCAACTGAAAGGGGACGTCCCACAGCATTCGAGCCATGTCCTAATGTTTTCAACATAAAAGAGAAACATTGTGGGATACAAGTTCCACTCAACTTCAGCCCCCAGCTGGCAGACAGTGCTTGTGAACCTGATCATTTAGGATGTAATGTGTTCAAACAAACCAGAAATGACAACTACATCTCACCTTCCATCCAGGACAATGCCTTCTTAAAAATAATGGAGGAGGGACTAACAAAAGACACAGATAACAGTTGGACAGCTCCTTTACCATTTAAAAATCCACGCCGAAAGCTCCCTAACAACAGACCACAGGCCCTGAACCGCCTAATGTCTCTTCTTTGCACCTTTGAAAAGAAGAAAGAGATGAAGGAACATTTCATCACTTTCATGGACAAAATATTCCAAAACAAACATGCAGAGATCGCCCCTACACTAAAAGAGGATGAGGAATGTTGGTATCTGCCACTATTCGGTGTCTACCATCCCCGTAAACCCATGCAGATCAGGGTCGGCTTCGACAGTAGCGCCAAGTATGAAGGCGTATCCCTGAATGACGTTCTGTTAACAGGACCAGATTTTAATAACTCATTGCTTGGGGTCCTAATACGCTTCAGAAAAGAAGCCGTCGCCTTCACAGCAGACATCGAACAGATGTTTTACTGTTTCAACGTGCGAGAGCAAGACAGGAACTACTTACGCTTCTTGTGGTTCCGTGACAACGACATTTCCAAAGAAGTTGTGGAGTACAGAATGACGGTCCACGTCTTTGGGAACAGCCCATCGCCAGCAGTAGCCATATATGGCCTGCACCAGTCTGTCCAACGCGTCGAACCGGACTGCGATGCAGATGTGAAGCAGTTTGTCATGCGCGACTTCTACGTTGATGACGGACTCAAATCTCTACCTACTGTTGAAAAGGCCATATCTCTACTCCAAAGAACCCGAGATGCACTTGCAAACTCAAACTTAAGACTGCATAAAATAGCAGCAAACAGGAAGGAAGTACTAGAGGCATTCCCGACTCAAGATCATGCCAAAAATCTAAAAAACCTAGACTTCGAAAGTGATTCAGTGCCCATGCAGCGTAGCCTAGGTCTCCTCTGGGACCTAAGTAAAGACCGCTTCACCTTTGAAGTATCTGATGAGTCAAAACCCTTTACCAGACGAGGTGTTCTATCAACAATAAACAGCCTCTATGATCCGCTGGATTTTGTAGCACCAGTCACCATACAGGGGAAGTCTATTCTACGCGAACTTACAGCCGAAAATGGGGACTGGGATGCTCCACTCCCTCCCGAAATGGAAGAGTCTTGGACACAGTGGAAAGACTCACTCAAAGACTTGCCTAACATGACCATTCCCAGAGCATACACAGACATTTCCCCTTCAACAGCCGTGAAAAAAGAGTTGTGTGTTTTTTCAGACGCATCTACCAAAGCCATAGCTGCAGTGGCCTATTTAAAAGTGACAGATGCAGAAGGACACAGTCAAGTAGGCTTTGTAATGGGTAAGGCTAAGCTAGCACCACGCCCAGATCAGACTATTCCAAGATTAGAGCTTAGTGCTGCCGTTTTAGCGGTTGAGCTCGCAGATCTTATCTCAGATGAACTTGACTGTAAACTAGATCACACTACTTTCTACACAGACAGTAAAGTAGTCCTAGGTTACATCTACAACGAGTCTAGAAGATTTTATGTCTATGTCAGTAATCGTGTGACTAGAATCCGCAGATCTTCTCAGCCATGCCAGTGGCACTATGTAGCTAGCAGTCAGAACCCTGCAGATCACGCCACTCGTTCTGTTCCTGCATTCCAGCTGCCGCTTAGTAACTGGCTCACCGGCCCTGACCTTTTACATCAGATTCAGAATTCTCCGAATGACTCCTATGACCTTGTAGAACCCAACATGGACGCAGATGTAAGACCTCAGGTAACCGCACTCAAAACAACAGCCTCAACTAAAGAACTGGGCTCAGACAGATTCACCAAGTTTTCTACCTGGAAATCCCTCACACGTGCTCTTTCTAGACTAATACATGTCATCCACAACTTCAAATCACCACCAGGCAAAGCCAATCACTGTAATGGCTGGCATTACTGTGAAACGGGACTTACTGTGGATGAGTTAAAGCAAGCTCAGAACCTTGTCATTCGAGCAGTACAGCAGGACGTGTATGCTGAAGAAATCAAGTGTGTGCAAAAACATGGAAAACTACCCAAAACCAGTCATCTCAAAACCTTAGACCCCTATCTGGACAAAGAAGGACTCCTTAGAGTAGGTGGTCGCATCAGAGACTCAAACATTAGCCAAGGTGAGAAAAACCCTCTCATAGTTCCTGGCCACCACCATGTTGCAGCGCTTCTCATAAAGCACTACCACGAGCAGACCCAGCATCAAGGTCGCCTTTTCACAGAAGGAGCCGTTCGCTCCGCAGGATGGTGGATAGTGGGCGGTAAAAGAAAAGTGAGCACAATCATCTATCATTGTGTTACCTGCAAAATACTTCGTGCCCCTTTGAGCACACAGAAAATGTCAAACCTCCCTCCAGACCGTCTCACAACAGATCCCCCGTTCACGAATGTGGGCTTAGATGTGTTTGGTCCGTGGTTTGTGTCTTCACGACGTACAAGAGGAAGCGTCACCCAGAATAAAAGGTGGGCTGTCATATTCACTTGTTTGAGTATTAGAGCAGTTCACATTGAAGTGGTAGAGTCACTTGATACATCTAGCTTCATTAATGCATTCCGACGATTTCTGGCCGTGAGGGGACCAGTGAAAACTGTTCGCTCTGATCGAGGCACCAATTTTGTAAGTGCATGTAAAGAACTGAAAATCCCTTCAAACTTGGACAACACAGCTGTGCACACCTTCTTAAAAGAACATGGATGTAAATGGACTTTTAACCCACCTCATGCCTCCCATTTCAGCGGAGCATGGGAGAGAATGATAGGTTTAGCACGGAGAATATTGGACTCTATGTTTTTTCAGCTTAAGACCACTAAACTCACTCATGAGGTTCTCGTCACCTTCATGGCAGAGGTGGCTGCTATCATAAACTGTACACCCCTCGTCCCGGTTTCATCAGACCCAAGTGACCCCTTTATCTTGACTCCAGCTGTTCTCCTGACTCAAAAGGTAGCACCCCTTCAGGCTCCAGCTGAAAAATTCACAGCATCAGACCTCTACAAACATCAGTGGCGCCAGGTTCAGCACCTGTCGAACATCTTCTGGGACAAATGGAGGAAAGAGTTTCTCCCTACCCTACAGCCACGCCGCAAATGGCAGTCTAGCCAGCCTAACGTGAGCTTAGGAAGTGTTGTGGTACTCAAAGACAGTCGAGTGCCAAGAAATGAGTGGCCTCTTGGTCTCATAACTAAGGTGTTCCCAAGTAAAGATGGTAAAATACGTACCGTGGAAATTAAGGTAGTTAAATCAGATGGTACAAAGGTGTTGACCAGACCTATCTCAGAGATCGTACCCTTGGTGCCTTCTTAACGTGTTGTTTTCTTCAACGTTTAATCGTGGCGTTATTCACGCCAGGCGGGGAGTGTTCTGTATCACTAAAATATTATTCCCAGTACGTTGTTAGTTATTATGTGTTTTAGCGCCCTCTGTGGTCGTTTCAAGTAATGCACCGTAGAAATGGTTTGTTTTGAAACAACTTTATTGAACAGGAAGTCAGCTCAAGGAAAGCAAGCGAGCGAAAGAAAGAGAGACATATCGGCACACGGCTTATGGTGTCCTGTCGGAAAATTTACTGTCTACATCTTTGGTTTACGGTTGTATCGCCGGTATGTACTTAAAGTTAAATTACAACTTGTTTTTGTACATTATGTTGCCGCTAGCGCAGTATTTGACCGTAAAGCTAATCTCGGTGCTAAGCTAGCTATCCGCGATGTCGGAGGTCGTCTGAGATAGCCTCAGTAGTTGTTTAAAAGTTTATATAATTAGACGTATGCTGTGTATTAGTATTGCGGTGTATAAATGTATGTTATGCTACGCTTATGTATGTCATGACTGTATTTTTTGTCTTGTTTTTAGTTTTACCCTTTTGAATGTCAGTAAACCTGTTGACAACGCCCATCGGTCTTCAGAGTGGTGATATGAGAAAGGTGTTCACGCCCTTGCATCAGACATGCACCCGTAACGGCACAGAAAGCGTGCGTGTAATACGATATGCAAATATATTCCATGCTCAAGTGCTAAAACGTAGACCCAGACATGATCTCCTAGAAAAGTAACAAATCTAAAGATCCGATTGTTATTGGTGTACAAGAGTGATAAACTCTTCAGGAAACTGTTCAGCGCTTAACTAGTCAGGGGATGAAGTACAAGAAAGAAAATAAACTGCTGACATACTGAGTGAATACGGGCATTTCTCCAGGTTTGCAGGGTTTGTTGCCTAGTGATACATGTAATTGCAGCTATAACTGACATAGCTTAATATGTCCTGGTATAAAATTAAATTTTCAAGTGTTGCAAATATGCGCTTTCCAACTGAAGCCCAATTAACCAAATTGATTGATGCTGGAATAGCTTTCAGCGCAAACGATAATGAGGAAAATGTAAAAGAACGAAATCAACAAAAATTATGCTTGAAGACGTACGCACGCCTTTCCAGCAGTTTGTGTCGAGGCGTGCAGTGATATTCACGACAGTGTGAGGGACTCTCTGCGATGGAAGCAGCTTCCCCCACCATGTGGTAAATGGTTTGTGACTGGTATTGAGTGATGCACCCGCTCTAGGATACCCAACGATAATGTGTTCTGCACACAGTGTTTCATGCTGCATAGCGACAGAGTATCATTCAGAAAATGTCTTTGTGTGTGCACAAAACCACAAAAAAGCCACAAAAAAAAATGTTTGAAATCATTTCTATTCTGGCTTCATACCATCTGTGCTGTGCAAAATAGCCACAGATAAAAATAAGGATGAGCCACATTATCTGGCTTCAAACACTGATGAAGAGTAGTGAATGAATAAAAATGTATTTTAACCACAAATTAGAACTGCCTGAATGGTTATTGAAAGTGCTGCCTAATGGCTTTTCAAAAGCATTGACAACACTAAGTAAAAGCACTGCTCTAATCTCAGCTTGCTGCACGACATATTAATAGCGTGTTTTGAAGATGACACACCGTTTGTTTGTTTTTTGGGAGCCTATCAAAGCCTCAGAGGACTCTGTGTTCTCACTTCCTTGTGTCTTTAGCTGCTGTTTGACTCCCATGACCTCACTTACATACAATAGAGCGCCATTATGCGATCAGTTATTTCTGGCAGGCTTTTGACAACTGTTTTCATCTCATGCCCTCATATTGATGAGTTAATGTGTTCTTTTAGCTTTTCATTTGAGCCAGCTGCCTGGCAAGGTGAATCTCCCCCAGGCATTAATGGCCTGCTGTACAGCAGAGAGTCAATCCTACCATACACTGATAGATAAATCACATACAGAGAGGGGCAGATAGAGGGCTAAAGGTGCATGTAGAGTAACTGGCTGTAGGAGGGGTTGTGGGTACTTTTTTTCCACATTTTCCCATTCATCACTTGTGTACTAACTGAATACAAAAAAAAGAAGCTCACCCCTCAACTTATTCCCCCCCCCTCTCATTTCATTAAGAAAAAGAAAAAGATGACTGATGTATGTGGAGAGAAACAAGATTGAAAGTTGCGATGATGGCCACTCCATTTGGCGGAAAAATTGACTCCGACATCCTCATTTCCTCTCCCAATGGCTTTAAGACCCCCATCATATTTTTGACAAAATTAATCTACATCTTTGAAACTGTCACTCAGCCCAGAAATGTTAGGGATGCTGTGTAATACAACTGTCTTCTTCTGCTGATTAATTGGATTGAAGTGCTGTGTGAGAATGAAAATGGGAACTCTTGACAGAGTATTCCATCCATCTAGTTTTGTTTCCAAAAGATGTCCTCCCTGTTGCCCCTTTTCTCCACTTATGTTTGACCAAAATAAAGCACATTCCTGCACAGAACCATTTGACAATTTTATCCTTAGGAAAGGAAAAAAATGTAGACCTCTGTTTCGAATGACCCTCCTTGATAGTGACACTCTGCTGTGTCTCATCAAATTAATTAACTGTCTGATGGATCATAAATCAGCCAACACATTAACAGGGCCTGGTGTTTTATGCTGATTCAAGCCTTTCTAACGTTGTAGGAAGTATATGGTACAAACCCACCCGTGAACACTACTACAGGCCACTTATTGTACTGTCATCGTGTCAGATCTGGAGTACATGAGAGATGTTTTCGTTTAAATCTCGACAAGTGCATAGCTTAATAGCTTGAACATTAGACAGCTATAAATGGAGAAACGCATAATCAAACTTGGCATAAGTGGAAAATGTATATTTTCTGCACTGATTACAATTAGAGTTAGTTCATAGTAAAGCTGAAAAAACTGTAAGGGCTCAACCTTTTTTACTGCTAACTCCAGATGGTGTTCCATTCATTCATACAGTACGTGTGAGACTACATGATGTGGTAGAGACACTGAACTCTTGACAGTGTCTCTCTGCACACAGCTGTGAATCAAATGCTCCATTGATTTTCAAAACGTTTCCATAACCAGATCCTTGGATTCACTGGCAGTTCAGTGAAAGCTGCGTATGAAGAGCACTGTGTTGTTTTCAGAGAGCGCTTAAGCGCATGTGTATGAAACCTGAACGCATCATCATAAGTCAGCGTATCGTCTCAAGACCCTGACATTTATAGTAAAGCATAAAACATGAGAGTTTATGCTCCGTTCTTGCCCACATGGAGACACACACCCAAGCGGGCTAATGTAGACACACAAATTCGCAAGCACCAATCCCCAACCATGCACACAAAAACACCAAAGTTTAACCCCGACCCCAACACGACCACTTGATTAAATTGTTCTTTCATTTAAAATATCAGTCAGAGAATATTCAACATATTTTTTTTTAACTGAAACTAAAGGAGGTTTGATAGAATAATAACAAAAAATATCTGCTCTTTAGTGTTTTTAATGCAAATCACTTTTCATCTCCACACATTGCATCACTCTGTTTAAGCTACTGCATAACATGCTTTCACTGAGTAGTGAAATCCCACTGAACAGATACCTTCAAGGTGACATTGCATCATTTCACGCATTATTCCTCTGTAACTGAGCCTGTCATTTTCTGTATCTTTGTAATATCTGAGATCTTGAGTAGAATTCAAATGAAAGATGTAGGTTAGTATCTCACTTGATGAATTACTATCTTAATTAAGCCTGAATGAGCCCTGCAGCTATAATGTAACGTTGTCACGCTTAACAACAGAACCAGTAAGATGTGAGCAACTGGTGTCATTAACTTTAAAACAAAGTTTATCACTTTTTTCCTAGCATGCTACTATCCTGCTAGCACAATGTTACCGTTTCATGTGTATTTATGTATTTGCTGTGTATAAAAATCCCGATAGAAAAGCTAATGTGAGAGCTCATGTAGCATCCATGAGGTATTCAAGTGTCATTGTCTGCACTGACCTGCTGGGGAAGTGTACTGATCTCAAATACGTCAGACTTTTTAAAAGATGAGGACTGTTGAATTCATCTGATGAGCTACCGAGCATCTGACAATCTTCTATTCAGATGCAAAGCCAGGTGAGCCATTCATCACAAATCCTGCATTCGCTCACACAATCCGTCACCGAACCACATTCAATTTTGCAACTATTTTGGGACGTGGCTGCAGTTGCATCTGTGTTAATGTATTTATCTTCTTTTCACAAAAAGAAAGCTATGCCAAGTATGAGACAAGGTATTAGTGACTTCAAAGAAGTGAGAAACATGTCAGAGAAATCATGAGGGACTAATGGGCTCATGCCAACTCCACCTCCAGCAGGATGTTGTCCTAATCCTGGAGTGTTTTGGGGGATAAGCCCCAATGTTGGCTCACGGAGACAATTCTTTCCAGCTCGATCTCATCAATTTCTCAGTGAAGGGTCCCCATCCAATGTTCTCCCCTTTTGTTGTGCTGTGACTTGTGTCATCTCCCAATTTATCGCACTGTGAGCGGGCAGTTTTTATCATGAAAGGTTTCTCTCCGCCTCTTTCACTCTCTGCTCCTTTGCTCCCACAGTCGTTCTCTCCCCTCTCTGTTCTGCTCTGTTTGCCGCTGCTGAAGTCTTATGGCAAGATCACAGCGGTGACACAATGTGGTCACAATTCACAAGACTGATTAACCCCCCCTCCCCATTTATAATGTACTGAAACCTATTTCTGTCAGTTCCTTCACCCAAACTTTGAGCCTGATAGATTTGTTTTGTTTTCTGTAATATCTGTAGGTCCTGTTTGATGAATGTCAACAATACATAGTCTTCTAAAGCAACAGCAAATATGCGTGAATTGAATTTGCATAAATGAAATTTAATGTCATGAATTTAATAATGAACTGCCAGCGATGAAACACTTAAGATCTCCACCAGAATCAACAAATAACAGGATAAAGTAATGCGCTACTTAGCAAGAAACAGACAACAACAAACTACTTATTAACAGTAAAATGGCTTTGAAGTTGCAGTCACAGATTAAATTCTCTCTAACTGCGTTATAATCACAGCCAAATAGCACCCCACTTCACCCCCCTCCCGTCCGCACCCCCATTTCCACCCACCCCAAAAAAGGTAAAATGACTACCATGTGAAGACTGCTCATCAGTGATGAATATTCATAGCTCTTTGGTAATGGCTGTTTATATAATCAGCGGGGATGGGGTTGGAGATGGATATGGGTTAATTATCAAGAGCAGTTTTAATTGCATTCTTCGTCACTGCGATGATGTTTCCGAATTAGCGAGAGTCTTTCTTTCTTTGTTTATGTTCATGCATTTGGAGTCAGTTAAACCAGCTGATGTGGAGACAGGATCTCTGAATGTTTTTTCTGCTTCCATAACTTCAGTAGATGAGAAAATGAAGCCCCGGTAGACGGGCTACAGGGCTCGAGAGAAGTCTGTGGAGATGCCTGCGGAAGTGAGGATAGTGGAAAACATGCTCCTAATTCTTCCCAGGGTCTCACCCTCTTAACCCCTCCACTGTTCTGAAGGCTTCAGCATTTTCTTGCAAGCACTGAAGTCCCTGTTCTGGGATACCAGATCCACTTGTAACTGTTTGCAACGATTATATGTTAAGAGACATTTCTGGAATGTCAGGCTCTTGAGTTTGACTAGCCAGTTTCAGTCATGAACTAAAACACTGATGGTTAAACTCAGGCTTTAAACATTAACATAAATGTATTTAAGCTGTCTAGATGTTAATATTTAACTGTGGAAGATAGGTGAGAAATAGATTTGTTATGTTTTACATAACAAATGTACATTTCCTGAAAAACAAGCAGACTTTGTATTTCTGTACCTGCAAAAAGAAGGCACTGGGTACATGCTGATCAGCCACTCTTGGGAAATCTTGGGTCTTGGGTTTCATGAAGATGTTAGGTTGATACTCACCACCTGAGTATTGCTATACTCCACAAGGACAGCCTCCCCACAGCACAGCATAACTGCAGTGATGTAAGAAAAACAAAAACCACAAAATTCAGAAGAAGCAGCCATCAGAAATAACTTACTTCATAATTTATTGATTAATTTTCATTTCCAATATTTTGGTTGTTACTTCAGTGCACCATGGGTCAAACAGCTACTTTTTATTTTCCCACTGAGCTGCAAATGAAAGATAGATTCTAGAGGCCAAAAATGGTTTACACGTAAAAAAAAATCTTAAGAAATACAGGAGAATGTACTATTTGAAAATAAAATAGCAAAAGAAATAAAAGAATACATAAAAATAAAAGAATTAAGAAAAACTTCATAGGGAGGATGCACTTACAGATTCTTATCATTTTTCTTTTTGTTTACATATATCTGTGGTGTCAGGAGCAAGAGTTACTATGTTCTGAGCAAGTATTACAGCACATTTTGCAAAGTGGTGCAATCGTCCAACCGATATCACGACAAACATGTAATACACAAGCTGGACACACTTTGCCTCTCCACAGCGTGAAATGGACACGCATGCAGAAGTTGCAGTAAGCTGCAGTACCAGCAGAGGGAGCTATTTTAATTTAAGCTAACAAATAAAATAATCACGGGAAAACATTTAAAAAGACATTATTAACACATTTACACGTAAATACAGATTAGCAAGATAGCTTAATCATTTCTGGCACAGAAGGACCCTGGAACGTACTTCATACCTTCCTTGGTCAGTAGTGACTTCATGGCTTTAAATATGTTATCTCCCCTCAGCTGGTTCTGCAACATCTGCATGCGTGTCCTTTACATGTTTTGGAGAGGCAAAGCGTGTAATGGACACAGTGGACATACGTGTCTATTCAACCCACTCCCAAATGTCTTTTTTCCTTTTTCAATATAATAATGTCGGTTTGCCGCCATAAAGTGCATTTTGTGACAAATTAAAAGGTACAGGCTAGCCAGAGATCGACTATACATTTGTAATCTAATCAACATACTCTAAGTGGGCGGGGCTTAATCAGCAGACAACGGAAACTATCAACGACAATATAGTTTAAATTGTATACTGCCTTTGACCACAGTACACGAACAAAACAGACTGCATCTTCTCCAGCAGCTCTCTAGAGCTTAGCGCAAGTGTCTCATCCAACAACATTGTTGGCCACTGATGATAGAAACGTCAGCGTGTGATAAATAGGACCATTTTTGGTTGGATGAGGAGAGGTGTAAGCTCCTTCAAACAGGGATCAGGTGGTAAAGAGGATAAGAAGTGGCTTGGTTCAAGAAAAGTGCCACAACCCATGGATCCTCCAGACGCTCACATTTACGACAAGGGTGGTTTTCCCTCGTCTTTCGCCGCAGATTCCCCGGCTCTTCCTCATGGGGCATCAATCACCAAGCCCCTCATCGCCACAAACCATTCATGTAGCCTGCACCATGCCCCAAAAAAGAATGGCCTGTCATTTCTATGGTTAAATTCAATCCCATCCACTTGAACATGCATCGACAGGGATCCGTCGGGACGAGAGCGTCATTCATCACGCCTCAGCTGCTGTTGTTGCTGTGCATAGTAGTTTACGTGTGTGTATGGCAGCAGCCCAGATTTGTCTTGGAGACGCCAGGGAAAGATGATAGGAGCGCAACGTGATCGGCAAAGCAATAGAGCATTTAAGCTTGCATCAGACAGCGTGAGATTATGATTTTTTCCCCTCTTCTTCTGTCTCTGTGAGGCAAGAACAGAGCACAGCTGTAGCTGTCTCGTCTTTTAGCCCCCCGCCCTTGATTCTTACTCACCCCACTGAGCTTCAATATTGGCAATTTTAGGGTCACAATAGGCCCCAGTGGTAGGTAAAATGGATGAGAGGTCAGACCGTATGCCTGTAAATCCCCACGTGTGTTTTCATTTTGATGTAATTGACAAAGACAGAAAACAATGGCTTAGATTTAAAGATGAGGTGGCCAATGGGTTCATTTTTCTACAATTCTGTGCTTTTTCATCTCCAACCCATTTGATGGAAAGTAGATAATAGATATTGTAGATCACAATAGCATTCACATCACTGTGCAGCATGCGTAGACACGTGGTGGGATGAGTAGTACACTTCTGATTTTTCACTACAAATCCTGTCCAAAGTCCAGATTTAACACCTTTGTGGGCAATTTTTAAAATAAGTTTATAAGTTTATGGAAATTTCTGAAACTCTCAAAATGACAGAACTAATTATAAAAACAAAATGCATCATGAGCACAAATTTAGCTTCCTGTCACTTTTTTTTTTACCCTTGCATTCAAGTGCGGTTTAATGTATGCCTAACATTTCTCAGAACAGTTCAGAAAATTCATATTTCATTCTCCTTGTCATATTTTCAAAGCAAAACAAAGTGAATGACACTGGTAATGATGCTAATCTTCTTCTTCTATTCAAGCCCATTGTTTTGTCTGTGTTCCCACCACAAGTCCATCTGAATACCCCTCAATCCCGCCCCCCATCATCATCTTCCTAATGAGTGATTTGTCTGCTGCTGGTATTTATAGTAATTCCAAGAGATGTCATCCACTCTGACTGCCACATTTTGTTTTTTGATGTCCTTGGCAATTGCATTGCAGTAAGCAACAATATACTCCTCTGTTCTGTGCCTTATTGGTTATGAGCTGGAGTGAGCGCCACAAAGCATGAGTTGAACAAACTCATTTCCTTTTCTCTTTGTTTACAAGCATGAGCTTGCATGCATACCAGCTGTACCTACGTGACAGCTGACCAAGAAGCAAAAAGGATTTTAGTTCACACGTCTTCTCTATTCTAATCCAAAGAAGATCTTTAACATATAGTATAAGCAGCACCTTATTAAGTTGCTCATAAAAAGATCCAAACACAGTCATATATTCATGTGTCAGTTGTTCTTTTATTAAAGGCTATGAGCTTCTGCTATATGCTTTAAGCTACTTATCAAAAAGACGGCCATGGAACTGCAGCAGGTGTGTACCATTCATCAGGGAAGTCTCAGTGTCCCCACTGTCAGCTGAGTGGGGAATATCCCCTCCTGCTAAAGTGTCTGGACCCTCCGGGGAAGTCAGGCGCAAACAGTTATGCAGCTTTATTGGACTTATATATCTGTTTTATGTATTAGCAGGCATATAGCTGTGAAATATTTACATTATTCTAGACACAGGCGAGCAGAGTTCGCAAAGTGCCCGCAATCTAAAAACAATAAAGAGCAGTCTATCTCTTTATCGCTGCCATTTTATGAAATGACTTGAGGCAGGAGATGATTTTGATGCTGGAATGTTGGGGGTCCGGAGCGTTCTTCTTCTGTCTCTGAGTATTTTAGAGTGGTTGCTTTTATGAAGTGCATCTTAATACTGCACCACAATAGGGGCTCCGACTTTTTAGGTGAGCAAGGCTGTCACATATTTTTCTAGTAATAAATCATTCCTACTATAGGACTTTTTATTTCCTGTAGTGTGGATTTGCCTGATTCCTTTGAGAACAAAAAAAACGGCTCCTCCACAAATGAGCTGTGACTCTTCGATACCGAGGTTTTCATTTTTCTGAAATGTTAAATTGCTGTACGTGGTATTTTTTTTTTCTTTTTTCCATGTCCGGTTGACTTTACTTACTGTTGTGTTTTGGCATTTCCGATGCTAACAGAAAAAAATGCATTTTTAATGAGCAAACTTTAAAGTCAGTTTCTTTTTATTGCCGTACTGTTGGGATAACAGCTGGAGATGACTGCTATTCTTTTAGCTAATAAGATTTGTATGTAATTTGAACAAATTTGCAGCTATTGAGGCCTTTCATGGCCCTTAAAACCTTCACTGAACTTTGAGATGTCTTTGCAGTGCATTGCAGTGTGTGCTTAAAATGCTAAAAAACAAACAAACATTGTTTTAATTGTTTCCTATTAGCGTGGCCCAAAATAACTTGACAATATATTCCAAAACACTTCTAATTATCTTTTTTCTCTTCACACACGGTATACATCTTGTGCCTTGGTGACTGCAATTCCTGTTTGTGTCTAACCTTATCAAAGGTTCATTCTGGTGTGCCTCTTGAACAGCTTGGCCAGTCAGACCCACATATGCCTTCCTCTCAAGAAGCCGACCAGACCGCCAAACAGCTGCTGCTCTCCTGACCAGACTAACTCAACACACCAATCATGCAACATGCTGCAGGGGCAGCTGGAGTACACTGACTAAGGTCATATTGCACACAGTGTATTTTATGCAGAAACTCGTGCATGCATGCATGCACAAAGCCAGACACTGTAGAACAGACGCACCCGCAAGAGCGCATTACCAGTGGCCTTTTTCTAATTCACTGTACTGCGAGTAACCGGGTGGCCGGCAGATGAAGTTTACACATGGAAATACAAATTGTTGGAAGAAGAGACAGCCGCTCGTTTCTGTAGACAAGACAAGTGCAAACCATTTACACAATCCACATTTTTCTCTTTGTTGTGTGCAATCATGTCAGCTGAACCATGAGGAAACAGTTCAGTGTGTGAGCAAATCAAGAATCAATGTAATGATATGGCCCATTAAGTTATGAAATGAGGTTCTTCACAAATTGTTTTGCTTCTAGTAGATTTCTCCAAACAGGTTCTCCTGTAATGGGCTGGAAAGACAAACACCTCTATCAGCAAGTCAACTTCAGCCTCAGTCCTGGTTTCTATTCCTGTGTTTATTTCCTGTAAGTGGGGAAGGGATCAATTTTTTATGCAGCTTAAACAAATTTGATATGTAGATCTGATTTGTAATCACACACTGTACAAGGCATTTTGTTTTGTTCTGGTGTTTACTTCACGTGTAATCTCGGATAATTTGGTGAGCATAGGCGATTAAAGTACTACGACAAATCCAGTGAAATACAAATCATAGCAAAGTCAGAGCTACACTATACGATGAACCATATGCAAACACCACATGCTATTTTTAAACTGGCCACACTCTTATTCTGATATTAATTTCATCAACAATGACTTAGTTAATGTGCCGTGACGGTTGTAATTATAAACATAATATCAAATGCAACCACCCCATTATCACTGGGGACACATGGGAATCAGTAAGCAATCATGTATGCCGCTTGATATTTTAAACCTTGTTTGAGCAGCCGATTTCAGCAAGGTGTTAGCACCTTGTCGCCGCTCATCAAATTAAAATTTTGAACCTGAACATTATGAACGAGGCTGCTGAATACCGAATTAGAAAGAAAGAAATCTATCTAGCATCTCTATAAGGTCAGAAACTTCATAATATACAGTCTCCGTTGTGGGAGCATTGTGGGTGAATTTAAAATGCATTATGTTTTGGGTGAAAAAGCATTTAAATTCATACTGCCGAATGTAAATGAAATGTCATAACCCACTGTGTGCTTTCTACCACTTAACATATTCATTTCAAACAACAGCTAAACAGAGCAGCCCCGCACTGCTTTGATAAATACATTCATTTATATGCTTGGGTATTTAAGAAGAGAGAGTGCCTTCAGCATCAGATATGCATAATAGTATACAGTACTGTGAAAATCACCACATCTGCTCCATAATGAAAAGGTCTTTGCAAAAGCTGAAAAAAATCCAGCAACTCTATTTGAATTTATAAAATCCCACACACCATGTGTGGAGGGCAAAATGCAAATACATGTTTTAATATTTCACAAAAAGAGAAGCATTAGTTACATAATTTAAATTAAAGTGTTTTGTATTTGGTAATATTTGCAAGAGACACTGAGCGACAGGAATGGGTCTGTCTCAACACTATATAAACATTTATACTGAGTTCAAAGTCAGCTTAATCAACCTGCTGGAGGATTTCTCTTTAAGAATATTTATGGGCTTAAGCGATACTTCAGGTGAAGTCTGGGTTATAAGTAAAGATGAAAATAGACGTGCGTTATTCATTTATACCAGTCAGGAAGTAGCTAGAAGTACTAGTAATCAAGACTGGCCTCACTTGTGCTTCACCACAATACCAATCACTTTGCAGCACTTGTGTCACCTCATGTTACCGAGATTTAAAGGAACATTGTCTCTGAAATGGGTTTCCCATCATGTCAGTCTAATTGTGACACATTAGGTTTGATTTCAGGCCATGGGGATGTTTTAAAACATCTACGTTATCACCACCCTCGGCTCAAGTTGTATCTGAAAGTGTTTTATGGCTCAAATAGAATGAAAGCAATAATGTTTTTACTCTCGAAGGTTAGCTGATCCATTAAGGTCCAACGATGGCATGCTGAACTCAGTTCAGGATAAAAAAAAAAAAATCCCTCCTAGTGTTAACAACACCTCCCCTTACATTGATTGGCAATTAAGACCCACTGTCCAAAGTCTATATTACTAGGAGAATGGGAAAAAAAAAAGCCCGTCCATTAAGGGTTCAGTTGAAGCTGCAGTTCTCTCCCAGGGCCATACCATGAGGTTTAATAATAAAGTTAGCAGCCATCATAATGTACCCTCTGTGGATCACAGTTCATTAATGCAGTTACAGCCTTACAAGAGTATAAGGGCTGAGAGGTGACACTGTATTGATTACAAAACCGCCACCCCATATAGAAAAATAGACACGCGCAGGCACACACGAACACACCCTACACCTGACCCATGTCAGCCTTGTATATAGTGAGGCCAGCAGTGATGATTCAGCACTTTCACCACAGAACCAGAGTTCAGTTAAATGCAGGGCATGAGGAACGGAGGAGGAGGGGGAGGAGGAAGGTGCGTGGTGGAATCCAGCCAAGCCTTTAGAGTGGAGAGTGTGTGGTGGGTGGAAGGGTAAGAGTTGCAGGATGGGGGTCGGTGGTGATGTCATCTGATGCTTGGAGTGATGGATAACCTTACCAAGGCTAGAGGGCACACATAAACACACAAACGCATATAGGCATTTCTACACAAATATTTACAGTAGAAGCAAACTTGTGCACTCTTACAGAGAGAAAGAGTAAAGTGCGCACGCACATCGCAATATTAAGCTCTCGCTGTAACCGATGTAGGCTCGCACACACACAGACCCACATTTTTAACTGCACACGCAGATGGAGGCATCCGCCCACTTATGGGCACAGAGTTTTCTCTTGGTATTAAAGCACTTCTTTGGCTCTGATGCCTTGTCACTTATCTTAAGCACTGGGAAGACGTGGGGGAAGGGGGAGGAGAGAGAGAAAGATGACACACGAGCCAGCTTCATTCTGCTGACTGCTCAACTTTAGGTGTTGGTGAGTACAGATTAACAATGACGGAAGGTACTAACATCCATCCACCGTAAACTGTGATTCACTTGAACTTTTTTCATCTTCTAGATCCAAAGTCATCTTAAGTTAAGTCTCTTCTGACATAGAGCTGTCAGGTCTTTGATGCTCATGTACTGCGTACTGTATTATTATTAATACATCTTGTGCAGTCTTTGCGTACATACCTTTTCTCTTATATAAAAGGCTTAAATAGCCTTTGCTAGGTAGATGTCAGTGATGATTAGCTGAAATGATTAAACTATTTTATCACAACTTTGACTCAGGACATACTGATGGAGCTACAGTGAATCAATACAGTGAATTAATACATACTGCGCAGATTTTTTTCCAGTTATTACGAAATGCAGAAATCATGCTGGGTTCTCTATGTGTCTTCTAAATGTGTTGCATCTCTGCTGCGCACATCTGTCCCCATTTACATTCTTGGATATCTGGCTCATTCCCTTCACCTGAAATATTCATTTCCTTTTCCATCTCCATTTCAAACTTGCATGTGTTTGTTTCCTCTGACTTCTAGTTTGGTGCAGTGGAAGGATTTTCTTTCTTCCTCCCTGACTTTCCTTCTTTCTCCTCCCTTTGTCTTCCTCTGTCTGTCACACTCTCTCGCTCCCTTATGAGCTTTCATTCCCTCTCACTTCTTTGTCAACCTCCTCTTGTAAAGAGAGCGAATGTCTATTTTAAGCAATGTGTCATGCACCAGCCACCCCCACACAGACACAGCGCAGAGGAGAAGACTGGCACAACTCAAGCATGTTGTGTGTAAGTATCTGGGTGCTCGTGCACCCTGTGCTGGGAAGATCATGCTCCCTTTTTTTCCCATAACTTTAACAAAACACAGCCTACAAAAGGGTCACAAGAAGCATTGGTGATGTCACGGTTTCTGATATGTTTATTATACATGCTTTAAATTAAACATACAACTGAGTACTCACAGGCTGTAAAATATAAGTGCTTTTACATGCTTCTAAGCCCAACTAAGGATCCACTAGGAGCAGTTACTTTGGTTAGAAATGGCAAAAAATGTATGAAATTTGACAACTCAGTAGTCAGGAATCATGGGAAAACACTTGTTATATCAAATATTAGAATCTTATAAAATTCCGCTTGATAGTATTATAAACTCATTCAGTAGCTGGCATTTAATACCATATCTAATAATGTATCACATACATGCATCTCTCATTTGATATTGGATATACATTTATTCATGTTGTACATCAAAAAGTACATTTTTCTTTAAATGAGATCTCTGATTGAGTGTGGCACACCTTCTCCATTAGATGCAAAATGGATCATTTTTTTAATTGCTTCAACTGACCTCACTTTTACGATATTAATATCCCCTTTTTTTTACACAATAACCCATCTAAAAAATGTTAATTCCTATTTCTTTTTGTGTTCCAGTGTTCTGACAAAACGTCCTACTTTGTCAAAACATCCTAGCGTAGCGTAAATTTATAGTCATGTCTATCAGTCTGTGCTACCTTATCACAATATACTACCTTACGTGTTTTTTTTTTGCCTCCATCGTACATATCTATAGGTAGGATGTTCTGATGGCCAAATCACACTTATCAAAACGTGCTTCCTGCATGGATTTATTTAGGCAGGAGGACTAACATTAATTGAAAAGGTTTACGTTGTATGCCAGTTTACAGAAGTTAAGATGTACTAAATCAAGACTTGAAATATGACTTCAATTGAGACTCCAAATTGGAGTATTTGCACAAAAAACAAGACGCATGTTAGCTTGAAAAGTTAACAAATTGACAAAAGCTTAAGGAAAACAAGTATCAACTGTAATAAAGCAGTAAAACATATAATACTAACTGTTTTTCGCACGCACGAGATCGGGGTAGAATCAAATAATAGGCGTGTACTATTAACACCAAAAACATGTGCGTTTTGAGTTGTACGCATGCGCAGTAACAACAAGTAGGACAGCTTGATAGGTTGGGTGTTTTAATAACTTAGTAATGTTTCATTTACATGGTTGTTACTTTGAAGAAGTCTTTCACATGTTATCACTAGCCCCTCAAATTTATATACAGTAATAGACCCCATACAAAATATGCACGATCTATAAGCTATTGATTTTAAAACATCATATTGAACATGTAATATGCTGACACAGGTACACGGGCAAAAGGTTTTATTCCTCTTTTGATCTGCAATGAACACAGCAAGTATCACTGTGATTTATTTTAAGTACCTTGTCAGTTCTGTGCTGACGCGCATGTTACGCATGCATACATAATATTCAGGCTTTTGTCTGCAGCAGATTGAAGTGTATATGAGGCCGGCTACAGTATGTAAAATACCCATGAACAGAGTCAGTGTTCCACTGTGATTTAAATGTGTGAACATCCTGCTTCTTATATTTCTAGTATACACAAATGTGTGCTTTCAGCTTTTTTGTCTCTAATCTCGCAAACATCTCACCTCCTTCTGCTCCTTTCCCCCTCCTCTTTCACTCTCTCTCCTTCTCTGATAGCTGGGTGTGAGATGACTCACGGGACGAGGCAAAGCGCCGGGCACACACGGCTCTCAGGTAATGAGAAATGATGTTGGTGTCAATGGTGGAATCGTCCAAATCATCCCTGAGCTGAGTTACATAATTCAAATATCATTCTTATACTCCCCCTCCTCTTTTATCTGTTATCACTGCCTTGTCCTCTGGCACACTCTCCTTCGCTTGCTCTCAGTTCAAACAGATTTGATTTCTATTCCTCTATGTTCCAGTGACATCGCCTCTCCTCCGAGAGGAGTGTGCTCGGATTGGAACAAGGATCAAGTCACCCATCACAGCGAAGCATGCAGGGAAAGGCCAAGAGGTAGAAAATCTGTCTGCCTATACCTGTAAGTTAGAGTATATCTTTTATCTTTTTTTAATATCTTTTTTCTTTGGCATGCTTGATGTTTATGTTTGTTGTGCGCTGTTGTATTTTTGTCTGTTGCAGTTTGTCTGTGTGTGTCTGTTTTAATGTTCCTTTCTTTGTTCCCCCGCCAACTCTGACCTTAAAGGGATTACCCAGTGAAATAAATAATTCAGCATTTGGGGAAATAAGCTTATTAGGTTTCTGCTTCCAACACTTACAAGAGAAAATTTAAACCACCATCAACATTTCTGTAGGCTATGGTGACATGACTCTGCAGCCAGCTCCTGGTTAGCACGTTTTCAGCTTCTACAAACCTCACTAATAAACATGTAATTTCTCTGTTTGGCTATTTGCTTAAATATTTCACAGAGGAATAACCGTTGGCTAATTTTCTTTTTCTTGTCGTCTAGGCCAATAGCTCAGAAATGAAAGATGTACCAGTGTTGGGGACATAAGTTTGTTGTTGGCTGGATGGGTACATCAACAAATTAGTTTAAAAAAAACATGCGTTTAATAAATTCATTTCAGTAATCTGATGAGTATTTGCCTGTAAGAGAACAGTCTCATTCAATTAACACCAACGTCAGCCTGTTTAGGTTTTTGAACAGGAGGTTAAGTTGCTGTTTTTGCCATGTTTGGAAACCTTAAGCAGTTTAATATGTTGATAGAACCAAGTAAAGTCAAGGACATAAACCTGTGGAAAATCACAATCTGTCATTTTCAAACATTGGTCATCGCTATAACAAGATAAAATGTTTATAGGTGGGACTTAAAGGTGTTTGTAGTTATATGGCAATCATAATAATCAGACAAGCCCTCATCCCTTGGCACTAAAAATAAAAACTGAAGAGAATAAAATAAAAAGAACTCCAATAAATGATCATATTTTCCTAAAAATGGAAAGAGAAGGAAATATGTGACTATAATAATAGTATAATACCTATGATGATGTAATTTAACAGCTCTGTGTTGTTATCACAATGCTGATATGATATGTAATATACCTACTGCTAATAGATGGGAATAAGGACGAAAAGAAAACCTTTCTAAGGATTCTCTATACTGATGCCACACACTGAACACTGGACTGCCCTCGAGGGCTGTTTGTGCTCAGCTTCGGGAAAAGGAAATGAAGTTCACCAGATTGTTTTTTTGGAATCTGAATTGAAAACTTTCCAGGCCAGGGCTGAGTCTGCACCGGCCAGATTGAGGTGAGATAGAGTGGAGAATATGAGCAGAGAGATGAAGTTGACCCCAACCTTTTTTTTCACCCTCCTGCCATTTAGAGCTGAGACTAGCGGGCTGCTTGGCAAGGTGGGAGAAAATATGCTGTTAACTGTGAGCATGTAGTCACTTCAGCCTCTGTCTCTTTATTTTCATCCACTTGTATTTGCTGTGATTCATTGTTCCCCTGCACTACGTGTCTTGAGTACAGTGCTTGCACTTCCATCTTTTTTGCGCGAGCACTTGCATGTGCATGCACACATGAAGTCTCACACCCTTTTCACTTCCATCTACTCTGTCTGCTCTCCTACGTTTCCCTTCTATCCTTCTTCTTTCCAGCAGTGGTTGAAATCTTGGATGTATTGGCATGTCTCCTCTCATCACCCCACCACTTGTGAGCAGGATCGAGGAGAGTTTAGGTGGGAGAGCGTGTGTTGAGGCGTAAAGGACCCTCTCAGCCCTAAGCCAAGTCCTGTCCATCCAACGGAGAGCCCAGACGGTGTGATTCAGCCCTCCTGAAGCCCGGCCAACTCATACTCACACAAACACACGCAGTTACACACACAAGGCACTCGGTGAGAAAGTCACAGACATCCTTTTTCCTCTCTTAAGTCACCACAGTGAGGCTGCACTGGAGGAGAGGCACAAAGAAGAGGTGTGGAGGGGTAGCTCTGCAGATCTCAATCCTCAAGGCAAGGTCACTTTTGCCTGGCTAAAAGCACGCATAAGTGATAGAAGCACTGAGGAGGTAAAAGAAAAGATTCTGGTCTTTTTAAAACTTGGGCCCTGTTTTCCCATCTTTTGGGGTTTAAATTTTTAATAGGGACAAAGATGTTTGGAGTCAGCTCACTACAGAGCAATAACCAGCAGTGTTGAAGCAACTGCAAAATAATCCTACGGGGCTATTGCCCAACATCACAATGTTTATATTTGATACTTTACCGTAAATGTCTGTAATCTTCAAGTTATCCTGCCACGGTTTTGATTGATTGATTGATTTTATTTAGTTCCAATACATATTAAGACAGTGATAGTGTGCAGGTAATAAGTACCTGAATAAGGAGCAGTAAAAAGTAATCATAAAAATCAACCTATTTCCATAACGTACCTTTTTTGGAAGCATTTTGCATTGCAGTGATGCCATGTCAACAAAATAGCTTGAGCAATAACATTAACTCCAGTACATTTGCATTTTTCTTGTAGAAAATGTGCTTTGCTGTTCTCTGTGATTGACCCCAGTAATCTCAGATAAAATGGTCACACAAAACCAGATGGTTTCCAAGGTGCAGTGCCCGAACAGGAGTGTTTTTGTTAATTTGTAGCACAGCTGGTCACATCTTAGGCATGTCCCCATTGCCCAAAGTTACTCTGCAAAAGCTTTGTGAAGGGTAGTGTGTCATTGTGTTGCCACAACTCAGAAATCTGCACCCATAAACCATTTGTTTGCCTTTGTTGTTTTTTTCAATAACAATATCTACATTTTCTGTAACTATGTAACTAGAGACTTTTGCAAGGTACTGGTCTGTCCCTGTTGGGATCTTTTGTTAACGTTTTGCTCAACTGGGAACCTGGGAAAACAAGCACTTTTCTTGAATGACAATTGCCCTGTGGGATTACATTGGAGCCGCTTCACCGTAGCCAGTTGTAGGTATCTTTCTCAGTATTGGACTTCTTCCAAACATTTTTTGTCCTTATTAACAATCTAGACCCCATAAAGTTTGAAAAATACCACCAGGTTTCAAAAATATTGGAATTTTTTTGTTTCAGCATGACTTGTTACAGACAGATTTGACTCCCTCTAGGGCAAACACATATATTGATCTACAAGCATGAGGAACTGTCATCTTTCTAGATTTGAATGCATGGTTTGGGGGAGAAAGACCTAACTGACTGACAGCTGATAAGCACGAATCTGTAAGCCATGGGGACTTTGGCATGGACATTTTTTGCGGTTTGTTAGCAGTGGGTGCCATAGAGCAGTTCTCACTCAGAATTTCTTTGGATGTAAAATGAAGGTTGTTTTGCATCTAATGATTTTCTTATTCCTTTTAAATGAGCTCCTCTGAGTGTTTTCCTTCACTAGAAACTCATTTTTGTTAAGTGAAGGCTGTGTGCAGGCAGAAATGGAATGGTGGACCCAAAGTGCAGACTCTCAGAGACGAAAAAGGTGAACTCGAAAACAGCTTTAATGGTGAACCGGACCAAAAACTAAACTGAAAAAATACAAAAACTAACCAGGCTAGCAAACAGAACACACAGTACAGAACGAGGGTAGATCACAACACAAAGGAAAACACAGAGCTTAAATACACAGAGGAAGCAATCGGGGAATGGGAGACAGGAGGGGCACAGCTTGGGCAAATCAGGGCTGACAAGACAAAGGATGTAAAACCAGACACATTAACATGAGACACAGACTTTCAAAGTAAAACAGGAAACACAGACTGGGCTTACAGTCACAGACTCACAAGCAGACAGTGCAACAAAAGGAACAGAGACGTGGGACCAGGGCAGACACAGACGCCGACTGGACACAGAACAGAGGGAGTATGGAAACCCAAACTTAAGAACTACAAAATCACAAACCAAGAAGTATGGAACGCCAGGACTGCCATAATGAATTAATTAAATACACCATTAAATAATTAATTAAATGTGTCAATAATTAATTAAAATTGGAATTAATTAATTAAATAAATAGTTATGACACATGTAATTAATTAATTATTGACACATTTAATTAATTATTTATGTATTTCACATTTTAATTAATTATTGACACATTTAATTAATTAATTATTGACACATTTAATTAATTATTTATGTATTTCACATTTTAATTAATTATTGACACATTTCATTAATTATTGACACATTTAATTAATTATTTAATGATATATTTATTTATTTCATTTTGGCAGTCCTGACGCCTGGCTCTCATCATGAAATAATTTTATCTGTCAGCCTCACCCATCAAACTCAGGGGGCGGGGTTAACGCTGATCGAGTCAAAACCATTGCTTTGGCCTGGTGGCCATTGTTTCTAGCACACAACAACCGGCATGTGGAAGCTAACAGAACTGAGCTTTGAAAAACCCTGTTTGTGTGTTACCAAATACCGTTTTAATATTTTTTTAGCCGAGAATGTAGTGGTTTAATCTTCATGTGTCTGGTCGGTTTGTCAAGATACAGCCTCTTTGCAAAAGTGTTTCGATGATTTCGGAGATGTCTACCCAGTCTCACGGCAAAGCGTGGGATAGACCCGCTCGCCTCGCAAGCAATCCCACCGACAAAGCGCAGGCCCCGGTACACAGCTGTAGTAACCCCCGCTGACTTCTTTTACTGAGGTTATATTTATCGATGTTTTATTTCCTGATGTTCTTATGTGTCCTACGTGTTTCAGTCGCCAATTCTGAATTATAACTAACATTAAAAACATGTTTAAGGAGGAGAGAGAGCAAATAAATCTGTTTAACATCTGATCTTTGGGTTTTTGTTCAGTAATCAGCGTGACCTGTGTATAAACACATAAAAGAGATAACGTTGGTGTTTCCGTCATGTAGTAACTGCTGGCTTTAACTGTACAAAGGTTGTTCGACACTATGAAACACATACAGACTTCATGATGTTCGGCTAATATTTTTATTGTGAATATTAATCATGCTGACCTCGCTCTGTACACCACGCAGCGAGGTCAGCATATCCACGATATCCTCAGCTCCATGAGTTAACACAAAGTTTCCCAGCTGACTATCTAACTGCCAACTATTCCAGAGACGTGAAAATATACAGCATAAAGAAAAGTGTAAGAGACTCAGCAGCAGATTAGAATAACAGTTATACATTTAATAAATCACCAAATGAATCCAAGAAACGAGCAAACCTGTTCCGACAATTTGAATTTGTATTCCCTCAGCTGCAGACTCGCTGCTGTTTAAATGTTTGAAAAGGAAGATTAGATATAAAAAACGTCAAACATAGACTCAGTCTGCCTTCACATTTGATATGAGGCCAGCACGTATAGTGGCCTCAGCAGGCTATTACTGAAATACACGTGCTATATCATAAACTATGATATAAACAGGGAGGTCCTATTAACATGTTTAGTTTTAAAGGACACCTTCCTGCCTTTAGTCTCATTCATGAGCAGTATTAGTTTTCTTCTAACATCCAGAAGTCTGCACAATGTGTTTCATAGTTTGTAACAAGCCTTTGACAGGTAAACATAACATGACCGAAAAAGCAAAAAAAAAGAAAAAAAAAGAGAGAGAGTGTTGACATAAGAAGAGAAAATTCTCTCAATTATGGAGACAGACAAATGGTTCATTTATGTTTGATGTGTGTTTATTCCTCCCTAAATATCGTCGGTGAAGTTCGCCATGCATGTCAGATTTTCCTGTGCATTTTTATACCTCTGCCAACAGAGAGAGAAAAAAAATCACATTCTAACAGACAGCTGGTGCTTAGAATACAGTTGAATAACTATTAAAAAACAGATGATATTTAGATGATAGTTCAGTCTAACACATGTGCCAGTGAACCATTAAACGTCTGTGAAACTATGCAGTTATGAAACGTAACTTTAACCTCAGCCAAACCGATTTGCTCAGTTGTAAATAAAACAGCGAAGTAAACGTGACCCGACAGACAGAACCTGAGTGAATGAAGTCCAGCGTTTAACCACTGAGAGCTAAAACTCAGCTGAGGTTTGAAAGCTGTGTGCTGGTGATTGGACATCAGCCGCTGATAAAGCTGGCTCGCCTATAAAGTGCTCTGTAAGGAAACAAGCTCCAGCAGCTCTGCGCTCGGGGAAAACACTATATTTACTTATCTTGTGCAGAAAAATGCGCTGACATTGCGTTATATCGAGCACCGGCTGCCCAGTTAAACTGTGACTATCACCAGGTAACTAGGCGTGTTTCTTGAATTAGCAGCAGGTGTTAAACAGCTGACAGATGAGGAGGAGGATGCATGCAGGTAAACTGAGGGTCTGCTGAGCTGATCGCTGGTTTCGTGAGAAAAATGTCAGCTCGTTCTTTATGTTACAGAAGCACAGAGACACAAGACCAGGCGGAAAGAGACGATCGTTCGGTGAAAATGAGAATCTGCGAATGCAACATGTGGAACACGGAGAGTGGAATATGTAAACAAACCGGTTAACGTAACCCCCTCGGTGCACTCTGCATGCTAACTGTTAGCAGAGCTAGTGAAATCTCTGAAAACATCTGAGCACTTTTGCAAACATGTTCTATGTTGACAACCTGACCAGACATACGTCGCGACATTCGCGGCTAAAACACTGTTAAAAGTGTAGCTGGTGACAGAAAAACGGGGTATTTTAAAACTACACCACCACCATTGCTGCCTGTGATTTGATCTGCATTCTGGGATAACTGGCTGCCCCAAGTCTACACAAGCAATCGATTTTCTAGGATCGACCTGTTTTGACTTACTTTGCACGGCAACCAATCAAATGTTAGAGAAGCTGCATGGGCAGCGTTAACCCCGCCCCCTGAGTTTGATGGGTGAGGCTGACAGATAAAATTATTTCATGACGAGAGCCAGGCGTCAGGACTGCCAAAATGAAATAAATAAATATATCATTAAATAATTAATTAAATGTGTCAATAATTAATTAAATGTGTCAATAATTAATTAAAATGTGAAATACATAAATAATTAATTAAATGTGTCAATAATTAATTAATTACATGTGTCAATAATTAATTAAAATGTGAAATACATAAATAATTAATTAAATGTGTCAATAATTAATTAATTACATGTGTCATAACTATTTATTTAATTAATTAATTCCAATTTTAATTAATTATTGCCACATTTAATTAATTATTTAATGGTGTATTTAATTAATTCATTATGGCAGTCCTGGCGTTCCATAAAGAAGAACCGGGGAAAATAGAAATGCAAAACAGAAACCAGAACATTCACAGTAATAAACCAAGATGAGAACACAAATAAAGGTACAAAACTGAAAACACTGGGTCAATGACCCAGGTACCCTAACACTCTTAACCCACCCATGCAGCCAATCCCAAGCTAAATAAAGAATTATTTCCAAATTCCAAATGCTAGATTAATATTATGGACAGATTTCTATTACGCATTATTCTTTTCTCACATAAGGTATCATAACAAGTTGCATTAAGGAGCAAGATTTTTTCCTTTCACAATATTGACTGATTTGCTCATAAAGCAAATAAATACATAAATCTTCAAATATTCGTATGGCCTGGATTCAGCAGTTCTTGCGGTAGCAGTCTGACATGCCACTAGCACTCGACTTGATGACAAGCAGCTTTGTTTACCACGTGCAGGTGCTCCCACTTCACAGGACCTAATAACTCATGTCACATTCTTCAGCTTCAAAGTCTATTCAGTCAGTCTACTGAATGTGTGCTCGTGTTACATTTTACTTCACATTTAGCACCAAAAGGTCATAATCCTGGTGAGTTTATTGTGGTTCATCTTGTCAAGTTTTCATTAAGCATGTCACTGCCAGTGTTGGGGCCCTTATTTAAAAAAAGTAATCAGTTCAAATTATACACTTTTTTTTTATACATTAATAATACATGCATTACATTACTGAACTACTGGTTACTATATATCGGCTTATATTTCTTTCTAAATCCCAGACTAGCTTCTTTTTCTGTCCTAAAGCCAATAGGATGTCTGGTTTAGCATTAGCCTCATTGTGTCCAGGTAGATTAGCATTGAGACAGCACTGTGGCAGGGTGCTCCTTGAATGACCAAGAGACCGTCTCTGCCTCATACTCTGTTCACCCTCCCCCTCCTTCTTCAAAACCCAACCTCCACGAAAGAAACAATGAAAGGCTGACCTGCCACTCAGTTCACTACAGTTCATCCACATCTAGGCCTTGAGGGGCTCGGAGCGCCTGAGTGCACACACAGTGCTAACCTTGACTTATGAGTTATATGGATATATCACAGTAAGATCATATAGGAAGACACAGATATGTACTGGGGTTAGGAAAATGAGTGCAGGGTACACTGAATAATATATCAGCATTACTACCAAGAGTGGACCAAGAATACTGTATTTGAACCCATGAATGGGTCAAGGAACAGCAGGAAAAGTAAGAGTAAAGAAGACGAGGGAAGAAATAGAGAGAAAGAGTGAGAGAGGGTGGATGAGTGTGACAAGCGCCATAACGTCCTCTGAGATGCATTTGGACACAGTGAGCATCTGTCAAAACAAGGCAGCCTCAACGGCCGCCTCACTAATGGCTATGGACGTGAGCGACAGAGGGGTAGGGAGAGGTGGGGAGAGACACACAAGCCTGCTGCTGCACGTGCACACACAAATCACACGCATACACAGGCATAACAGTGCGGACACTTTTTTTGTTTGCAGCAAATCATTGATACCAGATTTGTACAAAGCTACATTGTAATAGCTATTGAACTATTTTGACGTTCGCGCATGAGCGCGTGCGTTCGCGTGTGTGTGTGCATTCATGCACCCGATTATGTTGGTTTCTGTGTGCAAGCGCAGTGTGTGCATGTTTACCTTCCAACTGTGGTTTTTGGTTGTCAGATACTTTCCACCATCTCTCATTGTGATGAATTGGGTGCTGTGTCAATCAGTCATCTGAATTGTTTTTTTTTCCCCTTCTTCTTTTTTTCAAGGCACTTTGGGCTGAGTTGTGTTCACTCTCCATTTCTCTCTCTCCCCCTTTCTCTCAGTCTTGCTGTCTCTGTACAAGAAACATCCATAAGAAATCATCATAGGGTTTAAATTAATGTGTTGAAAGAAAATGTGCCTATACGTGGCAGTTACACACACATGTGCGCATTGTTGTCAGCTTACCGTAATTTTAATAGAAACCCTTTTTTACAGGTAACATTGCTCTATCTGTTTGATAAGAAAAACACCAGATTAAATTTATTTCCCCCTCGGGTGTGTAGAGAGAGTGAACAGGAACAAAACAGTACAGTGCTACCCAAATCTTAACCGCCTAAGGCTACTGCTGCTGTGTGTACAACAGCAGCCCATGCACAAAGAGTAGCATTAGACCCCCAAACTAAATTAATGCTTCAGTTCATAAATTTTCTAAACCCCTATGATTTATACTTAATAATGTGCTCCTGTTTTTTGTGGACATTTTTCTTTCAAAGATCCTTTTAACTAAAATGACATAAAAAGGGTAAATAAAACAGTTAAATATGAATATAAAGACTTGGTGAGTCATAACTTGGCAAATGCAAATACACTTGGAATGCTGGCTACCAATTACTGTAATTATTCTTCATTCAATGTTAGCAATTAGGCAGAAATGAGTAGAAATGTTTCTTCAGAATTCAACTAAATGCTGTTATTTAATGATGATAATTTGAATTCATTGTGGGAAAATTAAAAGGAAACTATTTTTTAAAACAATATCCAATATTTTTTCAAGAAAATATTCATTGCTTTTTTAAAAGGTTTGCACAAACCGACTGCCAATTTAAACTTTGACCTGTTTAGCAAAAAATGAGGAATCTTGAATACTAAATGTATTTTTGGTTAAGAGTTCTTTTAGTAGTGCTCAAACAAAACAAAACAACATTTTTAAAATCCAAAAAAGTACCCTGTTATGCACCCATGCCCAGTCAGGAGGATTACTATAACTTGAGCTGGATTTACACATGCACTGCACTCCTGAACTTTCCTAGACATTATCTGCCTGATGTGCATGTGAGAACAAAAAAGTCCAACTCCTGAATATGAATTTGATGTGATGAGTTATTGTGCCTTATTTGCATTCTATTTATTATGTGAGAGACAATTAAAATGGGTACCGTAGAGCTTCAGAGTCTTTCACAAGAACATGTAGCTCTAGTTCAAATTGTGCAAGATGCAAATGCTCTAACACTGATCACTACTGATTTCTATTTCCATGATTATAACAGAAAATACAATATAATGTGTAAAAATGTTATTAAATGCTAGTTCAAAAGTCTTTAACAGTGCTCTGCTTATGTTATCCTGTCTGGATACTAGATTGACAGAATTAAGATATTGCTGTACATAATGCATGCCCCCTTAACACACCTAAAAAAAGCAATTAATGCAAAATCTTCTACAAGTGGAACACATCAGGTATGAAGTTAATTATATTACATATAATATTATGTATTACATTAATACTGCTTGTAGATTAAAGCATTACAATATCATAAGCACATGAAAGTTTGAATACACATGAAAATAAAAAGTTAGTGCTACCGAAAAGAATACTATGTTGACTTGTGACTGGTGATTGGTTACTACTGAAATGGCTGAAAACCATTGTTCATTTTAGTCAAATTGTGCATATAGAGGGGAAACTCCTGGAAAAATATTTTTTTTCGTTGGGACCATTGCCTGTGCCTACAGATGGTCAGGCTGTTAATAGTTATGTCATAACTGATTACGACCGAGCAGCCTTCACATCGCATAACACCGAAATAAAATAGAACATCCACCTACTGTTGCTTGATCCAATCAGCCACCACCCATTGCTGATGTGGACGTTGCCATCTTGTGCTAACAACACAATTTGGTGCCGGACTGTACACAGCAAAAATCAGCCCATGCACTTGCATGAATTAGTCATACCAATCTAAATTTTACCCTGGCTCTAATAATAATGTCAATACCACAACTACCCACATAGGATTATTTAAAAACTCTAATAGACAACAAATTTATATGTGTACCTAACATCATGTTTTTAATAATTAACATTAGATAATAGTCTTCTATCTCTTGTTCATACAGCCCACTCTTTACCTTGGTTTTATCTGTGTAAAGCAATTGTTAGTAATCATTTTTGTCTTCATTAGTATAAAACCTGAAAACCAAATGCATCCTATTTTGATTTTAATTACTTCACGAAATCAACAAATTTATTTTTTTTCATCATCAATGTAAGTCCAGAATCCACAGCTAACACTGTGCTGAAAAATAAAAAATACAAAAAGATATACATTAGTTAAGAAAAGTAATGTGTTACGTTACTTAATTACTCCCTGTTACACTACTCATTACTATACTTTATAATGTGGCATGACACACATTGTCACATAATTACCATTTAACAACATAAACCTGAAGCTACAGTCCCACAACATCACACAAATCCCTACCCTAATAAGGAAATAAACAAACGGTCTTTCTTTTAGAGTTGAGACATGAACACAAAGCTAACAACACAAAGCAAAATTGAAAACCACCTCATAAACTTCAAAGCAACTATTACTGCAGTTTATCTGTAGAAACACTGAGGCTACAGTGCTGCATTTCTGATTGTTCATTACTCCTGTTGTTACCTGTTGAAGATCAGGCTCTGGGTGCTGGCCATGACTTTGCGTTCTTTGCTAGCTTTGTGTTAGCATGTTCCCTAGTCAGATGTTTGCAAAGAGCCGATGTTCTGCTAGCATGCAGTTAGTTCAGTCCTGGATGTAGTTTGCACTTTACAATTACAGTGGGGCAAAAAAGTATTTAGTCAGCCACCGATTGTGCAAGTTCCCCCACTTAAAATGATGACAGAGGTCAGTAATTTGCACCAGAGGTACACTTCAACTGTGAGAGACAGAATGTGAAAAAAAAAATCCATGAATTCACATGGTAGGATTTGTAAAGAATTTATTCGTAAATTAGGGTGGAAAATAAGTATTTGGTCACCTCAAACATGGAAAATCTCTGGCTCTCACAGACCTGTAACGTCTTCTGTAAGGCGCTTTTCTGTCCCCCACTCGTTACCTGTATGAATGGCACCTGTTTGAACTCATCATCTGTATAAAAGACACCTGTCCACAGCCTCAAACAGTCAGACTCCAAACTCCGCCATGGCCAAAACCAAAGAGCTTTTGAAGGACACCAGGAAAAGTATTGTAGACCTGCACCAGACTGGGAAGAGTGAATCTACAATAGGCAAGCAGCTTGGTGTGAAAAAATCAACTGTGGGAGCAATCATCAGAAAATGGAAGACATACAAGACCACTGATAATCTCCCACGATCTGGGGCTCCATGCAAGATCTCATCCCGTGGGGTCAAAATGATCATGAGAACGGTGAGCAAAGATCCCAGAACCACACGGGGGGACCTGGTGAATGACCTGCAGAGAGCTGGGACCAAAGTAACAAAGGTCACCATCAGTAACACACTACAACGGCAGGGAATCACATCCCGCAGTGCCAGACGTGTTCCGCTGCTGAAGCCAGTGCATGTCCAGGCCCGTCTGAAGTTTGCCAGAGAGCACATGGATGATACAGCAGAGGATTGGGAGAATGTCATGTGGTCAGATGAAACCAAAGTAGAACCCCACGGGGGTGGGTGTGGAAAGGATTTTGGCCCGATCCGCCATTTTGGGGGTCTAAGTAAGGAGCGAAAGCATAGTCATGGTTCGTACTTGCTGTGTGGTCGGCTGCAATGTCCGATCTTACGACCGGCACGGGAATAAGTTTCGATTGTCTTTTTATGCTTTCCCAACCTGGAAGCAACATGAAGGAGCTCATGTATCGGATATTACCAAACGAAGGCGTCTAGCCTGGATAGCAGCCGTGAGACGAGCTGATATCAAGTTCTGTTACGTCTCCAGATATCAGTTGGTGTGCTCAAGACATTTTCATTCCGGTAAGTTCTAAATATGTTCACATCACACTTTATAGCTGAATAATATCATCGTTGGTGGTCTCGGAAGTTATAGAAATTGCGATCAAACATAGAATGGAGTGACTTGATTGGTTGATGTAAAGACAATAAATGAAATGAGACAGGAAGGACACAAATTGGCGTTAATAATTTACCCGATTATCAATGTGTTAATTTGCATGTACTTTACAATTATGGGCATATAATATGATAACGATATTTTAGCAGTTCAATGATAAATGTGTAACATTAATTATGGTGCGGGGTAGAAAATGGCTATTTCACTCGATGCACTCCAGCTGACTTCCTTTGACGACGTACTCAGAGTTTGGCGGCTTGAAAATAGCCAAATCTTGCACCCAGCCATTTGTAAATTGGATGTGCGCCTCCAGTGACTTGTAATTACGAAACTGGTTCGCTGTGTAAGCGCTTACTCCACAAACAAGATACGTGAAGATATCGGGGTAGGACAGTGGCGGTAAGTCGTCTGGGTCTTTACTCCACTGCCGTATTTCATATGGGTCCAGATTTGCGATGCACTCTATTTTTTTTTCAAGTACCGCTGCTTCGCCTCTGGACGCAATCGGTCTCTATACCGTCCGTTTTCTTTTGAGCTGCTTTTAAGCATGTTGCTTGTCGTCGTCGTTCCAACACAGTGTGTTTGTTTTGATTCGTAGACCCCGAAAATGGAGCTGCGCTCCCACAATGCATTGCGGCGTGACGTCAACTCCAAAGCCCTATGGGGCTGTTTTTCTGCCAAGGGGACAGGACGACTGATTCGTGGTAAGGACAGAATGAATGGGGCCATGTATCGTGAGATTTTGAGCCAAAACCTCCTTCCATCAGTGAGAACTTTGAAGATGAAACGAGGCTGGGTCTTCCAACATGACAATGATCCAAAACACACCGCCCGGGCAACAAAGGAGTGGCTCCGTAAGAAGCATTTGAAAGTCCTGGAGTGGCCTAGCCAGTCTGCAGACCTCAACCCCATAGAAAATCTGTGGCGGGAGTTGAAAGTCCGTGTTGCTCGGCGACAGCCCCAAAACATCACTACTCTCGAGAAGATCTGCATGGAGGAATGGGCCAAAATACCAGCTACTGTGTGTGCAAAACTGGTAAAGACCTATAGTAAACGTTTGACCTCTGTTATTGCCAACAAAGGTTATGTTACAAAGTATTGAGTTGTATTTTTGTTATTGACCAAATACTTATTTTCCACCCTGATTTACGAATAAATTCTTTACAAATCCTACCATGTGGATTCATGGATTTTTTTTTCACATTCCGTCTCTCACAGTTGAAGTGTACCTCTGGTGCAAATTACTGACCTCTGTCATCATTTTAAGTGGGGGAACTTGCACAATCGGTGGCTGACTAAATACTTTTTTGCCCCACTGTATACTGTGTTGTACATGAAAATAAAAGGAATGTCCATATAGGGCTGGGCCATATTATACCGTTCACGGTAATACCGGTATAATGTTAGGCAACGATAGGAAAATGAAATATCACGATAGAATATGAGTAAAACGCGCATGCGCAGTGCCTTTGTTTTCATACGCACATGGCCGATTGTTGAGTGAAACAGATGAACCAGAATTGGTTTGTAAAAATGGTCCAACTTCAGTGATGTGGAACTGGTTTGGTGTTTGTCCGTCAGATACACGACAAAGCACATTTTTTTGCAGAACATGCAAGCGGCCGTCGTTATTGTCATATTTGTCAGACTAAGATGCTCTTAAATCTGGGAGTAATCTGGGTCCTAAACTCCGTATTCTTCAGGTCAAACGAACACTGCAGCATCACTGAGAGTTAAAAACTGTCTAAATTCTTTCATCTTTAATAAAACGATCAGCATTGCTGCTTTACCAGGTGTAACTATGAAGTATAACTTCCAGGCATCCATGAAAAAAAATGTATTACATTTAACAGAGTTAGAAGTTAGCAGGAAGCTAGCGGAAGTTAGCTCGCTAGTTTCGCTAGTGACCTAAGCATGATATAGCATATTCTGACTGAGAGATTTCTGAAAAAATTCAAACGTACAGCTCTGCTATCACTTCCAACATAAATGAAGACAGGAAACTAAACAGCAGTGACGTTTGTGGGGTTACTGAAGTTGGGCTACGCGATCGCTAGCGATACAGCTATGTTAGCATAACATAAACAGTGAAGCTGGAGGACGAACACTAACACTTTTCCACTTATAAAAGGTTTTGTTGTTTTGTTTTGTTTTTGCCTGTCCCGTTTGGCTCTTTTGCCATCAGAATTGTTGTCTAAAGGCAAAGAAAGATGCCCAACGGATTTACTTTACCAAATTGACCATCCCAGCCTTGCCGTAATGGTCCATTTGATTCACCTTTTATTGTTTATTTTATTTTCACTTACTGAATACGGGACAGACTTGACTGGGGGAAAGAAGGGGAGAAAGAAAGAGGGAAAGAGAAACAGCTGAGAAGAGGGACGGGGAGAAGGGCAAAAACCAAAAACCAACAGAACGGGTAGAAAAAAAGAAAAAGAAAAAAATGCATATATCGATCACCTGGATCACCTGCTGAGAAAGAAAAAAGAAAACAAGCAGAAGAGAACAAGAGTAATAGAATAAACAACATCACAATGATATATGGGAATATGACAGTAAATACTAAATATTAAACATTATTGCGCAGCACATAAGATCAACAGAACACAGTGTGCTTTGAGGTAGGAGCCAAAAAGGGTGTAGTTTGTGGGTGTGATCACCCGTGTGTACACCTGTGAGCATGGACGCGCTTGTTTTTTTAAAAGGTTCCTTCATGTAATGATCTGCTAGAGGGTGTGGGGGGGCCACAGCCCCGTCCTCCAGGGCATGAAGTAGGTATGGAGGAGATCAAGACTCCAGACATCCAGAGGCCCCCAGAACACAAGAGACCAAGGAAGACCAACAGAGGGGCAGCCGCGCCACTGTCCCAGAAAGAGCTGAGGAGAGTCCCAGATGAGGGCTCACTCAGCAGCCGCGGAGCAGAAGCCAGGGGGAGTTGCAGTGACGCGCTCGTGAGCTCCGCCGGCAGCCAGCTGTGCCTGAATGACCGAGCCCCAGGCCGAGAGGCCGGGGGCACCCCACCTCCGAAGTGGCCCGAGCGAGCCCCAGGCTCCAGGCCCCACTTATAAAAGTTAAAGTTAAGGTTCCTGATAGTTAGAGACAAATGCAATCGCATGGCAGGATGCTGTAAACGGACCAAACTTCAGTCAGGAGAACAACTGAGATAATCCATCCACAATATGAGGTTAGTCATTAATATACTGCAACAACATGGGAATAGAGCAGCTGCCAGAGAATTCAACATTAATGAATCAATGGTACAGAAGTGGAGGAAGCAAGAAGAATGAGTTTAATAAAGTTTGACTTATCTGACTGCTTTGTTTCGCTTAATGTGCCTTATAATCCCGTGCACCTTATGGTACGAAAAATACGTACTGCACACTGCAGTTTAATGTTGCAAAGCACCTCTTTTTAACTTCAGTGGATATTATACATGGTTATGCTTAGGATATGTCAGCCCATTTCTACTGGAAATACCTTTTGGTTAAACTTTCAGCAAGGAATTTGCATTTGCACTGTTACATTTTTATAAAGCTTTAATGTACATAAAAACCAGCTTCTTGTTTAAGTGAAAATAAATGGAAGGTTGTCTTTTTGCGCTAGTAATGTTGTGGAGTTGTATTTTGTCTCGCATCAATTATATCGTCAGTTATATCGTTATCGCAAATTTTCAAATATATATCGTGATAAATATTTTTGGCCATATTGCCCTGCTCTATGTCCATATCGCCACTCTTAAAAAACACTCCTCTTAGAAACACTCCACCATTTTGCTCCCTGCCACATCAGCTAGTGATAGTGTACATTTCCAGGAGGGAAAATAAATGCTTAATGTTTTTCTTTCTTTCTATCCACTCAGTGTGGATAGGATAGATAAATGCAAGCAATGGCGTGTTTGTAAAGGCAACAAATGTAACATAGTTACTGAATTGAGCACAGTACTGCATTTATTAAAAATATTGTGCTTGTTAATATACCTATAAGGCTATTAGGTAAGATAAGTCTGTTACGTTAGTCCAGTACATTAATGTGTAACACATAAGCTGTGTGATTAAGACTTTTACTTTACTTTTACCAGACAGGACTCAAAACACATTATTCAGGGACAGCTACAGTTGCCGTGGGGTAAGATGAGCAAGGCAGACAATCAGGACCAACCTCGGTCTGGATTCCTCTCCCTTTCTTCCATCCGTGTCTTGGAGGAACAGCATTGGCAGATGTGCTACCGATTCCCTGAGGCTGATTTTGGAAACATCCAAGAATTTGTAGCTGGGCATGCAACATCTCTCAGGCAGTTCCCTCATATGAAAATAATCTTCCTCCCTCCAATAACTGTGATGATGCTGTTGGATTTCAAAGAAAAGTTTTTGGCTCAGTAATTAAAAATAGTTACCTTCCAATGCATAATATTTAATTACTGATAGCATAAGAAACACCCATATAGCTTTTCATTAGCCTCTAAAAAAACGCAGTGATCACTGTCGGCTTCTCTCAGTTTTTATCACCACTATTTAGTTTAAAGCTCAGTTTTTAAAACCTTATGATGCAACTACAGCCCAGCCCATGCAGTAGTAAATGAATAACCTAACCTCATATTGTGGATGGATTGTCTCAGTTGTTCTCCTGACTGAAGTTTGGTCTGTTTACAGGATACTGCCATGTGACTGCATATGTCTCCAACCATCAGGAACCCTCATGTTAACAATTATTGAATGGGAAAAAGTTAGCGTTCATCCTCTAGCTTCACTGTGCTAATGTGTTTATATTATGCTAACCATAGCTATGTAGCTAGCCACCACGCAGCACATCATTATTTACCAGGTAGTCCAACTTCAGTAACGCTAAAAAAGGCACTGCTGTTTGGTTTTCGGTCTTCATTCCTGTCAGTAGTGATAGCAGAGCTATACGTTTATGTTTTTTCAGAAATCCCTCAGTCAGAACATGGTATATTATGTTCTGGTAGAAACTAGCCAGCTAACGCCCTGCTAACTTCTAACTCTGTTAAACTTCCGTTTTCACGGATGCCTGTATGTTAAATTTAATTGTTACACCTGGTAAAGCAGCAACACTGATCATTTTATTAAGATGAAAGAATTTAGACAGTTTGTAACGCTCAGTGATGCTGCAGTGTTCATTTGACTTTGGGACCTGAAGCGGAGTTTGGACTTGGAAACAGCTAATGGCATCAGACTTAAAGACCGGATTAACATGGGAATGAAAAAACAACAAAACAATGCAAAAGAAAATAAACAACACTGATTTTAATACAAGAGGTATTTTTTTTCTTTGAATTTTAATGTCCAAAAAAGTCTGTTATTACCTACTTCACTCAGAGCTGTGGTTCAATAGCTACCTTCCTAATAGAAAACATCCTCTTGACCTCCTTTGCTGTGGCTTATTCCAGAACATCCTGCACAGTTTAGAGTTTAACATGATCTTCAAGCAGTTCCTACTCAGTTTTTTGTTTTGTTTTGTTTTGTTTTCTTTTTGTTGTTGTTGTTTTTTTGCAGTGCCATTGCCTTGAGCGGTTGTGCTTGGTCTCCAACAATGGTTGGGTGAGTCATGTGTTTCAAAGTTACATCCTCATTAATGCCAGTTGAGCAAATTATTGCACTAGATAGATTTGATTTTTTTCACCAATTAAATCACAGTTGTGGCTGATCTGTATACATTTTAGAATAAAAAAAAAATCTATGGTATTTTTTATTGATTATTACTAGATATTAGTCGATATTAAGAAAAACTGGTAAAATTGTGTTAGAGCTACAGAGTTATTCTTGTAATTCACAAGATATAAGATGATCTTTTTCCCAGATGACATTTCTGTGCTAAATTTGTGCTAGACTGGCACTCCTGGTAGGATTGGGACAGATTAAAAAAAAAAACTGCAACAACAACTGAGACTTAACCAGTGACCAACCAGACAAGGAAGAAATCACACCTACTGCTGGCACACACACACACCGCACCATGGTTAGGTCTGGATAAAATTGATATGATTTGACTGACAGCTCTTGTTTTACAGTCCTTCAGGTTAAACACACAAACTTTCCCTCTTTCTCAATTTATTTGTTTGTCTCATACACACACACGCACACACAAAGAGCATCGCGTGGTGTGTTTTTGTTGGGATTTTGACAAACAACAACAGTGACCTTTAAGGGAGGCGAGGCAGCATGGCTGTGATCACAGGGAATGGAAACGGAGCCAGAGTGAAATGTCAACCGTCCCTGTGGTCTTAGCACTGACGCAAAACTGCCAGAAAAGGGAGAGAAAGAAAGAGTTTGCATGTGTGAGTGAATGTGTGACAGTGTGTGTGTGTTAATCTTGCAGTGTGGGGGGGGTGTTCTTTGTGTCAATGAGAGAAAAATGCATCACTAGCAGGCGTGGCAGGCGAGAGCACAAGAGCATAAGAGAAACGAAGCTTGCACTCTTTGAGATTCCTATCAGTCATTCATCTGGTCAGATTACAAAAAGAAATCATCTCACATAGCTGATGCATCATCACTTCCACTATGTCAGGGAAGTTGCATAGCAGTCAGAGATAGAGTCATTACAGTCATATGACTGATGTGTGAAATGGCGTGCAAGGCATGAGGTATGATGGTGTTGATGCTTTTACATTGTCCTGATAATGATGCTCTTCCACGAGGTTGTGAATGGGAATAATTTTGCATGTGGGGCAGGTGCTGAACTGCAGCTGCCGAACTCACAGCAGCAATAAATGTAGCATGCAACTTCCACCATTCATACAAATCATATATCCAATTAAATCCTGCATAAGAAACACAAGCATATGGGCACTATCTGAATGTCAAAATATTTCCAGGATTTGAAAGTCACACCTTCTACCTTCTTCAGTGACTGCCAGATGATGTGAGTCACACAGAGGTTGATCCTTAAATAGTATTTGAGATGACAAAATTTGATTCCAAATTTCATAGATAATGCTGATGTTTCGCTGATGTTTTAAGTTTATCCAATAAATGAAATAAAGGATTAGCTAATGTGATATCAGCCGTTGGTTTCTGAGCTTTGAAACCTTTAGATGAATGTTCCTGTCATCACCATTTTGGTTGCATGAACCTGATTGTGAGGATAGATAAGGGGCGGGTCTTGGTGTAAACACGCTCACTCGCTAAAGACCTATGAATGACATCTCACTTGTCAGAAAGCGTGTGGTTTTGTGGCAGAGATAATTTTTCATTTTCAAACATGGTAGGAACAAAGTTTACAAAATAGAATTAATTCAGTACGACTTAGATTGCGTTCCTGAACCATTAAACCCAACAGGAAGCTGTTTACAGAGGTGAGGTCAGAAAGCCATTTTCCAATAGACCTCTACAGGATAGAAAGTCTTTTGTGACTTCAGCTTTCGTCATCTGGGGGCTTTCAGTCAGAATGCAGGTTTAAGGCATTTTAACATTGGTTTAGTTTGTCCGACCCGGAGGCTGTGTGCATGTTTTATACTGTCTAGGGTTTATACAAGACATTCCACCAACTTTTTTGAGCGTGTGTATCTTTTCTTTCAATGATTAAATGTTCCATGGTCAATTATTTAGATCGCAGTGTAATTCTTTCCAGTTTAGAATTATTTTTGTGATGTCCAACTATTGAACATGCAATAGTATTGGAATTAAAGAAGTATATCTGATGGTTAAATACAAAATACCATCAAGCAACCCATTTTTAAAACAATTTCCCTCGAGATCAATAAAGTATTATCAATCAATCAATCAATCAATCAATCAATCAATCAATCAATCAATTTTTCACTTTCTTGCAGCTGATGCCATGGAGACAGTTAAGTCACCACATGGTCCTGCTTGCACACTCTACTCATCATTTTTCCTTCCCTTCCCTATTTTGTCTCCATGCACACAAATGTCAGTTAAGTTGCACTATTTCAGCATCTTGCTCAGCTGGAGAGAGAAAAGCTTTAAACAAGTAACATTTTTATTAGTTGCAGTTTATAAGCTATTCAACATGTAGCAGTTGATAATCTGGAAATTCGAAGCTTACATGTTATATGCCAATGAAGTTTAATGTATTCCATTTTAAACAGAGGATCTGTTTATGTTGTTTTGTTCTTATTTGGTTATCTATCATATTGTAAAAGATCATTTCATGGTATTCTGTGGTTACACCAGACAGTAAATGCAGACAAAACCTCTTTTTTATATTATTGCACAATGATGAACTATGTTGCAATGGTGCAGGGTAGACTGTGATATCCATGATTGCTGTTAAGTTGGGTCCAGAGTAGCAACAGAGATATTATGGCACTCAAAGACTTCTAAATGAAAATACAATGGAGAACAGCAAAAATGGTGGTAGAAGCTTAACTTCTGGGTGAAGAAACTTTTAAAACTGCTTATTTGTGTACAAAGTCAGCAAACTTAAAAAAATTTTTTAGCAGATTTGATTGGATGTTCAACACAGTAGATGCAATTTTGGTTTGGTCACTGAAAATAAAAGCTAACTTATATAACTTTTCATAATAAGTGCCCAGATGTGTTTCAGTATGCTGCTGACTTTAATAACACTTAGCTATTTTTTGCTGGCTAAGATGTAGAAATCAGCCATAATACTGTAGCTTATATAACATCTGCTTATATTCTGTAGAGTATAGTTGGCTAAATCCACAGTCATTACACTTTAGAACCAACAGCAGCAGGTCATCTAATCACACTTTATCCACACAAATTCTGCAGTCATGGTAAAGTAAACCCTCTCTCTAAAACGTTATGTATCTGGCCCTTATAAGAAAAGAATCATCCAGTTTTTGTTAGGTTCTAAAAATATTTTAATAACTCTCATATGAAGATTAAATGATGACATATTATATGGCATCATTTATTTTGTAAAGACTAAGCCAAAATGCAGAAGTGGTACATTAAAAATAAAGTACACCCCATGATTCAATAGCTTGTAGAGTCACATTTAGATATATGAATTTAGCTGTCTCTTACATCATTGTGTAATTATTTTTGCCCACTCAGGGCTCTAGACTAACTTTTTGCCATGGTTGCACTGGTGCGCCTAAAAATAAAATTTAGGCGCACCAGCACAAAATTTAGGCGTACAAGCACAAAAGTTAGGCGTACCCAAATTTTTAAACTGCATTACTTAACACCGCAGTTTTACATGTTCACGTTTTTTTTTATTTGTAAATGATTAACTAACAACCTTTCAAAATGATTAACTTGACACCCCCTTTGCTGCCCAAATCAACAGCAGCTCCATCAGCCCCCATAGCAATGATTTTATCCAACCAGTTACTGCACTGGTCCCCAAGAGCAGCAAATGCTTTCTTTGAGGCAGCATAAATTCCTAAACAAATTAAAAAAAAATACCATTTACTTATCAGATCAAGAGTTTACAATGCAGTCTTTTTCAGTTTGAGTTTCTATATTCATGTATTATTGCTATGTTTAATTTTCAATGATAAGAACATGCTAGATATGGTTAATTCAGTAACACGACGTAATATTATTAATCATATACATAGGCTACGTGACATGACATGGCTTACCTTGGGCATGGGCATGCTGGACCTCAATGTGTCCAATCAGTATATTCGCTGGTCTTCCTTTTTGCAAGATACGAGCGTACACAATGACACATTCTTTTGTGGCGATGTCTGTGTCTCCATCGATCAGGAAGGCCATGTATGTACTGTTCGCAATTTCCACTGACGTCTTTTTTTTCAGTGTGTCAGCGATTACGCCTATAAACTGGGCGCACGCAACATCATTGCTGTATGTGGGGTTTATGTCCAAGCCATTTTTCCTGTGAAGAGTTATTTCTGACTTGAACTTAGTAAACGGAACTTCTTCTTTTGCAATATTGTAGGCGATGTTAAACTTAATGATCATCTCGGCCTCCTCCGATGACCTGTTTACTCCTGCCTGCCGCTGAAAGGCAGTGGGGAGCGGGGACATTTTGGCAGAGCATTTATCGCGGCATATAATGTGTCTTCTCGATGCTGTATGCTTTTTCAGTGTTTCAATTCGAAACGTATTAGCACCAGTGACAAATGCTGTGTTGCCGGCCATGGTCTTTCCACACTCGCGACAATAAATGCAGTGCATCATATTGTCAGCTTGGCTGTATCTTAGCCAGGGAAACTGGTCAAGCCACTCGATTCGAAATCTATACATTTTCTCACTTTTACTTTCAGTGGACTCCGGCTGGGAGTCGATCGTATGTGGCTCATTTTCTGATGCCGTCTCCGGACCAGTGTTTGACAAAAACGGAGAGGTTGATGGCTCCGTGTCAGAGCGCTGGCTCAGAATTTTGGACTGATCAGGCCTTAACTTAACGAAAAAGTTATCAATTGTTCTTTTCATATTTTCTCAATACCAACTTCATACACTTCTGACCTGGGCTACTCACCCTTCTCTATCTGCCCACACTTTCAAACGTAAACACAAGTAGGTCTGCAGGAATATCTGGACCACGGCCAATCACAGAGGTCCCCGCCTCTGAGTATCTCTGATTGGTTTAGAACACGACATGGGCATAATGTGTGCCTGTTGTTGAACACACGGAGACTTTCAGGGTTGCTGAAACTTTTTTTCCGAGAAAATACTTGGTTGCACCGGTGCGACCAAGTATTTTTTTTACTTGGTCACACCGGTGCAACCAAGTATTTTTTATTAGTCGCACCATGGAGAAATTTGGTCGCATTTGCGACCAAATTGGTCGCACTCTAGAGCCCTGCCACTGTTCTTTAAAATGCTGCTTGAATTCTTTGAGCTTTATTGGCATTCACTTGTGCACAACTTCTTTTTTAGCTTTAGCTGTCGGACAGCTGGCCTCACATCTGACTCTAGAATACTTTGTTATGCAACTCCTGTGGCTGAAAAACAAGCCCCAATCATCACCCTTCCACCACCATGCCTGCCAGTTATAATGGGTTGTCTGTGCTGACATGCTGTGCTTGTGGGTCTGTGTACACATTATGGCCAAAGATTTCCTCTGTTGTTTTCCAGATATTTTGTGGTTTGTTCAGACACAACTTCCAAACCTAAGCCATGCTGCCATGTGTCTTTTTTTTTTTAGAGAGAGAAAAGGCTGGAAATCCTTCGAATCATGCCATACTTCTAATTGAACTTTAACATTCAGCATGGTAACTACAGAGCTAACTTTTGAACAAGTTTTATTTTCTACTTGTGAATAAGCTTATACACTGTGGAAGGATGAACTTCATATTGTTTGGAAATTACCTTATAACCTTCTGGAGATTAATGGGCACCAACAGTTGCTTCTCTAAGATCTCTGCTGAAGGCTTTCTTCCTTTGCATTAACACACACCTGAATGCTCCAGGCCAGAAATCTGCCAAAATGTCAGCTTTTATAAAGGTGGTCATACTTGCTGATGATCAGTCAGTCAGTCAAGCTCATTTGGCTATCAGCACCTTCCTGCTACGTTCCCTCTTGATTCTTTTGGAAGTAGTAGTAATGATTACTACTGCTTCACATACTGCTTCTGCACTTTGGCTTATTATTTGTTAAATAAATAATGGTACTAGGTGCTGTGTAATGTGTTGTTGCTCATCTGAGGTTGTATTTACCTCATTTTAAGACCCACTAAGGACCAGAAGATCTTTATTATGTCCTGACAAGTAAAGCCTTCAAACTACAAACTACAAAGAGCTTATTGAAGGTATTTTGGTACCTAAAGGCTAAAGTATGACCCACTGAGGAAAATTGAGATGTACATTACCCTTTAAGCACTGTCTGTTACAGGGCAACACGAATACAAGTGCTAAAACTTCAAGACGTCTGTGGAGAAGCGTTGCCTTTGAGACAAACTCAGAGAAGAAATTTTGCCTCCATTGTTGTTCTATAAAGCCTGTTACACACAAACTTTAAATATCACACAAAAACAAAAATAAAATGAACACATCAGCATACTTTTAGACATTGTCAGCAAAAAAGAAAATGTCTGTCAGTGCTTGGACCAGTATTTACTGCATTCTTACCATTCTCAGACCTATATCACTCGTGATATTAGAATAGAGAAGATACCCATTACAGGTTAAAGCGTACCAACAATAAAACTTCTTTATTTCATTCAGACTGATACACCTTACTCTTTTACTTCTCATCATTACAGTATAGAAAAATGATAGTCAATAATTTTAAAGAATTAGATTCTAAAGGGGCTGTTTGAGCTTTCAATTTAGATTATTGTATTACATGTAATAATTAGCATTGTATGTCCCATATCATGTATAATATTAATTTTAGTTATCAAACCATTGTGCTTACTCTTCTTACTCCTGTGAAGTTAAGTATTTGGAAAAGTACATGTTTTGGGGCTTAAGCTGCTTTCAAACTGTTGTTTCACGCAGTTCTAGATCATAAATGGAAAGGGCCAGAGTTTAGTGTGCTGCAAAATAAACCAGCTGCAAAAGACTTATTCGTTTTGAAATATCAAGGTGAAGTTTTCTCTTCAAGAATAGGTTTTAAAAGTAGAAAGACACATTTTCAAAGCCTTTCATTCAAGCTTCGCTGACTACAAAAAACAGCCTTACAATCAATGTGATGACCTCATGTGCTTTGCAAGAAGGGAGCTCAAGAATAACCTAGTTCTTACTTTCTCTTGTAAAGTCATATAACAGAACAAGAAATGGCAACAAGTAATATTCCTGTAACCATTCACATCTTTAGAAGCATGGGACAGGCTCATTCATTGGGTTTCTTATAATTCATCAGTGTGCTACAATGGTCATGATATTAGATAAGGCTAATGAGCATTTTCTTTCATACTAAGCAGTCTAACGATCCTCAAAGTAGCGCATTTAATAATAGGCAACATAATAATTATAAAATAAAACATAAATGCAAGAGGTTCATCACGACAGGGATTTAGGGGTTCCTTGCTACCTAAAAGATGCTCTTCATTTAAGTTCCACTTGATGCACACCCGCGACACTGGGATACAGTTTGATAGGGCAGGAGAAGACATAGCATGTGGATCCTTCACAGTTTGAAGTCAGGAGCCCGTCTGTTGTAGCAGTATGCATCCTGTAGAAATGTGCCAGCTGATAGAAAGGCGTGTGGGGGGTGTCACCTTGGGGGCTTTATGCTATTTGAGACAATATGAACTGTAACTAACCCCCCCCCCCCCCCCCCCCCCCCCCCCCCCACACACACACACACACACACACACACACACTCACACACTGACATACACATATAAATACACATAGATACAAAAGCAGAACAATTGCAAATTCTTTTTTTTCCACTGTGGGAGACTTACATTTAATCAAAAGAAATTAGATTGCTGATTTTGCTTATGGATACTATAGACCAGTAATCAAATTTTATTGTGCTGTGTTCCACAATTAACTGCATCACATTTGTATTTAGATCTACCATATTGTATCACACTGTGTCATATCCTGTTACTATGTTGCATTTCATCGTATATTTGTTTTTGTTTCGTTATTGCATGTAAAGCATACGGGCACATTGTGAGATCATGGCATATAGCACCTGTTAAAAACAAAGGAACAATCAAGACACATTTGAGATACAAAGGTTACACAACATTTCCAGTGAGGCATTCATTGTGTTAATGCAGATGTTGACTGACGTAAGGAAGAAGACGTTCATTGAAAGTGAGGCGCACAAACGTGAGCGTGTGAATGCATGTGTGTGAATGAGTGAATGGGCTTCTGGGCTGTATTGGTATTTTGAAATGTGATTGACAAGGGAGAAGTCTATTAGGTGAGATCATTAACAGAGTTGAGCCTGTTATCTCCCCAAGGCAGCCGTGAAAGGAGACAGCTGATTCACAAGGAAGCTATTGAGAATTTCAAAGGTGTCGTCTGACTGATTTGGGCCCAGGCCCGCATCACACTGAGCCAGCGAGCCAAGTTGTTCCCGAATCTGCACTGATCAATGTGCCTTCACATCCTCCCTCCTTCATTCTGCCTGGCTGTGCTGCATTTTCTGAAAAAAGTTTCTTTTTTCTATGATTTCTTCAAGCATTTTAAGTCTCCTTTTGTTTCTACTTTGCCAACTTTGCATTTTTCTTACTTTGTGGTACAAATTGTCTTCTCTGCCGTGCTGCATTTTTCAACACGCAAAAAAGTTTGCTTATACCGAACACAACTTAATCCACACAATTAAGCATATAGAGACAACTAATCAAACTAAACCTCTGCAGAGGCGAGCCCAAAAGCAAACAAAGTTAGTTGATTTGCTTACACTGTACTTCCCATCCTTGTTTCAGCTGCATGAATATTTTATGTCCTTTTTGTTTATGGTGCATGTGAGCATTACTTGAGCAGCCATCTCCACACCATGAATTTCTTTGAATACCAAATCCAGTTAACAGAGAGAAAACTATTCTCAGTGGCTGCATAAGATCTAAGAAATTTGACTGCAGGGGCCACATGCTCTTATACCAAAAAGAAATAATAATCAAGAAATGTGTTTGTCAGTGTACATTTGTCTGAATTTGTTGAATTTGTGTGTGTGTGTGTGTGTGTGTGTGTGTGTGTGTGTGTGTGTGTGTGTGTGTGTGTGTGTGTGTGTGTGTGTGTACAATGAACTCTGTTTGACCTTGGTTTTTCACCAAACATTGCCAAGGGGATGCAATGAATTCATGTGCATGTGTCTGTGTGTGTAAGTGCAAGTGTGAATGCATGTGTGGTTGAGTGCAAGGTTATCCATTGGCTAAGGAAAACCAAATATGACATCTAGAAACACACCCTGTCCAGAGCAACTCAACATATACACACCAACACCTGCAAACACACTTTGAAGGCCTGTGTGTATTCTCTGAACTGTGTGCAAAACCCCAGAGGCTGTCTGCTGGGCTCATTGGGCCCAGATTTAGGAGATGTGATTAACCAGTTCAGAGGGAGTTGAGAGGGAAGCAGGAGGGGTGCTGCAGGGAACTGGTCCAACAGGAGCATTACCCAAAAGAGATTGTACTTTACAGATCCATAAGGGATTTCATAAACGGTCCTGCTGAAATGCAGACTGCAGTCCATGTACAATTTAAAAGATCGCTATAAACATTTTCAAAAAAACCCCCAAACAAATACAGGAACAGAACTGTAGGCGTTTGATTTCGGCCCATGGAAATATGGTGCAAGCTACTTTGACACGACCGAGTCTAACTGAATCAGCAAGCTGAACACTGACCTATATTCTGCGTGCAGTAATTTATTCAAATATATTTGTCATCTTTCTTATACCCCTCTGAGCTCTTGACCTATTTTATGTGTCCTGCCTTCTGTTTTGATTTGTACAAAAAGAAAATAAGATTAATATCAGTAAATATATACAGTTTGTGTCCATCACTTCTCAACTGTCTCTCTGATTAAAAAAAATATATATATATATATCACACAAGGCTAATCAGTTGTATATGACCAAGTGATCAATGATGGTTCCTCATTCTGTGGTCTGTGTTAGAAATAAATAGTTCTGAAGGAACGAGGATTATTTTGCATACATCTGGAAAATGTAAAACAATGTAAGCATTTTAAGTTTCTAACAGCGATTAAATGGTAACATTTTACATAAAACTGCATCTACATCATAAAACTGTTTCAGACCCTTTATTTCCTGTTTTTGTTTTATTACACACTCACCTTGTCTGTTGCTGTGGCTTTGTTTCCTGTGTTCAGATCTTTTCTGCCTTCTGTGACTGTTTATTGTAATAGTCCCTTTATATTTATGGTCTAGTACATCTCCTTGAAGCTTTCAGTATGCCAATGCTCCTTGTTATTTTTTGTTACCTCTGTATTATCTTTCCTTTGTTGCTGTTGCTTCTTGCCTATAGCTTGTGCTTTGGTTTATAATTCTGGTTTTGTGTATTTTGTATCACCCTTGCAAACTGACTGTACCGTCCTTCCTTTGGGTCAAACTCATTCGAACAGTAAGAACTAACAATGGACCCAGTGGGTATCTTTGATAAAGTTTCACTTCAAGGTAATAAAACTATAACTAGTTTTTGGTTGAGTGTGGAGTGAGTGCATATGAGAGCATGAGGGTGGGAATGGATGTTTGTGTCTGTATGTGCCTGTATGTCTGTGTCTATATGTCAGGTTGGGTATCAGACGCCACCTCTCTGGGGACACCTCAGGCCCTCCAAGGTTTGGAGGCCTATCTCCACCCACCACCACTTCCCCTGCCGGTGGCGGACTCCCTCAGGTGTCGGTGTGTTGGTGGTTCTTTGTGTCTGGGGGTGGGCGTCCGGGTACACACCGGCTCACTCCTTGGCGGCCGCTTGTTGGGGCCTGGGGCCTGGGGCTCGCTCGGGCCCCTTTGGAGGTGGGGTGCCCCCGGCCTCTCGGCCTAGGGCTCGGTCACTCAGGCGCAGCTGGGGGCCGGCGGAGCTCACGGGCGCGTCACTGCAACTCCCCCTGACTTCTGCTCCGCGGCTGCTGGGCGAGCCCTCATCTGGGACTCTCCTCAGCTCTTACTGGGACAGTGGCGCGGCTGCCCCTCTGTTGGTCTTCCATGGTCTCTTGTGTTCTGGGGGCCTCTGGATGTCTGGAGTTTTGATCTCCTCCATACCCGCTTCACACCCTGGAGGACGGGGCTGTGGCCCCCCCACACTCCCTAGCAGATCATTACATGGAGAAACCTTTGGAATGCAAGCATGCTGATCCACACAGGTATGCACACATGGGTATTCACAGACGCGGACTAAAGCTTTCTTGGCTGCTGCCTCAAAGCACACTGTGCGCTGTCTATCTTGCGTGCTGCACAATATCGTTTATTATTTAGTAAATATTGATATCTATGACTAGCTAGTTTATTGTGATGGTGCTTTGTTTTCTCTATTATTATGTTGCTCTTTGTTGTTTGCTGTCTCCTCTGTTTGTTTGTTTTTTTTTTTTTTTTTTTTTTTTTTTCTCCATACAGGTGACCCAGGAGTTCTTTTTTTTTTTCTCTCTCTTCCCCCCCCTTCTCACCGTCTCTTCTCCTCTTTGGTTTTCTTTCTTTCTCTCCCCCTCTCTCTCTCATTCATTCCCCCTGTCCTATTTATTAAAAAAAAAAAATGACAAAGGATGAACTGAAGCTCTGCCATCACGTAATGTCGCATACTGCTGTTTCTGATGTCATTTAAAAAAAAAAAAAAAAAAAAAAAAAAAAAAAAAGATAAAGTTTCACTTCAAGGTAATAAAACTATAACTATACTGAAATATCTGCCTACTTTGTTTTACACCAGCAGGAAGCAAACCATTTACAGATACAGTCACTTAAAATGCCTGCGTCATCAGTGAAAGGACCATGATGGATGCCTGGTAGAAGCCTGACCAAATACTGGCCAATTGGTTTACGGTAATGATATCCCCGATCAGTGACATGGGCGAGGCAACCATGAGCAGTAACCCCTCTAAGCAGATCCGTGTATCCACCACAGGGAGCAGTGTGGAGGCTCATTCATTTACAGGCTTGCTACACATTTGCGCTTCAGTTGCACAACAATATGCATGTGTGTGTATTTCTGGTGAGGTAAAGACTCCAGCAACACTTGAAACACTAGGGAACAACTATTAACAGACCAACGCGTTTCAGCTTGTGGCCTTCATCAGGGTCAGGTCACAAGCCAAAACGCGTTGGTCTGTGGCAGACTGCTTACTGAAGTAGTCTGCCACTTATTATTTCACTTTTGCGATTCATTTTAATACCCTGGTTGAAAAATTTTGAGCTATAAAAGAGACACTCCAAATGCAACAACGGGTCTATGTCCTGCCAACAAGTGTCCAACCCGCAGTATTTATTCATTTAGTTAGTTAGTTAGTTATAGATGCAAAAACTAAATGTGAGATTACAGGTAGGTGAGAATTAACAGTCATTAGCATTCACCTGGTCTTAATGAGCGACTATACGAACACCCTGCACTCACAGAATATGATTTTTTTAAGGGCTAGGGGCAATTCTAGGTTTAAACTTTTAGGGGGGCTCAGCTCCCAATGATAATGTCATGCATGCAGTTCCTTGTAATTAATATTAATGGAGTATGCTGTTTCCAAATGTAATCAACCCTTTTCACATTTGCAAACCTCAATTCAATTGGATAAACATTACAATGAAACCTTCAAAAACAACCTAATTAATTGGATGACCTATTGTAGCGTCTAAGAATAATTCAAAACGAATAATCAGAGATTTTAAAATATTCAGCCTGTTTTAGGGTGGAGCCTTTAATTATCAATCCAGAGGCAAAGACTAAGTCATTAAATAAATTAAAGAACCATTTGTGGCAAAGCAGATAAGATGAGAAGCATGCACAAATTATTTCAGTCTCTTTACTACATAGAGGCAGTTTTGAGTGGCTGTATATAAATTATGTTAATGTTAATACAGGCTAAATGATAGTCTAATGCCAGGGATTATACATTGTCAGTCCACCCTTCAGACGGTAAGGATGAGGGTCCGTGCAGATGTCTGGGTCCTTGCGCAGACTCATCTGAGGAGAATTAGAATTGCATCACATAAACTACGCATGCGTCCATGCAGCGGACTTCAAGTGAGTTTCGAAGAGGTGTAACAGGAATGACTACTTGGCTGGCAGATCTCCAGCCGTTTCTTAATCCAGGCTTTACTCCTTAAACCATAGACTGCAAAACATTTATTGATGAGCAAATATAAAATTCTGTGGCTTCAAAAAAAATTCTAATCATACCCTAAGACATGTAAAGAGAGAAAAAAGCAAAACATTAGTATACTTTATACATCCTGATCATATGGCAGTTCAGTTTAGTTGCTATATACTCATAAAATAATGAAAACAATAACAATATTCTGCTTTAAACGCTATTTTAATCAACAATGGCAATCTTTGGGTAAGTGTTATTGGGAAATCTATCCAATTTAACAAAAAATAATGAAATGAAAATTCATTAATGTACAGTTGCTGTTAACTAAAAATAATCATGCTGTATCATAATGTGTAAAATGCAGGTTTTTCTCATTTAATTTAAAGATTCTTGATATTATACATGCTTTGTTTTCTGTAAAACATGCTTGAACAACATAGCTTACAAGATTAATTCAACCACAGAATGCTAATCACATGTTATGTTAGGCAGGCGGGTCTTCAAAACGATGGGACAGTTTTGGTTTTATGAGCACATGGAACAAGGTTGGTTATTATTTTGTTTTTCCATAGATTTTCAGTGCTCTAAGTCAGACTGTGTAAGCTGGCAAAACTGCTGCACAGCAGGCCTTTCACAATGTGTTTATGGAGCCACAGCATCTGGTACTTGTTCATCAATAAATCTTTTGTGTACTATGATTTCAAGAGTTAGATCATCATTTTGCCTATGTTACAGGCCTTCGATGGGGTCTGTTTTTAAACTGTTTTTTTAACAGAAAAGCAGAGACAGGAGACATCAGTTGCGTTCGGTCTGCAGGCTCTTCCTCGTCTGATTTATTAACAGAGTTTAACAACGTCCTTTTCTTTTCATTTAGACACACACATTTCGCTTTTAACAACACAAACATTCAATTAGGTCCATAGCTCAAACCCTTTTGGTTACCTTGCACTCTCACAAGAATAAACTTACAAAATAATCATTGTATATGAACGTCCTTATTTACAATAAATCTGTAACCAATTTTACTGCATTTCAGCATCAAAACATTTCTGTGCAGCACCACTAACACTGCAATTAACCCGCTTATGTCACCTTTATACTTTTCTTATACTTTAACAGATTCAAACAATATATTACATTTGTAACCAATAAACAAAAATATTCTTCCATTGCTCACAAACAGTTCACAATCATCCACAAACAGTATACATCAGACTATTTACATTTGACACATAAGAACTGGGTAGGTCCTAATCAACTGTAACTTCCAATAATGCCAGGATAAAAGAAGTGTCTAAGAGCTCCATTTGTCACAAAATAAAACAGGTAATAAGACCAGCTGCCTATTTAGACTACGAGTGAAATGGCGGCTGCCATTACAAATGGCGGTATAGTTAGCTTTCTCTCAATCAGTGAAAACACACTCTCTCACAACATTTGCGGTCTTTAAACTAAGACAGAAAAAGGTTTCTTGCCTTTATATGTACATTGTGGTGAGCAAACTTGAACTACTGACCTGTTTTTTTAAACAGAAAAGCAGAGACAGGAGACATCAGTTGCGTTCGGTCTGCAGGCTCTTCCTCGTCTGAGGCCGAGACGCGTTGCAACAGCCTATCGCACTCACCACTATCTCCCCCTTGTGGCAATGCCACGCAATTACATTGTCCATAACGCTAAATGAAAAGTGCAATACCACCATAAAATCAGGTCTTTTACATCAAAAACAATTCACAACAAAATTACAATTGTGACCATACACTTGTGGGCGTCACACACTCCCCAACAAAAAGAAAATGGCTCCTGACATTTAACCTCTTACCCTTTAAAACTCATTATACTCATTACTCAAACAACTCAAATCACATCCCCTTCCCACATACCCACATTCCTTGTGTACTAACATGTATAGATTGGGCAGTTATAATATACAGGGAAGGTGCCTGGGTGTGCACAGTGAGATGTTGGAATGCGATATGGCACTAGGGGGAAGTAAGGTAACAGGGGATATGGTGGCATGGTGTAGTGTGTTGTGTTTGGTGACTCGTGCACTTCAGCACAACTGACTGATGGATGCACCCGGAGAGAGGGCTGGCCAAGGGTGTCATATGTGAAATGTGTAACAGGCCGTCGTTCTCTAGTAGACCTTCTTAGAACTGATTCATTAGTCGGCGGGGCCACGTTAGGTGTATACTGTGCCCTTTCTGAAAGCGGCAGTCCAACTTCTCCTTCGTCGACTGTGAAAGGCACTTCAGTGACTCCTGATTCCTGTACCCTCTCATGTTCCTCCTCTCCCATGTCGTTGTCAAGTTCAGTGCTTTGGTGTCCACCATCTTGTTCCATTCCTTGTTCCCTCAATTCATCTGTTGCTTCTGTTGGCTGAGGTGCTCCACAGTTGACCACTCTGCTGAACTCAGCTGTTCCTCTTGGGGGTCCAACAGTATGGTTACAGGTATGTAGTGCATCCTCTTTGTTCCCACTTCTCAAATCATACCTCAACTCATAATACATGGAACTCTCATCCTCATCGGAGCTTGCGTCAGAGTGGGGTTGAAACTCTGTCTCTCCTTGAGCTGGTTTTGGTTTCTTTTTCTTGACGGCGGATGGCCCGTCCCCCTTATCTACAGCAGGCAAGTCCACAGGAAGCTCATTGACAAGATGCAATAGATTGCGATGCAGAACACGCACTTTCTTCCCCTTTGCCTCTGAGGTCACTCTGTACACTGGGCTGTCATTGATCTGTTCCTTCACCACATAAATGGTGTTCTCCCAGTAGGACCTTAACTTGCCAGGTTCCGCACTAGTACTCTGTCTCCAGGTTGGAGTACCACTCCTTTCAAATGCCGGTCATAGTGTTTCTTTCCACGATCACTTGACTTTTGGCTGTTTCCAGCTGCAATCCTGTAAGCCTCAGTCATTCGTTCTTTCCATTTCTCAGCATAACCTCTTGCAGTTTGTGGCTCTCCATCAGTAACCAACTTGAACAGGAGGTCTACTGGCATTCGTGGATGTCGACCAAAAAGCAGAAAGAATGGCGAGTAACCCGTTGCTTCATGGCGAGTGCAATTGTACGCATGAACCATCTGTGGGAGATATTCTCTCCATCTTTCTTTTTTTTCTTCACTCAGGGTCCTCAGCATCTGCAAGATGGTACGATTAAAGCGTTCAGCTGGGTTGCCCTGAGGGTGGTACGGAGTTGTTCGAGAGTGCCCCACATTGCTCAACTGTTGTAGAGTCCGGCAAAGCTCGTTCTCGAACTCCCGCCCCTGATCATGGTGCAGCCTTAAAGGGTAGCCAAACCTGGGGATATAATCACTGAAAATCCTTTCAGCTGCAGTTTTGCCACTCTTGTTGCGGGTTGGATAGGCCTGGGCATACCTAGTAAAGTGGTCTACCACAACTAGGATATACTGATATCCGCCCCTGCTTGGCTCTAAGTGGAGGTAATCAACTGAAACCAATTCCATTGGTGAGCTTGTGGTAATGCTGGACATGGGAGCTCGGACATGTGTCACCGGTTTCTTCTGTTTGATGCACGGACACTGCCGGGTGACATAGGCTTCGATGTCTCGCCTCATGTATGGCCAGTAGAACCGTTGCCTCGCCAGGCTGAGAACTCTTTCTACCCCGACATGCCCCATGTCATCATGCAGATGTTTCAGGACCAGGGATTTGAAGCTAGCTGGTAAGACTAGTTGGCGCTTTTCTGCAGTCTTACGATACAGAACTCCGTCTTCTAAGCTCAGCTTTGTCCACTCATGCATCATTTTCCTTGCCGGACCTCTCACATTCGGTCTCATGTCATCTGTCAGCTTTTGATCTGAGTCTTTCATTTTCATGATCTCACCTATCGCAGGATCTGCTCTTTGAGCCCTTTGTAGTTCATCCAAATTGATGGGCGTGACCATTTCTTGGATTACTGGTTCAAGCTGGTCACCTTGCGCTAAAACCAGAGCAGCGATCCATGCGACATCTCCATGCTTGCCTGCTCCACATCCCTCCCAAGTAGCGGCAACAGCTTCTTTGGAGAGCTCTTTTGTACATTCAGTGACGTATCTGTCAATGTCAAGGGGACTCCTCGACAGGGTGTCTGCGTCAACATTTACTTTGCCAGGTCTGTACCTTATATCAAACCTGAAATCTGATAGCTCTCCCACCCATCTGAACCCAACCGCATTCAACTTGGCGGTACTCATGACATAAGTTAAGGGATTGTTGTCTGTGTAGATGGTAAAATACGGGGCATAGAACAAGTAATCCCTGAACTTCTCGCAGACAGCCCACTTGAGGGCGAGAAACTCAAGCTTGCCCGAGTGGAGTCTGTAATTCTTTTCAGCCGGTGTCAGTGTTCGGGAGCCGTATCCAATCACTCTTAGCTTCCCACTCTGATGTTGGTAGAGAACGGCCCCAAGTCCTTTATCAGATGCGTCTGTATGAAGGACGAAGGGAAGCTCAAAATCCGGGTAGGCAAGTACAGGGGGGTTTACCAACATATCAATCAACTTACACAGGGCACCCTGGTGCTTCTCTGCCCACTCAACTGGTGTTTTGGATGGTAACTGTGCGCCTTTCCCCTTCTGTCCTGTAACCTTCCCCAGAAGATGCTCCTCTTTGGTTTTCTTGGGTTGCAAAAGCTCATAGATGGGTTTTGCTATTCTCGAGAAATCCTGGATATATGAGCGATAGTAACTCAGGAACCCAGCAATCCTCCTCACATCTCCCACTGTGGCAGGTGTCTCCTTTTTCAGGGCGTACACTGCCTCGAGATCTTTTGGGTCAATGCGTACTCCTTCAGCTGACACTAAGCGCCCAACATACCTCACTTCTCTTTTAAATAGGTCACATTTTGTCGGCCGGAGTTTGACTCCGTAGTTCTGCAGGGCTCTCAAGACTTTCCTCAGCCCTTCCACATGTTCCTCAAAAGTCTTGGCGTAGCACAAGATGTCATCCAAGTATGGAATGCAGCACTCATCCCGAAGGGGAGCCAGCATTTCTTCCATACTGCGTTGGAATGCAGCAGGTGCGTTGGTAAGACCGAAGGGAATTCGCACCCATTCATAAAGGCCCCAGGGGGTGATGAATGCAGTCAGATGGCGGGATCCTTCTGCTATAAAGCCCTGGTGATAGGCTTTTCCCTGGTCCAAAATGGAGAACCAGTTGTACCCTCCCAAGGTGTCAATGAGGTCCTGGATTCTTGGTAATGGGTGGCGATCAGGTACTGTGCGCTGGTTCAGGAGACGGTAGTCGATACAGAGCCTTAGGGAGCCATCCTTTTTCCGCACGCAAACTATTGGCGCAGAGTAAGGGTGTTAGATTTGTATTGTTGATTGTCATTTATGCTTAGAAATATTTACTTATATATGCTTAGAGTTTTGTAATTAGTTGTAGATTGGTAGAGGTTTTGATCCTTGATAGTCTGCAAACTTTGTGTGTATTAGACAGCACTTTGGGAGCATGAGAGGTCATACCGTGTCTTATTGTTTTATGGTAGGATTAACGTAGCTACGTCTGTTCTAGTCTAAGTGCTCTTTGTTTAGATGAACTGCAGGACTTCCTCACCGTGTTATCTAGGATGAACCATCTAGGGTGAGGGGGAGACTACCCTCTTCCTGACCAAGGATGTTTGACCCTTTGATCAGCAACACACACACACACACACATACACACACGGTACTCTTTGTTTGTATGTAGACGTCGTATGTTAATGAACCTATGCATATTCATGTAACCTCAATAAAAGGACAGTGTTACGGGAGGACGGACGAGAGCTACTGGGGTCAAGCGAAGGAACGGCGTTTGTCTGGTTCTCTCCCGTGCACGAGTACCATGAAGAAGTTTGCCTACTTGCGTCTTGCTTGCAGTGTAATTATATTGTCTTCAACGTTCCAGCAGATGGGTTCAAGCTACAAACCTATCATTAATTGGTCCTTCGATGCCGGAGCCCTGGAATCGCATTCACCGAGGGGAGGAGAGGCACGCTGAAAGACTGACGTCAGCCAGGAAGTTCCTGTGGATTCGCGGTCTGTCTTTTCTCCTCGATGAATGACGGTCGGCGGGATTCGGGCTGATATTACACTCTAAGCAATGCCAAGTAAGTTTAAAGAGGCCGACTCTATAACCGTGTCGTTGTGCAGTCTCCGCCACTGTGTGAGGCGTTGAGAACAGCCCGACTCTATAACCGTGTGGTTGTGCAGTCTCCGCCACTGTGTGAGGCGTTGAGAAGAGCCCGACTCTATAACCGTGTGGTTGTGCAGTCTCCGCCACTGTGTGAGGCGTTGAGAAGTTCGCTACTTTGTGGAGCGATACCCGGGTTCCTTGCTACTTTGTGGAGCAAGAGGTTCCTCGCTACTTTGTGTGGCTAGAGGTGAGTTCTCCGCCACTTTGTGGGGCGTTGAGAAGTTCCGCGGGGTCCAGACTGTGCTGGACGATAGGCCTATTTTGTGTTGTTTTTGTTGTCGTCGTCGTCGTTGTTGTTGTTGTGTGAGTGTGTGCGGGGCAGAACATGTGGTCTATGACACCGACTGTTGTTGTTATCATGGGTTTCTAAGCAACCAAGAGTAAGTCGGAGGGAGACAGACGTTTGTGCTGGACTTTGCTCCTGGCAGCACAAAGTATTTATGTAATAAAGAGAGAGAGAGCGACGGCTCCACAGCTGCGCGGGTTCACGCGAGCGCGGTCACGCGGGTTTCACGCGGACCTGAGCCGTGCGGTTAATCGCAGGCTTAAAAATGGAAGAGATTAAAATGTTAGAAGTTTTCAGAAAACACACCAGCCTTGAAGAGCGTGTGGAGAAGGCCAGCCCACATCAGCAGCTATGCTCTGGTGGGTGGCTGTCCCCCCACCCCTTGCTGACACAAAACGTTAACTCTTCAGCCTGTGTGCCAGACCATAGACGTAATTGAGGTGGATAGTTGTTAAAAGTCATCTACATTACGCTTGTGGTTGCTTAAATTCAGTACGATGACATGTGAGGTGAAGTGATATAGATAAATATTTAAACTAATGAAGTGCATAGAGGCACTTGACCTGTGTGGAAGACTGTCGTCTTATTATGAACCATTGTTGAGATGTAGAGCACACCTGTGAAAACAACTAATATGCTGAACCCTGTATGAAACATCTAAAAGTACATGATGGAGAAGCTGAGTTGAATATGAAAGTGTAAGACTTTGCCACTGTGGGCAGAGCAACTACTGTGTGATGTTGCGTTGCAGTTTTTTTTTTTTTCTTCTGAGCTGATGAGCAGGCTACACATTATCAGATCGAGAGCTGTCTGAGAACTACTCTAAGAGAGGGAAACAGCACTATGTTAACTGTGATAACTGGAGTGTGCAGCGTTTCCATGAGCAGTTTTCCTGAATCTTGACTCTTGTGTGTGGAGTGTTCATAGCATCAGCATTATGTTTTTGTTTATTTGTTTTGTTGGGTTGGAAATAATTAAATAAACGTGTGATCATGCCTATGGATCACCATGGCACATATCTCCAGCCATATGATTTATTTATGCAGATGACAAAGTGAGTGTGAATGTGTCTGACATCACAGTGTTTTTGTGCACTGTGCAAGAGTAATTGCCTTTGATTGTGAGTGACAGCGGTGATTTTGCAGGTCACCAGCTATTGTAAATAAAAATAAAAAAAAAAGAGTGAATAAGAGGGAGAATTTATATTGTAGAAAAAAATAATCATAGGAAAAAGGTTTTGTGTTGATCAACCAAAAAAACAACTATAATTTCATTTTCTGCTTTTAAGAAAGGATTGTTCACAAAAACAGAGAGAGAGAGAGAGAGAGAGAGAGAGATATGTGTTGATTAAGCAGTGATGATAATAATGAAAATGTCTTAGTTGTCACTTTCAGGTGAAAAGCAGACCTGAATCAATTTTCCACATGCAGCGGTCGGAAGAAAAGTTATAGTTTAACAATTGGAAACGTTCAAGCCAAGTTTCTGGCTGACTTATTTACAGCACGATCTGTCTCAAAACTCTCACTCTTCCCTGAAAAAACCTGATCAGCAGCGGCAGTATCGGAGCAGAGGCTGCAGAAGCAAAAGCAGCAGAAGAAGAAAGCAAACCCATCTTCCTGTCTGATTGAATGAATTCCACGGAAGGGCGAGCAAGATGGCGGCGTGAAGAGGAGTTTTTGTTCGAGCGCTTAGCACGAGACACTTATTTGACGTCTTTCTGGCTTTCGGGACTTTTTTGGAGATCAGCGCGCTAAACTTGCTGGATCTGAGGCCAGGGTCTGCGGCGGCAGCATGTTGAAATGCTCAAAAAGGACTGAGTGACTCGGGCAAGCCACATGCGGCTAGCGACATGAAAGAAATGGACCCTTCATGATGCGTTCAACGTGCCAGCGCTGTGGTGGGAAAGGCTCCATCATAAACACGCCCTGCGCCGAGGTTCAGGCCAAGAAGAAGAAGACGATGACTTCCAAGCCCAAGAAGGTCGGCCTCAGCGTGGGCAAGCTGATTGTGAAAGCCGTGGCCGCTCTCAAGAAGGCTCTGGCTGCCGGAGGCTACGATGTGGACAAGAACAAGGCCCGTGTCAAGACCGCCATCAAGAGTCTGGTGGCGAAGGGCACTCTGCTGCAGACCAAGGGCACCGGGGCCTCCGGATCCTTCAAGATGAACAGGGTTACTGAGACCAAAGCTAAGACGCCCGCCGCGGCCAAAGCCAAGAAACCGGCAGCAGCTGCTAAGAAGTCGCCCAGGAAGGCAGCAGCAGCAGCACTTCAGCCACTAGCACGAAGTCAACCGCATCAGAGGACAATAGTGAGAGTGGCTGTGACTTCACTGTGCATGTGAAGAAAACGTTTGAGGAGAACTGAACAGTTGGAGTTTGACATTTGCCACCTGTGGAGTAAAATGGCAAGAAGAGACAGTGGGACACAGGACAAAGCTGAAGGAGAACTGCCGGCTGTTGGACTGTTGAAGTGGGAGAGGACAACAGAGTGAGAAGACTAGGTGAGAACACATAGGAATTATTTAATGTGGGAAATCAAAATTTGGGTTAGCAAACCTGGGGAAAAGAAAACTGACTGCTTAAGTTGGAAAATTGAGACGGAGTCTGAAACATTGCGAAAATAGAAACATATACAAAATCACACACACACAAGCAGAACATGCATTAACCCTACTAACAATTCCAAACACAAAATGACTCATGAAGACTCATAGCACATTAGTTAAGAAATGATTAAATAATAGCAGAGAAGTGTGTAGGAAAGGCAGCTTTAAGAACATGCTCTGCTGGAGATGCAGCTCCACAGACATGCATTAGACCTGCCTAATAACACAAACACATGTAATGAAAATTAGCTTGTTATCTTTCATCAGTGTTAAAATAGTGTCAATTTAGCAGACACTTGTTATTAAATACTGAATTTATCCAATGCAAAAAATTGACTCTCCAGGTTGCAGGACAACAGTTTAACTTTTGTGAGAAAAAAGATCCTGGTTTGACCAACCAGTGATCAGACAATAAATTTAGTTGTTAAAATGGTAAATTGGGAGAAGCTTCCTGCTTGATTGAGGCAGCACATGTAATTTACTGTATGAGGGAAATTGTCTTTTGTGATACTATTTTGAACATGCTTTTCTGTCGTCCTGTCAACTTAGTGGGTTAATAGTTGATATGCAAATTAGTTGATCGGTTTTAGATTAATGAAAGGTGACTGAATTCTAGTACGAGTGAATGAGATGTGTTGGAGTTGTTGTGTGTTGAGTGGAGACTCTAAAACACTGAGTTTCCTGCTTTGATGTGCGAGTGAATCCTGTATTTAGATACACAACTCTGAATACGTCAGAACAGACTGTTTTGTGAAGTGCATGACAGCATGTCACATGTTTTATGATGAAGGGAAAAGGAAAATTGAATAAAATAGATCTGTGGCCTAAATGAGTGAAGAGCACAGACCTGGTAATTAAACTCATAGCTAATAAGACATTAGGATTATGTTGTGTGTTGTGCAGCTGATGGTTGATTTGGAGTGAATCTAGCTGATGATTTTTCTTTTGTTGTGAAGTCGAGCCTGCCGATTAGTATGATGGTATGATGAACCATGCTAATGGTATGATTTACCTGAGATGAGGAGTTTGTGTCATGACTTAACAAGGCCTTTTTATTTTGATACTTTCACAGTGCACTGAAAGTTTTGTTTGATAATCTCTGTTCTTTAAGCAGATCTGCACGTCGGGAATTAAAAGCGCTACACGTCGTCGAGAAAATTGTGCCAAGTGAGTTCTCCACATTTAAATGGACTCTGGAGAAAGCCACTTATTTGGGACAATTATTAAATGACAGTCCCAGTCCAAAAGGATTCAGCGATGTAATCCAAACTAAAGTTCTTCTTTTTCTTTTTGAAATGACGTCATTTTGCTGAGAGTGGAAACTAAATGCGACGATAGGTTCCACTATCAGCAAAGAAAGAAAGAATGAATGCATGAATGAGTGAGTGAAAGGAAAACAAACTGACTGACTGGTAAAAGCTGACAAAAGCTGACAAGACTTTACTGATGTAACACGACTGTGTGAAGTTGACCCCCGCCTGGCAGGGGTGCAGATGAGTCTGTGTGTGCTTCCCTTTACAGAAGCAGAAAGATGACAGCAACACTCGAGGTTGCGTGATGATTTAACATTTTAAATGCCATTTTCTGTGTCTGTGAATTTACTATGTGTGTGTCATTCACTAGCTTGTGTGCTCACAGAGATATCTGTGACAAAGTATGCATACGCCTGCGCAAGCGCTAACATTTGCATTTTCGTTTTTACAGCATTATGGTTCTTCATGTGTTTGATCATGTGATTTATAGGAATACTGGCGTATGTTTCTCTACTACAAGATTTCTGGGTTTATGTGTGAAGAAAACTGTAGTTACAGGCTATATGTTGATGGAGAAATTAATATAGTTTGAGACATACTGTGATGAGACCAGTGTTACTTTTTCCACAGCGAGTGTTAACTTTATGGTGTTTTATGGCACCTCTGGAATGTGGATGGCCGACGCCTGCCCACCAGGATAGTCAATGTGTATTGCTAATGTTTGTTTTTCTGAGACTGCATTTAGAAGATTCAGCTGAAGCGGACAAGTGACATGAGTACAACAAATAAGAGATTACGGTAATTATGGAATAGTTTATTATGGGCTCATTTGCTGGCCACTTTTGAACCCATAATAATAATAATATATGAGTGGAGTGACTTTGCTTAAGAGAAGTCACTGATTACATTAATGTTAACAGAGTACATGGGATAATCCATGTCTGAGGTGAATTAGGGTAATAGTTGTAGTTACTGCTTTGAGAAAACCTGCACATGACACTTGTCTTGCTGATGTTGAATGCTTATTACTCTTATGATACAATTGTTTACAGGTATGAAGTTTGATTTCACTTCCAGATTTTGCTTTCCAGGCCGTGATGGTGTGTATGCAGGCTCCTGGGAGAGCCAGGTGTTAAGCAAACTTAATATGCAACACACGCTAACATCTTTTATTGCAGGGTTACGGAGCTACTCCAGAGGAGATGCCCTGATGTTGCCTGGGACATGATCTAGCTAATCTTTTTCTTTAAGACAGGGATCCAGGTTTGGTGAGTTGACGCATGGGAATGTCCATGCGTCAAGAGGTGGAGTGCAAGGATTAACATTAAACAATGTTTACTATTATTGTTGCAGTGATTTGTGTGATTAGCCGTTTTATTTACAAATATTAAACCTATGCAAGTGGTGCATCCATGTTCAGATGAGGCTTTGATGGCCTATAAGTGAAGTTCACTGAACTAAAGAATGTGGTTTGATGATTGTTGACATGCTCTCCAAATAGAAGTTTTTCTTCTTAGCAAGGAAATACAGGTGCAGCAGTAATCTCCTGAGAAATCTTCAGAGGCCCAGTGAGAAGCGTGAACCATTCCAGGCATAGCTGACAGCCAGGCAGTGGTTGAGGTCAAAGGTCAAGCTGGTTGGGGCCCATCATGAGATCAGACCTTGGAGCCACAGCAAGGACCATGAAACTGCCTGCAAAATAGAGGAGAGGATCGTCCACAAGATGGGAGCTGAGGCCAGGAGAGAGGCTTCAGGAGGATCAGAGATCATCTTCAGCACAGCAGACATCACACAGAGAGCTGTGCTACTGAGCTTCCAGGAGATTTTAAATAAAATGAAAGATTCAATATTGACGCTGAGGAAGACAACTAAGGTGTACGACGTGCTCTGCCTTAAACCTTCAGCAGCGTTGGAACATGAAAACTCGTGGGATGAGGGGAGCGTGCCAAGCTCCATCGACAGCGCAGAAGGAGTTCGAGGATGACATCATGATTCTGTGAAAGCACAGGAACCAGAAGCTATGGTGGTGATGACAGCAGTTTCCTATGAACATCACCTAATGCTGTGCCACTATACTGTGCATACGATGACACTCTGAAGGCTGCTGGGATCATAACAGCAGTAAGATGACGGAACCCAGCACCCTTTCCACAGAGAGCTTTTTCTGCAGAGCGTGGACAATTAAGGAGTCATAAATATCCCCCTCACAAGACGAAGGTCTGAAGTCAGGTGATGGGGGCTGGTAAGAGGCCATAAAACTAGAGTGCTGAGAGGTCTGCAGCTTGGAAATAGCTGAGACCCATGTTGACAAACAACAAAACCAACTGGTATGTTTGAATGTCTATTCTACATACATTTGGACTCTGGTCCTATGGACAGTGATGGAAACAACTGGAAGAGACATTCATGACGCCCTGCAGAGCTTAAACCACTCTGCAGAGAGACATGTGATGTGCACACCCGGAGGAAGCACCACCAAGCTGAGATGTTTTTGAAAATGTTACTTTTTTAGTTTCACTATTAAATTAACAATTTCTTTGGTTGCTCGTAAGATGCAGTTTGCCATGAGATGAGCTCAATGAATGGGGTAACTGCTAATACATTTATTAAACTGTGTACCTTTCAGTAATTTAGGGTGATTTGACATATGCTGAGTATAAAAAGGTTTGCATTGAAACTGTCAGACATGAGGTATTCATACCTGGGAACTTTTCAAGCATAAAGGTCAAAAAGGGGGGAAATGTTAGATTTGTATTGTTGATTGTCATTTATGCTTAGAAATATTTACTTATATATGCTTAGAGTTTTGTAATTAGTTGTAGATTGGTAGAGGTTTTGATCCTTGATAGTCTGCAAACTTTGTGTGTATTAGACAGCACTTTGGGAGCATGAGAGGTCATACCGTGTCTTATTGTTTTATGGTAGGATTAACGTAGCTACGTCTGTTCTAGTCTAAGTGCTCTTTGTTTAGATGAACTGCAGGACTTCCTCACCGTGTTATCTAGGATGAACCATCTAGGGTGAGGGGGAGGCTACCCTCTTCCTGACCAAGGATGTTTGACCCTTTGATCAGCAACACACACACACACACACACACACGGTACTCTTTGTTTGTATGTAGACGTCGTATGTTAATGAACCTATGCATATTCATGTAACCTCAATAAAAGGACAGTGTTACGGGAGGACGGACGAGAGCTACTGGGGTCAAGCGAAGGAACGGCGTTTGTCTGGTTCTCTCCCGTGCACGAGTACCATGAAGAAGTTTGCCTACTTGCGTCTTGCTTGCAGTGTAATTATATTGTCTTCAACGTTCCAGCAGATGGGTTCAAGCTACAAACCTATCAAAGGGGATCTAGACTTTACAATCCATCCTCTTGCCAAGAGGTCCTCAATATACTCTTTAACCTCCTTATAGAGGGGTTTTGGAATTGAGGTGTACGATTTCTGAATTGGGGTTGTGTCTTTGAGTGTTATTGTCATTTCCGAGCTGGGAATGCACCCCATGTCATTCTCATCACGTGCAAAAGCCCCTGACTCTTCCCTTAACATTTTCTTGGCAACAGTCTGTTGGTCCTCAGTCAGGTGACTAACATCAACAGGTGGATCCCATTCCTGTGTTGCTTGATCTTCACCGCACTGCTGGGGTATTCGAGATACATCAGGGTCGACATCTTGAGTCACTTTGGGCTCACCGAGGTTTGGTAAGTCAGTTTGTACGACTCCTGCTATTGGTTCAATAGTTCCAAGGGCTGCTCTGCCGGTGAGGGTCACATCATGCTTAGTGTGATTGCCAATAGGTACTTTGACATATGGGACTCTGGCATCACAAACTGTGAGGAGGCTGTTGCCAACATCAAGCTGTTGCAGTTGTGGGTTGCTCTCAGTTGGTTCAAAGAGCACGAGGGGGTTGGACATGTCAACTGTAGAGGAGACTTTACACTTAACATACTTAACTTGACCAGCTGGGATTACTACATCATGCAGGCCCACTTTTAGGACACTCTGGCTAACCACGTTATCACTGGTAAGCTTGGTCTGGATGAAGTTGACCAGTGCCGTCGCTGTGTCATCCTGGAGGTTCATTGCGCTGCGCAGGAGGCTCACAATGGTGGGTATGAGGTTCGTACTAGCATTTGGCCCCAGTATCAGCTGTTCAATTACATTGAAACCAATCAGGGGGCAGTCTATGGGCACACTGCTTACTAAAAAGGGGACTTGTACCGTCAAGTTTGGGTCACTATTCTCTGGGAGACTCACCATCACGCCCACCCAGCCGTCGTAGGGTAATGGCTGGCCATTAACACCAAGCACACTAAGAGCCTTATCTCCAATAAGTTCTGTCAGTGGCCGGAGTTTGTGGTCAGAGAGGTAGGTTTTTGCCCACTGGCGATCAATGAGACTCACTTGTGCACCCGTGTCTAATAAGCAGTCCACTGCAAAGCTATGAATGTAACACTTGATTTTACATTTTTTTCCAACAAGCTGTGCCACTCTCTCACTTGCCCCTGTGTCTGCATTTTTCGTTGGAAGGGTCGCCCAACTACTTCTGACATGAGCAAACTCTTCTGAGCACATACCTCGTGATTTTGGGTCTGGCTGTCCACTGGTTCTGGGCGTGTGTGTATCAGCAGGAGGCCAACTAGAGCTTCTGGGTTGGCTTCGTTTGAGACATCCCACTGCCCTGTGACCTGTCTCCCCACAGATAAAACAATGAGTGCATGAAGTAGCCCCACTTTCAATACACTTGGGACAGCCATACTGTTTTGCAGTTTGTCTGGGCTTCTGCTTTGGGTGTGCACACTGACAAGTGGGTTCACGAGCCTGACTGGCTGTGAGAGACTCAACCACTTTGGTCAGGGTTTCCACCTTCGCAGCCAGCTCTTCTATGACTTTATTCTTACTCTTAGATTTACAGTCAGTCATTTCAGTGTCTTTGGCAGGTTCAAGTTGAGCAGTATGAGCATGTGTTACCTTTTGTCGAGTGGAATATCCCAGTCTTCGCTGTCGCTCACTCTCTTCGCTTGACACTTTGTTCACTTGCCTTATCAAGGCTTCATCTGACACACTGTAGTCTGATAGTAGTGGCTTGAGTTCATTACGAATGTCACTATATTTTGGTAGAAGACCTTGATGAATGGTGCGTAGAAATACATTTTGGATCGTACGTGTCTCATACGCAACGTCCATGTTATCCTGCCTGGATGCAAACATGACTTTCTGCTTCAGTCCAATCATCCTGTAGAGGAACTGTTGTGGAGTTTCATGGTCATGTTGCTTAGTGCTCAACAATTCCTGAAATAACTCACTCCCACTCTTCTCACTCAGGTGTGAACGTAGTAAGCTTTTGAGTTCAATGAGGGTCAAGTCATCTTTACTGATCAACATGTCCTTAAACTGTCCAGGCTTGATAATACGGAGCACACCTTGAATGATCTCTCCCTCTGTGTGCTTCACCTTGAGCCCCTCCTCAATCTGCTTACACAGTCCATGGTAGCTAATGTCAGATGCAATGTCCCCAACCTGACCACCATGTACTTTAAACTCTCTGCGTTGCAAAAATGGCAGGTCTCTTAGGGAAACCATGTGATCAGGCTTAGATTGTCGCATGTCTGTGGTGGAGCGGCTGTTTGTCACGCTCTCAGCTCGAGGCTGGAGTGACTGTGTAATAGTGGGGGTGGGTGTGTCTTGTGTTGCAGATGTCACTTGTAAATCTGCTAACTTTTTACCAAGTGCCTCGTAGTTAGCCTTTAGCATTTCATACTCTGTTATTTGTGGATTAACAGACTCAAGAGGCAATATAGCTGAGGTAAGTACATCACTCTGTTCCGGGTGCTTAAGTGTTGTGAGAGTAACAACATTTTCCTCTGAGACTACAGGGTGAGATACTTCAGCGGCATGACTATCAATGAGATGAATAATAGCATCTTTCAACAGCAGTAGGTGTGAAAACCCCTGATCCTCTAAGTCAAGCAATGTCTTACAGCGTAGATAAGCACAAACATAATCAAAACAACTTTCCTCATCACCACGTCTTACACTTGCGGGGTCCACATCAGGTACTGGTGTGATGTTTGTAGCAATCTGGAAGAGTTCCTCTGCTGTCAGTGCATAAAGACTCTTTCTGATCTGCCAAGCCAGTTCTTTTCTTTCACTGTCCTCCATTCTGTGTCTTTTGGCTAGCACTCCTCATAGTGCAGTCAGCTCAAACACGCAGCCCGTCACCTCTCCAGCAGGGGTTCCCCTCCTCGACACAGGTCCCGCTGCTGCCTCAGTTGCACGTCTGCTGTTCCAACACGCCTGCCCTGTGATGGCTGTCTCTGGTTCGTTGATTAAAGGATCAGCAGTCACCCACGTAGCATGCTGATCCCCGTACGGGCCACCAAAATTATGTTACAGGCCTTCGATGGGGTCTGTTTTTAAACTGTTTTTTTAACAGAAAAGCAGAGACAGGAGACATCAGTTGCGTTCGGTCTGCAGGCTCTTCCTCGTCTGAGGCCGAGACGCGTTGCAACAGCCTATCGCACTCACCACTATCTCCCCCTTGTGACAATGCCACGCAATTACATTGTCCATAACGCTAAATGAAAAGTGCAATACCACCATAAAATCAGGTCTTTTACATCAAAAACAATTCACAACAAAATTACAATTGTGACCATACACTTGTGGGCGTCACACCTATATAGCTACATATAAACAATTTACTCCCCACTGGTACAATGTAAAATGGCAAGAAAAGCAATGTTTGATTCATGATTATAACATTTACATTCAGCATATACAGATATGGTTTTCTGGTTTATTGAATTTAGTACAAACGTTTACTTTTGCATTTTGGCAAACTGATACCTGGTTATAACATGGAAAGTACCGCAGGTGTTTCTAGGTAATAAGCCACAGCATTAAGCATTTTGTTCTGTGTTTGACGGTAACACTTTTACCCTCAAACACATATTAATGGACACAAGCTAGGACTAATCCCAGCATTATAACACGGTAGTAGGTTATGAAAACATGAAGCAGTATTACCTTATTGTTATTATGACCTTACTATCATTTTAAAGTCAGTACTTCAAAATCTTAATGCACAGATGTCACTATTTTATTGCTAAGTTATCTTATTATTATCAGGGTCTTACAATAATATTACAAATGGTTTTGCCACATAGAAATATGTTTCTTTTGTCTCAGACTGATCATTATCCAATTAATATGTTCCAGTGTAATATTACTCAGCTTAAATCACTTTTGAAATGTCTTCATTTTTAGAAAATAAAGTAGCACTAACATCTATGTCAGTGTTATAACCTTTTGTTCCTAGTTTAAAACCATACTATAACCACATTTTTACCAAGCTGTAATAAAAAAAAGTGCTACCAACATTTATTTTCATCCATATCTCACTGTCTGTTGCCCTATTTTATTAGTAATAGTGCTGATTAGGGAGGTCGCAGTAGTTAACATAGAATTTAGGGAAATTATGGTTTCAGCAGCTCAACACCTGAAACACAATTAAGAAAAAAAAAAATACCAAGCAGGTACAAATAATTACGAATAGAATATTAAGAACTAAATATCAGCAGCAACAGAATTTAAAAGGTAATAATCAAAGAAAGTCCAGGGATTAAAGTGTAAGTGTAATACAGTGGCAAAGTCTCAGTGTGTTGTTTAGTTAGTTATTTCACTGGGTCGACATTGTCCACCTCTCCTGCTACTCCTCCCCCTCTCCCCGACTGCCCAGTTGTACAGTTAGTTCTGGTAAACCAGTCTATGTACAAATTGATACAATAATCATTACTGCAACGACTGACTTCAAGCTTGTTAAATAACATTTTTTAACGGGAAGTTTTGTTTAATTTATTAAACAGAAGATACGGGGTAGTTTAATTAGGTATAGTCACCTCCAGCTAGTTTCTTAGCCTGAAATGCATGCAGTCTTGAGCTTCCTTTCTAATTACCATTTTTATTGGTCAATATTTTGTTAATCAGGGACCCAACAGTGTAGCACACAGATTGTTTTGAAAGAAAAAAATTATAGTGTTTGACTCCTCATGAATAGTCAACACAAAAGCATTTTCTGAAAGCAGGATAATTATATAGGAAAAAGAAATATACTTGATTAGACATTGTTTCTCAATATCTTTACATATGCACCTATCAGTTTGGCGTTCCTCATGCATGCTGGCAACTCATACAGCGGTACAACCACACCACAAGAGCAATTTCCTTACTCTATTGAAAATGTAGCCTGAAGAGTTTCAGCATCTGTTCTTTGATTGCTCCCCTACTACTTCTCTCAGCGGCTGGCCATGTGATTTGTTTTTTCTGTGTGATTCACAAACAAGCATAGAGAAATTGTTGGGGGAGGTTCACTTAAGCCACATTCACAAGGACTCTGCAGAAACCTCTATCAGCAACTCGGGCTTGCTTTTGTAGGTTTTCATCCTTCCTATAGTTACGATCCCATTTCAGTCACAAGATGAGTGTTGTACCCACACACACACATATATAAAGCATATATTAATGGATATTTCATATGCTAGTTTTCATAGGGTTTAGACAAGATGGCAAAGCAACCTATCAGATTATCTGACTTCTCAATTCCCTGTGGTACTGGGCTCTGTGGTATGGCTGTCTCTAGATTTACCCACATCTCAGTTATACTAATCACTGAGATTTTGATGTGTGATGTATATAATCAGTATTCCATGACGCTGTCAAAAATTTGTTGACGGCTCTAAGGAAAAACACATATAAAGTGTTGTTTCATCCAATGCAACAGCACTAGAGCAGTTCCCATAAATAACGCAAAGTCAAATAGTGGCTGCAGACTCTTGCGGCCTGTTTGTTCCACAGAGTAAAATTTACTATACTTGTTTTTTTTTTTCAAAACTAGTGTTTTATAGTCTTTCCATGCCTCTTTAGGCTAAGTTAAACACAGTTAAATAAACACTCGGTGCAATTAGATTCTCTAACTAGGAGAATAGATAAAAAAACAGACAGTTGCATAGTGGCTTAAAAGCTCTGTGTTGATTCTTGCATTATGAGTGCTGATTTCCTCAGAGGCATAGGCTAGATGAACACATCAAGGTGTGAAATAAATAACACATGATGGGAAGTGTGTAAATACTGCATCCTCTCGACCTCCCCGCGCACACACTTTCATGCACACACAACTGCTGCGTGTCCCTGGGATGAAAGCGGTAACTGGCATCTGAGATAAGCAAATGCCTTTGAGCAGCATCCCTCACATCTACGCCGATGCATTATTGATCATGACTTCTCATAGTATGGGGATTTTACCCGAGCTGCTAGATGCCTCTTTGTGCGCACCACCAGATGAGCTACTGTGTCTCATTGAGCAGGTTACCTATACTGAATAAACAATTAATGAGTAGAAGACGGTAATGGTGAAACTATGTAGAGTTTGCACATATAGCTATTCTTCAAAATACGTAAACTTGCAAGGCGGTATCTCACAGAAAGTTAATTTTATCAAAGTCACTGAGCTGCTTGGAACACATTCTCATTATACCGAGAGTCCTCTTCTTTTTATAATCTTGGCATTAAATAAAGCAAATATGGATGTTTCCAAAATGTCGTGTTTCATATATTTGCTTGTCTTTCTTTGTTTTGTTTTTTTTTTTTTTTTGCTCTCTCAGTTTTTTTGCAGCTAGGTTGGAGTTTTGGTGAATTATCTTCAGTTTGCTATTACACACACACACACACACACACACACACACACACACACACACACACACACACACACACACACACACACACACACACACACACACACACACACACACTCACAGACCACACAAATACACTCTCTTTCTCTCTGTCTTAAATTGCAGGTAGAGCGCACTCCATTGCTATGATCTCCCAGCACTATGAAGGCCGAATTTGCCTGTTCTCGTTAGCTTGGTTAAATAGTCCTGGCTATGCTTTAATTAGTGTGAAAAGATCAATGATGTATAAAGGAGGGAAATGGTGTTAGGTTAACTCTTTACTGTCCATTCAAGCTCAGTATCCCTTAAATTAAGAAAGAATGATTGTCCAGCTTTTCCTCATTAACCTTGTAAATTGTTTTAGTATTTTGAAAAATCTTTTAAGACTACATCAACTGCACAATCTTATTTGATTATCTGAAATACAGTACTGATCCTAGTTTTTGAACATTTATAGTTCAGTGCCTGAAGGTAGCATTAGTGATAACTAGACAGTGACTCATAGCTCTATGAGGAGATTTCAAATGCTGCATATCTAGGACTGGTACAAGAGAATATAAAAAGAAAAGACAAATGTAGCTCTAATAAGGGAGAATCCTGATGCTTTAAACTTGTTAATAATAGCAGGGAAAATGAAAGATGCTAACGAAATTTGCAAGGGAGAGTAAAAAATAAGTGTCACGTTATACATATAATCACTGTCTGTCAACTACATAGGCCACTTAAAGCACACTGTTTGCATCTATAAAACAAAGTGAATCAATGAGTCAATGACTATAGCTAGCCACACAATGGAGATGATCAATAGTTGGATTGCTGTGAATTATATAAAGAATACTGACCAATCTAAGAGCTCAAATAAATTCAGTGTGTCTGAGGTTCCACTGAACTGAGGTCTGCTATGATCTGTCATTACTACCACTGACGTTATTCCTTTTTTTGTCTATCAGAATTACTAATCCCCCCCTTTTTTTTTTATTAGTGGTAGCAAAGTGAAATTACTCCTGAGATAAGGTGCATATAGTGCAATGCATTCTTCTTTTTTTCAATAAGAAAAAAATATCAAGTATCAAAACATTTATTAAAAGTGAAAGTGCAGACACACGGACAGTCTCGCTAAATCCATCCTTCCCCCCTTAGAGTCTTTTCATAAGATCCTCATCTCCCACTTTCTGCTTGCTACTTCAATATTAGTCTCCTCCTCCTCCTCTCCTTTCTTATCCCCTCCTGTAGCCCTGCTCCTTCTCCTGCACTCTTATCTGGGCTGGAGCTCCTACTCCCCACACTCCACCCTTCCAGCTTGTTGCTATCTCTACCAGTCGGGGTAATCCACTTCTCCCTATGTGTCTGATGCCTGCTCCACTCAGCAGTGCCCGGGATTATCTCCCCACAGCCCCCACGGCCCAGTGCCACAGCTAAAGAGAAACCCAGCACACAAACTGCTAAGGCTGGTTAGCTAGGTCCCACCAAGTGAGTCAAAGCTGGCACGGCTGTTTGTGTTTTACTGTCTGTGCAGATGGGATCGTGACGAGGGAGAGAAACAGAGGGCCCACGCTGAAGCACACATGCAGTGATATGCCACAGTATGTTTTCTTTGAGGTTGTGATTGACAAGCGGCTGATGACGTTATTTAGAATAAAGTGTTTGCAGGTGAACAAATCGACTCCAACAAAGTCTTCCACCAAAAATGTTCCAAAGGCATGTTTTGTTTACTGATGCACAATATTTGGTTTACAAATGTGATCTATTTTTCTTTTCATACGGGCAATGTGCAGTTTCATACAATAGATTGTAAGTAATGCAAACAACAATCTTGTTACTTGATAAATAAACGCGTTCAGATTGAAATTCAAATGTAAGTTTGGGGATTTTGACAGTCGGAAGTCCTGTTTGTGATATACAGAGTATAAAAACCCATAATATAAATATAATAACAGTAATGATGATAATATCATGTTCATCAGTACTGAATGTTTCAATATTTAATGATATCAAAGCCACACAGAAGCATTATGTTTGTCACCGAGGTAATGTGGTTCTCACATTGCAAAATGGCCTCTATACTGCGCAATTGCTTTTTTATACAGCGTCATTTTTGTGTAACCGTAAATGACGGTGCCATAAATTTAGCCTCAATGGTTGAGCTTGTGACTTATAGTAGTAATTATTACGAGAGTGTATAATGTAATGTGCATAACCATAGGTTCTGAAGAAAGAAAAGGGATAGAGGAAATATTCCTATGCTGGAATAGTTGTAGCCTATAGGCTGCAGTAGATTCACAGTCCATACTGGGCTATATCTGATTTGTAATCCATATATTCCTCTTGCTGCCTCCTTATTCAAAGCTCTCTCCCCAAGACACTTTCCCATCCAATTTTCTCCCTTTCTCTCCCATCTGCCCCTCCCCTCCTACCCCTTGCTGTTCAGTTTAGATTCGGGGATGGAAAGCTTCATAAACAATTTTCTCCCTTTGCCGTTGAGCCACTTTTACCCGGGCACTGTGTGAACGCCATGCCAATTTCCTGAATCCATACTTCACATGCACCCCCTTGCGCCCCCTCCCCGCCACCACCTTTCTTCCTTTCTCACTCCTCACTCTGTCCATCGAAACAATGTTCACGTCAAGACAATTATAACCACTCGCTGCCGCACACACTAACTTGCTGTGTTTACCACCAAGGGGCTGGTGGCAGCAAAGCAATTTCCTCCTGATGTGAATGCTGTATGTCTCTCTCTCACCGTCTCCCTTTGTCTCTCTCTCATTCACAGTCTCTCATGGCTTCTCCAGCCCCGCAGACATCTGATCTCATAAGCGATATATCTGCTGTTATAGCCACTGGCACCTCCTTGCATCCGGCCACCAGCTCTGCCAACGCTGGTTATTTCTGCTGGGAGCTTGCAGAAACGTGACAGGCACAGCATCACCGCAAACCGAAGGCCGCCAGCCCCAAGCTCTGGGCTAGGTGTGCGTCGAGATTATCACCGAACCTGCGGGCTTCACCTGTTCAACCCTGCTGCCGCTCTGTCTCGCTCAACATGTTGCCATCATAGTTTCGCCGGTCACATACATTCTTCTCATCTCCTCTACTCCGGGCTTGGTTACAGAAAAGAACAGCCTCAGTCACACCTGTACGACACCATCCATCACAGCTGTATGTTGTGTATCCTCTCCAGGCAGCTTGTGTCTTGTAGCTGCTATCTGTATTTGGAATAGGTAGATACAGGGCATGATTTAGCCAGGAAGGAGTGGGAGAATATTAAAACCTAAAAGATGAGAAATGATTGCACCTCTGTGATGTTTCAAGAATTGCATTGTAATTGCAGAATCATGCAAACACACGCATAAAAACTGAGTAGAGTAATAAAGCATAACAACAGGAATGGAGACTAACGTACCATTCAGACAATCCAGTCCAATTTCTTTTTTTCATTGTTCAAGTTGTTTTTATTTGCTTGTTTTCAAGGTTGCCCTTGGGTGAAAAACATAGACAAAGTGCTCACTTTGTGTGTTTTTGTTTATGACAATCCACTTGTGCATCTGAAAAATCTCAAATATCAATTTAAAACAAAAAGGCAAACTTTCATATATTCTATACTCGTTAAATGTGACGTGAAATATCTTTTTTATATTTTATTTTTAGCTCTTGAAAAGTGCAAATCCTCGCCCTATAATTGCCGTCTTCTTTGCTTTCACAAGTGCAGATTCTAAATGGAAACTGAGAGAATAAGAGGGGGGAGGAAAACGGGGAACAGCAATCCGACATTTTGTCCACGGTAGCGGGATATTTGCACACTGAAGCCTGTGGTCGGCAAATGAGTTTGATCTCGGCTGACAGCTCCTGAGAATTCCTCATGCTTGGGTCACATGCATTTTCCTCTGGGCTATCCCAGGCGGCAGCAGGAAGTATTTGTGATTCATGCTCTAATCTCCCCCTTCACAGATATCATATTGAGAACCGAATTGGAGTCAAGCATTTATGGATGTAGCTTTCAACGACGGATCCTTGGCGGTAACTTTACCTCTTTACCTCACAAACCGTGTGTCATCATGGGTGTACAATAAACTCAGAGCTTCAAATTTAAATATCCACTGTGGAGAAAAAATGTGTTGAAATTATTTCATTTTCTAATAATAGAAAACAATAACGACAATGTTAATAATGACAGCAGTTAACAACAGAACAGTCACTATAAACCTGTTTTCTATTGATTCCATTGAGGTTTTGCTTGCAGTGAAATATAGCATCACTTTATGGAGTTCGCAGTAGTTCAATCAGAAAGACTTCCCTCTTAAATCTTTCATGCTCACCGTTTTATTCTCCAATCAGTAAAGCCACACCTCTCGGCTTCTCCCCATAAATTCCTCTGTGTCTCACATTGCCAGTCGTTTTAAAAATCAAGCAGCAACTCGCTTTTGTTTTTGAATCATGCAATCACGTAAGATAAAAAATTTCCACTCCCTGTCGTTTACCCACACAGGTGCTAATAAAGGCACTTTTATTTTATGAAATGAGCATCTTCTGTTCATCTGGGCTTCTGTCACACTTAAGATGTCTCTGTATAGAAAATAATTCTTGCACATTCTGCCTCTGTCGCTAGATAGACTGCACCTTTGCTCTGACATTCACAAAGGAAGAAGTATGGTCCCAATTCACCCAGAACCCAGTTATCCGGCTGTGATTCACAGCTGAGTTAAACCTGTAGCACTCCCTTTTCAAGGGGTGTCACAATATTGGAAAGTCCTTGTCAGATGATTCAGCCTTTGCTCAGCAAGAAACATTGACTTTTCATACTTATGGCTTCATTGCACTATACTATTGTTTTTCTATCAATGAGTTCCATTCTTTTATACCAGAAACTTCTCCCATTCCCATTTGCAAAGTGCTCAGCTACATTTATCATCTTCAGTACTTACACTCATCATACATGTTGGCTGTGGGTGCTCAAATGCTGCTCATCAACCAGTCGGACAATCTTTAGAGTGCACAGCTATCAGCAACACACCAACTATTACTTTAATAGCCAAATCAGGATGAGATTTAATAAACAAAGTAGGAAACCTCCTTAAAAAATTCTTCATTTTTATCAGAATAAAATCTTATAAAGTTTGAAAATTTGTCCACACTCACAAAAATGTAGATTGGAAATGTTGTTGTTCTTCCAGTGACCCTAAAATGATTGCTAAAGTGTGATCCTCCAGTGTCCTCACATCACCTAATAAAATAAACTTACTATAAAATGAATCCATGCAGAAGATACTCAGAACCTCAATCCTCACCAAAAGTCCAGACTGAATCGCAGAAGGTTGATCTCAGGCAGTAAATATGCTTTGAAGGAAATTAAAATGTGACAGAAATGTGTTTTCTATTAATATATAGAGTTAACATTGTGCTGGAAACACAAATATCCTAATTCTGAATGTATAAGAAATAAATTTACTTACTTCTCCAAAGTGTCTGATCTCTCTGTGCACTTTTCACTTCTAGTAACAAAGCATTACTGTATTCATAATTTTTATTACTGTGTTTAGGAAGCAGTGGTTAAAGTTAGGTCTAGTTTGAATACAGAAATAGTCCACCATGCTTATTTACATCAAATCAAAGCCACAACCCTTCGCTAACCTCAAGTGCTTTTGTTGCCTGAACCTTAACAGGACTCCAGAGACACACTCCAGACCCTGGTCACATCCTTTGTATGCACAATGCATTCCTAACCATAAATTAAAAGGATCCACATAAATGTAAAAGGCTCTGTTTTGCTGACTGACTTTGGACTTTCTTCCCCATGATTACATGTTAAGCTTAAAACAGAGTCTACACCAAACTTTGCTTTACAAGTACGTTATAACTATGAAAGTTTCAATTCATAAAAACTCTCTCCTTATAAGACCACTGTAATAGTAGGAGATGGTGTAATGGGGTAATATAATATTAACTACCTGGCTTTTATTGCTGCAAGTGATCTCAAAGCCCAAAGCCCTTGTTCATGTTTTACACTTACAGTAAAGTGACAGGTTTCAAATCTACGGCGTTCTAGAGGACTATTGTGCTCTATGTCCTTAGATAGAGAAGCTAATAGCTATTTATGTTGCTTAAATCAGGAAATAGTCTGCAGTTGGCAGTCTTTTATTACTTAGGGTTTTGTTACAGTTGTTTTTTTTAACAGTCTATTATGTTAAGCATGCTGGAAAATAAACAGGAGAAATATACCGACCTTGTTACAAGCGCACAGATGACTTATTAAAGAATAGAAATACTTTTAGTTAAAACACTACTCAGTTAAAAAAAAACAGATTTTTTTTACAGTCACAACTGGCCAATATGATTAATCATCAGCCTCCTTTTATAGTTGGTCTGTGCTGTAAGCGCTGGGTTGCAGAACGAACTAGTCTTTTCTGTGCTGCACAGTCTGTGGCCTCACTCACTGAATGAAAACTTTCAGAAACTAATTACAGGGAAACCATCTTCATCACATTGCCATTACAAGGGGAGAGGGGACGGGCCTGCTGACTCCCTGGGCTCCTGCAGAGAGCAAGGCTCTGATACACTTAGCCACAGCCCTGCTTTAATTGTGCAGAAAATGTGATTTGTGCCCCAGCCTCACTTTCTAGGGAAAGTGGTGTTCACAGTCAGGGGTGTTCCAGTCGCGTGAATAGCTTTGCTATTCAGCCACCCAGGGACCCTTTCATGAAGTGCTTCAGGAAGGTGAACGCGCGCAAAGCTACTGGTCCGGACGGGATTCCCGGCCGCGTCCTCAAGTCATGCGCGGCTCAGCTGGCTGGAGTGTTCACACACATCTTCAACCTTTCCCTCTCTCTGTCTGTAGTCCCAGCCTGCTTCAAAATGGCCACCATCGTCCCTGTACCCAAATCCTCCACCATCTCCTCATTGAACGACTGGCGACCTGTAGCCCTGACCCCCATCGTAAGCAAATGCTTCGAGAAGCTGGTCAGGGACTTCATCTGCTCTGCACTACCCGACTCACTGGACCCTCTACAGTTCGCATACCGCCACAACAGGTCCACTGATGATGCCATAGCCCTGACACTACACACTGCCCTGTCACACCTGGAGAAGAGAGACACGTATGTGAGGATGCTGTTTGTAGATTACAGCTCAGCATTCAATACCATCGTTCCCTCGAAGCTGGACAGGAAACTGCAGGATCTAGGACTGAGCAGCTCCCTCTGCAGCTGGATCCTTAGCTTCCTGTCTGACAGACGCCAGGTGGTCAGACTGGGCAGCATCACCTCATCCCCCATCACACTGAACACTGGTGCTCCACAGGGGTGTGTACTGAGCCCTCTCCTGTACTCACTCTACACCTACGACTGCACAGCCACTAACAGCTCCAACATCATTGTGAAGTTTGCGGACGACACTACAGTGGTGGGTCTTATCACCAACGGTGATGAGACGGCTTACAGGGAGGAGGTCAGCGCCCTGACCCACTGGTGTCAAGACAACCATCTCACCCTCAACGTCGCAAAGACAAAGGAGTTGATAGTGGACTTCCGGAGGTGCAGAGAAGTACACACCCCCATCACCATCAACGGCGCTGCTGTGGAGAGAGTGAGCAGCTTCCGGTTCCTTGGAGTACATCTGGCTGAGGATCTTACGTGGTCAGTACACACAAACAAAACAGTGAAGAAGGCGCAGCAGCGCCTCTTCTTTCTCAGGAGACTGAAAAGATTCGGCACGAGCCCCCGCATCCTCAGGACCTTCTATCACTGTGCCATTGAGAGCATCCTCACTGGATGCATCACCACCTGGTATGGCAACAGCACCGCCTACAACTGCAAAGCTCTCCAGCGAGTAGTGCGGTGCTCTGAACGGATAATTGGAGGTGAGCTTCCCTCCCTCCAAGACATCTACAGGAAGCGCTGCCTGAGGAAAGCGGGGAGGATCATCAAGGACTCCAGTCACCCCAGCCATAAACTGTTCAGACTGCTTCCATCAGGAAGGAGGTTCTGCAGCATCCAGTCCCGTACCAGCAGACTGAGAGACAGCTTTTTCCATCAGGCCATCAGACTGCTGAACACGTCATAGACACCTCAGCTTCACTACTGGAACTTCAACATTATGCACTCCACACTGTATATAAATGCCACTTGTTTTGCACATTTTCAACTCTGTATATTTTATATATTTTATTATTATTATTATTATTATTATTATTATTATTATTATTATTATTATTATTGTTATTATTATTATTATTATTATTATTATTATTATTTTTACTATTTAATTTGTAAAAATGTGTATACACACACACACACACACACACACACACACACACACACACACACACACACGTAGGAAAATATTTAGTATACACATCCAGAAATGCATACACTATTATATATTGTACATATATTTATTAGTTTCAGGTTGGCCATTCTTGTATTTTGCTCGTTTGTGTTGTTGTGTTTGCACATCTCTGTTGCTTGTGGGGCTCGCACACAAGAATTTCACTCGCATGTGCTGTGCCAGTGTGCCTGCACATGTGATGTGACAATAAAAGTGATTTGATTTGATTTGATTTGAAGTGCTTCAAATATGCAGTTTATCGATTTCATTTTTCTTTTCTTTATTTCAAAGAAACTGATCAGATAGCAGGAGATGCTAAAGAGCAAACATGGACATTAAATGTAAAGAAATCTGCTTACACATAAGCACACATGAAGAGATTGAAAGGAGTGATATGAGCTTTGAAACATCTTGAGGGAGACAGAAAGAGAATTGTAAAGTGCAAGAAGGAGAGGGGGAGCACGAGGAAGAGACATATTGGCAGAGGATGAGAGAAACTGAGAGGCGGGGGCGGGTTGAGGAAGAGGACTGTAAGAGTGAAAAAGACTGATAGGGGAAAGGAAGAAATCCTTAACGTACACCCCTCACCTGGATATGGTGCTTGTGAGCTTCGCTAAAAAACTGCTGATGTGACACGAAGAGCGAGAGCTAGCTTTTCAGCGCAGAGAAAAGTGCTTACTGGCTCTTCTTGTAAAGGAGAAAGGCTTGAGGTACACGCCTCACATATCATCTTTGTTTGGAGACTTTGCAGTGGCCAGCACTTTCTATCTCCCCCCCTATCTGTTCTCCTTTTTTTTTTTCATTTTCTTATTCATTCTGTTTGTTCTTCTTCTCCTCAACACTTTCCTGGGACACAGTTGCAACGCCTGGCAGGCTACTTTTGGATCGATTTGTTCCAGAATAATCTCTGGCAGTATAGCTTTGGCTAAAGTTTACTGTTGCTCTTTGTATTAGAAGTGTTTCACTGCTGGAATGTGGCCATTGTTTGGAACTGGAAAATCTGTTTTTGTTTTTTCTTTCTTCACGAGGAGAGTGTTTCATCTCACACAAAAGGACCCTACTGCCATGTGTTTGATTTATTAAAGTTATTTTGCAACAACACTGACATGTGACCTCTCCTAATTAAGGTTCAGAGAAACAGAATGTAACTTTGTAACATTGATTCATTTAGATTTTCAGGATAATTATATCTCTTCCTTTAAGACTAATATTAATTTGTCCAATATGATCTTTATTTAAAGTCATAGTAATTTAGGTACCTTGTAACACATGGGAAATGTACACCTTTGCACTAACATTATGAATGACAACCTTTGCCCTTTCATCTATTTCATTCTGAAATAGATTTAATTTTGTGATCATTTAACTCCTGTGCTTACGGTGGCCCTGAGAGGCCAAATGGACTGCAACTTAAGAAAACATCAGCAATAAGAAAAATGCTGCAACAGCAAACAAAACACAACGGAAATAGGGAAAAACGACAACGGAAATAGGAAAAAACAGATTTCCAAAAGCACAAGGGAAGTGTTTCTGGGGAGACAATAACCCGACGGCCAGTTGCAGGAACCAAAATATGCTAAGAATTGCACTGGGAGACATTTAAAAGAAGTGGAGGATCTATCGGTTTTGTGAGGAAAGAAGAGATGACAGGTAAGTGTGTTAGCCTAACTATTAGCCTAAAAATCAATCATCAGTATGAATCATGATAAAACACACCAACCATTTTTTCGGTTCTGGGAACTGGTCTGTCGGGTTATTGTCTCCCCAGAAAAACATCCCTTGTGTTCTTTCCTGTTTGTTTTCATTTTTCCTATTTGTTTTGAATGTGTTTTGTGTGCTTTTGCAGCATTTTTCTTATTGCTGGCGTTTTCTTAAGTTGCAGTCCATTTGGCCTCTCAGGGCCACCGTATGTGCTGTGCTAAAGCTTGACACAATAAAACACTCACCAGAAAAAGAATTGCTGAGTAGAAGACATCACCAGGGTCATGGAAATTTTGTAAAAAATGACAGCGAGCAAGGTCATGAGGAACCAGTAATATACTTCCAGAACTATAATAGATCCATTTTAGCATAACAGTGTTGATAGAAGAAATCAGTGTAATGTACAGGAGGGATCTCTCCTACTTTCTGGGTGCTGGGGAATTCCTGGCTCTACTTTGGTTACTATTATTTTGTATGGATGGACTGGATTTAGCAAGTAGTATCTACTGTGTTAGCATGCTAACACTTAATAGCACAAAACACCAGTACAGCTCTACCTGTACTGGTGCAACTTACAACCTTGTGTGCACACATTGCAGCACTAGAAGCTGCTACATGTTGTATGATCCAATAAAGGCTAATAATAATAATAATAATAAGAAAAACAAAACAAAACATAAAATTCTAAAAATATTGAAATCAATTTAAATGAAACATGTAGTGTGTTTTGATTTCTGCCTGTGACAGTACTCCAGTAGTTTACATTTTCATAGATGCTGTGAGTCTTGTTATATCCAGTCATCCAAGAGGTTGGTTGTACTTCATGGAGCACTTGTCCGTTTTAATGGAACCTGGCAATAGTATTCCCTGGAAACAACATGGTAAACATCGTACTTTTATAGTAGCTCGATCCCAAATTCATTAAAATATCTGTTTACACTTATAAATCTCATCTGATGTCTTGGAGTCACTTGAACATCCTCCAGGATATACTTCTTGTGCATCAGCTCTTTTCCAGTACTATGCCAGGAGCCAGGCTGTCACATTCTGCTACATCCCCTATCCAAATCCATGCTCTCCATTAACTAAACAGTCCTGTAAGGCTGATTCAACAAATTCTTGCATTAGCTAACTTAAACAAATATCTGAAAATGATCATTAGACTAATGCACATCAGTATTGATTGTTGATTGATTAGAGAGAATTTCATCCATCGGTGCATAATATTTATGTGGTTTTTATTCGCATAAAAAGTCAGTCGCTTTAAATGTTATAATATATCCATCGTTTAAATCACAATTTCAGTACTGGACCTGGATTTGTTTCAAAGAAGAGAAACAGTTAATTATGAATTATTCTGGTGTGTTTCAACCAATTAGCCTTGTTTTATATTATGAAATCCCCTGTGCCTCTCAAAATAGAGAAGCTGCAACCTATGAACACCCTATAGATATCAGGGCCTCCTCTGATATCCACCAATTTACATCTAAATTACATCTAAAAACTTTTTTACACGTTTAACTGTAAGCCACAAACTGAAAGGCCACCCAGATGATCACCGGAGTTAACCCTTTAAAGTGGGCATGCTCCGTTTTGCGTAACTATTTTTAAATCCCTGTAGAACCGGAAACACGTAAGCTAGCGCAATAATTTTTTTATAGCACTTTTTTGCAATTTATGTAGTTATTATGGACTTAATGCACACATATTATTAAAATTTGGGCTATAACGGTTGTTGTTGTATAACAACTTGAAATGCTCCCAAAAATGGCACTTGCGGACTTGGTTCTATGGTAGGTCTTAAAGGATTAATGGGATTCATTGCGGGCAGCACTGAATTTCATGTCAGTCCGTGCAGTAGTTCCTGAGATACTTCAGTGAGCATTAAAGTGTTTTAGTGACTTTTACACTTATAGTAATATCTGCTCACAAGCTTTACAATTATTGCAGTTACTGCAGATTAAATATGAAATAAAGAGCCAGAAAGTAATTTTAACATACGATGTTCTTGACAATGTGTTTGTAAGAGGTTGCAGTCCTTGTGCATATTTCATTGAGATCAGTCTGTTCAGTCTAGCGACTCGATGAATTCAAAAGGATTTGGTGAAGATCGAGCGCTGGTATTTGCAAAAGAGCAAAATAATAGCCACCACCTACAAGAAAAGTACAAGGGATTTTTCCCATCTCAAGGCTTGTCTTTCCATTTCTAAACCCCTATGGTTTTGTAATCAGTCTTTCTAAACCATTTTAATCTCTTAATTCACTTGTATCACTCAAATGGCTAGCTCATTCTTTCCACCAGCGGCACTTTGTAGCTCTAATCCTCTAAACTGCAGGAGATTTTCTGACCGGCACCAACCCCAGCACACATTAAGAGACATAACCACAATATGTTCACAAGGAGAGGATAACAGCTCTCACTGGAGGGGACATTAAACTGGGCTTCTGGTCAGCAAATCTCCAGCAGGGATTCAGAGAGTATGTATAATCCCATTCTTGTTGAGACAACCAGCGATGTCTCAGTGGAGATAATTGGTGATATTTTGTCATTAGGAGTGATATACTGTGGTAGTGGGTACTAGACAGATATGTTCTTTTAGTTTTTGACCTTGGAAAAGTTTTAGTGCTAGTAAAAGGAGAAAAAAGCATTTTACAACAAGGATGGCTTAAACTTGACAAGCTTTCAGTTGCATTTACCTGTTACATAAAGAGTATGCATGTGCTGTGTTACTATGCTTAAAGTCAGTATATGAAGAGAACATGCAGTACTTAGTGGTTTTATCTATAGAAGCTATAGATAAAACCACATAACGATTTTTGGAAATATACCTACAGCCATGAAACCAGGTGAAAAGAAAGCACAGCACAGGACATGATACAAAATCGTTTGGTCCTTTGAAAGTCTTAAAATTAGGTAAATTAGGTAAAGAAGTCAAGTTTAACTTTATGTACGTCTTATGTAGAATATGTAGGTAATCTTAATTCCTGCATATTTACCGTAATGATGGAAGTATTGTTGTATTTTGCTTTTGAAATCCGTGTAAAAGGACAGATCTTTTGTAATTGTTCCCAGACAAATATTTCTTATGTTTGTTTGAGCTAGTGAGCCATTGCCTTATCTACTCTTTTCTCACCAATGAGCAAATGACCGCTGATGTCTCACCTCTGTGGGACCTCCTCACTCTCTTCCAAATACCATCCTCCTTTTATCTAATGGAGGAGGAGAAAAAAAGAGAAAATGTTTCAATGCCTCTGTCTGACGGGCAAAATAAATTGCACTTACAAGATCCAAATTACATTGTTTAACCTCAAAATGATTGGCCCAGGCCCCTCTCCCAAGGCCTGATCAGTTGGGTGATGTATGGCTTTAGTTTACTTCAGCACTGCAAATCCAGCACTGCACAGTTTTCTGCAAACCTCCAGGGCAGAGCTGGAAGGGGATGAATGTGAACAGTGCGACGGAGCTAGATGACGTTTAATGTTTAATAAGCCCCTTTCCTTGCACTCCACTTTAATTTGGAAATATGAAGCTGCACGTGTTGAAAGAGAGGATTATTAGCTGGTGCTAATCTCTCTTTCTCTCTCCGCCCTTGTTTACCGCAGCTCTCCTCCCAAACCCTCATCCTCAATCCCAAACAGAATGAAAGAGGAAAGAAAATGACAGTGAGGGGGTTGAAGCGGGAGGGAGAGAGAGAGAAAACTGAAATTGGTCTTCTTGTTTGTTGTGCCTTGTTGTGTTGTGAGCATGTAATAAGGCTCAAAATGTCACTAGTTCAATCAGGCACCCCCAGGCAGCGTGGGATTGTGGGGATTTACGTTTGTGCATTGATGAGATGTACACATAATTTTGGAGGTTTAAAAGAGCTGAATCACTCCGGAGTTTGTTGGAAGGATCTCTTTATTTCTTTGTTGTTGAGATAAGAACAGATGAAAACCACTTATATAATATAATTGTCACATAATGAGCATCTTTTGTCAAAAATAGCAAGGGTGAACAATAAATAAAGTGAAGAGAAAACTGCTTTAATATTATGAGCGTTTGAAACAAGAGGCAGTATTCAACAGCTGTCAACTAACCCTCCAGCTTCAGGATGAAAAAAGATGTTTATTTCACCTCTGTGCTGTTCTTGTCTGTTTGTCCTTCTCCCCCAATAAAAAGGCCCATCCCTGACTCTGGCCCAGTGGTGGTATCTTTTTGCATTGTAGGAGGTACCATCTGAAAGAGAGAAATATTAATGACAAACCCAGATCCCAGCGTGTCTCGCTGTTCTAATCAGCCAGCTTTTGGTTCCACACCGCTCTGTGTTTCTGGGGAAAAGGGGAGGGGCGTGGTTGGTGTAGTGTGTATTGTGTAGTGTGTGGTGTGCGTGTGTGAGTGTGGAGAGAGAGTCTGGGGGTTGGTGGGCAGCATGTGTGCTAAAGCACGATTGATGCTTTGTGTAGCGACTGAATACAAATGAAGGATTTGTCAAACTGCAATATTTGGGTCCCAATAGATTACCATACGGCACCAGGGTAATTATGCACACAGTTGATTGAATGGAGTCAAAACAGGGGGAATGTGTAAACTTGTGGCTGCTGCCGCATTTGATTTCCATAGAAATGGAGTAGGTGACACAAGCTCAGACACATGCAAATACATAGACAAATGCATACGCGCAAACACAGGCGTGCGTAAATGAACGCTTACACACACAAACAGGTTGATGTGAGCATAACAACACAATGGCATGCAGAGGCACACGATAATTCAAAAGCAGACAACTTTTCAGCGAGAACATGCACACGGCACCCACAAAGAAACACTCAACTTTAAACATGGAGGGGGGACACAAATTAATGTTAGTAATGAAGATTTATAGCAGTCACATTCAGGGGACTACTTACACGTTTTATTGCAAAAACTTTCACCGGTTTAGTTGCACTATATAGATAAAGCTCATTGACTTTTCATCTGAATTTTACATCCTAATGCAGAACAAGGTCTTTTGGTAATAATCCTGGGCATAGAAATATCCAGAACTAGAAGCAGCCCCTCACACATGTAAGGATAGAACCTCAGAGGAGAAACTGGTGGGTGTACTGGAGGTCATAAGCTACTGTAGATAGGAGGGTGATTTATTCCGCCGACCCCCGGTTAGGGCTCAATTATTCCCTGTGGGAGAGCAATAGCCCATTCCGTCACTCTCTTTATTGTGTTCACACACATTTTGATTGTTTCCTTTTATCATTATTCCTGCAGAATTAAACACAGCATGAAATAAATGCTACTGGCAATTCTGTTATGTATTATTGTCACATTGCAGAACTAGTGAGTGTGTGCTGCAATCATCATAAAGACTTGTGTTGTATTTTAATTCTTTCATTATCCTTATCCCTCTACGTGTCTCTTTTGCCAAGATTGAGTTCATCACTATACAGCAATTTATAGTTTCATTTCGAGTGAATGTGTGTTCTGTGGAAATAAGAATGCAGAAGTTATAAAAGAAAATGGCAAAGAAAAAAATTCCTGCGGCTCATTTTAACTTATGTAAATTTCACTGACATTTGTTCCTTTTCAAATGTTTGTTCTTCCAAAAACCCCACCTCTACATCTTGGCCTTTTACAGCATATGCAATAATTTCAGGCTTCAGCGAAGTACAATGTAAGTATTGATCACTTGCAGGTGTGCAATCTGTCGACAGGTTCAGGTCATGTCACTTTTCCTTTATTTAAAGTTTGAGATATTTCAGAAATTGTTTAATGTGTTCCATTCTTATTCAAATGTCACATCATAGGTGATATTTTTCTTCCAGTATGGCATTCTCCTCTGCCCACTCTGATTCCTTCCTAACAGATTTCCAAATTATGTGCTTTGAAAATCTCAGTTATCAGCCTTGGCCATTTAAATGCCGGAAATTTGAAGTCTTCATCTTACACTTTGATTATTACAGTCTCAAGACATTCCAGTTTGACGGGGTGTGGAAGCATATGCAAAGGTGGAGGCCACTGTCATTTTTTTTCTTCCTCATCTTTTCTGAATGTTTTTTCACTAGATTTGTATTTCGCTAGGGTCAGTCGTTGCTGGTAGCATTACATTTGGAGCATAGGTAGTCCAGCTCCTCCAGGATGGCGCATCAATATGTGCCATTGTTAGGAGATTTTCTTCAGCCTTAAGAGCATAGATTTTCTTCAGCCTTAAGAGCATGAAGATGATTCAAGCAGACAGGTAGTTACTCTAGGAGAGCTGAACAGGGCTGTAGAAGTACCTTAACCTATCAACAGGACTGGTATCTGTTCATTTGTGCAAGGAGGAACAAGATGAGCACTGCCAGGGCCTTGCAAAATGACCTCGAACAGGCCACTGGTGTGAATGTCTCTGATCAAACAATCAGAATCAGATATCATGAGGGTGGCCTGAGACCTGACGTCCTCTAGTGGGCTGTGTGTTGTTCACTACCCAGTACCATGGAGCCCTATTCTTATTTCCCATAGCATACCAGAGTCAGCAGGTCCACCAGAGTTGCCCTATGCTTTTCACAGATGAGAGTAGGTTTACCCTGACCACATGTGACAGATGTGAAAGGGTCTGAGGAAGCTGTGGAGAATGATGTGTAACATATTTCAGCATGACCAGTCTGATGGTGAGGCAGTGATACTCTGGGGAGGCATATCCATGGAGGAACCCACAGACAGGCTAGGACACAGCACCCTAACTGCCATTAGACATTGGGATAAAATTCTTGGACCCACTATCAGACCTGGTGCAGTGGGTCCTGGATCCCACCTGATGTACATGGAAAGCATTATGTTTTGGTTCGCCCGGTGCCCCCAAGTTGTACCCCAGATTGTCCACGAGTCAGTGATATGCTGGTAAAAATCTGGTAGGAGATCCCCCAGGGAGCCTCATTGGGAGCCTGCCCTGATGTTGTCAGCTGTGCATACAAGTACATGGGGGCCACACAAACTACTGAGCAACATTTTGAGTCGCTGCAATGAAATTTGGGTGAAATAGACTAGCCTGCAGCATCATTTTTTTCCACTTAGATTCCTAGGGTGCCTATGAATTCAGCTCTTTGTAGGTTAATAATTTTTATTTCCATCAGACAGTGTGGCATCCTTTCATTCCTAACACATTACTCAGTCCACACCAGTATAGATATCCAGCATGTTTTCCCCACTGATGTGTATTAAAAGCATTCCTTAATTTTTTTTTCCTTTGGGGTGGGGGTGGGGGTGGGGTGGGGGTGGGGGGGTGGGGGGGGGGGGAGTGTAGTTGTTGTGAAATGATCCAGTAATTACTTTTTCTGTTTCTTACACATGTAACTTCTTACACACAGACTTCCTCATATGATTTCACAGAAAGCACCCCCTTCCACGCCATAAAAAACAAAAAACAGAATGAGATAAAAGATATAAACTAGGGATTAAAAAAAAACAAAGCTAAATGCTCCTTTTAGGAAACAAAACTGAGCCCAGGTGCACTGAAAAACTCCTCTATTCACCTCAGCATCTGAAGAGGTTGATGTTGTCAGACAGTGTCTCTGTCTTCCTGTGTCCTTGCTTTACAAAGGTTATCCTGTAGAATCAGATAGGATGGTAGCAGAAAATAATCACTTCTGTGGTCGCTGCATCACCCACGCATGGTCTGTGCCACCTGTTCCCAGAGGAGTGTTTGTAACCGCTGTCTGTGTCTATACAACTACAGTGTGTCTGTGTGCATGCCTCTATATTTGTGTGAACTGGTAAATATAGGGTGTGAGAGAATGGAGCAGGTGGAGGCCCTTATTTGGGAAGTGTCTACACCAATCAGCAGACATCCCCTTCAACCTTGGGATTTGGGGTCCTGCCCAGGCCTCAGTCACATCACTAACAAAGTGAAAGAGACACAGGTGCTTTTATCGAGCCTTATTAACCTCCCACTGACCAACACACTTACGCCTACCAATGGTGCTGCAGGCATTGCTTTACATGTAGGTTTTGCTCTGAATTTTGCCTATTGGGCCACTAACAGACTGCCAATGATTGTTGCTGGAGCATCTATTGGCCAAAAGACAAAAAAGACAAAAACAATGCAAATATAAAAATACCTTTGCAATCAAACCTCTACCATGAACCATCTTCAACATACCCTAGGCATCTTTCCATTCTCTCGATTTACTTACTCTAAAAATGGCAATCAGGATAAGAAGTCCAAAGAAGCTTGTTATTGGCTAAGTTAATTCAGGTTTTGCGCATTCACATAAAAATGGTGGGAGTGACAGTATCTGACCAATCACAAACATGGGTAAGTGTACTTGCAGCAGAGCGGCTGATTTTACAATGGAAGATAAACACATAACACAGTTGCTGAGTGTGACTGGGTGAGAGGAAAAGCACTGTACAGGGTTTAGGATCAGATATGAATCCTTATAGAACAATAAAAGTGTACAGTGGGGCAAAAAAGTATTTAGTCAGCCACCGATTGTGCAAGTTCCCCCACCTAAAATGATGACAGAGGTCAGTAATTTGCACCAGAGGTACACTTCAACTGTGAGAGACAGAATGTGAAAAAAAAATCCATGAATCCACATGGTAGGATTTGTAAAGAATTTATTCGTAAATTAGGGTGGAAAATAAGTATTTGGTCAATAACAAAAATACAACTCAATACTTTGTAACATAACCTTTGTTGGCAATAACAGAGGTCAAACGTTTACTATAGGTCTTTACCAGGTTTGCACACACAGTAGCTGGTATTTTGGCCCATTCCTCCATGCAGATCTTCTCGAGAGCAGTGATGTTTTGGGGCTGTCGCCGAGCAACACGGACTTTCAACTCCCGCCACAGATTTTCTATGGGGTTGAGGTCTGGAGACTGGCTAGGCCACTCCAGGACTTTCAAATGCTTCTTACGGAGCCACTCCTTTGTTGCCCGGGCGGTGTGTTTTGGATCATTGTCATGTTGGAAGACCCAGCCTCGTTTCATCTTCAAAGTTCTCACTGATGGAAGGAGGTTTTGGCTCAAAATCTCACGATACATGGCCCCATTCATTCTGTCCTTAACACGGATCAGTCGTCCTGTCCCCTTGGCAGAAAAACAGCCCCATAGCATGATGTTTCCACCCCCATGCTTCACAGTAGGTATGGTGTTCTTGGGATGCAACTCAGTATTCTTCTTCCTCCAAACACGACGAGTTGAGTTTATACCAAAAAGTTCTACTTTGGTTTCATCTGACCACATGACATTCTCCCAATCCTCTGCTGTATCATCCATGTGCTCTCTGGCAAACTTCAGACGGGCCTGGACATGCACTGGCTTCAGCAGCGGAACACATCTGGCACTGCGGGATTTGATTCCCTGCCGTTGTAGTGTGTTACTGATGGTGACCTTTGTTACTTTGGTCCCAGCTCTCTGCAGGTCATTCACCAGGTCCCCCCGTGTGGTTCTGGGATCTTTGCTCACCGTTCTCATGATCATTTTGACCCCACGGGATGAGATCTTGCGTGGAGCCCCAGATCGAGGGAGATTATCAGTGGTCTTGTACGTCTTCCATTTTCTGATGATTGCTCCCACAGTTGATTTTTTCACACCAAGCTGCTTGCCTATTGTAGATTCACTCTTTGAGGCTGTGGACAGGTGTCTTTTATACAGATGATGAGTTCAAACAGGTTCCATTCATACAGGTAACGAGTGGGGGACAGAAAAGCTTCTTACAGAAGACGTTACAGGTCTGTGAGAGCCAGAGATTTTCCTTGTTTGAGGTGACCAAATACTTATTTTCCACCCTAATTTACGAATAAATTCTTTACAAATCCTACCATGTGGATTCATGGATTTTTTTTTCACATTCTGTCTCTCACAGTTGAAGTGTACCTCTGGTGCAAATTACTGACCTCTGTCATCATTTTAAGTGGGGGAACTTGCACAATCGGTGGCTGACTAAATACTTTTTTGCCCCACTGTATTTAAATTGTTCGCAGCCAAAATTTAAGCTGCATGTATGTTGTATGTATATATATTAATAATAAATATATTAATAATGCTTATTAGGGAAACACACTTGGCCCTATCACTGTCTGTATTCCTGGATCTTCCAGGGATGGTGACGCTTGATGGGTCAGTGGGTGGTGATTTCATGCCTTGTGATCTCTAATCTACAACCTAACTTGCTCTGGAGCTGGTGATGTTAGCAGCATAAGTTACCATGGCAATGTACCCAGAAAGAAGTGATGACTATTATGATGTTGCAACTGTAAAAAACATGTGAGTAGATTTGGTGGTATAAATCAGAATACACAAGATAATCCAGAAACTGTGGTTGATGTTCTGTTTTACTCACTGTTAAGATCTCTCTCTCTCTCTCCCTCTTATTTTTACTTCTTAAGTTTAGGCATCGCATACACCCATATGAGAGTTTTACAAAAATCTGTTTACTTTAAAGTTTGAGTTTCCTTCCAGCTGTATTTTGGTCTCTTTGGTTTTGATCCCATTTGAGATGTTTATCATATGCTTGCAGATGAACATATGTCACCTCCACTGTGTGTCTTGTCAAAATAACTCACTTTGTTTAAAACCACCTAAAGGAAAATGTACCTGTGTAATGTTGAGCTGCGTCTCGGCTCACTGGTGGAGCACGGCATCAAAAAGTTATTGAATAAAGAAGTTCTGTCTTAGAAAGGGTAAAAGAAAGACAAGCCCTCTGTGTGGGATTTCAATTATGATCTTTTTTTCCCTCCACCTTTGTTGCTTTAATAGAGGTCCTCGATTAATTTCAGAAAGGCTTTTTCCAATTTTTCTCCATACTTCCTCATTTTCATTAAATGTCCCTGTTGGAGCTCCGCACACCGTGCATTGCATTAGCCGGTTAGCCAAGAGAGAGCAGATACATTTTGCCGGCATTTTATTACATCGTGTCTTTGAGATGCAATGTAAATCAGCAGGTCAGGGGGTCAGCAGAACACATTAATTCAATCCTGTGAATGAAACGATGGGAGAAGCCTTGCCTCCAAGGCTGTGTTACATTGCCCATCCTCATCACATGCAACAATATCTAACACTGAACCAGGACCTTTTCAAAAAAATACATGAAATGAATTTCAAACATTATACCTCTGACATTCAGCAGTAGGACAGATATACAGAAAGCTAAAACAAAACATTTCTTGGTTAATTAACTTGGATATGTTTCTTTAAGCACACATATATGTATAATCAAAGCATAGGGTTGATAATTTTGGTCATGCTACAGATTTTCAAATGTGAGACCAAAAAAAACCCCCAAAAAAACCCGCCCAAAACTTTAAAAATGTGGTAAAAACTTATCGAGTCAAGTCAGGTCATTTTGATTTATGCTACAGTCACACTCTGGGAAAGATTGATTTGGCAACTGCGGCATGGCCAAATATACCTTTATTATAAAAGTGTGCAATAAACTTGAACCCCTAATAGACCCCTAATAAAAGATAGGGTCAGTCTGCTATCAGCTTGCAATTGAATGTGGTCAAGTTGGCAATTACATGCATTACATCTGTATATCCAAACACAGATTGCACTAAAGTGGTGAAAATCTACTGCCATTTACAAACACAGAAATGGTCATAAAACAGACATTCATTCACTGCAGTCAACCTGAGTTGGATCCCAACTGGTTGCCACCATGAGACTCGTGTGATCAAAAGTGGTCATTCAGAGGCCGATGGTGTTGCAAGCTCAACCCCTGCTGGGCAACAAGTTGGCTGCAATTTGTACTTGCAACTGTACTTGCATGCAGCTTAAATGATTCAATTTAATTTAATCACTGCGTAGTCACAGATTTTTCCTAGTGGCAAGGAAGTTCTGGCCAATTTCTACTAGTGTGATGGAGCCGTCAAACAACAGAAGTTGACCCAAAGGCATATACAGACATATTCCCTGTCTCCAAAAAGACCACATACAACATACAAAACCCCACATAAACAAGCAGCATGATTAAGATGAAAATAAATAACTAATATAAAAATCCTGGGTTATACATTTCGAATTTAGTATGACAGTAGCACAGAAAGCCCAGATGCCCATAAGAGAACTTGTTGGAATGCTGATTTCAGTGACCACGAGGCAAAATATAGTTTGAGTTAGAACATCTGCAATATATTTTAGAGCTGATCCACAGAGGGACTTTAAAACGCGCAATAAACGCGCAATAAAACTCCCTCTTTCACAAGTCGCCAGTGGAATTGAGCTAAAATAGGACTGATGTGTCAACGTTTTTTGTATCACTTAAAAAGCAGCTCAATTTCGAACCAGCTGCAGTTGAGAAAGAGTAGAAAAACCTAAAATACACAGAGTTACAGTCCTGTCTAGAGTTAGAGGCGTTAAAGGCCCAGATAATATTTTTTTAGTGACAAAACTACAACTACCAATTATCATCATGAGGTCGGCTTATGAAGCACTTTACAAAACTTGTCCTACAAAAGTGTTTTGCCAATCACAAAACATAATAAAATAAGAACAATACATCTTACATCTTCACCAATCATGCTTTTAAAAGCATACAGTGGGGCAAAAAAGTATTTAGTCAGCCACCGATTGTGCAAGTTCCCCCACCTAAAATGATGACAGAGGTCAGTAATTTGCACCAGAGGTACACTTCAACTGTGAGAGACAGAATGTGAAAAAAAAATCCATGAATCCACATGGTAGGATTTGTAAAGAATTTATTCGTAAATCAGGGTGGAAAATAAGTATTTGGTCAATAACAAAAATACAACTCAATACTTTGTAACATAACCTTTGTTGGCAATAACAGAGGTCAAACGTTTACTATAGGTCTTTACCAGGTTTGCACACACAGTAGCTGGTATTTTGGCCCATTCCTCCATGCAGATCTTCTCGAGAGCAGTGATGTTTTGGGGCTGTCGCCGAGCAACACGGACTTTCAACTCCCGCCACAGATTTTCTATGGGGTTGAGGTCTGGAGACTGGCTAGGCCACTCCAGGACTTTCAAATGCTTCTTACGGAGCCACTCCTTTGTTGCCCGGGCGGTGTGTTTTGGATCATTGTCATGTTGGAAGACCCAGCCTCGTTTCATCTTCAAAGTTCTCACTGATGGAAGGAGGTTTTGGCTCAAAATCTCACGATACATGGCCCCATTCATTCTGTCCTTAACACGGATCAGTCGTCCTGTCCCCTTGGCAGAAAAACAGCCCCATAGCATGATGTTTCCACCCCCATGCTTCACAGTAGGTATGGTGTTCTTGGGATGCAACTCAGTATTCTTCTTCCTCCAAACACGACGAGTTGAGTTTATACCAAAAAGTTCTACTTTGGTTTCATCTGACCACATGACATTCTCCCAATCCTCTGCTGTATCATCCATGTGCTCTCTGGCAAACTTCAGACGGGCCTGGACATGCACTGGCTTCAGCAGCGGAACACGTCTGGCACTGCGGGATTTGATTCCCTGCCGTTGTAGTGTGTTACTGATGGTGACCTTTGTTACTTTGGTCCCAGCTCTCTGCAGGTCATTCACCAGGTCCCCCCGTGTGGTTCTGGGATCTTTGCTCACCGTTCTCATGATCATTTTGACCCCACGGGATGAGATCTTGCGTGGAGCCCCAGATCGAGGGAGATTATCAGTGGTCTTGTACGTCTTCCATTTTCTGATGATTGCTCCCACAGTTGATTTTTTCACACCAAGCTGCTTGCCTATTGTAGATTCACTCTTTGAGGCTGTGGACAGGTGTCTTTTATACAGATGATGAGTTCAAACAGGTTCCATTCATACAGGTAACGAGTGGGGGACAGAAAAGCTTCTTACAGAAGACGTTACAGGTCTGTGAGAGCCAGAGATTTTCCTTGTTTGAGGTGACCAAATACTTATTTTCCACCCTAATTTACGAATAAATTCTTTACAAATCCTACCATGTGGATTCATGGATTTTTTTTCTTTTCTTTTTTTTTCCCACATTCTGTCTCTCACAGTTGAAGTGTACCTCTGGTGCAAATTACTGACCTCTGTCATCATTTTAAGTGGGGGAACTTGCACAATCGGTGGCTGACTAAATACTTTTTTGCCCCACTGTAAGCGCTGCACAGCCACAGAGCTGACTGAAGTAGAGCCTTTGTGATTTTCTTCAGCCATCAGTTAAGGGTCATTTACTTCTATCACAAACAAAAGTACATAATAATTGTGTAAATCAAAGTTTCAAAAGCAAGAAAATGCACTCTAGGTGTTGAACAATGCATAACATTCTCCCATAAATACCCACAGTCATGGAGAATGCTGTGGAATTTTCTACCATATCTAAACAAGAAAATGAAAATATATAGGTGATAAACATGCAAATGAGACTATGGACTATGACTATAGATTTAGCCACAAATTTAAGGGAGTCACAGGAACAAAAATAGTGGCTCATACAGTCTTTAGATGAAAAGGCCTAAAAATTGCATGTCTTCTATATATATATCCTGCATAAATGCAATTGTACTACAAATATATGCGGCATATATTATTTATAAGGATTTATATGACAAATAATACATCAAATAACCGTGGAGCCGACCACAGCTCGCTTAGAAAGAATTCGGCAATCAAAAGGTAAGAACAGAAGTAAAAACTAAGGAATTCAGGAAGTAGATGTCTCATGTACATCTCAGGGAAGATTTTGTCCATGCTGATATTCTATTTTAGAAATGCCAGACTGAAGGAACAGGTCAGTGAATCAATGAAATATCTACACAAATCTGTGCTTTGAAGTCATCTCTATCCTCTTAATTCCTGTGCAGTTGGTGGTTTATAGCCAACATTACATGAGGCACAAAGAGAAAAAGATACCACATATACATGTTAAATGGATAGAAATGGCGTGTCTATGTGGATGTACAGGGTCACTGCATAACTATGACAATGAGGAAAGACCATTTGAAGTGTTTCTTTGAGTTGCATGATAAAGAAACAGGATAGAAGAAAAGAAAAAAACACTTTGAATGCAGCTGAGTTGTGTCTGCACTCGTTAGCTGTATCAGTGCATTATGCGCAGGATGCAAGCGACTCTGTCATTGCGTATTGTTCAGAGAGCATAGATAGGTGTGTCGGCCATGCAGCCTAATCACCTTTTGCTACAGTGAGTCCAGGGTCCAGAGCCCACTCAGCAGACACCCCCCTTTGGGCCGCCTCCACCAGTGGCAGCTTTCCTCTGAGTGCACGCTTTAATTAATAATCAAGCTAATTGGATTGAGATCCCCCATTGTGCAGAGGATGTGTGTGGCATGTGTGCACACAGTATGTATAACATGAGCACATTTGGCTGCATTAAACAGCATATTTAATTTTGTTTTGCGACTCTCAGTGTGTGCGCATGTGAGCTCAGAGTTAGCAACCCTTTAGATTCTGCCCTCCTTATGCAAGCTAAAGATGATAGTAAAACTTGATGGTGCTCAAGAGGCAGCTCTGATTTTATAGAAATGTCTTCCTGGTAGGTTATAAAACGTGTACCTCTTGCTACCCTCCACACTCCGAAGGTACAATGAAGTGATAAACTAGCACATTTATAGCATTTACTGTATTTCATAAACACCTTAGGAAAAACAAAACACCTAGAAAGTTGATTTCATATTACGGTTTAGAGGTTACAAAGAAATTAACAAAGTTCATCAGAACCACTTGGTGGAGCTGTGTGTTTCATTGCGTCTGTGCGATTATTTTTGTAACCCCCCCCCCCCCCCCTCCCCCCACTATGGTACAAAGTCAAAGCTGTGTTAAGCATCCATCTTACTTTTGTTTTATGAGAATATAGTATGTGTATTTAGTTAATTTATTCCTTTATTCTCCGAAAGCACCACTGAGAATTTAAACTCAGTGACTCATCTCTCTGCACTTCCTGTCCTCTAACCTCCTGTCCAGCCCCTCACCCCCACCCACCTACTCGCTCACCACCACCACCACTCCTCGTCTCCACGTTGCACCTCATCTCCCCTTCCTCTCTCATTCTTGGAGTGGACGTTTGGAAGGGAAGGCGGTGGGTGCTGCAGGCCAGTTCTCTATATTAGATGTCAGGCCTCAGATAGAGACTCGGGCCTGTGGGTAAACACTTTGACAGCTTCTACAGAGGATATTTTGTCTGTGAAATAGAGTCTGCATTACTCCAGGTGAAAAGAGACAGGAAAAGAGATAGAGAGGCAGACGAGCAAGGAGTCTCACTCTTTTACAATAGCTCTTTTTCTCCAGCGTGAGGGACTGCGTTTGTTTTAAATTGGAGTATGTAAAATGCAACTGCAAGCTAATCGATGTAGTTGTCAAACATTTTTACCATTAATTGTTTTGACAGCACCGTGTTTTGTTTCACTTATTGTCCAGCTTACTGTTAGATTACCAGGAGTAGAATTGAGTAGTGCTGAAAAAAATCTTCTTTTTAGCAGCTAGAGAATAACAATCTTTGTATGTGTCGGCAAATATAAGTTCAACAACTTTGCATGAGATTTTTATGTTTTATTTTTATTCACACAATAATGTGAATTAATAGTAGCAAATATACCCGGCATCACTTAATAACTGGAAACTAAAATGTAGCGACTTTATGCAAGATCCTGTCTTTACGACCGTATTAAAAATCATGAGCATGTCCATGTGTGCATATGTGTGTGACACAAGTGGGAGGGCATACAGGAACATTTCTTGGATGCACCAGCTTCTGCATGGTAAATTAAATCTGAATGCAAATGAAGCAATATTTCTTGACAGTCGATGATAAAACCCCTATTATATTTAATGGTATGCTTTGTGAATGTACATCCATGGAGAGTGGCCTGCAACTCGGGCAAACCCTGTCTACGGTGGCTTTGATCTCAGCGTAGGTGTGTGCACGTGTGCATATGTGCATGTTATCGTGTTGATGAAATTGGAAGTACTTGCTGCTTTAATAGTTTCCTGCTAAAGAAACATCTTAAATTATTTATTTATTTTGTTTTTATATTTTTTTTCCGGCTTACCAAAAGGTTTCAAGGATTACATGAAAGTCTCACAATACAGTTCTGAATAGCGCCGCTGAACTTGCGGCCTTCACAAACTTTTATTTTTCAGGTTTTTATGATTCTCTGTGAGATCTCCTGGAGCGCAATCGTTCATATATGTCATGCTTCAGCAACAGGGCATTGAAATAGTTCTTTGAATTCGTTTATTGAGCGAGATGTCCTATACTTGGAGGTGTAAGGGAAGACGAACGGTTGGTGTTTCGTTTAAGGCGATTTTTAATTTGCCTTTCCAAAAATAACGCCGAGCTTTCTAAAATGCCGGCTGGTTTTCCTAATGAGGAAGTGAGTATTCAGTGACCTGTCCATTCACAGCTGATTGATCTAGCACTTTGTGGAGATGCAAAGCTGGCAGTATTGAAAAAAAAAACCCAGATGCATCAGTCATGATACAAATATGCTAATTACAGAGCCACATGGCTGCACACAAGCACCAAGTCCATTTCTTAAAAACTGTTCACTTCGTTGTAAAGTAACACTAGCTGCAGTTTGCAGTGCTTTCCGAAAGATTCATGTTCCACCACTATCAGAAACCATACAGTTGACTTGGCTATTTACTGTTATAAGTAAGCCAACGGGGGGAGTGTATGCGAATATTTATTAATGATTTACCAGTCCAAAAATAATGACATGGAATTAATGAGTATACACCTGGTTTTCAGTTTTACTGCATGCTCATTTCCCGGGATGATTTTCCTCTGTTTCTTTGGATTTGCCTCTCTTCCAGTCACGTTTATTACCTTTTGACCTCTTCAACTAAAATTATAAAAGTATACAAGAAAAAGACTTTTTAAAACACTATTAGACTACTAAGGCTAGTATTTAAAAAGTTGCTGATCTACTGGCATTATCCCAATCATCCCCAGGGTATGGAGAGAATGGTCAGAAACAGAGAAAACATGCAGAGAGCGGCAGATCTCTGGGTGAAAATGTCTTGTAGATGCCAAAGGTCAAAGGAGAATGGCCGAACTGCTTCAAGCTAATAGGAAGGCAACAGTAACATAAATAATCACTCAATGAAACCAAATACGCAGAACAGCAGTCAAACAGTCAAACAGCCAAACCTCGAAGCAAATGGGCTACTTCTTCCAAATATGAATAGGGAACTGAGTCTAAAATCTGCATTGGTTCACGATAGCTTGATAACAGAAGATTGCAAAAATGTTGCTTAGTCTTAGTAATCCCGATTGCTGCTGCAAAATTTGGATATTAGGGTCAAAATGAAAAATGAAAGTATTGTTCCATCATGCCTTGCATCAAAGGTTCAGGCTGTTGGTGGTGCACGGGTGTGGGGGATATTTTCTTAGTACACTTTGAGCCCCTTAGCAGCAGTTGAACATAATTTAAGCACTACAACCTGACCACAGCTGACCAAGCCGATTCCTTTATAAGCACAATGTACCCATCTTCTGATGGCTGCAGGATAATGCATGATGTCATAAAGCTCAAATCATATCAAAGTGGTTTCTTGTAGATGACAATGAGTTCACTCGAATAGCCTCCACAGTCAGTCATGCAATGATATCAGTTGCAGTACTGGTTGGAGTCGTTATTCATTTTAATGCACAAAGAATGATGCATTCAGTGGGAATGGGAATTGATCCCCAGCGACGGAAAAAAACCCCTAAAACTATAATGACGAAAATAATTATATAGTCTCATTAAGTAAATTACTAAATTATATAATTTAATTACTGTGGGAAGCTCATAGAGAAGAAAAAGCCTTAAGACTCCTCTGGTTTCTTACACCCCACAGATACAATAATGCAGTTTTATTAACATTAACATGCACAAAAAAACAGTGTGTTAACAGTGGCCAGAGGTGAGTAATCACCACGGTGGCCTCAGTCATGGTGACCTGCTGTTAACTGATCTCAGCAGTGCTCTTAGTCATGAAAAAACTAGAAGTCACATTATAATTTAACAACAATAATGGAGCAACACCACATAACTGCAATAACAACTTGAACTTGAACACGCACAAAGACTTGAACAGGCCCCTCCCCCCAAGTCGCAACATTATTATAAACATTGTTCACAATCTTAGATTACAATGCTAGCATGCTAACAATATTTATACATAGATATGCATAGATGAGGCAGGTTTGCAAGTAAAATAATAAATAATAAATAAACCTGATGATGGTGATAGATAAAGTTATGGGATTTTTCTGCATGATTGAACACGACTGTCTGAAGCACATTTAATATTAATCTATCCAATAGTTGCTGAAACATTTCACTCAAAACCACAAATAATGACCTGCTGTGGTGGCCACTGTTGCCGCACTGATGGATATAGCTGTGCAAATGCAGCTTTTTCTTAATGTCATTTCATGACAACAGATAAAAATGGAAGAAGTGTGATGTTTGCACTGATGCAGACGGTAAAAGGAGTGAGTAATTCAAAAGGCAGATCAAACAGAGAGGTTTAGCAAAAATATTATCAAATATGAAGAACAATACTTAATCAAAATCACTTCAATCACTTCAATGCCCTGCACTGCTAGCTATTATAATTCATAATGAATACATATTGTTATTTTAGTCTCTTGCTTCTTGAAAATATACTGCAAAAATATCTTAGTCATTTACTTAATGAGCTGCAGTGTAAAATCTAAACAGTGTTTGCCAGTCTTTAGACTGGACAGCATGATAAGCTGACTTAGTACCTGAATGGTTTATAAAGCTGTATGTTTTACTGCTTCCATAGAAGTGTCTTTGTCCTGTGGTGATGCTCAGGGGTTGGCTCCAGCCAGGTGGAATAAGAGCAAACAAGCTGTCAGAAGTAATCCCATCTCCCAGACTCTGGACATGCGAATGCACCAACATATCTATCCATCAGCACCCAGAGCCAGTGGTCACTCCCAGACCACATCACAGACAGCTCCAGAGAAAGATAATCAGTCCATTTTCATAATTTGTCTTATTTGAATGTACCCTATATGGACCATCAGAATTGTTGTTATATAAAGCTGAAAAGACTATTGCTTAAGAAAAGTTGAGTCTTTGAATTAAAGTTTTTCTTGTTAGGCGTACACTGCAATGCGAGAAACACTGTCCTTGGCCTTATTTAAGTTACTTATCGTTTCAATGCAATTGTTTTAGGTTCTTTATGCAATTTTGTTTACCTCCAAACAAGTAAAAAGTACGAGAGAAGACTGCAGGGACCCGAAAAATGAGCTCGAGTGGAATAAATATGCTTCCCTGCTAAACCCATGAGGAAATGTCCCTCCTTCAAAACCTGTTTACCAGCAAAAACATGAGCACTCTTTCTAGTTTTAATCCTCTCCTTTTGAATGACAGGATTATTTTTTGTGGCGAGAAAACATTTGAGATAAGTATCACTATCTCTTCTTCCATCACTCCAACTGCAGGTTATTGAATATCCCAGTGGAGGGGAAAAACTAATTACGAAACGTGTCTGGCTAAGAGAGTTATCTGCAAGATAGCCCGCAGTGCAGCCATGTTTTAGCCCTTTTGTTTTTTTGTTGTGCAAACTAATTAGTTTTTTTTCTCCTTTTTTAATGGAGAAATGCTCAGCTGCTCCCCAAACTAGTAATGACCTTCCATCGGAATTATGACACCAGCAGATGTAAAGCTTTTGATTAAGCCCATTTACATGGAGTCTGCACTAGTTGAGAGGTTCAGCTCTGATGCTCAGGATTATAAGTCCCATTCTGTTTTGCCGTAGGTGGACTGCTTTTCCAAATTGCTTTCACTGTGAACACTAAAACTCTCCCTAAACTTTGATGAAGCCTTGAGATGATAGATTTACTTAAGTTTATGTTTCCGACAGAACAATTTTCATACAAAACTCTGAATCTATCACTTGCACATTTAAGTTTCTCAGACAGTTATTAATATGAACTACTTCAAACATAAGCTCTTTATTTAAAAACTGAAATTGACTTGGCAGAAGAAGTGTGGATGTACTTTATTAGCTCCGTATTTTGGTCCTTAAGTTTGGGATAAAACAACACAATTAGCCGCTCTAGTGGATGACTGCACAAATCCATAAATGTTATGAGTAATACACTAAACTCTGTATCAGTGCGAGTCAAAAAGTCCTGTTGACCCTTTTCACAACAAATTTTCCAATGAATGCTCACTGTCCTCATAAACTATGTCCATGTAAAATGTAAATCCGTCACGAGAGAATCAGCGAAAACCATCTGAGGATGATAAATAAAACCTGTCGTCAAATAGCAACAAAATGCAAACGATTGAAACATCTGGCCATTTTCTATGTTGTAATTTAAATTAGATGCGATTTTGTTAAGTCAAACATGAAACAAAACCTCAATATCTTTTGCAAAGAGTGTTTATTTTGCTTACTTTACAAAGACAAAAGATATCTATATATCTCTAATCAGTGCTAAATAAGAAGCAGCCAATCAAGCCACTAGAGAAAGTCACTTTTGTGTGTTTTCTGGGTACGAACAGTCGTCTCAAGTTGTGAGGTGATATTGCAAGGTAAATGCCCCGCAATAGCAAAATATAAAGTAAATTCAGCAAGCTATCCAAAACAGGTTCACTCTATTGATTCATGTCTAGGTTTAAGAAGTAAAAGGTTTGCAACACAAGGCTGGAGGAAGGTTTGAGTTATTGTGGCACGTATTATGTGGCACAATGTACAATGTATGTAGTTCAAACCACCCATGAAAAAAAATGCTTTTTATCATTTCTTTGAATTAGTTTTACACCCAAAACTGTTGCATTTTCATTTACTTTTTTTTTAATTCTTTCGTTTGGTTTAGGCAGCAAAATTATAGTCTTGGGTTGATGCATCCTATAAAAGAAAACAAAAGTACAGTTTCACTTATCATACATCTTACATTTCATGTCCATGGTATGCACACTTACAAAACATTTTCTTGACTATTCTACACTTTTTTCTACACGTTTAAGCGTTCATTATTAATTTTTTTTACAGTTTTTTTTTGTCATTTTGATCTTGTTCATATTTATGAACAGACATCTATAATCACACATCTGTTCTCATTTTCTCAGCTAGAAAACAAATTATTCCACAGAGTCTGAGAGCAATTAGGTGTCAGTTAGACAAAAAAGGGAAAACCAATTAATCACTCTCCATTGAATTGTAGACTCTTCGGTAATTGTGCCTTCTTGTCAATTTCATCTACTTAGGTTCAAGAGTATGTGGACAATAGAATTTTAATGTAAGGATTGTTTTTTTTAATACTTGGAGTAAAAATGATGGCCTTAAGTCTTTAGTCACAGAAGAATACGATCTGTCGGTTTGAGATCAGGTGACTGATTTGACTATGGAAGAATAACCCATTTCTTTGCCTTGAAGGGTCATTATCCATTGGTTCTGTCTGATCAGTTTTTTCACATCATTTGTGTGAGGAGAGATTATAGCTCTGTAAACGTCAGAGTTCTTCCTACTACTTCCAGTAGCCGTCACATCATCAAAAAACATTACTGGTCCGTTCCTCTGGCAGCCATACATGCCCGTAACATATACTCCATCGTGTTTAATAGATGGCAGGTATGTTTTGCATCATGAGCTGTTCCTTTCCTAGCTGTTCAGTATCTTTCAGATATTTTCTGAGTCTAATCTCGGCTTCTTGTTTTCTAATGTAACCAGTGGTTTCCACCTTGTAAACCTGCTGTCTTGTATTTATGCTAATGAGCAGAATTTCAATACAACGGTTTCCTAACAGAAGCGGTTATTTAGGATTTTTTTCTTAATCATGGAAATAATTTTGTCTTCATCAACTTTAGTTGTCTTCTTAGTGGTGGTTCAGGCCTTTGGTGCTGAGCTGGCCTTTTTTCTAATAATGTAGACTGTAGAATTTGCCAGTCCTTAAGTTTTTGCAATCTCTCTAATAGGTTTATTTTTTTTTAGCTTAATGATGGTCTCTTTGACTTGCATCAATATCTCTTTGACATTTCCAGTAAAAAAATACTAAATACAAGTTAAACACTTGGAATCAACTCGAGATCTTTTATGCGTTTAATTTGTCATTAAATAAGGGAATGGGCTGCATCTGGCCATGAAGCTGCTTGTCAGCCGGTTGTCCAATTACATTGTCGAGAAATGTCAATATTAGTTTGTTCCTGATTTTTGGTGCCCATCGGTGATATAAGTTCGATGGTAGATAGGGGGCAGGGTTTAATAAGAATATTTTCTTCTTCCTGCTCCTTTTCACACATGGTTGTTGTGTTTTGTTGATAGAAGATGTGGTTGTTTTGTTTGATTTGTAGTACCAAGTGTGAAATAAATAAAAATGAAATGAAATGAAATGAAAACATTGTCTAAATATTAATGAACCTTACTTTAACTGGAGATATGGTTCTAAAAAAATCTTCTGACATAGTAAAATCTAATAATTTCAGTCAGCTACAGCCATTTGTTAAAGCTTAAACTGTTGGCTGCATATTGTGGCACCATTCGTTTCTCCTTCTGTGGGCATGGTTTACAGGGTTTCACATATTTCATTCCAAATTTCTGGAGAAAAGGCAAATAAAGAAAAAAAAACAGATGCAACGGGTAATGTCAATGAAAAAGCAGGAGGTATAAAAAGAGGGTTCCCTTTATGTGTGCCACTGGACCTAACCCTGAGGGCTTATCTCCTGTGCAGTGTTGCCGATCTGTTAATGTCTGGCATCATAACTCTCTCTGCAGAGGCTGTTTGCTTTGGCTTCTGTCACAGGTTCATCATTACGCTGATAGCTAAACACTCTGCAAGGAAACAAAGTAGCCTCCCACTGGTGTAGATCATTCCCCTGACACCAGGAAAAACACCGAATGTACATCCACAGTATAAATACAATCCACTGAGAGAACAGGGGACTGTGGCACTAATAAAGTGCCTTAAACAAATACTGATGTTTTTTCTGGCTGATTTTAAATGAATCCATATCTGGTTTCATTTGACATTATTACATTTTACCTTCTTTTGGCAGATACAGTAATTACAGTTATTGACTGACTGTGCTGTTGGATTTCCTGCTCACTTTCTGCACAGATCAATATTTTATGTATTTACTTGGGATCAACTCCAGATCCTTTATCTGCTTAATTTGTCATGGAATAACAGGAGAACAGGTCTCATCTGGCCTGGAAAACCACTGTTCAGTCAAGTGTCTGATTACTTTAAAAAACAAAACCCTCTGTATAAGAATGCGATTCCAAAACAGTTAATGATATATTTTGTTAAAGCCCCGAATTAAAGCTGAAAGTCAACACTTCAGTTACACCGCGACAGTTTGATTTCAACCCTGCTGTAGAAAAAAATAGAAAAATGTTGTCATTGTCCAAATATCTGTGGACTTAACTATGCTGTATGTCACAACAGAGTATGCTCTTTTCATGACTTGTGGTTTTATCTGTGAATAATAAACTAAGGGAATGTCTTCATATATATTAATGGCTACAGATGAGAGTGGGAATCCAGCTTGTGCACATGTGGACAATTTCACAGTGACTGTGATGTATAGGACCATCAGGACTTTATAAATCTGAAGAAAAGAATGCCTGAATTTGTGTGTGTGTGTGTTTATTCATCTAGTCCACTAGGCATCTTTGTTGTAGAGGTTAAAGCTTGCCAGAATTATACTCCAGCACCTTTGATTAATAAGTGAATAAATCTAATTGTCAGGTTATACATAATATTTCCAGGAAAGTTCTTTTTCTTTTTTTTACATGCTTCAGCCTGCTGTTCTTTCCACCTGATGGCAGGGAGAAACATACTCAATAAATAAGAAAGTAATCACAAAGTGATGTCACCCAACAGTGCACACATCCTTTTTGCATCTTCATCCCTGTTATGCAGATGTCACTAAATTTATGGTTGCTGTATTCATCTCGAGCATCGAACAAGAGAAAGAAGGTGTGATAAAATGCTGTTTTCGTTTTCCCAGGTAGAAGGTAATTTCAAAGTCAACTCAAGAAACAGGAAAGGCAAAGGGTGTTTTGTGCAAATTGGCTAGTCCATACAGTTAGCTGGCATGGAAATGTCAGTATAATGTGTATACCAGATTTTAGTGTGCCTCACCTTTCAAATCCCACCTTAACCCCTGGTGTTGTATCAGGTAAGCTCACACCCTATTTTACAGTCATGAGAATCAAATGTTTTGAGATGTCAGTGGTCAGGAAATGAACCTGGGAAATGAAGTAGACATAACCGCCACATCTTAATGTAAACAGCTTATAGGGGTTAAAATTTTTACAATGTAGGGACTTATCTATAGCTTAGTAGAAGTCATGAGAGAGGTCCTGCCCTTTCCTTGCTATACCACATCAAAAATCAGGGCACATGCATGGCACATTATGTATAGGTTTCCATTCCTTTTCTTGTTCTGGTGTGCGCTGGGGACAAGCTGTACAGGAGTTTGTTCGCTGTGCACTTTCGGATGAGGCTTGTCAGTTGCTATCACATTTGGCTTAAGAGGTACTGCTATTAGTGCCCTGTTCTCAGCAGGGTCAGTGCCTTTACAATGGTTTCCCTCTGCACTTATAAAGATTGCTATGTTTGTCTGGTCTCTTGTGGGAGTATAGAGAGACCTGCACCCTTTCAGAGGAGAAGACCCTGTATGAAATGGATGCAACAAAATGCAATTAAACATGTGTTGTACCATTTGGAGGTCTGAGACAGACTTCAAACCAGGATGATAGTATGGCAGACATGCACTATTATAGCTGTTCTCAGTATCACTATAGGCCTGTACAGTGTTCAGATGTCCACATTTTCAGAAGCTGGAGCACCTCTGTAGAGAGCTGTATTTCAGTTTGGTAGGTAAGTAAAAGGAGACAAGACAAGACACATCTGTACAGATCTGGTCAGTAAATCATTGGTTGGAGATCACAGAGACTATTAATGTGGTCAATGAAGCTTCCTGAAGTGAAAGGCAACAAAGAATTCCTGTCACATTTCTTATCCTGGCACCTGTCATCATTTACTGTTTTTGCAGAAGAAGAGCAGTTTCATTCCACAAACCAATGAAGAAAATTGTATTGAATAACCCCCGTTGGTCAATTTTTTTTTTTTTTTTTTTTTTTTTTTTTTTTGAGGAACTTCAGGCGGTGTGATAAATTAGGTGGCTCTGTAAATCAATAGTGCCTCCTTTCTTCATAGCTTGAAATTGGATTTGTCAAATTTGGGGCTAAAGTCCATTAAGTTCATCACACTGACTGGCTGTATGTTGAAGGTAGCAACATGTGTGCAGGTTTTTGCTGAGGTCGGTATGGTGTTTACATTTTATCCTTATTCAGATTTAGCTCTTCAAATCAAGTTCTTGCAGAATACTTCTTCTGATTTATTCTTTTTGATGAATATAATTCTAATAAGGCCTTACATTATGTCATACACCATTCTTTTGGGTTTTAGTTTTAAATTTTGCTTTTGCCTGAACAATTTCATTGCTGAATATTAGCAGATGTTAATTGGGTTCAGTGACCCAGTAGCCAACAATTATGAAACAGCTAAAGCAAATAAACATAAATGTTCACAAAAGGAAAAATTTTTATATTGTTCTTTCATAATTACAATAATTATAACAATCATAATGCATTCATGATTCTGGGGTACTGCTATGTCTCAGTACTTTAAAATTCTGTCTGCATTTTAGTGTTTGCTAAATTTATTGCCCACACTTACCTGTGGCAACGATTAAAAAAGTTTCATTTAATTTCCTTTAAAAAAAGTGTTTTCCTATTACAACAACTTGTACCATCTGAACAACAGTGTATCGCTCTGCTTCTATCGCTGTATGTTGAAGCTGCAGCATATTTCTGTAATGTTTTAATCTGTGCTCTCATAAAAAATTCATGAACTTAGTTTAATGGTGAAAAATCGAACTGGAAACAGCACAGCAGCGATGCACTATTAAGAATATGATTATTATTGGTGTTAAATCTTAATATAAAGCCATGTCACTTGATGATGCATCTGCACACAAACACTGCACTTAATTGCATAATGTGTACAGTAATGATCTGCGTCAGCGTTTTGGCAAATCAGCCACTGATCACCATCACGGTGTCCTGCTACGCACACAAACGAAAGAAAATGACATGCTGTCATTTGCTTTTACATAGGCTCCATTCTAACAGTCCAACTTCTGGCATGCTAATGGCTGGGAGTCTTAATTAAAATGTCAAGGTGGCGTGATGTCCCATTAAGGCTCCCCTCCCTTCTCTATTCCTTTTCTGCTTCTGATCCTCTCCAGGGACCTATTAAGTCCAGGCCAAAATGATTGAAGTTCAAAGAGGTGAGCCCGAAGGTTGGATGCTCATCGCTTCCCGCTTTGCCACCGTCCCAGCATCCTCCATCCCTGACCTTTAGCAAGACAGCCGTCCCCACTAATGTGCTCGCATATCTAATGAGAGAGGGCTTTAGACTCAGACCTCCCTGTCAGCCATCTAGACGATAATGCCACCAACCGTTACCGTAACTGGTTTCTCTCTGTGTCCCCAGCTGTCTTTCTCTTTCCTTTACCTGTTTTGTCTCTCCTTGTCTTCTCCCTCCCAAGGAAAGGTTATTGGAAAGGACAGGCCAGTGCCCACTTTTCATAACAGCCTCCTATGGCAGTCCAAGGAGTGGCAAGGCCATTATTATAAGCCTCTCTTATATACAAATATAATCGTTACACAGAGTCAGTCATGGTTATGTTGATAAAATGATCAAACACATGAAAATAGATATAGTCATAACTTACTGGTGAAAATGGACCAGGAGTTCAAAGCTGCTGGTGTATAACTGTGCAACATGAACATGTGCTTCAACTTGATATTTGTTACTGAGTGGCCCCTACCTCATTTAAACCTGTGATCTTTTCCATTAAAAATATAGGTGTAAGAATTTGAAATTGTCGACACAAACATCTTTAAAGTGTGTCTTTTTAAGTGAGTGGTGATTACATCCCGTATGGTCCCCCTGGCACTTTCCCACCACAATGACAGCATACTAAAAGCATGCACATCTTTGGGACCCAGGCCTAACCTTCCCTCTTGACCTCCCCAGAGACAATTATCTCTACCCAGCAGCCCCCCTCTCCACCCACTTGCTAATGGGTGTGGGTAGGATGGGGTCAAGGTAATCACTGGGCCATGCATATTTGTACCCACTCACTTCATCAGTGTGAAATTACCAACAGGGAAATCAATGAGCAGTGCCCTAATGAAGGATCTACACTTGTGCCCAATGGGCCTGTTAGTTTTTATCTTTTCTCCTAATATGGTATCAATGATGTCCCCAGATACTGTGGCTCATGTATCATACAGTATGTGGCACTGGTATATGATAGCACATAGTCATATAGTGATGGGAGCGGGCGTGCCATTTTCAAACTGTGACAAAAGGTTTAAAAAAAAATACTTTTAACCACACTCAAGGTTTAGTTCACAACACATCAAGCAGCAGGCTCGCTTTCATTAGCAATCAAGCTAAACAGGTTTCTGCAAGCCAAGAGGGCTACATTACAGTCACGCTTTAAATTAGGATGTGTTGTGTCAACAAAAGCAAGACAACTTTGACAGTGTTGCCAGAGAACACTATTAGTGTTTTATGGTGGCGAGAGTTTCGCTTGTTTAAATGATCTCTGCTGAAGTAACCTAATAAACAATGATACTTTGCCACTGAGCAGAAGCTCTTGTAAATTCAAACGGGTTTTGCGATGTTATGCATGATAAACATCTCACAAACCGCGCAAACAAAGACAGAACCAAAATATAGATGCAAGGATCCCAGGGTTGGCTCTGAGACACAGGCCTGATTTATATTTCTGTTGGTTTTACATTTTGTACGTTTGAACTGATGGTTTTTGGCAGACAGTGCTGCCCGCTGATGACTCACACATGCCGTATAAGACGCATGAATGCAACAAAGTGTACGCTCACAGCACGCAAACATACACACACAGCTGGACGGAGACACACACTCGAGTGAAGTGTCGCTCAGGTGCGCGGTATAGACACATTGTGATACATATGCAAAAAACACACAACCACTCGGTCCCTCGCTCTGCCGCGCTCCAGCAACCCTATCTTATTAAAGCCTGTCAGCATAGCTAGCACTATCATAAGCATTTTATTATTGACTCGGAAAATATGATAATTTGGAAATCACAGGCCGCCTCCTAAAGACTCCACCGTCACTTTCAATTTTAGCTGCTCTCCCTTCTTTTAATGGGAATGATGAGATAGCAGGAACTTCACAAGCTTCATGAGTTACACATTCTCTACTTCCTCCCCTCGTATATTAAATTATTTATTTATCTATTTATGTTTTTTTAATTAGTACATTATAATTGAGGTCTGTCACCTATTGCATCTTCAAAGAAAACTAAAACAAATTTAATTAAAAGTGGTATCTCCTTTCACAAGTGAAATTGAATTATGTTTGAAGTAGAAGAGATTGCAAGTTGACAATATGCTTTCTTTATTAAATCAGGTTCTTTACCTTTTAGTTTACCTTTTACAGCTACCTGAAAATAATCCCAATGTGAATTCATTTTGACTCCAGTGCAGTGCCACTACTTTTTGTCCATTTTCTTTTTTTCGTGATACGATTTTGTATGTTAAATAAGTAAATAGGATATTTGCCGGCAGTTGAAATGAAATTGAAACTGAATGCACCGTATATTTCATTTTGTAAATTAAAACAGGGCCTCTGAAGGAGATGTTACTTTACAGATAGAAAATAAACCAACCTAGATACCAAACTCCTCCATCCACAATTTCTCCCCCTACTTCTTTTATCAGCTCTTGTCCTCCTACCTCTCACAGGTTCCTCAGCATTCTGGGATTACCTCCCTATCTATTCTTTGCATTCCCAGAGGCTTGCCGTGTGATCCATAATTCAACATGTACCCTATTTCTCACCAAACTTGAATTTGAACTGTCCCATAATCACCATCTGGCACTTGCAGGTTTAATCTGAGTAAACACTGTTGCTTCAATATTTTATTGACCCTCCATCTTGATAAGGCATAACTGGCATTTCTAATCTGACGTAAAAAAAAAAAAAATCTCCAAACAGGTCCACAATTCAGCTGAGTGCCCCACTACACTGGTGGTCAATCCAAGAACCTAGAGAGGGAACGGGGAAGGAGAAGTGGACCAATACACAGTAGAGTAATCCGTCTTTCTGAAAACATGTTTGTGTTAACACTTCTCCCCACAGAATGTGCAACAGGAAGTTAGCCCTGAGCTGTAGTCTAAGACAGAAGGCTCTCTGTTTGTGTATATACAGTAATTCTTGCTCTTTGAAGATGTTTGGCAGGAGAAGCTCCTCCAACAACAGTGCTGGAGGGGAAGAGCCATTTTAAGTCTGATATAGAATAAATGGCACCCTTTTTTTTTTAATCGTACAAATCTGGTAAAAGCGTACTGCAATGGTTCAATCTCTGATCCTTTATTATGCTGATAATTTCAAGCTTGAACAATGTGCCTTTCGCGGATGCAGCATTTGCATTGTGTTGCCCGTGCTCGCACTGTTTCATCTAGACTGAAAAAGACATCTTAATAGAAAACAGAACCATAAAAATGTATTTCTTAAATAAACGCTTTTGCTGGATTGTAGCCGCCTTTGCTTCTATTTTCCATTATGTGGGCCAGGGGACAAAGATATTACAAATAGCACCTTAAATGCTGCCACGCTCGCTCAGCCAGTGATGCGATTTTGAAGGTGGCTCTCTAGAATTTCACCCCCTTCTCCCCATTTTGCCTTTGATCTCGCCTGTTATTGTCATCTCACAATCCCAGTTTTGAGGGGGTGGCTTCTTGGCCCCTTGCCCATCTCCCAGGCTTTTCTAGGCAGTCTCACTACTGGAGCAATTCCTAAAACTTCTTAAACTGTCATGAAACTTCTAATTCCACTTAAAGAAAGAGCAGACTGATATTCTGTTAACAATTTAGACACCTGCATACAATTTCACACTGACTTAAACAACAGTATGTGTTAGCAGGAAGCGGATGCATCCAACAGATACGTATTCGTGCACATTTTTTGCATTGAAAACAGATTCCATTAAGGCCAAAGGTATTTTTCCCGCAGAGCAGATCTTGTGAAAGTGAGAAAGATGGAAAATTGGCCAAGGCAAGGAGCTTAGAGCTAATGGATCAAAATTACCCCGTCACAAAGTTTGGATGAAAGCTGACAAAATTGCTTTTTTTCGCTAACCCCCTTTCTCTCCCATCGCTCCCTTCTTCTCCTCTCATACACCCGGCATCTCAATATGAAACGCAGACAGAGAAATCCATCTGTAACGCAGGCATTGTCAGCGACTTGCAATTTACACCCATCCTTCTCTGCAGCTGTTCCTGTGCTTGATGGCGTGATAAATTAATCTTTTTCCGTGCCACTGCGTCAATTCTTTTAAAAGAATACATTAAGACATGTTAGAGACATTTTTTTTTCCTGAAGTAAACATTTTTTTTTCTATCTCCTCTTTCAGTCACCATGACAAATCATAGTCTCAGATGAGGAGAGAAAAGAGGAGAAAAGGAGAACTGTGAAAAAGGAGGGACAGGAGGGATGAGAGAGAGAAAAAAAGAGAGATTTTGGGGCGCAGAGCTGCAGAGTCAGTCAAAGTGTGTGATTCAAGTATTTGTCAACATTTCCTGAGGGCGAATATAGTGGTCATAGCTGATCAAGCATAATGCCTGACATTCATTCTCATTGCCAGAGACGACAGACTGACTGAGCAGTGCTCAGGCTGATTCCCGCAGTCGTCCAGCCCACAGAAATCAACAGGCAACCATCATCTGATGCCCCACAAATTGTCAGCTACAGCACACCTCACACCAGATTGTTCATTGCATCTCCAATCCTCATACATTTTCATTGTTATAAGATCATAATCCCCCCAGCTGCTTTGGAAACTTACACCACCAGCCAGCTCAGACTCTTGTTGTAGATTCTAAAATGCATATTAGGTGATGTGTTTCATATAAAGAACAACCATACACATTATTTTTTATGATTAATGCTACTGTCATAGATCTAGCTGCTCAGTTCCTTTGTTGTATTTCTGCTGCAATATGTTAAACATTATGCACACATAAAGATACTAGCATACTCATGTGTGAGATACACACGGCAAGAGCTGTTCCCAACTAGGCTACTAAATTCAGTTAATTTCAAAATAGTGGAAAAGAAAACACATGGATTTTATATTATTTAGATGTTAGATTATACTGAAATGGGAAAGTGCACAGGAAATAGATATAAAACATGAGCGAATTCAGCAAAGAAGCTAAATCTAAGTATTTTACATCTCATTCTAACCTAATAAATTACTGTATTCACTACTGGTGACTACTGAATAAAGGAATGTAGATGTGAAATAAATGAGAGAATGAAGTTTTAATCCTGAGCTTTTCTCTTACTGTGAAATACTTACACTAGTTCACATGGGTTCAATTATCTAGCTGAACCCAGCTGAAGCTGACACCATATTAAGCCTTAATCCTTACATGGCAAAGGCATGCGTCGAGGTTGGACTACAGTAAGGAAAGGGGTTTCAATAAGATGGCACACAGGTTCACCTGGAAATAGATGAAAGGGATCAAGGTACTCCAGGGACAGCCAGACCTCCAGCTCCCCACAGAGCAGCAGATCCTGCTGGGCAAATGGATCACTGGTTCTTTCACAACATGTTAGACCTCTTTAAAAGGAAGAAAGGGCAAACGAGAGCACAACAAATCTACTTTACTCAAGATTTATACACAGTGGCAGATTGTGAGGGCATACTTTTCTCTTAAATAAAGAGTTTAAAGAAAATCCTCAGACATACACCCACACATACTTATAAAGTATGTTTAAATTCAAGATTTGTGCATTTAAATAGTCATGTGAAAAGAAAGTTTTCACTGTACTCAGTAAACCCTTACCACTTACATAAAGTAAGGAAATAACAGCTGGATAATGCTAATCAAATGTGCTTAATTATTGATTATCTGATCTTAGCAAGTGTGACCATCCATATAAAAGTAAAGGTTTTGGAAGTTTCATGTTCTTGAGTATTCAGGAGTATGTTAATATAATGCAATAAACCACCCAGTAGTGGACATCCCAGAAAATTCACTCCAAGGTCGGACCATCCACTGCTCAACGAAATAGCAAAAAAAAAAAAAAAAAAAAAAAAAGAAGAAGAAGAAGAAGCTTCATTTCAGACTGTACTGGTCTCAGCTAGCATGTTAAATGTCAAAGTTCATGGCAGTTCAATTAGTAAAAAGACTGAATTTCTTGTTTGGAAGGATTACCAGGAGAAAGCCTTTTCTCTCTAAGAAGAACGCAGCAGCTTAGGTTTGCGGTATACCATCTGAACAAAAAACAAGACTACTGGAACAGTATTCTCTACCAGAAGAGACCAAAGTGGAAAGTTAGTTTTGCATATTTAGCAAAAACTAAACATAGCATGTCAGTGCAGAAAGCTCCTACCAGTTATCAAGCACAGTGGCAGAAGTGTAGGGTTGCCAACTCCCTGAAAAATAAATAAGGGACACCTCGTGGCCAGGGCTGGGCAACCCAGTTGTCTTCACCCTTCCCAGTGTGGTAGCTCTTTTTTTTGTGTGTGAAATTATTTTTTAACCATTTGACTTGAATTTGATTTAAGCAGATGCATGTTCTTTGTGATATGACCATATGGGAAACAAATAATCATTTAGCCATTTATTTTTAGCTCAAAATGACAACATTAACACAGTAAAACAGGTCTCTTTCTTAACTTTTGAGAATATAAGTAAATCTTTCTTTAAAAGAACTCTGTCCTGCTTAACTTAAAATTATATAAATTAATAGAAAGCAATAGAACAAAAATATTCTTGTAACTGTGCACATATAGTGCATTTAGTACAATTGGCTTCAGTTGAGGTATTATTCCAGCTTTTCTAATGCTAATCAGCTGCTCCTGTTTGTAAACCCGCTTGTTCCCATGATTACGTATCTTAACTCATCATCATTATTCATCTATGTATTACTTTTATGTATTAGTCATCTATTTGTTGTAATCATCTATCCTTGCAGTTGTTTATTACACAAAATAAATTATATTATCACACTTCTGGCCACATAGCGCTAATATTCACTGCACATGTCCATATTAACCTTAACCAGAGGGTTTAAAAAAACAAACCAGTGTTTACATACCATATCTGCTTCTGCTGTGGCCTGGTGGACAAGAAATTGGTTAAGGGTTCCCCGAGCTTTCACACCCCTCATGTTCTTCATGTGCCCACCATTAGAAGCATGCCTATGGAAAAAGTGCGCCGGCACACAGTGCAGTGCGCTTTAAAGGTGTTATCGTGCATTTTCCCAGCCAGGTGTTTCCCTTTTCCCATTCCTCCCAGTACTTTTGCAGCCTTTTTTTTTCTTTCTCTGAGGGGAACAAACATTGCTGCTCTAATGCTGGGCTTACACTGTGCGATTTTTGGCCCATTTTGAGACGATTTTTGAGTCGTGGGACCGATTTGGTGATCGGCCCGATTTTGGCCTTCATTGTGCATCGTGTAGTATACGTGGGGTAACGAGAAGCGATTAACACCTCACGACCAGCTCCCGATCATCAATCGCTCGTGAGGGTGTCACCACAGCTGCTCACACTGCTCACGCGGCTGTGCAGCCTGTGATCTGGACACAAGCGATGGAGGCACAACTTGTAGAACTTTGGAAAGCTCATCCGAGCCTTTTCGATGTGGCATCACAAAATTATCACGACCACAACAACCGTGAAAATAGTTGGATTTACATTGCTGCTCAATCACAGCTGCCTGATCAATGTTTTTCATTAGCAATTTAGCAAAGTTGATGGTGGTGGTGTGTCTGTGTGAGTGAAAGACAGAGAGGGAGAGCGACAGATTTTCTGTTATAACCTTCATGTTATGGAGGCACAGTGTGAGCACTCAGGTCGCATCAGAGCATCGGGCGGTATAGTGTGAGACCCTGCATCGTGACCTACCAACTTCTAACCCCTGCGAGTCAATCGAGCAGTTTGAGCAGGAGCTGAATAACGTGACTGAAAAAATCGCACAGTGTCTGTCCAGCTTTAGGTGTACTGTCATCCGAGACTTGCACCGCAGTGACGGCGTTTGTTTCCCTGTTGGCCATGCTTCTTGTTGTCAATACCGGAAGACAAAATACCGTTGTCTTCCGGTATTTTCTCCGCAAGCGACCTTTCCTCGACCAATGAGATGAGCGGTAATCTGAATTGTCATACTCGAATTGTCATAAGTGTGCTGTCAGCTCATTGGTCACAAAGCAGGAGAGGGGCTGGGAATTATGTTTTTATTAGCTCAACACGGGACGTGTACTTTTGTTTCTAAATACGGGACGATTCCGTTTTTTAAGGGACGGTTGATGATTTGGACTGGTTTTGTCGCAAGAGAACCTGAGTAGCTAATTTGTTCCTGAATCGACCATGAATGAAAGCAGTCACGAAGAAGGTGCTACATCAAAGATCTCCAAGTGTTTACACTAATTGCTAATTGATTGTTATGGTTGCCTGTATATTTTCGTACATGCTAACTACTAGGAAGCAGTAGGTAGCAAGTCAAAGCAAGCCAGAAATGGAAAAAAGTTCCCCTTCAAAGTAAGTTGCCAGTAGCACTGCCGATAGGATGTGTCAAAAGGTGCAACTTTTATTTTGAAGACAAACCTTCACCCTCTCTGGTTTGTGACAAGTTTCATTAAAGTTCAGAGTAGCTGGAAAGTATTTATAGAGAAGTTTGAACAATTCCATTCAAACTATGACTGTAGCAATATGTTAGAGACCAAAGCAATTTCAAAGAGGTTTTTGACAACCTGTTGGAGAGTACATGTTTTTCCCTAGTGACAGAGTGGTTGCTAGGCCAGTCTGTAGGATGCTGGAGGGGAGCTTTAGCAATAATTTCCCAGCGACACTCAACCACTCACAACCAGTTGGGGAATGCTAATTTTTCCCTCATCACCAGGTGGGTACCAGATGACCTCTATAGATCCGTGTGACTGAGCCTTATTCACTTATTTACTACGTTGTTATCATGATTGTAACATGCCTACAATGATGGAGAAGTTAACTTCCCATTGCTTATGGTCACATGTCTGCAAAACCTCATTACCAAAATACTCTAAAGTGAAATTTGAGGCCATCAAATAGCTGAAACTCACATGTTACAGGACAGTTATCCCCAAGAACACCAACAACTCTACAACAGAATGGCTGAAAAAGAAAGGAATCAAAGTGAAAATTAGATATTTTATATGATTACAAATATGATAATATGTATCATATTTACTCCACACTTCCCAGTTAGACTGAGCTCCCAGAACTGAAGTTAAGTTTGGACACGTGCCCACCACTATCATAAAACATCAAAGAGGAAATATCGTTTGGAAGAATGGTGTCTAACCAAGAGTCTATCCAAAAAAAGAAAGTTTTCAATGACACTGAAACTGTTCTGGTGTTCTGTCCGTGGTGACCCAATTTCTTACTAAAACTGTCTTTAAGTTGTGCTTAAAGGAATCAGCTAAAGGAATATAGATGTGGAATATCCTATTGTATGTAGCATATCTGAAAGTATTTTGTTGTGATATAAAGTGGATGGATCCAGTCAGAAGGGGAATATGAATTAAATACTAAAACAATGCATTTTGTTCAATGCTGTGTATTTCTGTTCACAACAATCTTGTCTCAAGGTCCTCAAACTTACTTTGCTGTGTTATATTGTATATTAAATTACCTGTCACGTTGTTCTCCTTACACTGAAATTTAAACTCAAGCTCTCTCAAATCCAATTTTCCTAAAAGCGTCACAACTCTTTTTCACACTCTGATGATATACTGAAGCTTGAGATGCAGCGGAGCCACATGTGAGGATCGTGGATTGATTTACAACTCACCACTTTAGGGGCAAAACACAGCATATGTTTTGTTAGAGCAAGTCACTAGCTCCTGTTTAAACCAGCACTGTTGTCTGCTGTGGGGTTTTTTTCTGAATTCTTAAACCCCTCTCACCTTAGGTGCTTGGTTATGAGAAACAATTTCCCCTGTGCCAGTTCCCATGGAGACTTGCTGAGACCATGGTGCAAGTGCAAATACACAGTGTTAAGAAAAAAAAGTTATACACTGCAATACTCAGATGGTTTGGTAAGCCTGATGAAACACACACCTCATTGTCAATACATTGAAGAAATACATTATATGAACCTTCCTTACATAAGATGCTTAATATATATATATATAAATAAGTAAGTGATTACAGTGTTGCAAAAAATATATGTTGGTTATAAGACATTTCCAGTCACACACATGTTCATCAACTTTGTGAGGTCGGCCAACTCTCCTGGGACATTTGGGGGGGGGGGGGGGGGGGGGCACTGACTTTTCTTGCTCGAATTTGTGCGTGCCGAGTATAGTGGAAAGCTCCTGTTGCGACCAAATTAAAGGATCTTCTTTTGTTTGACAAACTCCACAGGGGAGATCAAGCGTAGGCAGAAATCCTTTTGCCACTATTTCTAAGATTTTGTTCCTTTTTTTTTTTTTTCACAGAAGAAAGGATGTGAGGCACTGTCAAGACGAGCCCCCTGCAAAGAAGCAATTAAAAGCTCGGCCTTGTGAAGGTCTCTCTGCAGTGCAGCCAGAAAAACAGCCTCGTGGTCGAGTGAAATGGAAAATGAAAAGCTTCCAACAGATTGTCACAAGTTTACCCAAACAGCAGGCATGCAATAAAGGAGACTCACACATGCTCGTCAATGATAAAATGCATGCTACAAAGTTGAAATCCAATTCTCACTAATGAAACATGCACTCATCAGACTTCAAAAGGCAGGAAGAACTGTGGCTTTAGCACTCCAAGAAAGTATCAGCCTGCTCTATGTGGATAAGAGAGTGGTGACAAGCGATCAAGTTTTTGAGTAATCTTACACCTTCTTGCAATCACGCGTATCAAGGAGTCCCAAAATGCACATATGCGCTTCTACATCGACTGCTGATTCTGCTTCGCCAGATTTGGTTAAAAAGGTCTGTTGCAGTCGATTCTGTACCACTGATGCAAGCCAGGGTAACGTTGGCTCGCATTAAATTTCAGTTTGTCAGCTCCTTTCTTTGAGTAATTGTGTTGCCAATCATGACGGGAACTGTTTGGGAACATGTTAAACATTTATAGTAACGATGCTAAATTGTTGTCGTGGTGAATTAGCATTATCGTGCAGTCTGTGCGTAGGGTGACATAAGAGAAACTTGTCTTCGCTTGCTGCTGCCAGTTGGCGTCAAGAAATGGGGTTTTGAGACACAGAGAAACAGTGTGGGAGGGAAAGAGGATGAGAGAGATTTTCAGAAGAGAGGGGGCACGATTATCGCAGCAGTATGACTTCAGAAGGATGATGATTTATAAAGGCAGACACAGGAGTGAGATGCAGAGGGAAGGGATACAAGGATGCTGTATAAGCAGTATGAATATAATTAAAAAATCATGAGAGAAAATTCCGAACAAGAATTTTACATGAAATTAACAATGCATCACTGATATGGAATAGTGGATGAAGGAATGCCAATACCAAACTGTCTGCATGTATTGTGTGTATCATCTTGTGCATTGGATATTTATGTGCTAACACCGATTTCTAATTTAAAAAATAAATAATTATTATAATATAATTTAAAAGCACATGTCCAGAAGGCACAATTATTACATGTAAGAGTTTAACCTAGCTGTCAATAGAAGCGGAAGATGTGGATGCAGGTTGGAGATACAGTTTATGCCGTGCTGTATCATTTTAAGTATTCATTAAAAAATAGTCACATTTCTTCCATGATCATTTTTGTTTTACTTTGTGTTTTATTCTTATTATTTTGATATTTTTTTCTAAGCCAGAAGGTACATGAAAGTGCTTCATCTTTGCTGTCTTTTTTCCTGAGTCACAAGTGATCTGATTTTATTTGCGTGTTTTGCATTCATGGATTTTTGATATTTTAATAATGCCTTCATGCCTCTGATTCTCCCGCCTCTGTGTAGGTTTGCTTGTGGCAGCTTGTGGTTACAAAAAGAGTGCTTTACTCCTGCTTTTGTTGAGAATTATATCAAATCTCATCACAGGAATGAGATTGGTATCATTGCTTTATTAAACTCTTTGTAGACGGTTTTTTTAGTAGGAACAGCAGGAAAAAGAAAAACATTTTTTTTTTATTTAAAAAATATAATCGCTTAAAATGACTTAACTGGTCACTCCAAGTGTTCATTTAAAAGTGAATGCAACAGCCTTTGGGGTTTGTCACGGTTTGCGGGGCAAGCCGTGTGGATTTGTAGTAGGACCAAAAGGACGGCAGTTCTGGTGCAGGTGGGTGTTTATTTATGATAGTGGGTCAATACAAACAGCAAGGGTGGCAAAACATGAAACTAGAAACCTAAACTGGGTAAACTAATAAGACAAACCAGAAACGAAGATGCAGGGAGGTCCGGGGAAATACATACGGAGAGACCGAGGGGAAACAACACAGACGAACCAGCGATTACTGAGACAGAAAATACAACTTAAATACACTCAGAACACAGGGAGATTACACACAGTTGGGAGACACAGCTGACCAGGGAGGCAAACTGAAAACACTCACATAAGACGCAGACCTTCACAATAAAACAGGAACACACGGGGGGGAACAGGGTAAACACCAATTAGAGAACAGAACCAAAATCGCGAAGAGAAAACACAAAACGCTGGGTCAAAAGGACCCAGGATCATGACAGGGTTTTAAGCAATGACAGTTGAAAGGCTATAGCAAGCTGTTAAGTATTCCTTTTCTGATGTTTCCAAGGCTAAACTGTATATCTCAATTTGTAACTGCCATTTATTGTTATATATTTACACTTGCAGATAATGCCTGTACTCGTATAGGCACGAAAAGCACACAGGCACCTGTTTATTAGTTTTCACGGAGTGCAGTCTATACCTTTCCTCCAGTCTGCTTTTTATCCCATTCTTTTCCGTTCTACATCCCAATTTCCTATCAAATTCTCAGCTCAGTTCAGCACACTGTATCACATGGCTTAAAGCAAATGCTACGAAAAAAGGGACAAAACTCATATTACTTTTTGCGTTCCATGTGTCACGTCGTTAATGGACGGTGAGTGGAAGTGAAAAGCAGGAGCATTTTCGTCTTTCCTTTCTCTGTCTCTATTACACTCAGCAAGGAAGCACATGTAAATTGGCTACGAAAGAAGAGGTGGAAAACAATTATGGGAGCGATGCGCCTGAGAGAAATGAGTCTATTGCTTGACCTGTAATGAAGTGGAAAGTTGACAAGCCGGCTTTGTGCAACTCGCAGATTTGAATGCAAGGAAATGACTCTTCTGTACTGTCAACCAACAGGAAAAGATTGCCAATTATAAGTGTTGGCCTTGTCCTGGCTCCTAGCAGGCATACTGATGGGTGAGAATGGACATGAATATTCAGTGAACATGAATATTAATGCCAACATTTTATAGTAATGTCTCGAACAAGAATTTACCGATTAGTTAATATTAATTAATCATTAACAACCATCATTAATCAAACTGTAAATACAAATGATTGGTGCATCATTTATGTCACAAGAGTTACAGATCCTTTCAGTCAAACGCACAGCATACACAATAAGAGTTAGTGGCAAGACTTCTGCATGCTAATGCATGACTTATTCAGATTCTGACATGTAACAAGTAACCAGATAATTAGATAATAATACCCCTGGAATAAGAATAAGAATATTATATAAGAACAGTTGTGTTATTATCTTGAAAAATTAAACATTAAAAATAAAAGATTAGGACTTTTTGCTACTGTTTTTGCATTGAATTGGGGTCACTAAATAAAATGACAAGCTAAAAAGTATTAACGCAGGGAAAAAAATCTACTCTTGTCTTTATGCTCGAGTTCTGCATTAACTGCATTATTTGAATGCATGACCGGGCATACAGATGATCATTAATTAAGTGGCCACAAATTGAAGATGGTCACATGAACTGATCCCGGCAGCCTAAGAACACTTTGCACCATATTCATCCCTGTTAACGGAACTGTGGAATATCTCTGTGTCATATACAGCTGGTGCTACTGTGGCCCTTGGGATGTAGTGCTTGCCAGATTCAACATGAGGTCCCCTGTATTTGCCAGAAAGTCTCCCCCACGGAGCGCTGATTAAATATCAATTTATAAAACTCAGGTAGGCTCCTAAAGATTGTGCTTAATTGTGTAATGTGCACCAGTTCTAATTTTTAGGATGTGTGAGGCATAAAACTCACCTGGTGTCTACGCGTGTGTGTGTCTGTGTCTGTGTGTGCTTGTGTGTAGCGCTAGAGCATTGTGTGCTGCTGCTGTATCCAATTCCAGTGTATTTAACAAGATATCTCACTTCCTCTTTTTTTTTTTTTTTCTATCTTGATTCCATTTCTTGCCTGCACTCAGGGGAGCAGAATTCATTCACACTCATTTTTCCTTTTTCTTCTTACTCTGCGGTGCACAAATTGTTACTCAGCCCTTTCTGTGCAGCAGGAACATTCATGAGCAAGTGATTGTCATTCAGTTTCAAATTAGTTTGGGGTGATCTACCGTGCAATAAAATCTCAACATGCTGGACAGAATGACATGGTATTCAGCATGATTGTTAGCCTACAGTTGAGGGGGATGTGTTGTCATTTATTCACCATTTGTACGGCACAGTGTGTGCCATCAGAAGAGTTACAGCATGCTGCCTGGCATCTTGTTGGTTCTTCAGCACGATACACATGCATTTACAGATACTTAGAGTACTGTACATTTTGGAAGTGCTCTATATGCACTTTCCCCTGTGGACATAAATTGTATAGTGTACACAACTGCCTAGTTAAATCTATATAACTGTGCATGTGCTGCTGTCTGTCTGTGTGAGTGACTGACAAAAGTCTCCCCTTGAGAATGGAGCCATGACAATCACTTACCCTCCCAGTGTCATTCAGTATAGAACAGGAGCCATTAACTTTTTAAGCCAGGCCTCTCTAACTGCAGGCCCCATGCTGTTTGGCCTCCCCTCTGCAAGACTTCAAATGGCCATGACAGACAGGAGTCAGACCTCTATGTCTCAGCAGGGTTGTGGGGTGGAGCACTATGCCCCTGTCCCGCACTGTGCCACTGTTGGCACTGTTGGCACCTGGCTCTGACTGTGTGCTTACGTGTGTGTGAGTGTAGCGTGTTGGACACTGAGGTCGAGAAAATGCATCTTGATTGACAAGCCTCATCAGGGATAACTTAATGGCACCACCACCTAACAATTAGAAGTCATCAAGGTCCCCAATTGAATGTGGTTAATAAATAATGTATAGCCACAGTAATACCACATAATCTGGATATCAAAAAGTCAAAGGTGGATGCATTATTAATGGGGCCAAATTGGACTTTAATAACTGTTCCACTGAATCCCACACCATAGCAGAATTCACTTATGTTAATATGCCTTTATTATTAATGGGCAGCCATTTTCTAAAATGTTAACTGACTGGGCTGCTACAGAGGCAGTTGCCAAGATTGACGAGCATCGTGGCTGAGCAAAAAGGGGTGGGTGTAGTGGGGGCTTGCTTATTTATTTATTCACCAACCTGTAGCACGTCGGCCCACATCACTGTGTCAATAATTCCCTGGTAAAGCCATTAGGCATGATCACAGAGGCCCAATTAACTCTGCAATATGTGAGATGACAATCGTACATCATTAGGCCTATAATGGCATGCATTGCCATAGCCTCTTTAAAAACAAACATAAAGGCTATTACTGGAAATATATGCCATTGTCAGCGTTGTTGATCCAGCCGTTTTGACTTGTACTCAAATGCTCTGCTGGAGATGTGCATGTCAAGTGTTATGGGACATTACACCAAATGCTTTTCAATAAACCACTGGGGGTTTTTCAGATTGGCTGTATCTTCATTAAGTCATATTTGTGATGATTGGCTATCTGGCATCTGCATGTGATTGCTGCAGGAGACACAAATTAAGACATGCACTGTGTTGGAGAAGGTATAAAACGTGTAGGCGCTATACATTCAGAAATTGGGAAGAGCAATACAAGATGTCAGAAAGGCTACTTTGTCACCCTGATTTAAATTCACCCATTCCTCGGCTCAGTGGGGGCTCACTGCGACTTCTTAGACAATTTGGTGGAGGCATCTCTGAGGGGAACCGATAGACTAGCTAATATGTTCTCTTATGGTATTTGCATAATGTCTATGGTGCATTGCCAGTGAGCTGTTCTGCTCCAGTTCCCCCTTGTAATATATCTGGCAGAGCTTCTAAAATGCAGTTGTCACTGGCACTGGCTTACAAATCAGACGGTGAAGCTCCATCCAGGAAATCAAGGAAAACATAGTTTTAAAATATTTCTTTACCATCTGCTTTTGGATTATTTGCTGCACAGACCAACTTGATGAGGTCGACTCTTGTTTTAATATGGTGCACGACTCCATTTTTAAAAAAGCTTGTCAAAGGTTTTAAATGAAGAAGAAAAAGACTCGTTGACAGCAAATGTACAGCCTTTACTTGCGTTGGCACACCAAATCTGCTTCTTAAACTCTCCTCTGCTCTCACATACTTAGAAAAGTCTACCCAACTTTGTGTCACTTCAGCAGGAATTAGATTGTGAATGTTTATCAGGATGAAGCTTCCTATACTTGGAAATTCACAGGCCTCCTCCATATATGGAATTATTTTTACCGACATAACATCTTTTTAACGCCAGTTTTTACAGTATGGTGTCGATTTAGCTTTATCTGATATCCCTGTGTCGGTGTTGTTCCTCCATAACAATCATCATTATAATAATCTTGGCCCAGGACCAACATTGCAACTAACATGTTGTTGTATGTCATAGGTTTCATTTAAAAAGCATCTTTGTTTATACAAAACTCTCTTATTGAACAAATGCTAATCATTTCAAGTGTTTTCTTTATTAATTTATGCAACATAACAAATATTTTATTAAGTCAGGACTCCTGTTAGCCAAATTTAGGTCACTCGTGTTGGTTTGCTTGTTATAGTTTTTGATTGGCTAATTCTGACTTAATGCTCAGACAACATGATTGGCTAGTTGATGCTGGACCGACATTGTTATGATGACGTAGGAACAACAGCAATGCATGGATATCAGATCATGTGTATGTTTGCATCCTGATCTGCAGCAGCGTATACTACACAAAACTATCTGTGAATTTGCCAATCACGGTTCCAAAACCTTGAAAAGCTGGACTCAGAAATAGGGAAAACTGGATTTACTGTGATATTTGAAGGGTGAGCATGAATATTGCAGAGGTGGTGGGATAGGACATAGTGAACACTCGGTAGTAAGCTAAAAGGCAGATCACAGTGAGCTGCAGGTGGAAGAGGTTGGGTTCATTCTGGAAAGTGTGAGGTTTGGCAGACAAGAGGTTGTCAGAGTTAGTTGAGTCGATGGGGAGCGATGCTGGCCAGTGAGATGGACAAGTAATATGGAAGAAAGAGCCGGACAAACAGTCTTGATAGGTGGGGTTTCACTGGCATTAAGATGGACAAAGCTGGCAAGTAGCAGGCAATGCATGTGAGTTTACCAGAGAGTTGCGACAAGGCCAGACCACAAAAAATTAAAATAAACAGAATTTTACTCTTTAAAGCCTGAAACATGAAATTATTGCAAGAAATTACTTTTTTTTAAAAGAGTGTTTAATGAACCTTCTAGCAATTTTAAAAACTTTAATAAATATTAATTTGCACAATACATATATTTGATATCCTTTTTCCCCCAATTTATTGTTTGAAATTGTATTCTGCAATTTATTTAGGGTTTGGAAAAAGCAATCACACTGATAATACAGAAGTCTCAAAATCTCACAAAAACTGTATATATCCAATAGAGTTGGTACCAAATTGGCAAACTGATAGCTCTGTTCCATTAGTGCCTATTGAAGGTGGCTTGGCATGACTCAACTCAATTTTTAAGGTTTTCCATTAGGTGATGTTACCTGGTACCAGGTACTTTTTTAATACCTACTCGGGTAAGGTTCCAAACGATTCGAAAATGTAACTGCATTCCAGTGATTGGCTAGTCAGTAGTGTCCTTTGATGAATCATGACAGCGTCTCTTTCATTCAAATCAAAACCATCATTTTTATAAGCCGGCAACGAGGGAAATGGCTACACGTAAAACAACACTGTGGTCCTTGAATCTGACAGAAAGCTATGCACCAAGCAGCAGGTATACCATCACTTCAACATCATCCTTTGTTGTGGCATTAATGTCGCATACAAATGACATCACTGGACTTTCAGCCACGTTGCTATAATGACCCCGCACACATTAGGTGGTATTTGATTAGAAAATGTCCAACACGCTAGTGCTGCATTTTTAACGAAATATTTTTAAAAGAAAGCAGCGATTTCATGAGAATCACTATTGTTAGCTGGTTTTGGTCAACCAGTAACCCAAAAAGGGGCTGCATGGATCTCGCCAGCTGAAGTTGTGTGGCATTCTAATGGAAGGAACTGTAGCCTTACTTTGCTGAGAATGAAACATAGGTCGTTGTTCATGTAATAATGACTCTGCAGGTTACAGACAAGTGGAATGATTGTTAGCGATTTATGGGCATACTCAGTACAGTCCACATGGGTACTCCAAGATAGGGGTTGATGGGAGGCAACACAACAAAGCATTGTCTCCAAGCCCTATTTAGTCTTCTCAGTACGACTGTTGATTAGAGGGCAAAATCCAGAAGAGAGACTAACTGATGGGCCTATGAGTGAGACAAAACAAGTGTCAAAGATCAGAAAAAATACCAGGGGGTATGTGGGAATATGGGAAAACTCTAACAGACTACCAGACTCTTCATGCCCTTTGGGTTTGAAGAGTCAGATAGTGGGCATTAAGTTTTCGAAGAAAATGAGGATATCATGAAAGTAAAAAAAAAACCTACAAAACTTTTTAGATCATTTATTGGTTTGTAATTTTTACCAACACCTGGAAGACAACAGAGGCACTGATCAAGCTGAAGAGCATCACTAGATCATACCAATCATAATTTGCTAGTCTTGATCACCATCTCTCATTTTGAACAGGTGATGTCATGCCCAGGGTAAACCTTGGCAAAGGCCGGTCACCACTGAATGGCTTGAGCTGATTATTGTGATGGATATTTGTTTTTTAATGACTTGATGGCTCTAAGCAGGAAGCATAGAGGGTGGGCTGCACAAGTCCAAGTATAAAAGAAAACAAATATATATGTGTGTACCGAGAACACCCTTTATTTTCTAACCCTCAAGTCAGTTTCAATAACCCTAAATATTCACCATGCTTTAAAAGAGGAGAAAACAGAAAAGAGATCAGTCCTCTTTGGGATCTGAGCATTTTGTGCTTTCGAGGGAAAATATGGAATGTCATTTTGTATTTTGATTGTGTTCCTTTTTTATTTTTCCCATTCGTGTAGCAGTCGTCAAACTCTAAAATCTTGTTTACCAACAACTAATGTGTGTTCGGGTTGATGAACTGCCAGTATCGATGAAATAATTGATGTAACACTATGTCGTCTCCTCCTCTGTATCTCCCTCCTCATTAGTCATCTTGCCTCAACTCATCGTTGACTTTGCTCTTCCTGTCGTTGGGAGAATCTAATCAACTAAGCGGGCATTTTCTGCCTCGGTTAACAGAAATTTGCATTGGTATGGGGAGACAGGAGGAGGCAGCTGAATTAAATGCACTTGCAGAATTGTTTGTGACAAGACCGGCCTGAGTAAGAAAATCCTGTTTTCGAACTTTTTGACATTCAGCCAATATATTGACAGCATTTGTCACTACAGTACAGCTCTGGCAAGAGCAGCAAGATGCCATCAAATGCAGGCTGACCGGTCCTGCTTCGATTCACTGTCACACTGGGTCTTTGCATGTAAGACATCCTAAAGCACTGAAGACAGGTAGCTGAGACACTTGGGAAAGTATTTCCTTTTAACTAGGCGTCAAAAACACGAGTGGAAGAAAGATACTTCCAACACTGGGAGGCTTTCAAATGTAAATGAAAATGCTGTGAATTATACAAATGAGGATAGTAGAGGACATCAATGCCCCAGAACTCCTTCCCAAAAACTGTTGACTCCACATTAAGATTTGCTTTATTGTAAATGGATCAGAGGTAGCAATGTTATAATACATATACATATAATATAATACATACATATACATATACATATAATACTTGTTTTTATATAATAATAAATATAAAAACTGTGACATTACAGCAGCTGGGGCACCAGAAAAATACCTGAAAATAATGGAAATTTACTATTGTATAAATTTTTAAAAAATCCATAATGGTAAGGTGTATGAGCAAGAGAATGTACTTTGAATTCAGTTAAAAGTAAAATTTATTTACACTCAAACAGTTGTCACATTGTAACTGCTGAGTCTTTGCTAGTCATACTTTGTATTGTAATAGGTATAACCTTCTAATATAGTTCAATCCCCTTTATATGTAGTCAGTCAAAACCCTTTGGTCACACTGGTAGTTTCTTCAGTCGCTCACCTCAGAGTTATAGTAGATATGTATATGTGTCTTTTTGGCTGCTGTTACAACCAAATTTCCCCTTGTGGGACAATTAAAGGATTATTCTATTCTATTCTAAGTAGATAACTCTCTCATTTAGCCCGTCTATTTTACAAGTTACAGAAATCCACTCATACGCCATGGCTCTTGTTGCTACATCACTGCTGCGCCTGTCCTATTGAACACCCCAATGAAAACTCTTTTACCATGAAAACTGTAAGAGCAAAATATATGAGACTGGAATTGATATGTGACATCTCCTAGTTCCAGAAAATTTCCTATTTGTCTTCTGGCTAAACCAAAAACTAACCTTAAGTCTCCATGGATCACCTGTGACTTGTTGGAGCTTATGAGGTTGACTCAAACCGACTGAATCTTCTTCTGACAGTTTTCTTTTTAATCAGCAAAACTTAATACCTCTGTTTGAAGTCAAGCACCTAATAATAAACATTTTCCAAGTATCGTGGGTCATAAATCTGCCACCAGATTCATTGTAAACAACATTACTGATGTGGTAGAATAGGAAGCTTTATAATTGTAGCTGCTAACAACAATTACTATGGAAGTTAGTGAATGGCTAATCAACTTTGCCATACACCTAATATGCCATAAACATATAAAGTTATAATTTTCAGAAAGTGTATTTTCTAAGCTTTATCTTCATTACTAACCGCAGCTGCTTAACACTTAAATTCAGAACCTTATCTCCTAATTGCAATGCCACTTAGAATAACACAGATCTCTCACTGAGCAGATGAGGTTCTGGCTTACACTTCAAAGTTAAATAGTTCAGTTTTTAAGATATAATCTTTCTTTATTGGTTATTTTGATTCAGATAAAAATAATTGAACATTCAGGTTTTTATTTCTGTGAGTTGCATATTTTGACAGATATATTATCAAGGAGTAAAACCTGAGTTATTCGCAGGCATTAAAAAGACGTGGAAAAATGCATTTAAAAAAATTCCAGGGCCATATTTGGAAGCAAAGAAAATTGCCTTCTTGATGACTTTCACTTCAGATGTAGTCCCAGGGTGGAAAATTGCTTCTTTTGGTGTGCCTCTGCACTGCACTCTTTCAAATCATAACCAAAGCTCCTAAACATGAACACTACAGGAGGTTCGAAATGTCAGACGTTCCTCTTTTGTTCCCTTCCTTGGTATTCCATCGCTGTCGTACAACGCCATTTTTCCTTGTCTCTTTTGTGCCTGTCTTCTCTCCCTTTCAGCGGAGATGGAGAGAGTAAGGGAGTGGTGCCAGCAATGTCACGGCTGGAGAAAGCTTATCCTGGGTAGAGGGGTCTGTGTATAGAGTCAATCAGAGCTGTACAAACCCTTGATTGCCATTGACATTTACCGGGGGCCCATTTCCAATTAATCTTCAAGGGGCTCCACCTCTTGAAGCCTGATTACGATCCCCCCACCCCCATCCTTCTGACAAACTGGCTAATTTGTAATTGGCCATGTGTCTGGCAGAGGAGGCGCTCCTTTATCACAGCTAGATTGAGACATGGGGAAAAGGAAGATGGATGGGGAAGAGATTCTTACCCTTCCTGTGTGCATCCTCAAATAATTTGTGTTGCAGCGACATTTTAAATTGTTTTGATTCTTTACTTAATATACCGTTTAATATACTTTCTAGTATATTTGCAGAAGTTTGGTGTTGTTTTTCCATCTTAGTGGAATCCTATACTTATCATGATGGTACAAGTTTCCTCGCAGACTGGTGAACTGAAAAAGTTGGTGCAGTGCATTGCACTTTGTTGCTTACATTTCAGTGGCTCCATTACAGACAGAGGACATTGAGATGTAATCAAAGGAGCTTGCAAAGAAAAGCGTCTGGACTTCTTTAAGTTACTTGAAGACGTTTCACCTCTCATCCGAGAAGCTTCTTCAGTTCTAAGGTCAAATGGTGGAGAGTCCCAGATATAAACCTAGTGGGAGTATCCCCCCACAGAGGGACAAAAGGACCCCTGATGATCCTCTAATCGCCTGAGCCAAGGTGCGAAACTGGGTGTGGGTCCCAATCAGCCAGAGTTTCGGGTGAGTTCATTGTGAAACCTGGCCCCACCTTATCATGTGAATTCCTGAGATCAGATGGCCCAGGATGTGAGTGGGCGTTAAGGCGTCTGGGAAGGGATCTCAAAACTGGATTATAGATGGCAGAGAGTTGGTGTCGTAAACCCCCGCCTCTGTTCAAAGATGGTCGCTCACAGTGGACATAGATGGCTTCTTTCACTCCTCTTTCAAACCATCTGTCCTTTCTGTCCAAAATGTGAACATTGGCATCCTCGAAAGAGTGTCCTTTATCCTTAAGATGCAGATGGACTGCTGAGTCTTGTCCTTGCTTGATGTTCACCAGGGAAGACACAAAGGACAACTGTTTGCCTTTCCTGGACTGCGCTGTGCACATTGAAGAGAACGGCAAACTCAACATCGAAGTTTACCGGAAGCCCACACACACGGACCAGTACCTCCTGTTCGACTCCCATCACCCTCTGGAACACAAACTTGGAGTAATTAGGACCCTACACCACCGGGCAGAACATGTTCCCTCTAAGCCTGAAGGAAAAAAGAAGGAACACACATATGTAAAGGAAGCACTCAAAACATGCGGCTATCCTAAATGGGCGTTCTTAAAGTCAGCAAAGAGGCACAGAAAAGAAGACCAGACACCAGCGAGGGAGGATAAGAAAGACAGACGCAACAACATTGTCATCCCCTATGTAGCCGGTGTATCAGAAAAACTCAGGAGAGTTTTCTCCAAGCACGACATCCCAGTGTATTTCAGACCCAGCAACACGCTCAGACAAAAACTGGTTCACCCAAAAGACAAAACGCCAAAACACAGACTTAACAATGTGGTATATGCTGTACAGTGCAGCGAGGAATGCCCAGACCTCTACATTGGAGAGACCAAACAGCCACTTCACAAGCGCATGGCACAACATAGAAGAGCCACCTCCACAGGACAAGACTCAGCAGTCCATCTGCATCTTCCCAGACGCCTTAACGCCCACTCACATCCTGGGCCATCTGACCTCAGGAATTCGCATGATAAGATGGGGCCAGGTTTCACAATGAACTCACCCGAAACTCTGGCTGATTGGGACCCACACCCAGTTTCACACCTTGGCTCAGGCGATTAGAGGATCATCAGGGGGTCCTTTTGTCCCTCTGTGGGGGGATACTCCCACTAGGTTTATACCTGGGACTCTCCACCATTTGACCTTAGAACTGAAGAAGCTTCTTGGATGAGTGGTGAAACGTCTTTAAGTAACTTAAAGAAGTCCAGACGCTTTTCTTTGCAAGCTCCTTTGACTACGATGACCTGGATGACTGAGAACCTTCACAGACATTGAGATGTAATCAATACCATTTTTTGAGGGTTGCCGAATTTTTGTATTTTCAGTTTATTACTTTGGAATAAACAGTCAAAAGAGAGGGATTGTGGTAACAATAAGGTAAATTAAATGTAAACAGAAATTGACTATGTACTGACTTTATATAAAGGGATTGTGGATGATACCAGAGAAGAGGGCATATGGGATTATGGTGTTTGCAGATGACACTGTAATCTATAATGAGAACAGGCAGCAGGTGAGTGAAGTTCTGCTCTGGAGAGAAGAAAAATCAGACTCGGGATTAGAAATAATTATATCATCTTAGTTTGGACAGTTAGGGTACAAACTAAAAGAGACGAAAGACTGAGGAGAAATGAGAAATCTAAATTGTTCCCTCTCCTGAAATATGTAAACTTAATAAAGTGACATAATGGGAACTCCAGACAAAAATTATTGCAGCATTGAGCCCCTCTGTGTAACGTTGTATATGTGTATGTGTTCTTTTTGCATGTGCTTTTCCTATTTTTCTATTTAGATGTGTTTTGATGCATAAGTTTAAAAAATGTATGCAATTTTAATGTATTAAACCAGTTTTTACACCACTGGCAATATATTAATGGGTTGTGGCATACCTTAAAAAAATAACAACCCACCAGAAAGCTTGTAGGCTTATTCCACCCAAACTACCCTCAAACTTCCTTCAAAGCCTCTCTTGGCCTCTCTTTTAAAAAAAAAAAATGGCAGAATACAACATTAGACTCCACTAATGTCAACCAGTAACATTCAGATGTCCTGATCAATAATCCAGTGCCCAGAATCATGTTTTCTTAAACCTATCCATAGTTTCAGATATGTATTTGGAGCATGCTTTTAGCAATATTTGTGCCGTCATGCTTTATGTATCTATGTATTAAAGGGTTTCTTTAATAAGTAGCCACACAGTGGCAGTATTTGCACCAAAACTTTATAACTGTTCTTTTTTTACATAAAATTTTGATTAAATATTCAGTAAACTCTACGTCAGTATCTTCTTAAAAATGAGACATTTCTACTGCACAAGTTGCTTCTTTAACTTTGCTGTATTGCCTAGCACTGCGGTGCACAATTACAGAAAACGTGAACTGACAGTGTTGCTTAGCTGCTTGTGTGGTCGCTGTTGAAAATGCATCCAGCATATTATTTAAATCCTTAGTCTTACTGGGCAGATCATACCCTGCTGTGAACATAGGCACATACATACGCATGCACCGCCTGCATGCTGGGAGAGTCTTGTTCCGACTGCAGAGACATATGATACTTGACAGTGTCACACATGAAAGGGAGGAGAAAAGATTGTATGTGCAACATCTATAGTTTCACCTGAGTCTCGTCAGAGTCACATAGCCGTGCCTTTAACTTTTTGTGGATATCATTTTGTAAACATTCCTGTATACAGAGAAACATCATTATCAAAGCTGCACTATCCGGTACTTCTTTTTGCATACTCGCTTGCTTTCTCCCTCTGTCTATTTTCCTCTTGCTAAAAAAACCCCAACAGTATAAAGTGATAAAGGAACATTGTGTTCCTCACTCATCTGAAGCCACTATCAGTCTGAGACAACTGTACACCTATGAATTCATGCATACACACCTCGGGAACAAGGTGTGTATGCATGGGTTCGTTTTTTTTTTTTGTTTGTTTTTTTACTTAGATCCTTTTTCTGGTCTTTCTTCTGTCTTTCCTCTCCCTGTCTCACCACAGCTGCTGGATGGCAGAGAGGGAGAGTAGAGGTAGGATTCCCAGACTGCCCATTTGCCCAACCCAGCCTCTGCACTGGCTTGATAACACTATCCCCACCCCCTCTCGCTGCCTCCCCCTACTCCTCCTTCTGCCCCAAGCTGCTGTGCTCTGCAGACCGGTGCCCATGGCAAAGCCACCCAGGAATCTTATCTTCTGCCCAGGCTCATTTCTGGCCCTGCCTGTCTGCCTGTGTGTGTGTGTGTGTGTGTGTGTGTGTGTGTGTGTGTGTGTGTGTGTGTGTGTGTGTGTGTGTGTGTGTGTGTGTGTGTGTGTGTGTGTGTTCTCTCCACCTGCCCATTTACAACACTGTCTTGCACTCTCACTTTCTCTGTTTGTCTGTTTGTCTGCTAGTCTCTCCGTCAAATAGCCTACACTCCACCCAGAATTTCCAAATGTCTCCCTGATCACATGCTTCTGGGTTGTTGACCTGGTCATGTGCGGCAGTCTCAGCATCTTAATGTGTGCCTTTTGGACAGCCAGTTTTCTTCAGCAAGCCTGCCTATATTTCATAACTCTCTGTCCATCTTTATGCTTGTATACCTGCATGTGTATCTCCTTTTTCCCCCTTCGATCTGCTTCTGTGTCTTCCTCCATGTTTTCCTTCCTGTCAGCTTACTGTACATGCCTGGCTGTCTCTATCTGCCACTCTCTTTCTCCTCTCCACCCCTACTAGCTTGCGTATCACCCATTCTACCAGTCACATCACTGTCTGTCTAATGTCTCTGTTTTCACTATGTTTATCTGCCTGTCAACCTTTGTTCTTGTCTTTTTTTTAATATACATGTTTATCTTGTGAAATGTTTTTGTCTTTCTGTTTTATTAGGCTTCAGTTTAAATAGCATAATTGTATTCACCCTATGTGGGAAGCTGTTTTCAGTTAAAGTCTGTAAATCCAAGAGCAAGCTGGTAACATAGTGTCTAATTTGTCAACTATAGTGTCATGCGTTTGTGACAAGAGTTGTGCAGCATTTAGAAAATATGACTACATGGCCTTTGTGTGGTTTTCACACTGTACAGCATGTGTACATCACCCTTTATTCAATGACATTAGCCAGCAGAAAAGAAGAACATTCATTACCTTGAAACTCCTGGATATGACAAGAAAAGAAACAACTAGAAACAGAGACAGATGCCCCAGAGCACTCATTGTCTCAACAATTGACATGAGTGATAATCAACATTTCCACCGACACGCCATTCAAATCTCCTCCCATCGATATCTTTGATATTGCTCGAGGCATTGTTCATTTGTTGTTCCACACGTCTGTCATAGTACAAGTAGCCCCCACACACCTCACCAACCCCATAACACAAACACACACACACACGCACACACATACACTCATTCTTCCTTGTCTGTGACTGAAATGACTATTGACGTTTTTGGATTTGAAATGTGTTAGAACGGAGACAGGTGTGTGTGTGTGTGTGTGTGTGTGTGTGTGTGTGTGTGTGTGTGTGTGTGTGTGTGTGTGTGTGTGTGTGTGTGTGTGTGTGTGTGTGTTCTCTCCACCTGCCCATTTACAACACTGTCTTGCACTCTCACTTTCTCTGTTTGTCTGTTTGTCTGCTAGTCTCTCCGTCAAATAGCCTACACTCCACCCAGAATTTCCAAATGTCTCCCTGATCACATGCTTCTGGGTTGTCGACCTGGTCATGTGCGGCAGTCTCAGCATCTTAATGTGTGCCTTTTGGACAGCCAGTTTTCTTCAGCAAGCCTGCCTATATTTCATAACTCTCTGTCCATCTTTATGCTTGTATACCTGCATGTGTATCTCCTTTTTCCCCCTTCGATCTGCTTCTGTGTCTTCCTCCATGTTTTCCTTCCTGTCAGCTTACTGTACATGCCTGGCTGTCTCTATCTGCCACTCTCTTTCTCCTCTCCACCCCTACTAGCTTGCGTATCACCCATTCTACCAGTCACATCACTGTCTGTCTAATGTCTCTGTTTTCACTATGTTTATCTGCCTGTCAACCTTTGTTCTTGTCTTTTTTTTAATATACATGTTTATCTTGTGAAATGTTTTTGTCTTTCTGTTTTATTAGGCTTCAGTTTAAATAGCATAATTGTATTCACCCTATGTGGGAAGCTGTTTTCAGTTAAAGTCTGTAAATCCAAGAGCAAGCTGGTAACATAGTGTCTAATTTGTCAACTATAGTGTCATGCGTTTGTGACAAGAGTTGTGCAGCATTTAGAAAATATGACTACATGGCCTTTGTGTGGTTTTCACACTGTACAGCATGTGTACATCACCCTTTATTCAATGACATTAGCCAGCAGAAAAGAAGAACATTCATTACCTTGAAACTCCTGGATATGACAAGAAAAGAAACAACTAGAAACAGAGACAGATGCCCCAGAGCACTCATTGTCTCAACAATTGACATGAGTGATAATCAACATTTCCACCGACACGCCATTCAAATCTCCTCCCATCGATATCTTTGATATTGCTCGAGGCATTGTTCATTTGTTGTTCCACACGTCTGTCATAGTACAAGTAGCCCCCACACACCTCACCAACCCCATAACACAAACACACACACACACACGCACACACATACACTCATTCTTCCTTGTCTGTGACTGAAATGACTATTGACGTTTTTGGATTTGAAATGTGTTAGAACGGAGACAGGTGTGTGTGTGTGTGTGTGTGTGTGTGTGTGTGTGTGTGGGGGGGGGGGGGGGGGGGGGGGCAGCGAGAGGGGCCACTACACATGGTGCAGTCTCACATGTGCTTTTGATTTCCTTGTAATTTTGTTACTGGTAAGCATTAATCCTCTTTCTGTCCAGGATCAGAGACAGCAGTGGAGCAAGTGCTACTAAGATTGGTTGGATAGCAATATGGGATTACGTTTTATTCTTAATTTTGTCTTTCTTATTTGTTGGCTTTTACACTATTACGCTTGTAAAATGTGAGACTGTGTTTTGAAAGAACAACAAAAAGAAATTAAGAAATTAGAGGGCTGGAGACCCATTAAAGACACCACTGTGTGTGTGTGTGTGTGTGTGTGTGTGTGTGTGTGTGTGTGTGTGTGTGTGTGTGTGTGTGTGTGTGTGTGTGTGTGTGTGTGTGTGTGTGTTTCCTTGTTCTTTTTTCATCTGTTTACCTGTCTTTGATGGAGGTCATTTATATTATTTCTCAATCAAAAAGGAGATCTGCAATACCCTTGATTTCTTGGTTACAGTTCATTTAACAGTAATAATAGAGATTGATGTAAATATTCCATATGATAGCTCCTCATTCAGCTAATGATCTTGAGTTGATTGTCACTTTAAGGTATTTTCACTCTCCTTTCCTGAAGAATTACAATAAACATGATGTTCATGCTGAAAGTCTAATGAAAATATATAGCTTTTTTGGGTAGGGCATGTTCAGCAGACCATTTGAGTTACATAACAATGACATGAAAATGAGGCATCTCATTCTGAAGTCATCGTAAATGTAACATCAATAAAGCATTCCCATCCTCAATCTGATCACCATAAATTAACATGTCCATTACTGGGAAAATACAGTATGTCTTCAGATTAGTTTAACAATTTGTTCATAACTGGTGTTGAACAGTAAGCTGAAAATCACTAGTACCTCTTGTTGAGTTTTGACTAAGCAGTAGCCTAGAAGGGTTTCCCATTCCCCTTTTCACTCACTGACTGCAAGTCACTCCTTCAGTCCTGGTGAGTCTCACCTCCCATTCCCACTCTCTGTTCAATGGTTATGACTTAGAGGCAGAGAGTCATTTTTGCAAGTCCAAGCCAAGTCTCAGGTCTCTAATGGCTGAAATTGATGTTTTATTGTCAGATAAACACTAAAAAAGTCTCCCTATAACACTTTGTTATATGTCATGAATTATGTTATATAGCTTCTATTGATAAACATTTAAAATGATGCGTGCATACTCACTTAAGAGGACTGCTGCAATAAAGGAAAATGAAAAACTGCTCAATTGAAGTCGATAAATTCATGAACTTCTTTGCTTGTTACAACTGGATGTAGGATGTTAACTGACTTAGTTTGTAGCTCAACCTTCTGATTCATAAATTTTTCCATGTTTAAAGTTTGGAGAAAACATTTGAAAGTGTTCTTACATCAACTATGGTGTTATTCAATAACAGCAAAAAATGGAAACATTAAAAATAAAATAACTTTTTAAAAATTGCAAGCCTGCAACAGGTTGACTACTTGAACATCAGTCCTGGAATATTTTAAACAGAACAGTTAGACTTAAAAAATATCAGTTTTGACAGTGTCTTGGTGTTAAGTCTGGCTATGTGAAGGCACATAATAATGCCTCCATGGCTGTATACCTGCTCCATTGGTGCTCTGGTGACTGCTGGAGCAAGTATTTTCATAGTTACATGATAAAGTCTTGGAAAAACTTTTTTCATTACTTTTCCACACAGTCAACTTCATATTCATCAGATACCACCTGGATGTACCGAATAACTTCAGCCTTTACCAATGAGTCATGGTCCACCCTTTTCTTGCTGGCTTTCTTTTGATAGCCTGAGGCCTGAGGGTACCCCACCCTCCGGAAGGGGCCCAGCCGGGCCACAGGCGCCAGGCCCCGCCAATCGGCCACCAGGAGTGAGTCTGTACATACATGAGCGCCCAGCCCCAGACACCAAGAACCACCAACACACCAATGTCTGAGGGCATCAGCCACCGACAGGGAGTGTGGTGAGGGGAGATAGGCCTCCATACCTCGGAGAGCCTGAGATGTTCCCAGAGAGGTGGAGTCTAAGACCCAAGCTGACATATAGACACAGACGAACAGGCGCACGACACAAACGTGCATTCCCACCCCCATATACACAAACAAATACTTGGCACTCACCCAACGTGGAGACAGACACAAACAGACACTATACACACATTCACACTCCCCAAACATACTCTATATCCCAGGTCAGGGTACCCCTGCCCCCAGAGGGGCAAACCGTACCCAGACCAAGGGGATGTAGCTCTTCTCTCTGGGGTGAAGGAAAGCAGACCGCCTTTTTATCTGCAGTAGCAGGGAGGCCCCGCATCCCAGACCCCAATCTGACGGCCAGCAATTCCTCCGAGCCCCTCAGCCCCGACGGTTAAAGGGGATGAGTGAAGACCCCAAACCTCCCTCCCCCCGCTCATATATAGTGTTGCTGCGTGCTGTTCTAAAGTGCATTTAAAACCCAGGAGGGCATGGTGCTTCCTGCTAGAGAGCAGCACAGCTCCTCCCGACAACCCTCAGTGTCTATATGCATTTAAAATTGAGGGTAGGGCACCAGCGCCAGAGGTGGGTTTGAATACACAGACCATCCACTGGACGCTGTATACGTGCCCACTCCCAAGGCCCTATATGTATGTGTTATGAGAGTATGAGTAATGTGGATGTCTAGGTTGCGGAATAAAATTGAGGCACGGGCGGACAGTAGGGGACAGAGGGGGAGTGCCTCCCCTGCACCCTGGTGACACACCTGCACCCCAAGCCCTGCGTGTGTGTGTGGGTGTGGTGGACCAGGAAGAGGGAGGCAGCTAAGGACGGGGAGGGAAGAAAGGGAGGGTCAAGTGGCCCCTCCCTGGGGCCAGCTCCCCCGCTGACCCCCGTAGGCACCCCAACACTCTGGAACCCACCACAAGGGCAGCAGCAGCACCGTCCCGCCCCACAGAGTCTGGGGTAGCCCACCCGACCCCACCGCAGAGAAAACTGCACCCACCCCATCATCCAATCATCTCCCAGACTACATAAGACAATAGACACCCAGGTTGAGTTCATTCTCCACTTCTCCTATATCTCTCCCCCACCTGCAGAGTGAACTCCTGTAGAGAGGAGACCTCCTGCAAAGATATAACAGCCTCCCCACCAGTTAGAGAGCCCTCCAGTGGGGCCAATGCACCAGAGGTCCCCCGCACGGGCCTGCTGTCAGAGAAGAGCTGATGTTGATGCTTTTAAAGCGTTCATGTCGTTTGATGTTTGAGCTGATAAATGGTAGGTCTGAAATTTCTAGATTATTACATAGTGCCTGTTCTACATCTATCCAGGGTTCATCTAAGAAGGTGTGTTTGAACCATCTAGAGATGAACTGAAACCTGTTGGCTAAAAAGTAGTGATTAAAGTTAGGCAGATCTAGTCCTCCTTTATCCTTGGTCCTTTGTAATGTTATTAAGCTGAGGGGGGTTTATCTTTCCAAAGGAATTTAGAAATATACGAGTCTAGAGATCTGAACCAATCTTGTGATGGCTTACTTGGGATCATTGAAAATAAATAGTTTAGCAAATTAGCAAGACCATCATTTTTATAGCGGCGATCCTTCCCATGAGTGATATGGGTAGAGATTTCCATCTAGCCAGATCGCCTTCTTCTGTCTTTAAAAGTGGGATGTGGTTTAATTTAGTTAATTCTGAAAGCTTAGGTGAGATATTGATACCTAAATATTTAATATTTCCAGATTGCAGTCGGGTAGATGAAGAATTATGGAAGGAGCAATTAATCGGAAGAACTATAGATTTTGACCAGTTAATTGAACAATCTGAGACACTTGAGAAAGAGTTGATCAATGCAATTACATCAGAGAGATTGGTTTGTGAGTTTTGGAGAAAAAGCAACACATCATCCACATAAAGGCTGATTTTATGTTCTATATTTTTACATTTTATGCCCTTAATTGTTGTAGCCTGTCTAATTACTGCTGCTAGTGGCGCAATAAAAATTGCAAACAGTGAAGGGGAGAGTGGGCATCCCTGCCTGGTGCCCCTCAGGAGACAGAAGCTGGAGGATGTTTGGTCATTTGTTTTGACTGTTGGGGAATTATATAATATTTTTAACCAGCTTACGAAAGAGTTTCCAAAACCAAATTTATGTAAAGTTGCAAATAGAAATTTCCAGTTAACTCTGTCAAACACATTTTCTGCATCAAGAGACAATATTATGGTTTCAATGTTTTTACTGCATGAGTAGTCTATTAAATTAAGTAATCTACGTGTATTTGTTGATGAGTGCCTACCTTTTATGAAACCAGTTTGGTCAGGATGAATCAAAAGGGGGGTTATTTTCTCCAGTCTCTTTGAGAGAGCTTTGCAGATTATTTTAAGGTCTACATTAATAAGGGATATTGGACGATAGCTTGAAGGAAATACAGGGTCTTTGCCTGGGTTTAGTAAGAGACTAATATTTGAAGAGTTCATATTAGGTGGTAGTCATTTTCTTTGATTTCCTTCAACATTCTGTGAAAAACTGGTGCCAGGATCGTCCAGAATTCTTTGTAAAATTCTGCTGGAAACCATCTGGACCTGGAGCCTTATTATTGGGCATACTTATCAGAGCTTCCTGGAGTTCACCTGGTGTCAGTGACGAATCCAGTGTCATTGCTTGGGTGTCTAATAATTTTGGAAGAGTTACATTGTCGAGAAATTGATCAATTTCGTTTTTAGATGGGTTTATTTGTGGTGTCTATAAAGTTTCATAGAAATCCCTAAAAATTTTGTTTATTTTTTTAAGGTCATATATTGTATTCCCAGATAAATCTTTAACAGCACATATGGTTGTTTTTTCTTTATTGATTTTTAACTGGTTTGCTAGAAATTGTCCAGATTTGCTACCATTTTCAAAATTTTGCAGGCGAAGTCTTTGTACTAAGAATTGAGTCTTTTTATTAATAATTTCATTTAATTCTAGTTTTGTTTTGCGTATTTTGTTCAATATTTCTTGATCTTGGCAGGACACATAGGTTTTTTCTAAGGATTTGATGTTTTTTTCTAATTCCTGAACATTTTTGTTTTCTTCTTTCTTTTTATGTGATGAGAAAGAAATTATTTAACCTCTCATCACAGCTTTCCCTGCTCCCCAGAGGACAGATGCTGATGTTCCAGGAATGTCATTATAGCTTAAATATAGAGTCCATTCTTTTTTAAAGTATTTGATTAACTTTTCATCTTTGAGTAGTGATGTATTTAATCTCCAGTTTTTACTTGGCGTAGTATTATTCTTGTGTATTAGTGTTAAAGATACAGGAGTATAATCGCTGACAGTTATAGGGTGAATCTCAGTGTCTGAGATGTCACTCAGCAGTGAGCTGCTGACTAGGAGATAATCCAGACGAGAGTAGGAGTGATGGACATGTGAAAAGAAAATATATTCCTTACTGTTGGGGTGAAGGGAGCGGCATGCATCGCAAAGACCAAAGTCGCTGTATTGAGCCTATCCATTTCTTCATTTAGCCCCAGGTTGAGGTCCCACCCAAGAAGAAGTGTGCAAGCTAGGTGTTCAGAGAGTGCACTAAAAAATTCGTGGAAGAATGAGGGGTCATCAACATTTGGACCATATACACTTACAATACATAGCGTTTGATTAAGTATAGATAGTTTAACGATTAGGAATCTGCCCTCTGGATCTATAACTGTGTCGAATATTGTGAAATTAATATTTTTATGTATTAAAATTGCTACTCCTCTTTGTCTAGAATTATAACAGGCTGAAAACACATTAGGAAACTCAGGTGTTTTAAGTTCATTCAGACCTGTGACAGGCCTGTGAGTCTCTTGTAATAAAACAACGTCTGCCTGTAGGTTTTTATGTTGGTTAAATATTTTAACCTTTTTTCTCTGGAGCCAGCTCCATGCACATTCCATGTGACAAACCTTAGTGTGCCCATAGTTGTGTGTTTGTGGCGAATGATGTACGCTGTGTGTCTCACTTAGATGGGTGAGGAAAATGGAAACACATCATTTGTTTGTAAATAAAGAGAAGAAAAATGCACGTCGAGAAGCTCCATAGGTCTGACTATGTGTGTGCCTAATAACTAATATGAGCAAGTGTGAGCACATCTGAGTGTGTGTGTCCTATATCTGTGTGTGCTGTGAGGCTAAATGTGGTCTCCCGCTTCCTGTCTTCGGAGTGCGATGCGATGCACTCTTTCAAACCCTATGTTTTTCACCGTGTCCCCCGGTAGCTTCAGGTGGGTTTTAATGAAGCTTCTCACGGTCGTTTCCGGGTCCTCTCTGGCAGACTCTGGAAAACACAAGATTATCTCTCATGCTACGGGCTTGTAGATCAATAACGGTCTGTTTTATTTTCTTATTTTCTATGTTTAACTGGGTCACCTTTTTGGCTAGAGATTTGACCGAATCCGGCAGCGCGGCGTTTTCCGCAGCAAGTGCTTCCACCTGCTGCTGGCTGAACTCTTCCTATAGAGATTTAAATTCCCGGCGTAAGATCTCCACCAGGGACAGCCTCGCATCAAAACTGGACAATCGCTTATCGATTGACTCCAGGATGTCTACAACGTCTTTGCCGGCAGGCAATGTTGTGCCGGGGGAGTCTGCCGGGCGACATCTTTTAGATGACGGCGTCTCAACTTTGGCTGGGGAAGACGCGTTCTGGGCCATCTTCATTACTAGGTCATGGAAGCACCAGTCGATGAAATCTTGGAGAGCGTCTAAACTCTCCTCGTTATCCTCCAGGGTGTTGGAGATAGTTGGACAGATGTGGTTAGTTAAATTACAGCGAGGCTGCCAGTGTCCGGCAGCCTCGCCTCTGTCAGTGCGCCCCAGGGCAGCTGTGGCTACAATGTAGCTTGCCATCGCCAGTGTGTGAATGTGTGTGTGAATGGGTGAATGACTGAATGTAGTGTGAAGCGCTTTGGGGTCCTTAGGGACTAGAAAAGCGCTATACAAATACAGGCCATTTACCATTTACCATTTATTTGGAATACTTGATGTTTAAAGCGTTTTTAAATTCTATGCTACCATTTGCGTTTTTCCTCCAAATCTCCGGCGTCTGATGTCACCTACAGCATAATTCGCTTACCTCCTCCGACTCCACGTTTCTACAAACAGAAATTCTGAAATATTGCAGTAAAAACACAATTAGTTATAACATAGCTATAATACATTATATTTCATTGTTATTTAATTAAATAAATGACAATGAAATTCACATAGATGATGGTAGAATCATTAAATGTTTGAAAAGGGTGTTCTTACTGGTTATCATCTCCTTCACCTCCCGTTTGACTCGAGCTGGCCCTTGGACATCTTGCACCAGTCAAAAGAGACTTCTGCAGTGCTGTTACAAAACACACCAAGTGAATGGATTGCATTTGGCATCCTAATGAGGTGTCTGGTAAGTGAGTAAGTGACAGATAGAAGCGCTGCACTAAGTTACTAAGTTGAATGAGGTCTCCTTGAATGAATGGAGCCAAAACCTCCACAAGTTCTTTGAGCTGACTCAACTCTCTGGCTGATAACCTGAGCCTTTTATGACCCTGGGCCTCCAAGAATTTGGGGATTCCAGTCAGTGACTGCCTCTACAAAGCGTAAAGTGCTGGTCCATCTTGTTGATACAGCTGTAGGGATGTGCCGGATGGCTCCACAGACACCATCTCAAATGCTTCTTTTAGTCCACAAGTAGAATGTAGTAAACTATAGAACTTAGTCACTCTTGCCATGACAGTGTTCAGAACGTTTGTCTTCTTCGGTATGTGTTGTATAACAAGCTGTAGTGTATGTGCAAAGCACTGCAGACGTTGTTGTTGTTGTCAGCAGCTGCTCTCGATAGATTCCATGTCATCCTAAAACTCCTGACTTGAGTCTTCCCGGAGATCAAAGTTTTCCAAGTCTTCAGCATCTTCACTACTTGGAGCAGATGGAAAAGAACTGTGAAAGTCCAGGCTGGGGAACAGCACTAAAACCCCATCTCATAGAATCTTTATTTAACTAAACTTTTTTGTTTTATTTTGGTTCTTTTTAGACAAAGTAAAGATAGCATTGGTTTTCTGTTTTTATCCATTTGCACTACACTTATTTTAGTGTGATATAAATGATTGGAGGTGGAAGCATTAATTCCACAACATGCCTCAGAGACATCTGGTTCCCTCCAGGCTTTATGTCAAAGCTGCACTTCCAGGCAGGTGCATTCCCTTTGTGTTTGAGACAGGGGAGCAGAGTACTGCGGCGTAGAGGAGATCGATCCACCCTGGGAAGTGTTGTCTCTGCCTCTGCATGACATGAGGTTCTAACATAAAGGGAGAGGTCACCCACCTAGAGTCAGGCCGACACACCTGTGCCCATTAGGCATGTGTGTGTAAAAGTTCACTTACACACACACACACACACACAAACTCAAACATATACGTCTAAGCTTACACTTAATAATTTTCATAGAGATTTCAACTTTATTTGGTTGACAAAATCAGTTGAAAATACAGTTTATTTTTATGTTGTCCTAACAATAATGTCAGAACTACATCAGCTCAGATTCTGGATGCGTATTCACATTTACGTAAGATGAAGTTGCCTTGGGAACATCTCCTAGCAGCATCACCCTTGTTAACTTTCCTACTGCCTAATGATTCAACACCTCAGTAATGAGGTCTAGGTGGGTAATTAACAACAACCCCGCATCAGAGGGGTTTTTTTTCTCTCTTAGTAGTAGGACATATAATTACAAGAAGATAACACTTCTCAGATTTTTTTGACAAATGAAGAACTCTGGTTTATGCAAGGCGTATTCAAAAGATGAATATATAAATATATTAACCATGAGCTATCACCATTTAGGTTACAAAAACATATGCAAAGTGTTACTAAAGGGAAGAACATTTTAAGCATATTGTTTTATTTCCACTCTACAAACAGCTCCCATAAACCTGATCAAATCTTGTTCATGTGCAGCACTATAAAATGTGATTTCACCATGTGGATTGAGTGTAGTCAGTATATAAAAGCTGAAGTTTATAACAGTCCTCTTAATACATTTTTCTGTCAGCTGCATGAGTGAGTTGGAAAGAAAGATAGTGAAGGCAACAGTGAACTTAGCCCTTGTGATGTGTCTTTCCCTGTGGGCTTACTATATCCAGATTAAGGGAGAGTTCACAGATAGGCGACAGGCTCCAGCACCCATATCCAATCAGACGGTTCCCTCAGGGGAACCATGTGGTGCACACATATGTGGCCACAGCCTCACAGCATGACACCACAGTGTCCTCCAGGAGTCCTCCACAAGGATCAAGGGAAGCTGTTCGTGAGAGAGTAGCACTTTGCAAGAAGACTAGGTGGTGTATTTGAAGATCAGGCAATGCATTGCATGAACACTGGCAAAGTATGTCATGGTTTGTGCAAAGTTCTTGAGGCACTATTAGAGCAACGAAGATGAGGAGAGGAGAGAAGGAATGTCCCAATGTGCTCATGTCTGATTTTTTGCAAAGCTCACACCTTTAAAGGACCTCAAAAGCTGATCTGAAAGTCTGTTTGTAACACTATTAACTTCTTTGTAGTGGAGATATCATCTGAATTTCAGGAGCGGGACCACTCCCCCTTCACGCCCCTCCGGCCTCAGACCATAAAAGCCCCCCTTCTCCAATACCTGTTGTTCTCATTTTCATGCCCCCCCCCCCCCAATTTTCCCTCTCTTCTCCTCTTCTCCTCTCTTCCTTTCCTTAATTCATTTCCTGTTAGTACATGGGGATCGGCCCGGCCCGGGAGCCGTCACCAGTCCCCTTCGAGGCCTTCCCCAAACCGCAGCACCAGTTCACACTTCCTCATCCCTCATTGCCCATCGTTACCGAGGATGTGGTCCCAGCTATTGAACTCATTTTTATCCTTATTTGAAGATTCCTTACATAGGTCACATGTGAGTAGCACTGTGAGCTAAAGAATAACATTACGTGTACATTATTGGTGTGTCTGCATTCTTAATGTTACGCATACGTTACGTTATTGTTTTTAAATACATTTTGCTTAAAAAATGCTTTGTTATTTTGATGTCACTGAATTGTGTTGCCATGCATATCTGCAAATAAGTGTTCATCAACCAGTGACGCTAATGGTGCCTGTGATTGATTACTTTGTCATGTACAATGAATATGGAGCTTGCAAAGAAGAAGAAGAAGAAGAAATGTAAGTATTTATTATTCTTTTTTGTGTTTCAGAATTGCTGTACCTTTGCCGTACCTTTCTTTCTGTTTGACTGTATACAGTGATATAATGAAGAAAGAAAGAATAAGAAGATAAATTAACACACATGTTTGTGCTTTAATACATGAGCAAAGTAAGCAAGCACTGCAGACCAGTAAATAATTAATCATTGTATAGTTATTGGTTTAAAGAGTTCACAGTTTTATAATCGTACATCCTTCCACAGGTTTTTAAGAACACATTACTATGAAAAGCCTTACACAGTGACAAAAAACAGTCCAACACAACTCCCAGAGCCATCACACTTGATCTTTATGAATGAATCACACTATCCTACCATTTTCCTCTCATCTCCCTTCCTGCCCCCTACAGAACCAGAGCAAAGCCATAGCTCATATTTTCACTGACAAAAGAGGTGACAGTGAAAGGAAAGTGAAAAGGCTATAATAAATGCTATGGGAGAGGTACAAGGAAGAGAGTGCAGCGTTTGAAAATGGTAACCTTTTTCACATGCTGATTTAGTATTCATTATTAATGACCTTTCTCTACCTGAGCAAAGCTGTTGCCAGGAAGCCCCTTCGTGTTGGTGTCTGCCAGGAGCTGGGGAAACTGCGGCCTTGTTCAGACTTGTTGGCTGATGGATTTCAATGCTTGGTATGCGTCTTTCGCACAAATACTGTTTAATTTGTTCCGCAGAGTCCACACACTGTGTAAAGAATGGTACGAACATAACGGTCAAGATGTTAAAGTTCAGAGTGGCATGCTGGACACAAATTAGGGGTCAGAAAAGGCAGACTGGTGTTTTGCTATTTGCATTGTCTGTCTCTACCTGAGAGGAAAGAAATAAAAAGAACGGTGTGCAAGAAGACGGGAAGATAGGCAGCACGTGCAATCATCCACTTCTCTCAGTCATCTCGCATTTGCCTCTTTCGATTTTATCAAGATGGCATTTTCATGCTAATTGATCTTAAAAAGCAACTGTGCACACGGTGCATTGTGAGTGTGCTGCTGTGAATGCGTGTGTGCGTCGTTGTGAGCTTGTGTGTTTGAACAATCATCTTAAATGTGCTCATCCAGGCTCGATATTCTATTCACAGAGCCTACACACCGACAATCACTCCTACACTGTGAGAGACATGCTCCTAAGCACATTCAAACTTCACTGGCAGACAGTACTGTAAAACTGATCTATCTATCTATCGCTCCACCTGCCTGTTTATCTAGCAATTCTTTCTATCACTCTACCATTCTTTTCTCCGTCTGCCTCCATTCATCTGTCATTATCAGACCAAAAAAATGTAACACATACTTCCTCTCCTTTGCCGATAAGGCTCTCTACACATCACTCAGGAGCAAGCTGTGGGGACCACCAAAAGACACACACACACACACAAGTAACTCTGCGAGATCTCACCTCAATTACACCATTATTTCTTTTGTTGTCATTTTTCTGTCTAAGTCTTCAGAAATATGTCTTTGCTGCCTCTTTTGTCTAGCCAAACGCCAAATTATTATATTGCAATCACGGGCTCTTCTCTGTGCCAGGGATTTACTGTGCCGTCAATATTCACTATCACTTCCTCTTTGCAGCTATAATTCGACTTCTTGCTGCCATTGTATTGTGGAGAACTTCAGCCAAACCACAGTCTTCTGTGAGACTTTGGTCCCACTCTGATGACATGGATGGGAAATTTGTTGCATGGCCACGAGATGTTATTGACAGTGATATTTCTGTCAACGCTCTCCATAGTAAATTAAATTAAAGAATACTTTGTGATGATGGTGCTGGTTTAATTTTAGTAGTTAATGCCAAAAGGTCAGTTTTTTGATGCATTGTGTCGTTTTTTTGTTTTCCTAGACCCACTGAGCAATACCCTCTTCTGATTGCACTACATCCCCTGATCAAAAATACTATTTTATGTGATAAGGCAAATTGTTATAATTGCCCGACAACAACAGCTGCATAATATCATTATCATCCATCCCTAATTTTAAAAAAAAATGAATTCAATTTAACCGCACGTGATAATGGGCCTGTTGTGCTTAGTACAAATCAGATAGCACATCTTGTGGCCACAAGTAATTCATTATATTCCTAAGTATTATTAATAAAAGAATATTTTTCCCACCTATCACCAATGGGAGCTCTGTGGTAAAGATCGGAATTTGACTAAATCAATTAAAATACCTTACTTTTCCTTCACTACTTCACAATCACAATTTTTATCACAAACTGCATGCTTGTGATCTGAGTTACCTTTATAAATATTTAAGTCTTTTTTCTAATGAAACATACATTAACCAGCCAATCATTAGGTACACCCTTGGAGATGCTTAACACAAATATCTAATCAGGCAACCCAGAGGCACCAGCTCAATGCATATAGAGATGTAGCATGGACAAGATGTCCTGCTGAGGTTCAAACTCAGCATCAGAATAGGAAGGAAAGGTGATTTACTGACGCTGGACCTGATATGTTGTTGATGCCAGATGGGCTAGTTTGATTTTTTTCAGAAACTGCTGGGATTTTCCCACACATCCATCTCTAGGGTTTACAGAGAATGGTCCAAATAAAGAGAAAACATCAAGTGAGCAGCAGTTCTTTGGACAAAAAATGCCTTATTGATGCCAAAAGTCAGAGAATAGCTGAACTCCAAAGAGGTTATATGAAGGCAGTAACTGAAATAACCACTTATTACATCCAAGACCACACTGACTGATATTGGAAAAGCATTGCCTGATCTAATGAGTGTAAATTTCTTCTGCGAAATTTAGACGGTAAGGTTAGAATTTGGCATAAAGATTATAATCTACCTGAGTATCTTAGCTGACCACATCAATTAAACTGGTTTCTTGAACATGACAGTAAGTTCACTGTACTCAAAAGGAGAGCTCAATACAAAAGAGCACCTTTGTGATGTGGTGTAAGGGAAGACTTGCTTCATGCAAGCAAACAAATCTGCAGCAACTGTTTGATGATGTCGTTTCAGTATGGACCCAACTCTCTGAGGAATGTTTTGATCACTTTTTTGAATGTATACCACAAACAATTAAACAACGCTGAAGACAAAAGGGACCCCAACCCAGTGCTAGCAGGAAGTAACTGATATCATGTTTGGTGAGTGTGTATATGATTTTAGACATGCTAAATGGGTTCAGTGGGAGATTATCTAATATGAAACACTATATTTTAAAGTTTCAGTCTTATGACTATGGGTGTCTCATGTGACACTGTTTATTGCTGAATGAGGTAACAACAGTGTACAGCTGCCAGCAAATGAAAGTACTGCAATATTGATGCATTTGTAGTATTATGAGCAGCATGTCTGTGGTGTCTTTCCAGGGGGAAATGCTGTATTAAGTTACTGCTAATGTAAACCAAACATTTCCTACTGCTGCAGCTTCACATTAAAAGCATTTCACCGTGGAAACATGAGTTGACCTTTTTTATTAAGTAATCTGCCACTGACTGCAAAACAAGACAACAGTCACTTTCTGCGATTTTTGACAGCAGATCAGTTTGAAATATTGCACGGAGTAATGGAACAAGAGGGAGAAACCGCAGCGAGCTGTTAGATGAAGAGCTGCAGGCGACGTCTCGGTGAGGTAACCAACTTTCACTGTGCTTTGCTGTTCGCAGGCTCATGCCGTGTGCAGCATAAAATCAGATCACAGTTGTTCGCCGAATGATGGAAAAATGGCTATAATTTGTGAACTAGCTTGTTTTGCTGCCCCCAGAATTGTTTGACCTGTTGTTTTAAAGTGCTGCTGCTTTTACCACCAGTAGCTTAACTACAGGTTGTGCCAAATCAACCAAGACTGAAACCTTTGAAGCTGACATTTTAAGTTATAATTCTTAAGATTTCACCCCATGTTGGATTTTTTTAATACCTGAGGTTAGACATGCATTGTAATTATGCAGAATTATTTGACCTGTTGAATCATATATCTGCTGTTTCAGCATATTAATTGCTGGTTTACTGGTGCTAAAAATGTAAAAAGAAAATGTGTATAACACCATAGAATTCTTTGGTTATAAAATAAGGCGTCATCAATTGCTTGGGAATGAATCATTCTTTTAGAAATTTGTAAAGAAATAGATAAGTGCAGAGTTTATACACCAACCATTCAAACATTAAGAGCTATGACCTCAATACTTTTGATCACATTGTGTACACTTAATGAATTATTTAAAATTCTCTTAAAAACATGGCAAAAATCGAATTCACGAATTCCCTCGATTTGAGGTTAGGGTAAGGTTAGGTTTAATTTAAGGGAGTAGTGCCATAGGCTCATATTTGCTTTGGCATGTTAGGCTTATATTCATATTCTCTGGCAACCAGCGTGATATTTTCAGATATTTAAATGTATGCATGTGTAGAAAATACAATATAAAAATGGACACGTTCAAAAAGTATTCTCACACACAGTGATACATGCACTACACCTCATCTTCTCTCAAGACATTTTTTGCCCATGGGTATACCAAACAGCCAGGTGTTATCGTGCTCCCCTATGAGTCCTGTTTTCCTTCCCAGAGCAATTAATGACAAACTGGAGTTGGAAATTGTGGCCCCAAAATGGCTGCCTATCTAGAACTGAGGTGTCACATCACCCTGACAACCGGGGCAAGCCCTCGGAGTATCATCAGTGTGCACCAACAAAGCCAGGAGTCAGAGTTCATCCCACCTCGTGACCTCTCTGTGGAATTGATCTGTTGTGGTGGAAATGGGATTTTGGTGCTGCATGATTCAGACAGCAGCGAGTAAATGAAGTCATTTTCTGTCTATGATGATTGATTGCATGTATCATGTATGACATCAGATCCAACAAGCCAGTTTTATAGTCAGAAAGAACACAAAATAGAATTAGGTTAATTATATGTCACATTTATGAGCGCGAAATCGTGCGTGTGCGTGGGTGTCAAAGGTAGGAATGTGCACGGTGCAATCGCGTGTATAGGCGATGTTGTCAAGAAGCTGGTGTTTGTAAAGAGACTTGTGTGTTTTCAGGGCAGCCAGTCAGTCAAGGAGAGGAGCTGTCAGCATGGCTGATCTGTGCAGCCGGTGCTCGGCACAAGCAGAGACGCCTACCCATGTCAAATGTCACAGCGCTAATCTCTTTCCAATGCAGGCCAGGTATAACTGCAGGGGCATGAGGTACACACACCTCATTGCTCCACATAGTAAGAGCCCCTTGAGATCCAGCAATTCGCAAATCTACAGGATTTATCTTAATAAAAAAATAGCACCCTGTTGAGATTATGATGGCATATGTGTAATCCACTAATTTTCCAGTTCTTACAGAGCAACGGGGATTACTTTCCTGGTCATATCAAGTATGGTGGCACTGTATAAACTAAGCTGAACTCTTGGTTTTTATCACCCAATGGTGAGTGGAATGTGATTCGCATACTTACATTATTGTGTTTAATTATGCAAAACAAGGTCTAAATGTATGTGGATGTACTTTTATATCAAGCTCATAATTTCATGTTGTGTATTAAACTAAACAAAGGTTTTAAGACATGTTTAGGCCACACATCTGCTGCAAGGCCGCTTTGCAGATAATTCCAAAGGTTTAATGTGTTATTGAATGTGTTTGTGGCCTTGTTTGTTTTTGCCTAAGGGGAGATAAGTCACCGCCTCTTATCCCTGTGTCAACAAACTTCCACTGGAAGACTGTTCACTCCACACATGACCCAATAAAATGCTTTTCCCCCCCCTCTGGAAATTAACGAATTCTCTGTCTCCGGATCAGCAGCTATTTTTGTATATATGCATTTGCATAATAAGTGCTTAACATTTATAGCTCCCCTTATTTATCACATAGTAAACCTATAGTTTTATGTGTAAGTTAGATTGGAATCTTCGCATATAATAAATACATTTTAAACAATCATAATATTATAGATATTCTAGCTATAGGTATCTGTATCTATGTAGATATAGATCCGGCTTATGCCAAGAACACAGTGTCATTTTCAAAAGATGCACATTTGAAACTACTGCAGTAATTTTGTTCCTGGCACATCCCTTCCAATCTCTAGCAAATTGTTGCTAATCAAGTTAAAGAGGACCCCCCCTGCCCTTCTTGTCCCTCTAAACTTTTTGAGCATTCAGTCATGCGCCTGCCATTTCCTCATCCCTTTGTGCTCTTCCTACTAAATTACTGAGAGGTGATATACAGCCCGAGTGTCCCAAGGCTAAAGGAGATTTAGAACTTTGTCCCATATGAAGGAGAGGTGAGAAAAGACATTACTATGCAGAATAGGTAATATTGAAAACGCCAGAGCACTTTACGGTGCCCAATGCAGATTATCAATCTATTTGTGTAACTTGGCTACTTCATTTCCCTTTTCATTTATTTGCCTTGCTGCAACCGTTTACAGTGCTGAAACTGAAAATTGAAGCAATATTCCTAGGCAAAATAGCCATCTTCTGAGGGATAGAGTGACCTCTTTTGTTGAGCTCAGAGGAATCTTTTGAGAGAAATGGCATTTCTACATATGATTATCTACACCTTGTTTATAGATTCTTCTCCAAGGCCTTCAGCTTTGTCACTGAGAATTTATCGGGGCATCTTGTCTTATTAAAGAGCAACACTTGCCACCATTGTGCTGTATTAAATTTAGCACCACGGACAGAGGCATGCTTTGCTTGTCTTCCCACTAGTTTCAGCACCGTGGATAGAGGCTTATCTCAGTCAGCATTCCTGTGTTTAAAAGCCTTTTTGTTGTTGCTGTTAAACAATTGCAATCTGTGAGGCTGTAAATATTAACAGTCCAAGTCTTGATTTATTTTGCTAATGAGCACTGAAAACTTAATTATAATTCCATTGCTTCAAACAAATATGAAGGGGGGTATAAAATAACAGTAAATAAATGTGGAAATTGTCTGACAGACTGGGTGTTTTGAGTATTGCGGAAAGGATTTGCAAGAGCTACACAATCGTATTTGAGTATACCCAAATGGACTGGAATAAGTGCCATTTGGGGAGTGCACAGACACGCTGTAACACGTCTTTCTCGCTAACTGCGTGTCATCAGTCCGATGGGCTCAGCCACCGCAGCCTCTCCACTACCTCTCAGGTAGGTTGTGTGACGAAGCAGACCACGAGGGACCCGTTGTGGCGCCATACCTTGCGTAATCATCGCGACAGTACCCACTGAACATAATTACAATGATTTGTGCCCTCCCATTTCACCCTTGTATTAAAAAATATTGCTGCAGGTAACTCAGGCGTGAGCGCAGACAGGACTGCTGTGGTGAATGGAGTGTGGCCCCGAGGGAAAGCTTGGAGAGCAGAGCACAGTGTCATGCCAAAGAAAGCCAAGTCCCACCCCCCGGCCCCCCTCCTTTCTCCACTACCACCACCATCACCACCACCCCCGCAACTGCTGGGGCTCGGTCATGCCGTGAGAACGGGATGACATTACCGGGCCATTTAGCTGGCGGAAGAGCGGAAAGAGGTGAGAGAGGCGCTGTGTCGCCCTGAGAGTGTGTCTTTTGTTATTTAATGGTTAGCTAATTTCTGGGCGGGGTGTCGGGTGGGGTTTCCACACATCCCCCCACCCCCTCCCAAAATAAGAGGAAAACAACATAGCACAGCACGAATTTTAAGAGTCATACCCTGGCCTTACTGTGGCACCTCGGCGTACATATGGCTGCGCGCATGGCAGTCCCCCAAGGGCCCACTGTGAGGTAATGGGTCTGAATCATTCTATTTAAAAGGAGTGTCCAGCAGACACAACTGCCAAGAGCCAACTAGCTTAACTTCACTGTGAGTTATTCATCGTTAACATTCTGCTTTGCTGACCGCTAAAATGGCTTTCATTAGATTGGATTCAAACAGGATTATCAGCATTCTTATCATTTATACACTAACAAGACCCCGGGTGTTGCTGTTCTCCTCTGGGGATACAGATAAACATGTACTTACTCCCAAAGGAAACAACCAGGAATGGCAATTATCCCACTGAGAGGTCGTTGTCCAAGCTAATAGGAAGCTGATGTAACCATCTGATCTTATATTCAGCTGAGGTTTTGGTTACAGTGAATGTTCAAATCCACCGCCGTTGCACCTTCCCCGTGTAACGTCGCAGATTTCCGTTTGCGGTAGTTTGAATCAGATGATACTTGCTGTTATATAACAGAGGTTATTCTGTTTAGTCCATTTTTATCACAGACATAAGCACGCCTTTAATTGGTGCATGCCTTCAATGGGAAATGTGTAAACACCTAACTCGCTCAAACTGTCAATTTTATAATGAAGGACTGCCAAAATAATCAGAATAAGGCCTCCGGTTTTATTTAAATTCAGATTTGTTGGTGCCTTCAGGCTCGTAAACTAAAACGATTTGATGAAGAAGCTGAGTGAATGTTTAGCTCATCAAATGATCAACAAATGATCAGGAAATATCTTTTTTCTTTCTTTTTTATGATTTTGAGCTCATTTCTGGTGTAAATGGAATCAAAATGTAGTCGCCCCCCCCCCCCCCCCCCCCCCCACCCCACCCCATTGTCTTCATTACCTGAAATAACCCGAATGGCTTTTTTTCTTCCTTTTTTTCTTCCTTGTGCCCCCTCTCTACGCCACTCGGCGGTGCTCACAGACTTCCCCTTTCTGAAAATGAAATAATCTATTCGGTGTGACTTTCGAAACGGCAGAAGAAAGTAATAATAATACGTAGTCTAAACCGCTGCAAAAAAAAGCTGTGCTTGCTTTTGATAACAGCGAACAGTCGAAGCCGTGCGAGGAATTCTCCATTCGTGTATTTTTGAGCTTCGCCTGTAAGGCTGTGTTTCAGCACCACGGAGCTGTCCACCGTCCTGGAGCGAAGCGAGGATGCAGCGACTCGCTGCTGCTGCCGTCGAGGATGAGGAAGGTGGATGAAGGATATGCAGAGTGACTTAAGCACATAAAACAATAAATAAACCTCCGATTAACCGCAGACACCATCAATTTGTGGTCAATGTTTATTTTCACTTAATAGTAGGTACATTTCTGAAAATAGCTGTACGGCTTATTACTCCTGATAAAAACTGTGTGTGAGAGAGAGTCTTTGTCTGTGTGTATCTGCGTGTGTGAGTGTTTGTCAGTCACCCAAGTATTGCATTCTTAAGTTCTTGAAAGTGTAGTTATTTGCTCTGAGTAGGAGCACAAAGGACCGTATTCTCTATATCTCTCTATTTATAGACCCTCTCCCCTCGGTGGAATGTACCATTGTCTACTTGCCGAAGAAAAGGGGGGGGACAGAAATATGCTGGGTTTATATATGCCGAGTTTAAAGCGCCCCCCCTTTATTCTAACCTCCCCTCTGTTCTGGCAGAGATCGAACCGACCCTGTTCGTTTAAACCGAGAAGACACCCTTACAGACTCCTCAATGCAAAAAAAAATAAAAGGGTGCCAAGAAGCTGGGACGAAGGAACGTGGGTGTAAATAGACAGTGAACGCTCTTGGTCTCTCTCCCTCTCTCTCTCTTCTCTCTCTCCCTCCCCCTTCTTCTCCCCTCTCTTTCTCTCTCTCTTTTATGAAATCAATGAACGAGTTATTGGTTAGGACATAAATATAAGGAATCAAAGCCTCCACCGGGACCAACGGCACTGCGCGCTTTTGATATGCGTCTTCGCCAAATGCTTCATGTGTTTTCAAATCATTGTAAATACTGGCTTTGATAGGACGAGAGCGGAACCATCCCTGGTACGGCTTGGTCTCGGAACCAAATTTTGACCAAGACTTCCACCAGCTTTTTTCCAACGTAAAACGAGACTCCACCATTACCATCTGCTGCTGTTGTACCCATCCCAACTCACTGGCCGGTCCGAAGATGGCAACTTTAACCAACGGGCAGGTGGACGGCACGGTGCACGGTGTTGGTGTGGTCTCCGCCAGCACGAACGGGCTCGTGAACGGATTAAACCACAGCCACAGCCCGGCGGGATGCCCGGCCACCATCCCCATGAAGGACCACGATGCCATCAAACTCTTCATCGGTCAGATCCCCCGCAACCTGGATGAGAAGGACCTCCGGCCCCTCTTCGAGGAGTTCGGCAAAATCTACGAGCTCACTGTGCTCAAAGACCGCTTCACGGGCATGCACAAAGGTGGGTTATGCCCATATTCCCCGCGACACCTATGGCTCTATTTGTTTTTGCCAGAGTGAAATCTGTCACACGTTTGGTGAGAGCGGGGCGCCTGAATCATGCGGGATTTAATAGGTAGAGCAGCGCAATTGTTGGCCAATTGTTTCTATAGTGCTGGAGCTTGAATTACTTTTCTGCATGTTTATTCGCATTTTGTTTCATTTGTGGCACGTAGAGGGGGACATTATTTCCAGCGTCTGACTTGTCACTGGCTCCCAAAATCAGTGCTTCATTTTCTACCCTATTAAACACACATATGCAAGCATAAGAGTGTCACGAATCGGGAGTCACGACGGCATGAATATGTGTGGGGGGTGATTTTTAGGAGGACCAATGTTCCTATAGTGTGCACGGGAGTATTCACACATCTAGTCCAGCGGTTGTAAACGTGCTTTCATTCACTCTGCTGAATCCTGATTATTAACCTGGTGTTTTCACGTTGCAATAGCAGGGAGGCTGTTTGATTGCCTCAAAGCAATACATTCTGTAAGTCGCTCAGTGTGTGTGTGTGTTGGGGGGTAGTTGGGTGGGGGTTGTGATGAGTTGGCGGGGGAGGAAGGGAGTGAGTGAGGGAGGGTGTGCGCGTGCACATGTACACGAACGTGTGCAACAGTGGAAGGACTATGAGCATGTTGTAATTTTGTGCAGCATTTAAGCCTTTGTCAGTGTTTCAGGTTTGGGTGATCGAAGTGATTCCCTCTTAAAAATAAAAATAAAAAGAAGAAATCGCACTAAAGTGGTGATTGCATATAGAGGTATTATTTTAACCAGTTTTGAAATATTCTAATCAAATACTGCCTTAATAGCTTTTTCTGTACCAACAATGACTGACCCTGTCAGGGTTGCCTTTGTTATAGAATTGACGACAGTGAATCATCATAAACTTTTGATGCAACAGTGTTATATGCCCTTCTGGTGTAATATAAAGAATTGAAGTGCTCCAGCATGAATGATGGTGCCTTACCCTTGCATTTTATTTTCTACTCTCACGGGAATAGTCATTCTGTGGAAATCACCATCTAGTGAGAGGTCACAAATTGATCTGCTATACCTGCAGGACACATCGCAGGGTGAAAAGTAAGCTGCCACTTTTCAGGACCCCTCTCCTTTGCCTTTTAAGCCATCACCCCCCACCCTGAACCTTTGCCTCGTGCAAACAATGTGTGACATCCACCATGTGTCAGGAAATGATTATGATATACAAATAAATTCCAGAGGACAGAGAGTGTGTGCAGACATTGAGGGAACCAAAGAGGCAGGAGAAGAGGAGGAGGAGGAGGAGGGGGGTGTATCTTTTATTAATAGCCCAGCTGTAGTAGAGACTCCCTGTTGGACGGTTAATCACTAGTGGCCCCAGAACTATAGGCATGGCTCGCCAGCTGATTCTAAGAACTGTCTCCTAACTGCGATATACGGTCCTGCTTCCCAGGCTGAGCCCCCGCTTTCATTAGCGAGCCCCCGCTGTGCTCATATTTTAACTAGCTCGAGGCACCAGCTACTCCTTGGCTTACCAGCTCACTGGCTCACTGCGAGCTGTTTGAAGGCCGCGTTTCCCCCGCACCCTGAGGTTTCCGTAGAAGATGCCCAAATTAGCAGTAAAAGACAGTACATCCCACGGATAACGGGCAAAGTGACCGACTGTCGTCACACTGGGCTTATTGAACACTGCACAATATCGCATGAACTAGGTACAGTAAGCCATCACAGGAAGATAAATGCAGTTCGCAAATATTAAAATATATATACGAAGAACCTGTTTTCTAAAGAGATCACCATTACTGATCTGCAGAAATGAAAGTGAAATTAATCCATGTGAACGAATTTGATAGCAGTTTTATGTATGAACACATTTGAACTGGCTTTCAAGCTGCTACGCTTCCCTGTCAGCTTTTCCGCATATGTGTGGCTCTCCCCTTTCCTTTCAGTTTCTTCAGACTGTTTGCATTTGTCCTCTTACAGAATAGAGAGCATCAAGCTGAGGGCATGATGACCCTTTAAGGTGTGAAATGCTCCAGTGGAGTGAAGTCTATAGAACTGTCCAGCAGAAAAGTCCTCTTCCATCTTTTCTCCTTTTCATTAACTCTGCTTGATTCCATTCATTCCTTCCCTTCCTTCGCTCTTCTTTTCTCTTCACTTTATGCACTGACACCTTGTGTGTTCAGTGACAGTGCATCTTGTTCTGTAATGGTTGTGGTAGTACAAAGCCCCAGCTTGAACCACAGATTGTAGATGATCGACTGCCATTTACTTTACAATTTTGTTCTACCTCTGCTTTTCCATGTAGCACGTAGTTGGTAACTGTTATTGTTAACATGGTAATGCCTTGTCTGGGGATACTTTTGTGTTCATTTAACGTTACTCACAGAGACATGGCATTTTAACAAAGACCTAAGCATGGTTTTCAGGGAGATAATACACAGCTTTTTCTGCTATGGCAGGAAATAAAAGACCCTCATCCTTTTCTGCTATACATCAACAGGCATAAAGAACAGCCTTTGCTATGGTAATGCTACCGCTGAAGAAAGCTACCCCTCTTATTGCTATTGTCAGCTGTGCCTGTGATACTATTGCCATAACCCTCCCCATAATGACCCCATGTATCATTAGTAATCTAGTCTTTAGGATTGTGTCCCCTTGGAATGGAGGGGAGGAGGGAAGCTTGGGACGGAGGTCGACAGAGCTTGGTAGCGGGTGCAGGGACACCAGTGCAGGCCTACATTCTCCCAATGATTTTATTTCTCTCCCCTCTGCGACTCAGCCATGCTAATAGAGGCCATTTATAATGGTCACCGGCTGCTGCTGCTGCTGCTGTTGCTGCTACCAAGCACAACGGGACGGCGAGCACAAAGAGCCAACCCTTTCTCTTTTCTCTGGCAATGCTGCATGGGAGGTGGAGATCCATTCAAGAAGAGCAGGTGTAGATGTGATTGCTAGCACTATTCATCAACCTGATTTCGTGTAATAATCACTGGGGCAATTGAGCTGTGATGATACGGGGGAGCACATTTAATAACCAAAGGTGTTATCTACTGTTTACTGTTGTCACATCATCACGCAGCATTGTATTTCTTGGCAAACCTTTATTGTCAGCATCTTTCTTTCCTCTTAGCAAACACAACTGTCACCAAGTTTGTTTTAGGGCCATTGTTTCATTTGGTGCTTATTTAATGTGAGTAATATATTTGTCCTTGGTCAAACTAAATACATTAGCAGCGGCTCTCGCCATAGGCTCCGACAGTTAAAGTAGTTACAAAGCTGGAGAGTTGCTCAAAGTCAAGGCAGGTGTTGAAAACTCATTTAGAGTTGGGCCAAATTGTCCGTTTTGACCTGGGAAGTGATGTAAGCGAGGCGCCACAGGTCTTTGGCCGAGACTACACCCTTTCATAAGGCTTTCTCAACTTACACAAGACACTACTAACCCAATGAAAAGAAATGGATTGGCTGTTAAACCATTTTATAAGTCCATCAATACTGCAGAAATTTATTTGAATATTTACGATGGAATATGATTGAAATCAAATAAGCAGAGATGTAGTGTAATGACCGACTGTAATCTTGTTTAAATTTACCCATACTGCAGATGCCTTATGCTGCAGATGGGGACTATAATCTGTGCAGGTCATAAAGGGAGTTATGGTTCTCTCGAATTCCCTCACTTTAGATATTATAGCTCTTTCACCTGAATCTGTCAGGCAAGCAGATTTAGAACAGAACAGCTCATTTGGCTTATCATTCTCAGTGAGGCCAGAAAGTCATGATGCCAGTAACATGAAAGGATCTTTTTTTTTTTCAGGAAATTGTATGTTACAGGTTGTTGGATGCAAAAAAAAATTATTTATTTATTTTTATTTTTAAAAAATGGGGCAATAAAACCAAATTTAGCTTTGAACAAGAAAAAGAACGAAGTACGGGTGTTTGTTTTCGTCCTGCAGGTCTGCGTTAATGCAGCATGCGTTCCGGCCGAAAAATTTCACTCCGGTTGCATCATCCTCTCTGTGGGATCCTTCCCTCTCCTCCTTTCGCATTCAGTTTTGGATGACTGTGTGAGTGAGTGTGTATGTTTATGTGCTCCTTGTCTCCTTGGCCCGTGTTCCACTCAGCACCGTTCAGAATGCACGCTCAGGTCTCACATTGTGCTCCAAATTTATGAAGACGCATCGATTTCGAGTGTTTCGTCAGGGAGAAAGGCAGCATGTGTCGTAGAGGAAGGCACTTCATACCAAAGTAAACTCAACAACCGGTGCCATACCGCGCCCACTGCCCTGGCAGAGCCCAGAACTGCCAAGCAACAAGAAGAAATCGAGAGGCGGAGCCAGAATGAGGAGTACAACGAGTCTAATTTGTCACGAGGACCGTTGTCAAACCAGTGCTGCCTCTGTTGTCCATTATTATTGGAGGGGACTGTCAGATGGGGGCTGGCTTATGGCCGAGCGGGGAGCCAGTTAGTCACACTGAGAGATGGTCTGACCAAGCCAAAGGAGGCAGTGCTCATGGAGCTTGTGCAAGGATTAGCATGCTAACAGCAGGTTTGGAGTTATGTGGCCTGTCAGAGAGGTGGAGCCCTCTGGCTCCCCTGACCTCGGCAGTCCTCTCATTAAACCACTGACCTTTACATACACAGAGAATTATGTAAAGAGAAGGCTGTGCACCTGCCTGTTCACCTCATTTCATGTCCTCAAGATTGATGCAAATCAACTGACACACACTAAGCATTCAACCTGCAGCAAACTTTCTTTTTTTATCTTTTAATAATTTTTGTTAATAACAACAGCATACTTTCTAATAACTGTTTCTTTCCTCCACTAACACAATGCACATCATTTTTGTATAATTAGAATTCAAAAATTAGAAACAACTGCCTTGTGGTTCAAACCTGTTCCACGTGATAAAGTTGTGGCCAACAGATGTTTCCAACACTTTTTAAGGTGACTCTTTGAAAAACTTGTATGTACATTATAAAAGCTTTCTTGTGTTTTGACAGAGTTAACCCAGGGCTGAGTTCAAATAAAGCATGCCTTAAATCTTTCAACAACATTTGGCTTTTTAGTTTTTCATAAAAAGATTGCTGAGATGCTTGCGCCACAATCTGCGTTTTTTTCTGTCTTTGTTTCCTAATCTTGCTTTCTTATTGCTGTGTTCATTGCCCCCGTGTGCTTTTTTTTTTCAGAGGATGAAAAAAAAACAACCTTTTTTTGACAAGTGCTCCTTGGAGAGGTAAATGTTTTCGGTTTTCAAGGCTCTTGCATCAGTTAAATATTATTGTGCTTTGTGGTAAATTTTTTAAAAGTTGATGCTTTGGGCCTCCTCAATCTTTTAGCTACCCTTAATACTACTTCAACGCCCCCTGCTTCAAGCACCGGTGGCCGATTGTGGAGATGGAGAATGCAATAATTTTGAAATGTTGGAAAGTCTTACATGTTTTTTTTGAGTTTCATTTTGTTTTGCTGCTGATTGTGTTCAAGTCTGCAGTGCTAATCATAGAGCTTCCTGTGAGGAAGAGCTTTGTTTTTCCTTTCAGCTTAATAAGGTTTCCTTCAGTTTTTCAAAATTTTAATGTATTTCGAAATGATAGAGATGATATATAAAAGCATTGTCATGGAGCTGCATGTATGCTAATATAAAAAAATATAATGTGTCTTTTTTCTTTGTTTAACTGTCTAGATTTTGCATTTAGTTTCATTTCTAGAATACTTATCTGTGGCATACAACTACACAGGCACTCCACTCTATATGTGGTTGTTGAGTGTAAAAGGTTTAACAATAGTTACTTTTGTTCAGCAGTCAAAGGATTATGAATCTCTTCTGTTTTTGAAGTTAGAAGCTGGTGTTTTGCCTTTTCGATTAGAACTTCTCGCTCCTTTTATCAAGCTTTGCACAGTCAGGAGGCATTATGGTCGGAAATTTTATAATACACATATCTGTGTCTGTGCACCTGTGTATTTAAAGCGAGGTATATATACATTTTCTATATATATCTGTCATCTGATCATCTTTTTATATGCATACAGTTTAGAATTATGTGATCTGTGCGTATCAGCATACAAGAAAACACAGTGCCACATGTGCTTACAGTGCTGTGAGTTCAATCATAGCCACAGTAGCGCTCAAGAGTGACTTTTTTTAATGCTTACTAATATATCTTGGGTCCAAACCTGATTCAAAATCTCAGTATGCTCATAAAAACGGGCCCAGCTGCAGCTCTCTACTGCAGAGGCTTTCCACAAGGAAATAGCAGCATGACACAGCAGCAATATGAAAAATAGAACCAAAGTTTGTCACAGCCAACTGTGGCAATGGCCCATTAATGCATACCCTGCAAGCATTAATTCTTGTTACATATCCGGCTCCAAAGGACTCTCATTCCTTTCAGTCCCCGTTCAAATAGATTAATATTGTTTCTGTTTTGACCCTTTCTTATATTGTTCTCGAGGCTAAATTTGGTTTTAATATCACAAAAGCAAATCATTGCTACTACCTTGCAAACAGACACAGCTTTTTCAGACTGTAATGCATGTACTTTCAATTACCGTTTTAGCTCCTACAAGACTGTTTCATGTAGACTAAACAAATCATTCGGCTTTGGCGATTTATGCTTTATAGGAAGTTGAATTGATGTTTATTCTCAACCAAATTGCTAAGCATAACTCAAAGTGGCGTATCTAGGTCCATCTGCTAGGATATTCTAAGGCAGGGATTACATGAGCCGTGTGCTATCGTTGCACGCAGAAAACACCTCATGGGCTGTCAAGCATGTGTGACTTGTCAGGCCAGATGCATATTTAGTCTTCTCTGTATGCTTGCATACAACCTCATACGCTGCGCCATGACTGCCACATTTTGAGCGTCCCTGATTCCAATTCCGTTTCTTCCCATCTCCCTTCATGCCTATTTCATGCCCCCTCCAATTAAAAATGCACCACGTTGACTTGTAAAAGGAAGGTGGGAATGGAGGTTAGGGCTTTTCAAAGAGCCCCCTCAATTATTCAAAGGCAAGTTTGATTCAGAAAATGGAGGATGATTAATAAGTTATGTGGAAGTTTTCGAGGGTTTGGGTAGCAAATGTAGTGCAAGATGTTCTGACAAAACTAGGAAAAGCATCAACCAAACAGACATGTTTGTTGTAAATTAGGCTTGACAAGTTTTGACTTCCAGAGTTAGCCTCATATCAAAACTACTTGTTCTCTTTGTAATATATAAGTGTGGTTTCATGAGTTAGCTACTTGCTTCAGAAAAGATTTGTAACTGCTCAGTTTTCTGTTCGGGGAAAATGTGTAGTTTGCACAATCCTGAACGACATCAGCTTTGAATTTGTATATCAAATTTGTATTTGTTTCTGAATACCCACTGGGTCCATTTTCATTCCCTCCAAAATGTGCATTTTGCCATCAGATATTACCATTCAAATGATATTGGCATCACATTGAGGGAAAGTACATCAAGGCTTTATTCTGTCCTGCTGGTTGGAGAGCAGATAGACCAAAACATATCGCTGCAGAGGGAGATGGTGCAAGAGTGCGTAAAACGACAAGGAGCTCTAGACAGAGAGAGCGAGAGAGACTGGGGGAGAGAGCAGGAGAGAGGGAAGCAGAATTAGAGACATGTTGAAACAGGGATGATGTAAGAGAATGCGTGAAAAGAGGCAAGGGAGATCCATGGAGGAGAGCGCTTGGGTGGGGGGCTGCACACAAAGACAAAAAGAGAATATCAAGAGCCAGAGCGATATAAAAGAAGGAGAGCGGAGATTGTAAAGGAAGGTGCAGTCTAAAAATGGAGGCATGGAGAGATTGTTCAGTGACAGACACGGAGTGAGAAAAAGGAACGAAAGGGAAGACGGAAGGGGCTGAAAAGAAAAGACCGAAAAGCAGGGATGGGAAACGACAGGCAGAGATAGAAGTAAAAAGAGTGAGGGAGTCCCAGAGACAGATGTCGCCCTCGCTGGCCCCGGCAGATTGATAGCTCCTGGCCCAGTTCCATGCCAGGCTCTGACCCCTCTGTCCTCTGCTGTAATTTATAGGCTGCATTTTACCAGATTTAAGCACTACTCTGTGGCCATCATGGCTTGAGAAGGGAGAATGACCTTCCTGGGATGGGAGCAGAATTAGACCCCTGCAGCGCCCAGGTGCCCCAGGGGTAAATAAGGAAGTGCCCTCCATATTAGCATGATCTCTGACAACATGTTAATTGGACTTGTATACTTGTCAGTGGTGTGTGTGTCTGTTTGTGGATTTTCCTCACATGCTACTTTTTGAAGTTTGATCTTGACTGCTATTTAAAGTTGCTCACGTGAGGGTGCAGCTGCGTAGGTCGCTTGTGGACAGAAACAACTTTTTACTGAAAAGGTCTCAAAGACTTTAGAGTCAGACCTGTTACAGATCGTCAACTTTTCTTTATTATCAGGTGTGTTTCCAGAATCACTAAAAACTGCTGTAATCAAACCTATACTGAAAAAGGACAATCTTGACAAGACACAAATGAACAACTACAGGCCGATCTCAAATCTCCCGTTTTTAAGTAAGATCATTGAAAAAGCAGTTTCTCAACAGCTCAGTTACTTCTTAAAACAGAATAATTGCTACGATGCCTTCCAGTCAGGTTTTAGACAGAACCACAGCACTGAAACCGCTCTGACCAAAGTGTTTAATGACATATGTCTGAATACAGACAGTGGAAAAATGTCAGTCCTAGTTTTACTGGATCTCAGTGCAGCATTTGATACAGTTGACCACAACATATTACTCAAACGACTGGAGAACTGGACAGGTCTTTCAGGAACTGTACTAAACTGGTTCAAAACATACGTAGAAAACAGGAAATACTTTGTATCAATAGGTAACTTCACATCTGAGCAGACAAGTATCACATGTGGAGTTCCCCAAGGTTCCATCTTGGGACCCCTTCTGTTTAACATCTACATGCTCCCACTGGCACAGATTATAAACAACAACAAAATAAACTATCACAGCTATGCAGATGACACACAAATATATATCACAATGTCACCAGGAGACCGAGGCCCTGTACAGGCTCTTGGTAAATGCATTGAGGAAATCAATGACTGGTTGTGCCACAATTTTCTCCAGCTAAACAAAAACAAAACTGAGGTAATAGTCTTTGGCGCCAAAGAAAAACGATTACAGGTCACCAGAGAACTTCAATCTATACATCTAAAAACCACAAACCAGGCGAGAAATTTGGGTGTAGTGATGGATGCAGACCTAAACTTAGAAAAACACATTAAGACAATAACAAAGTCAGCTTACTATCACCTCAAGAATATATCAAGGATAAAAGATCTGATGTCTCAACAGGACCTGTAAAAACTAGTCCATGCATTCATCTTTAGTAGGCTTGATTACTGTAACAGCATCTTTACAGGTCTACCTAAAAAATCAGTCAGACAACTACAGCTCATTCAGAACTCTGCTGCTCGAGTCCTCACTAAGACCAAAAAAGTGGACCACATCAGTCCAGCTCTGAGGTCCTTACACTGGCTGCCTGTCCGTCAGAGGATAGACTTTAAAGTTCTGATGCTGGCCTATAAAGCTCTGAATGGTTTAGGACCAAAATACATCAATGACCTCCTGACCCAGTATGAACCATCCAGATCCCTCAGGTCATCTGGATCCGGTCTTTTATCAGTTCCCAGAGTCAGAACCAGACACGGAGAAGCTGCATTCAGCTTTTATGCTCCTTATATCTGGAACAAACTCCCAGAAAGCCTCAGATCAGCTGAAACACTCAGTTTATTTAAATCCAGGTTGAAGACTCACCTGTTCTCAGCTGCATTTGAATAAAGCACCAAATCCACACTTTAAGCTTAAATTTCAAAACTTACATTTAACTACTGATTTTATCTACTGTTCTGATTTTATCTGTTTTGATTTTATATACTGTTGTTTGTTTGTTTGTTTGTTTGTTTGTTTGTTTGTTTGTTTGTTTGTTTGTTTGTTTGTTAATTAGTTAGTTAGTTAGTTTATTTGCTTGTTTTATTCAATTTTAAATCATGCTTTTTATTTGTTCTTGTTTCTAATGTCTCTGTAAAGCACTTTGAATCACCTTGTTGTTGAATTGTGCTATACAAATAAACTTGCCTTGCCTTGCCTTGCCTTGCCTTACTGCATTACAGAGGTTTTCTATTGTCACTGGCATGCTTCAGCTGTGTTGCATCAAAATTGAATGCAATATGCATTTCATCTCATGCAGCAGAAATCCTGGACAACCCAGGATTTTTTTTTTCTTTTTCTGAAAGAAGTTCAAGTGCCAAAAGTAACAACAGTAAAAATTTACAAACTTCTTCCTTTTTTTTTGTAATGCAGATGTTTCATTTTAGTTTGGAACTGACTAGCTGTTAAAGCTGAAGAACCACCAGATCTTTCTTTATGGAAAAATTAGTTGAAATCTGTATTTGCTGTACTGTGTAAAATTTGTGCAACTTATTGCTTCTGTGCAACTTACTGCTTAAAAGTGTATTGTGCAATTTATTTAAGGTTTTCAGGGGGAAAGAAATCACAGTGGTCTCAAAAACTCACAAAAACTCTGGTATCAAATATGTAACTTGTTGTTATAGGGTTAAATAACAAGTTAACAAGCTGCGACGTGGGATTTGCCTGCAATCTAAAGCCCCCTGTCAAACATAGCTGCCTGGAAAAAATAACCGAGCATTCGTGTTCATCACATGTAAGCTGATGTAGAAAATATCTTTTATGGTCTTTAAGAAGATTCCATTCCACAAATCTGCACCTCAAAAAGGAGGTTTGAACTTGCATGGACTTATGAAGCGTATTAGCTCACGCCTTTATTTAATTTGGCTTTAATTAGAAGCAGATTGTTGGTGCAAATTAAGTGAAAAAGGCTGTGAAACTTTGTATTGTGGTTCTTGCAAAGTAAATATGGTGCGTGTGTGTGTGTGTGTGTGTGTGTGTGTGTGCGTGCGTGCGTGCGTGCGTGCGTGCGTGCGTGTGTGTGTGTGTGTACATGCACATCTGGAGCGTGGCCCCTTGTAGACTAACTTGGCTGGCTAGCTGGTGGGCTCAGCTGGGTTTGTGCTTGGCCATTCAGAACGCTACCTCAATGCACAAATCAGCCCAGGGAATGATCTGGACAGAAAGCCTTCAGCAAATTATTACAGATTTGCAATTTAATGGCTTCGGAGGTCTCTCCCAGCCCCACACAGGTTCCCAATGAGACAGAGCCTATTAGTTTGGTCCTTTAATCACAGAACAGGAGATGGAACCCTGGCCAAACCTATACATAGCCTGCTTCACTTGGTGTGGAATGATTTCATGGGGTTTATAGATAGAGACAGTGAAGTCTGTGTGTGTGTGAGAGTGTGTGAGCACTGGGTAGTTGATAAGCTTTGCTTTCCCCGGAGCAACAGAAGTGTGTGTGTGTGTGTGTGTGTGTGTGTGTGTGTGTGTGTGTGTGTGTGTGTGTGTGTGTGTGTGTGTGTGTGTGTGTGTGTGTGTAGCAGAGAGAGAGAGAGAGAGAGAAAAGTGTTCTTACTTTATAGACTGTTCATCAATACTGTAAGGACGCAGTGGGCAGCAGCAATTAATTTGGCATTGGCTTTACCTAAAGCTAACAAAAACCAGTAGTTTAGAAGAAATGTCAAACTAGTGGTAGAAATCCATAATAACCATCAGTAATAAACAGTAAACTGTTAACTGAACTCAAGTGAACAGTTATTTCACAATTACCAAACAGTATATTCACTAGTCATTTGTAGTGTTACAGTTTATGCCTTTTAAGACAAAGGTTCAGTCATGTGAATTTCCTCAACATCATTTTTATGTCCATTAAAGCAGGTGTTATAAACCTAGGTGTTATTATTCATTATGATTTAATTGTATACAGCAATGAAAAGTAAGTGACATACTCAGTTTACCATTGATTGTTAGTCATTGATTAAAAGTTAACAAATTAGTTTGTCTGTGAAGGTTCTCAGTCATCCAGGTCATCGTAGTCAAAGGAGCTTCAGACGCTTTTCGTTGCAAGCTCCTTTGACCAAATTAGTTTGCATTGGCATTTTCTGAAAACGTTTCCATCCAAACATTTTTTATTCTCATGTGTAAAAGATACTGAATTCTGTCTAATATTTTTTATACAAGGGAAAACATTTTGAAACTTATCTTAAAAAGAAAACAGCAAAATGTAAAATGTTCACTGAGCAGATTTGCTGTTCACAGCATCCATAGAAATGCAGTTATGTTTTGAGGTGATGTTCTCGCTGACACACCTCAGTGTGTGTGTACTGCTTTAGGCTTTCAAATCCATTTCCAAAACCCAGATTTTATTTGCAGTTTATTAGATTTAGGTTGAAGAGGTTTAAGCTCCCATGTTTTGGGAAATTAGAATTTTACTTCGGAAGATATTCATACAGAATGAAACAATGCATTTAGATAAAGGCGTAGCTTTAACGGCGATACTATTTGTTACAGATAAATGGCTTGTGTTTCAGAGGGCGCTTGAGACTTTTCCCATAGCCATAGTTGCCCTGATTAATGTGCCATCGATGCAAAATGTAAAAACTATCACTCCAATCTGCCTTTCAATGTCCCAATTTGTCCAAGAGGAAGCCAAGCTTTCTAAATGAGCTGGATAAAAGTGACTGCCAAAGGGGATGAATATATATAATTATCTGCGGCTGGAGCGCCAACAAAGGGACTTTGAAAATCAACTTTGTGCGCCAAAGGCTTCATTAGTCTGACGACAACAAAATGTCCCCTTAACTTGCAGGCGGAAAGACACAGGTATCTGCAAAGCTATTAAAAGCCAGCAGTCGCGCAGCCTTGTGTAGCCCAGCCACTATCTGTTTGGGATTAGAAGCTGTTTAATGCGCTAATGTTAATATGCTAATGTGTTAATGTTATGTTAGTGAATTATTAGGTGATTTAAGAAATGGCTGGCTGCTGTTTTGTTGGTCTTACGCACTGACACGTTAGAAAGGATGGATAACTGTGTTTACTTTGTATATGGAAATCCCTGAGTGTCTTTCATCTGTCCTTCCTATAGCGACTAGTGGTCCATGTTAGCTTTGCAAACATCTTAATTGTGTTAAATGAAGGAAAAAGGGGGGAAGATTAAAAACCATTAATGTGTGTTGTGTGAGGATATGCTATTCCCGGGACAGTGCTTTTGTTCACTTTGCCAAAGCAGAGCAGAGAGTTTCACCTTGAAACTCAATGCACACCAGAATCATTGTCATTGTGCCTACCTAAACCACTGCTGTCTCTCATTCTCACTGTCAAACTTGCTTTGCTCGTCTTTGCATTTCTTTTTGTGATTGCCTCTCTCCATCCTTCTTACTCTCTTTGTACGTCTCTCCCATTTTCTCTCTGTCTCTCTCGTGCTTTTCCCTTTGTAGCCCGGTTTCTCTTCATTGCTCTCCCTCTCTCTGTCTGTCTGTCTAAGCGTCAGATAATCTCACTGGGGGAGACTTTAGAGGACTCTCCATCTGTGTATAAATAGCTCTGGATGAATTATTGAGGGACCTGGGGTTGCTAATAATCCCGCAGGACCCATCTGACAATGACACAGAAGATGGAGGGAAAACAATTACGCAGGCTTTCTCCTTCAGAAGAGTGGGAATGGGGATGGGGGGTGGGGGGGAACTCCGCGGCCTCTGGGAGCCTCCTCACGGGGCCCAACATCTTGGCTAATAAACCCAATTAAGTCTCCGGAATCAATCGGAGCCCCGGGGGCGTCCTCTCTCTTCCTTCCCCGGACGGTGTGCAACAACAGGAAGTGTAATGATTCATGTTCCCCCTTCTGCATTTGGATCGTCCTCTCATCTCCATCTTGCAGGTTGGCAAGGCGGACGGGACAGGACAGGATGTCCGCTGAGGCAGGATAATAGGACAGGGAGAGGAAAGGAGAAGAGAGAGGCAGGTGGAGTGGCGAGGAGCTCAGAGGAATATTAATGGGAGTCTTTATCCTGTAAGTGTTTTACCAGGGGGATGAGACATGGGACCACTCCCATGACAGAATTCACTTTGTCTTCTTAGTGATACATGATTCATCCGGAGATGGATTCTTGATTAATCAGCTTTGCCTGGTCCTTGTCTGACTGTTGACCCTCTATCTATCTATCTATCTATCTATCTATCTATCTATCTATCTATCTATCTATCTATCTATCTATCTATCTATCTGTCTGTCTGTCTGTCTGTCTGTCTGTCTGTCTGTCTGTCTGTCTGTCTGTCTGTCTGTCTGTCTGTCTGTCTATCTATCTATCTATCTATCTATCTATCTATCTGTCTGTCTGTCTGTCTGTCTGTCTGTCTGTCTGTCTGTCTGTCTGTCTATCTATCTATCTATCTATCTATCTATCTATCTATCTATCTATCTATCTGTCTGTCTGTCTGTCTGTCTGTCTGTCTGTCTGTCTGTCTGTCTGTCTGTCTGTCTGTCTATCTATCTATCTATCTATCTATCTATCTATCTGTCTGTCTGTCTGTCTGTCTGTCTGTCTGTCTGTCTGTCTGTCTGTCTGTCTGTCTATCTATCTATCTATCTATCTATCTATCTATCTATCTATCTGTCTGTCTGTCTGTCTGTCTGTCTGTCTGTCTGTCTGTCTGTCTGTCTGTCTGTCTGTCTGTCTGTGAAAAAAGCATAATAAACTTTGCTGAAGTCTGAATGTTGAATTTATGTTCAGTTAATTTCAGTCAGTCAGTATCCCCATTCAAATCCACACAGCAACTTTTGAACATGTTAATTTTAGATCCATTAAGCGAGTGCAGCGTGAGCAGGTGTGACTCATGGTTCGTGTTTCACTGTCAGTTTTTTCCAAATAAGAAAAACCTACAAGTACCATTTCATAACAAAATCTCTTAGTAAAGCAGACTACAGATGATGAAAAAACATTGTGCACACAACTGTCACACACACTGGGCCGGTATAGTCTGTCTCTTAATGGTATTTATACACAAGAAACCAAAAAATCACCATCACCATCTATAAATCCTGTACTGCTGTGTAGTGCTGTTTTTGAAGGAGCGTTTTGGTGTCCCACAGTAGTCCAAACACTCCTTAAGAGGTTTTTCCACTGACTAAAGTATAATATTCCCATATAATACATTGAACTATAGTAACATGAGCTCAAAAATGCCCATTTGTTATCTGTCCCACATTGTTTTATTAGTCTCTGCCTCAATAAATTTCCCACAGTGACTGACCTGGTATGTCCGGGTTCAGACTTTAAGTTCGTCATAGGAGTCACTGCAGTTTTAATAATTCATATAATGAAAAGCTAAAATTAGTCCCCCCCAAAACATTTCCTGACAAAATGGCAGCGGCAGGATGGGAGTGAGGTGATTCGTCTGCCTGGATTTTTGGGACATTTAACGTCTGTGTTTTGCCATCAGGGGAGCTTTTAACAAGCTCATACAAGTGGGTGTTGGAGCATCCATGTTTCATGGGATGCACTCAGAGTGAGTGCTGTTTAAGAAGGTATTTTATTTTGTGCTATGAGAGCTGAAGCATCACATGCGTGCCTTTTCTGTGCACGCCTCACGTCATGCGATTGTATGAATATGTGGACGTTTTCAGTGCACTCAGGATAAGGGGGGGGAGTGGAGGTTGAGTGAGGGTTGTTGCAACTCTGTGTGTGTGTGTGTGTGTGTGTGTGTGTGTGTGTGTGTGTGTGTGTGTGTGTGTGTGTGTGTGTGTGTGTGGGGGCAGAGGGAGTTGACACTGTCCTAATGATGCATTTTCTACTCCATTGATTCAATGGCTGTGCTCTCCACTAAATCCTTCACATGCAACACATTAAAGCTGGCCCTTTTTCCTCCTTCACCGATCGATTAGCACAGCTTAGAGACGGCAACTCTGGCAAGCAGGGCGAGAGATGGGACTTGTTGTCTTCAGGGACTTACGCGCACACAAACACAAGCACAAACCATTTAAAAGTTCTCATTGTTTCTCACGCATGTATGTCACAATCAAAACAAAAGAAACAAACGAAAAAGGCTTTTTATTCATCTTTAGTTGTAATGTTAGAAGGCATCAGGTCAGCTCATCGTTACTCCCAGCTCATTACATACTGATGCATCGCTGTTCACTGTTCCTTTACTGTCATTGTTTTTTAATATCCAAAGTAGAAAAGCATTGAAGCATAGAAAGGTTAGATTAGGAGTCGGTGCTATAAATCAGATGGCCTTCAACCCTAAAAAGAACACATGAAAACAACCCTTTAACCACCTTAACCAGATGTTAAAAGGCAGACTCCCATCTGCTGCTTCTCCTGCGTATCCTTGGAGACGCTGACAAGTCCCATGACAGTGACAATCCCAATCATTTTCCTACAGTGTCATACCGCTTAGATGTGTAGGGACTTCTACTGAAGTCTAAAACACTACCCCGCTCATTGAAAACGACGTTGCATCGAGGGAAAAACGTTTTTAGTTTGCATGAATCTGTAATGTCGATTGTTTTTGTCTCCCTTTATTATCCCCCTAAAGGTACCACATTGAAATGTAAAGTTACCTGGTTTTAAAAGCTTCTATTATCTGAAATAAGGTTGTTTTTATTCCCACATCTTTCAGGGCAATCTGGGAGTAATTTATTCTGGGTATTTTTCACTGTGCTGCTTAAAATTCACATTCAAACCATGAGCAAGCTTTGATTTGCCTTGATGATTTAACAGTTTTGCAGAAAATGCCCAGTTATTAAAATTTATTTTACACCCCGAGTCAATCAGAACTTAGTATTCACACAGAATACAGTATAATGACTTTTATTTTACGATCTTCATATCCTCATCTCCAAAAGTAATTTAGTTACAACCGGAGTCCCCTTTATTGTTCAAAATGACTATGTCCTGCACTTTTAAGAATGGAAAAAAATATAACAGACGTACAGAAGTGCCGTCCCTCAGAGATTCATCCATCACCTGGTTATTAACATTTGCTCTATCTATTCCTGCTCTCTGCTTCCCTCAGTGGTACGCTTGTTGTGCGTTTCTATATTATGGATTCTTCCAGTTCCCCCCGAAGAGAGGGCTGAGGGATCTGCATATAGCTGCCTATGGGAGAGCTGAGACTGCTATTACACTCTATTACAAATGAATTCACCTCCTCTTTCATAACACTGCCCCTTAGTTCTGCCTCACTCTGCTGAAATAATATCATAATCAAGACCAACATTCATTCGTCCCCTGAAACAACTCCTGAATTTTTAAGGCCTCTTTCACGCAGTGAAAAAAAAAGATGCTCGATTTGAGCAACTGAGTTATTTTTTTCCACTCGTACACTCAGTTCTGTTCTCTGAGCTCGTAGTGTGGGCTTCAAAGTGCTTTTTTTTTTTTTCATTTAATCAGCGATTACAGCAGCCAATTAAAGATTTTAAGACGATACAGGAGAAAGTTGGCGTGTTCCCGGAGACCTTGGCTGTGTCCCCTAAAATAGCCTCTATCCTCTGTCTCTTTCTTCCTTGGTGAGTAATGATCTGAAAGGTCAGCAAAGGTGAAGGGGATATGAGCGGCTGCTGCTCACTTTATTGAATTACTATTCCTCGCAGAACCAAAAGTGAGGGGGCTTGTCTGGGCTTTTACGTTTCGATATCAGATTTACTTGGAGATATGTGACTTTTTTTTCTTTTTTTCTCAAGTCTGCCACTTTAAGTCATCCTAAACATTTCCCTGTATACATATGCATTAGAGAAATGGCGAGAATGATTCTGCAGCGAATAAAGATAAGATGGGAATATAGCTATAGAGACATGGTTTTAATAGCTGTGTTTATTTTTTATTTTTTTAAAGCAGTTTTTTTCCTCTGCATTGCAAGTATTAACTTTACTCTTTTAATTTTATTGCATTTGAAAACCAGATACAGACTGAATAGCAATTGTATGGCTCATACCGAGTGTCCCAGTTACAGCAGTACAAGGGCAACTGTATCGTTGAGAAACTCTTTTAATATAACACTTATTAGTATTCCACTTTTGCACTCAGTGCTACTCATTTTCACCATACGACTAAAAGACCAAGGCTTTATATGCCATTTCTCTGAACACAATAAGTCAAGAATTTTTGTCTTTACTCTGACCCATTTCAAGAGTGAATTGAAGAGCGTTATCTAAGCCTCAGCACTCACAGAAATCCAGTCAGAACGTTCTTGTCTTAAGGTCAATCTTTTAAAAAGGAGAAAAAAAACATTCCTCTGTTTATTGAGCAAAGTCTGTCCTTGGTCAACCCTTTCAGGTGAAGATAAGTGCTAACAGAAGTGAGGTAGGGGGAGACGTGGAGATTTCTATTGACTGACTGAAATTGGACAGCCTCAAACAAAGTTTCATGCCAAAGTTTTTCAAGGCAGAGTTCCAGGGATTTCAGCTGTGCCGTGGATAAAGCTTTTTAATGCTATTGACTCTTTTTAGGCTCTTACCAAGTTGTTCTGAAATATTTAAATGATCACTGGGAGTTTCTCCTCATCTGTAGCTGGGAATAAAAGGAGGGAGAGAGAGGGAGAGCGAGAGGAGGGAACTTTTTATGTCCGCCTTTTACAATCCCTGAATTAATAGGCAGAAGATAATTAGAGAACTCTGTACAATAACATTGTCCCTCAAGTTTTTTAGTCTTGGGTGGCATCAGGCAGTGTATGCTGGTAAAAAGTGATTCATGTGTCCGGTAACAGTGCTGAGCACTAATTCATTAGTCCTTTTAATTTTAGTAGGATTATAATTAGTTTCAAAGGAGAATTTGAAGAATGGTGTGTCCCCAACCTGGGCCATGGATGTCACAGAGATCACGGTCGCTATATTGTTTCTGGGAATCTGAGGGTTTTAATTACCTTTACACCCAGTTTACACGTTAAATATGTCGACAGTCTTTAGTTATTAAAAAATAAATAATGAAGTAGCATATAGATACATTTTTAGTATTTGTTTAACATTTGTTCGAATTGCTATAGCATGGAGGTTAGCTCTGGTGCCTCGTAGCAAGAAGGTCTTGGGTTCAAATCCACCATCTGTCCTGAGCCTTTCTGTGTGGAGTTTGCGTGTTCTTCCAATGTCGCATGAGTTCTCTCCAGTTACTCTGGCATGCTCTCACAGTCCAAAGACACACAGTTGGTGGAGTTAATTGGTGATTCTAAATTGCCCATAGGTGTGGTTGTCTATAGTAGCTGGGACCCTGAATTAGATAAGTGGATCAGAATGGACTGGTGAACTGATAAATCTATGTTGCTACTTACTAACGAGGTAAACTGTTAGATTGGATGAAATGGCAACATATGTACGTCTACATGTAACATACCACATCCTCAAAACCAGGAAAGGTTGTGTGGATTCCTTCTATTTAAAAAAAAAGTTAGCAACAGATTACAGCACTTAGCTCCTCATGAGCTAAAATATAACCCAAAAAAATCAAATATCTGATTTGCATAACACAAGTTGGATTGAAGCACTCGTTTCAAATCGGGGGTAATGTTAGCCAAAGTCCTGACTTGATACTCGGCATCAGTCATTGAAATGAAGCTTAGCTTAATAAGGAGAATCTGTTTCCATTCAAATGTGCGCATTACATGTTTGAGCAATTCTCCTCTTCACTGCCACTTTCCCACTTCCACTTTACTGTCAAAGTCATTGCAACTTTGCGGTCCAATGATTTTCTTGCCCTCTTATCCAAGACGATCAGTCCACCATCCCTATTCTCTCTGCACATAGCTCTTCTGTCTTCCTGCCTTTCAACTGTCTTTGCATTCCGCTCCATCTCCACCTCATCCTGGATAATCAGAGAGTAACACGAAGTCTCCATCAGCCATCTGCTTACCCTGCTCCATCACCAGCATCTAGACTCTGGGGTCCTGTCCCATTTCCTACTTTTGTTCAGGACACCGCTCTGCTATGTTGCATTATCGGTATCTAATCGCTAAACTCCTCTAGATTCATATATAATGTATATACAGGATAATGTTCTTTGGTATGAATGATCCCTCCTCGTTGAGTTATCTTTTACAACAGAATGTTTAAACAAACAATGAATCAGTCCCATTGGCAACTTGTTGGGCAACCCATTGGCAAAGGCAGCTCATCAAATTTGGGTTTTCCAAATCAACAAGGTCAAAGCTCCATGTGGTCCAACACAGCTGTCGTTTAAATAAGGTCTGGTGATGGCAGATTTCTTTCTTCTTCCTCCACCAGAAAGTATTCAGCCTCCACCATTCCCCTGCTGCTTTCTTTCATCTTCTCTCATTTCCTTCCCCATATTTCTCTCTCTCTCTCTCTTTCCCTCCCTCCCTCTTTCGCTGTCTCTCGCTCGTTTTCTGTTTCTCTCCCTCTCAGTGGGTGTGTGTCCCTTTAGGGTGTCTGCTGCAGTTGAGATAAGAAGCGAGTGTAGGACACAGGGGGATGGTGTTCACAGAAGCTAGGTGATCTTATCTACTCTCTCTCCCTCTCCGTCTCTTACCGAGCATCCCTCGCTGTTCTGTTTTTCCTCTCTGCTGTTCTCCTCCCCCTCTTTCTTTTTGCCCTTCTTTCCATCTTCCATCGTCTCTCTCTCTCCTCTCCTCTCACACACACACACGCACACATACATTCTCTCAGATCCCCCTCTGCGCTTCTGTTGATTTGAATTTGAAGTGATGGGAAACCAAATTGGCAGCATTGACAGCAGAAACAAACAGCTTATCTCTCTCTCCTGGGCCAATATGGATCTTAGTCAGATACTAGAGCTGCTGCCAGCATCTGACTTGTGACAATGATGATAAATTGAACATTTGTTGACTGTCACTTTTCATGTGTGTGTTGGCGTGCATGCGTATGTGTTTGTGTATTTAGTCATGTTAGAGCATCCATCTCTCATACGTGAGTGGATCTAAATAAATGTACTTAGCACATCTTTCATTTTCTTCTATATTACAGTATGCTCTACTTAATACGAGACAGCTATAATATGTAGCTATTTCCAGGTTAAGTTTTAATGTACAAAATGCACAGTGATCACACGGGTTAATATGTAGTAATCCAGCATGTCTTTGGTTGCTTTTACTCTCAGAGTTACATCTGCTGTTGTGATTGGGTAGATTATAAAATGTGGGGAAGGCAGGTGCATTTGAATAAATGGAAATTATGATTTCATAAATAAAATAGATTTACATTTTGTTTTTGTTTGGGAATAAAATACTAAGTGGTGTATTTTATTGGTGATTAGATCACCTAGTTCCTCCACTCTGCATGCCAAAGTGTCTTTGCAGGCAAACAAATACATAACTAACATTATGCAGCCTGTCTTCTAATGTTGCACATTCTGTTCTATATACAGTAAATGCAATTCATCACTGTGGGTGTGAAACAGTCAAAACTTTCTGGGAACCTCTGGAGCAAACTGTTTAGCTGAAATATGAAATAATCTCCATATCTGCATCGCAATGTTACATATTCACACACTGCTAATAATTAAAAAATGTTAATGTAAAATGTCATCATGAGTATTTTAGCTTTTGCTACTTAGGTGTATTTTGTGAGTAAAAATTCATTTTTAACATTGCATTTCTGTTCTTGCTTAAAGTAAGCCAAAGGAGTACGTCTTCCTATGTTGAATACGCTGATTGCTGTAGGTGACTGTGCTCCAAACATGTGAATGAGCGTCAGACGTGTGAATCAGAGGCTTGCGTGTCCTTCCTTTGGGACAGCAACGGCATGTAGTGCTAACACGACAGGCCCGGAGAGGACAAGGAGGTAGCCAAGCTGTCAGCGGCCAGCTCCCACTTCGCCTAATGAGAGAGAGGCACGTTAATTAAAAACACCAACAAGCAGAGCTCCCTGGGGTCCCACCATCAGGGCGACCTGGGGTTAAAGACACAGAGCAGAGAGGATGGAAGCTGCTCTCCTTCCACATACTGTACATGATGTTACCCTCAACAACAAATAGCCCCCAGTATTTAAAAAGGACAAAGAGCTTCGAGAAGGGGGTGCATTATTTAAAATGCACTGTGTTTTGGTCTTTGGTCTGTAAGTAGGGGTCTATGATAATCATCTCAGACTTAGGTGCTGATGTTCTCAAAACAAACTATGTACCTTTGTTCTTACAGATTGGAAACAGCAATAACAATAAATATATTATATGCACTATGAAATATTTTCTTGCTGCTGTGATATAATGATTTTGAATACCTCTATAATCGCTTTTTTGGAAAATTCCCAGATATTGTAATGCAACAAGTCCAAAGGCTAATTGTGCACATTTGGTTCTTTCCCTGATTGTGACTGAAATGAGTGTAAATGAAGAATATTTACATTTTTCCCACAACCTGGATGTGAGCAAACACCCAAAATACCTGTGCGTACAGTATGAGCTCAAATTGCGCATCAACCTATTGTGCAATTGTCTCTGTGAGCGTTTTATTAATCTGTCAAACACATGAATCATTAGGCTTGATCTGTAGATTGACAGTTTGTCAGCTCTCTGACAGTGGTGTGTGCCTCACTGTCAGCGGGGGGTGGCAAGGGAACAGCGCGCACGTTCCCCCACGGCTTCTTCTTCCTTGCCTCCTGCGTCTCCATCTTCTCTCCACCCCCACATGTCAGCCCAGGTGCTAACAAAACCGAGGATTGTGGGTAGTCTTGGAACATATGGAGCAGGGAGATGGAGAAATGAAGAGTGGAGGGAGTAAAGTAGAGGGAGGGTGGGTAAGAGAGAGAGAGAAAGAAGCTGTCAGGCTGTCTATCCCTGTCACAACAGCCAGAAGAGTGCGATGGACGAATGGATAACTGCTATTTCAGGCTGCCAGGGAGAAAGCTCAGTCAGATTTGATGTGTTGATGGGGGCATGGTGGCTCTCGCGCAACAGAATACACAAATCATCACACGTTGACGCAAATTTTAGTCCCACTTATTTCCCTTCTGCATGCAAGTGGATTGCATTCGCGGTCGCAGAAATATTCAATTTGTTCAGTCACCGAAATGCTGTTTATTGTGGACACACAAGCACGAACAAATTCCCTCTGCGGCCATGTAGACAGAGTTTCAGAGCTATGGCTGCAGGCTTACTCCGTGTGGTTGTGCGTGTGTGTGTGTGTGTGTGTGTGTGTGTGTGTGTGTGTGTGTGTGTGTGTGTGTGTGTGTGTGTGTGTGTGTGTGTGTGTTGTTTTTAGCTATTTGCTGATGATTGGTGCATCCCCCTCCCGTAGCTGTCTCTCCTCTGTCCCCAGTTCACATAACATAATTGTGTCTTTCTCTCTTGCTGTATTTCAGGCTGTGCCTTCCTCACCTACTGTGCCAGAGAGTCAGCCCTGAAAGCCCAGAATGCATTGCACGAGCAGAAGACCCTGCCAGGAGTAAGTCGCACACAAGAAAAGACATGCCAAGCCAGAAGCGAAATCTTACATAAACACGTCTTGGATTCAGTCGCACACAAACACAGATGCTCATTTTAGCATATAATGACTTATATTTATTTCAGATCAAAGAGGAGACTCTGTCTTTGCCATGCCTGCCATGTAGTGCTTATCACTGGCTATACACCACACTTCTTTCTCTTAAAGATCTTTTTTTTCATCTGCCACCCCCCCCCCCTCTCCTTTCACTGCCTCCCTCTCTCTTCACTTTGACAGTCACACATACACAAACCCATAGGGATAAACCACACGGCATCACATCATAGGCATACTATTTATAGTCCTTTCTCCAGTTTGTGTAAATGAGTGTGTGTCTGTGCGTGTGCATGCGCCCATGTGTGTGGGCAAGTGTGTAGAGAGATAGACGGAGAGAAGGAGAGAGGAATGAAAATCTGGTAGATGTAGACTCTTTCTACATTTATGTGCACACTCTGCATTAAGTCCCAGGCTGGCAGCGAAACAGGAGTGCATTGTGAATGCATATCAAGAGAGCACATCTTTTACGACAGATGTCCGTCCACGTGCTGCGGCCGCTGCTGTTCACACGCACATGCAGCTGGAAGCAAAACATGCGCGTCTGAATGCTCGACTTCTATTTTTGCATGACAGGATGAGGAAGTTTTCACTTTGTCACAGAGAAGATGCAGATTTTCAGTTTGTAGTAGTGTGCGCATGCGAGTCTGAGGGTTTTATCAGCAATGTGAGCTCTTCCCTTGGCGCACACATGATTTTATTATTACATATGTGTGTTGTGTGTGTGTGCATGTGTCTGTCTCTGTCACACGCTTTGATTAGTACGTGCATGCTCCCCGATGCCTGAGTGTGAGCGTGAACATGGATGCGTAGCCGGCATTAGCTACGCATATGTGTGCGTGTGTGTGAGTCTTAGGAAGTTTTGATGCGTTTCTGTCAGGCCTGGCTCGGTTTGCTCTGTTCGTTTTTAATGACGCCTCCAGGGAAGCTGACAGTCGCCGTGTTGAGCGCACAGCCTTTGATGTGAGTGATTATGACATCACAGACGTGCAGTCAAGAAGAGCGGAGGAGTGGGGATCCGTGCTCTCAGTCTTTTTTTCTTTTTTTTTACTTCCCAGTGGCATATTATTCAGAAAGAAAGAGGGAGGGAGAGACAGAGACACGAGGAGAGAGAGGAGGAGAGATTAAATATTTGGCCAAAACCAGAATGCGATTTTGTGTTCACACAAAGTGTGCTGCCGATTGATGTTTTTGCCTTTGTTGCTATTGTTTGACACAGACCAGAATATGTGGTTCACAAAAACATTTTTTGAGGATTCTGCCTTTCCATCTTGAAGGGACTATGTTTGGCTTCACATGCTACATAGAAATGCATCACCAGCAAATTACTGTAACCAGTCGCTTGTAATTAATATTGTTTTTAGAAGGAAGATGCCAATTAGAGATGCCTTTGGCAGTTTAGGACAGTCTGTGTTTGACCTATGGCGAGAGCTAGATAAACACAGGCAGGCTATAGGACAGACCTAGATGTTTAACAAACCCTGAAGCAGAGAATTCAGACAGGCAGACCAGGAGACTGTCTTTTGTTGCTGGTGAAGGTAAATCCAGCAAAACAGAATAAATGAGTTCATTAGAAATAGAGCGAGGACTTGGCCCTGGGAAAGGCAGTGGGACGTTTTATGGCGCACAGCTACACCCTCTTACTTCCATTCCTTCATTCAGTGTTGTTTTTCTTCCTACCTACCTTCTTCACTCGCTCTCCTTCTATCCTCTATCAATCCCCCCACTCACAGGCCAACACAACCAAAACCCGGCAAATGAAATCTCCTTTCTACCCTGTTAAAGCCTCTTTCCCCTTCACTTTGTGTCCTGATGCGCTTTTTTCCGTCAAAGTTGCTCCCCAGCTCTTACATTTAAAAAGTTTTCTGCCGTCCTTTTTTTTTTTCTTTCCGTGCTGCCAGGTGAGCTGAGAGAAGAGGGGATTTGACTTCCTAGTGGAAATGCCCTGTAAGCATGGCTGTAGGCTGTTCGTGTAGCTCAGACAAAGTACTAAGGGATGCCTGATGTGAATGTGCACGCACACATGAGCGTAAGCATGTGCGTGTGCGCGCGACCGAGCGGGTGCAGTGTCAGGAGAGACTTTGGGTAAACAAGTGACAAGCAGAAATACTGATGTTAAAGTGACGCTGACATTGTACTACTGGTGATAGATGACAAATTGTTTTCACATTGCTCATTCCATTATAGCACTACAAACTACAGGTACACAGGATTATGCTGATGGAGAATATGTGTCTGCTAGCGTAATTAAATCAGCTCTACTGACAAGTGACACAGAAGCTGCTGAACATTCAAAATATTCAAGACATGGATCCAGTATTGGAATGATAAACCAACGCAGTGCAAAGGGAGCAAAGTCAGCAAGTAAAGAGTGAAAGACTCTCTTGAAGCGTGGATGGATCACTGAACAGTCAATAGGTCATGGAGCAAGAAATGACTGCTATTGATTATTGTGTTGTATATAATAGTCTTATTTTTGGTTCAAAAAGCAAACGCTTTGGTAAAAAGTGTATCAGTTTGCTTTTGATGTTCAAACTTGATTGAGCAATCAGTTAAATTTAATATTTTTTTGTTGACATTCAACTACAAAGCGTGTATTTTGCAGGCACTTTAGGCACTGTTTTAGGCATGAGTACCACAGTGTGTGGGTCTGCTGTGTCAGAATTTTATTAATCAACACCATGAGAAAAATACTGATCTACACGTGAAACAGCAGGCCATCTGCAGCAGTTTAGCGTTACGGTAAGCTTTCACAGTTACCATAAATGCAAACGTACCATGTAGTTATGACTGTTCCAGATTTTGACAATTCTTGTTCAATATGGCTACATTTTCAACATAATGGGAAATATGCCTGTGAAAAAGATTTTCCCTTTTTTGAGGTAAACAGACAACAAGCACATAAATGGACAGAACAAAAAAAAAAGGGGGGGGGGGGGGGGGGGCGCGTCCCAAACGCCAGGCCCTGACTGCCACAGTTATGATCCTGCGCTCCAGTTTCAGACTCGTACTATGGCAAGAAACATTAAAAAGCTCCTGTATTGATTCTGGCAAAAGAAGAGCCCTCACGAGTGGGAAGATGTATTCTTGTGTGTGCACGTGCATGCGGGTGTGCATTTACGTGTGGGTCACGGGGTGGAGTTGCAGCGCTAGCACTAGCACATGTGCTCATGAAACACTGCACAAAGACTCGCCAGCAGATTCTGGCAAACATAAAAACACTAACACCCTCAACACACGCAGAAAAGACATACATATATATATATATATATATATATATATATATATATATATATATATATATATATATATATATATATATATATATATATATATATATATATATATATATATATATATATATATATATATATATATATATATATATATATATATATATATGGGCCAGTGCACTACCAAGTGCCCCCCACACAGGGCACAGAGGGAGCTCGCACTCTCGCATACATAGCGCTGAGCTCAAAGTTAGAAAATAATGCATACAAATACACACAAACAGGTACAAAACACCCCACACACATGCACTCACACTCCAAACACTTCTCTTGTAACTGCAATACAACACCCCTCATAAGCACTTCCATTCAAAAACATGATACTCCGATACACACAGAAAGACAGAGAGAGCGAAAGAAATAGGGAGAAAGTAAAAGAGAGAGAGAGAGCAAGAGAGTGAGAGAAATACGGCGTCGATTGACTCTCACTGTAATAGTGAGCCAGATGAGAAAATATAGAACACTGTGAATCAATGCGTCATTTCAGAGCGCTTTCACACACACACACACAAACACACACATAAACACACAGAGTTTTCAGCCCAGGGGCAAACAAACAACAGAAATCACAGGAAAGCAAATGAATAGCAGGATGGAGGAAAGAGGAAGGGGTGGATGATGGCAGATTGGAAAGAGTGGGTGGATGGAGGGAGTGAAAGGAGAGGTATAGTCGGGGTGCCTCCATACCGAATGATTTGTGTCTGTTTCTTTTTCAACCCACCCACCACCACCCCCGCTTTCAATCCTTGCTCTCAGTCGAGATAATGCCAAGGCAAAAAAAAAAAAAAAAAATCCATGCCATTGATTGGCTCCTGCGACCCAGTTTCATGGCAGCTTTTTCTCAATAAGTTGCCCTCATTGGTCAATAACTGCCAAGCTCCCCAGGTGACATGGGTGAAGAGGTGTTTGGATGGCGGGGTTTTTGGTGGTGCTCAGTTATGATTTGTGTACAAGTACTGTAGTTCAGTCCTTCTTGTAGATTTAGATTTATGGCTCAGCGTGCGGGAGGCATAGCTACACGTCCACATGAATAATGCCACAGACCCTGGAGCTAAAATATCCCCGCTCTCTCCCCAAGCTATCACCTCATCAACTATCCTAATCACCCCTATCCAAAAGAAAACCATTTGCCCCATAAGGTGCTCCATTTAATGAATGCACAGTCATTGAAAGAATGCCGGGGTGATGCACAAGCAAGTTTTAGCTTGAAACGACTTCTCCTCACACACACACACACACACGCACATACAGATTTTAGTCAACTCATAGACATAATGAGCAACTTATTTCAGTCTCACATTGCCTAAGATGAAAAAGAAAATAGCAGCATGCATTGGCAGTAGTCTGGATGAAGAAACAGTAGACTGTACCCAGCGTCCACACCAGAGCAAAGCTTTTAAGTGAGGCGGTAGGCAGCCGGAATCTGGCAGGTCATAAGCCTGCAATAAAAATTTAAATGAGTCTCCCCAAACAGACAGTAGAAAAGCAGAAAGACTTTCTGTAAATAGTGTTTGTAATAAATTCAGAGGTAAACAGAGATTTCAGTTTGTTGAAAAACTTAATTTTGTAAGTTCTTATTTCTAACAATTTACGTTTTAGAGGTGCTATAGTCTGTTTTTTATGCTCTGTGGCTTTTTGTTCTTTGGATTACACTCTCAGTTTCAGTCTTGATGCTTCAGCATACAATAATATTTAGGACAATAGCGTGGGTCAAACTTTTTGGCAGTAGCTTGGGATCGTCGCCTTCTGTCATTCAATGGAGCAATGTCCCAAAGCCAGGGCCAAAAAGACATTGTTCATGGTTTGTTGTGGAAAAACATAACTGCTAAACTCCATAAATGTCTTTGGGATGAACTGAAAAAGTCTCTGTCCGCCAGGCCTTATCACCCAAACACCAGTAACGATAATGTTCCTGTGCCGAAACAGGCCCATATTCCTGCAGCCGGGTTCCCAGCTCAACCTCCACTGAAGAATGGCGGCTAACAGAGCAGCAGAATAATGCCATTGGTTTTGGTTTTGATTGATTAACTGATTGATTTGTGCCCTGAACTACATGGCGCTATGTCCATACGGGCTTAAGCTGCCACTACTGTATAAGCCAATCCAACCAAAGTGATTGACTGACAGTTGAGCAGCATCTAAAAACCCTTCACCCCAGATCTTCCAAACAACTTTGCAAAGCCGACAGTCTCACGTTCACATCCATGTCATTGCTGTGGGTGAGAAAGACAAGGCTGCACCTCTCTCCTGCCTCCTAGTTTCAATTTTTAATCTTCCTCACCTTTAAAGTGTCCGCTATTCTTCTGGCAGTTAGGTTGTTACGAACAGGGTGGGACGTCATTTCAGCTTTTTTTTTTAGCCCTACACCTGCCGCAAGCAAAATCTAGCATATAACCATAAATTGAAGTGAACATTTTTTTTTAATATGGTTGTGGTGTTTGGTTGTCCGCATACTTTTGGCTTATATAGGATGGCTTTGGCTGAACCCCTTTAAGGAGTAAAGCATGAATGGTGCCATAATTGCAACAAAGATCATTACATGCCTACACACCATCTTTTGTCATATAAAGTCTGAATGGTCCCATTATCATTGGGCTCCAGGCCTGATGTTACAACCTCCCATTGCCAAGTGGAGTTTGAGCAGATTGTACAAATGAGAAAAATTTATCTGTCTCGAGGCAGTAGTTCACTGTAGTCCAATAAGCCAACTAATTTCAGAGGTGGTGCATGCTACCTGCTGGGTCAATAGACTGATGATCCATATGTGAAATTATGCACTTTTTCTTTCCGTTTTAAGGGTTTTTTTTACTACTGAGCCATACTGCAGCACATGTAGCATTATATTGCTAATCCAGTTTGGGTTTTCGCCAGTGTAACTGTTCCAGTCAGCCCCATTGCCAATCATCATCGTGACATGTGTTGACTCAAGTTTGTTGCCGTATGAATCATTATTCTAATTACAGATTACTCTCATAAGAAAGATTACTACGGTGCTGCTCGCAGGAAATGATGAGGAAGACAAAGAAAGACCTCAGCCAAGAGCAGCTTTAAAACCCGTGATATGCTCTCCAACGAAATGGCTTGAACTGTCTGAGAGATTCTAAACACCTTTAAGAGGTACCATTATTTAGACTAAAAGCATGTCCCCCACTTCAGAAATTTTAGAAGTGGGATGCTCTTTTTTTCCAGCACCTCAGTCTATAGCTGGCTCAAGCTCCTGTCACAGTCTGAAATCATCTTGTCTTTTCCTCGAGTTTGTATTGATCCGCGAAAGCACGGTCTTAAAGCGCACCAATGAGTCTTCGTCCTCAACAGCCTGCTCCACTGAGCATTTACAAGTGCTAATGTCACAACTGGCATTTTCAGGCTGTTCCTTGCACTCACCAAAGTGAAAAGAGGTTTTTTAAAAATATATATATATATCCAGCCGCAGTTTATTCACTTTTAAAATCTTGAGAGAGAAAAAAAAACGCTCTGTGATGCCCAAGTTACTGTTCAGAGAAATCACACATCCAGTTCTTGCTTGATTGGAATTGTTTTGTAAACCCTCAAAGCCATGAACTTGCTTACAGATACAAAGCTGGCAGTGACTGTGACTGTCGCTGGGGAGAGGACAGAAGTGGAGGCTGCTGCAGCTGGAGCTATTCAAAAAAGAAAAAAAAAAAAAAACCCACTGTAATAGCATCCTAACCAGTGTGCGCCTTGGCTTCAGCGCTGGGTGTGCATATAGTTCACAGATTTAAGTGTCTCCATAAGCTGGTTGTGATAGTCATTCTGCCATTGTCATAGTTTTACCTCCTGCTGCTGCTGCTGTATTGAGTTCGCCTGACTCCAGCTGCTTTGAAATTTCCTGCCAGGACAGGGACTTCTTTTTTTCCCCGAATAGCTGTATGTCACACTGCTATATCTATTTGTCTTTTTCATGCTCTCAAGCCTCCTCACGCATACAGTACAATGTGTCTTTCCACACCAGCGAGTGCTGTGTTGTCTGATTTCTTTTATTGTGGCTTGTTCAGGTAATTTACCATGCACATTAAATGTTGAAGAACAGTGGAAAGATAACTGGAAACAATAAAATGCAATAAATCAGTCACGCCTACAATATAATTTATCTATTAAAGTGGTGTTTTATTGATCATTGGAGGATATTACAGTTCGCATTGCACACCTATCCTTTCTGTCAAGCACCAGCGACTAGTCTGTCCTACCTCAGTTGTTAATGTGGGGCAGAGCAGATGCTTTTAAACAGCAGCAAACATTTTCATTCAGTGTTCTCTTTTTTTCCTGAGATTTTACAGCGCTCTTGGAGCTTTTACTGTGAAGCCCACTGTGCTCTGCATCTTTTTATCAGCCCTTTCTGTTAATCAGCGCTTTCCCTTTTTTTTTTTTTTTCCTCAAGCAGACCAACTGCTGTTATAAAATGAAAGCTTACTGAGCTTAATTGTCTTTAAGTCTTTCTATTTTATTTGAAGTCTCGAAATGAACATTAGTCTTGACTCGTTCTCCAAAATGTCTTTATAGAATTTTTGGAATAAAGTTGTTCGAGTGTTTAAAAATTGATGCTAAGTTGCATTCTAGATTCGATTTCTTCGGTAACAGTATTTTACAGTGAACGAGATAGCCAATAAATAATTTCACTGTGATTGCAGTGAAAAAAAAGCCCAGTTTGAACAAGGCCTTTTATAATGAAAACATCTAGAAAAAATTGCTGCCAGTTCAAGGCCAAGTGCAATCATCATGCACTCCTTCTATCATTGATGTAATCTCTCATAATAACTTCCGAAAAGCTACCAAAGTGAAGCGGAAATATGTGGAAAATAATTATAAAAGTGTTGGATTGTGGATGGAAACATTGCCCATTGGTTTGTTACTCGCACTGACTACAGTACTAAAAGTTTTTAATACTAGGAGCCAGTGGTACCACGCTGCAATATTAATGTTGTTTTCTACTTAGAAAAGTTTTTATGAAGCATAAAGTAACCACACAGATTTCACAAAGAGGGCTTTACCCTTCTGTAAATACCATTCTCATGCTCAGTGGAAATGTGCAAAGGAAAAAACAAAACCCATTTTATTCCGTGACCTTCACCACCTCACCTCCGCTGTAGCCGTTGGAATATATAATGTGGCAATTTCACTTTCTTCGTTTGGCCCATATCCTCTGATACGTTCCGCAGAGTGCGAAGTGGCACTCGGAAATCTTATTCCCAACTCCGCTGAAGCAGCTGGTGAGCTGGTGGCCGGCAGATGTGATAATGACACAACGCACCAGCTAAGACGGCATAGCGGGCCACGACTCAGGCAGCTTTTAATAATTGATGGCAGCCAAGGCCCCGGATTGGCCAGTAATTGCATTACAGGTCACTTCTCAATAGCAATTTGTGAAAGTTGTGGTGATGTGTGCCGGGTGGCGATCAATAGGCACTGTCCAGAGAGGCAGACCCCCTCCTTCTCTCGCTCGCTCTCTCTCTTATGCTTTCTATCTTTCTGTGTCTATGAAGGTTGGATGTCTAGTGAAAATATTTTCTTCCAGTGCTCAGTGCAGCAACACGGTGAGGATTCATTCACTTAGCATCAAAACACTGACAATAATTTAAGACCCGCGAGCACCTGTTAAGCACATTAACCCCTTCCAACACTTTTTAAATAAAACATGTGCAGTACAAGCTTCCTGCCATTTCCAGGTAGCCTAATGTTGTTTCGCAATGCTGGAGCCCAGCCCGTTAAAACAGTTGCATGCCTTCAATTCAATCAGACAGAACTGCTATTTTATTTGAGCTTCATGTTTCAGTCTGATTGTGTTCACATGAGCCATTTTCTGTTTGGTAGGGGCAGATTATTGTTATGTCTTTTGTAACTCTATATGAACGGCAGCAGCAGCTGGCGTGAAGAGCGACAGCAACTTTTTTGTGAGCAGCATGGCAGCATGGCATCTGATATGTGTTTACGTGAGCATGAGTGCACAGAGATTATTTCTGGAAATGTGTGACAATGAGATCTGTTTGTATTTTAAGATACTTGTTCTTAAATGAAAATTTATGTGTTATTTTAGCCTAATAGCTTAATTAATAATATCAAGTTGGCTGCCAAAGTAGCTTTGAGTTTATTTTTAGTATTTTGGAGTTTTAAACATACAGCCAACATTTCTGCCCCACTGCTTTTCGCAAGTGCCATACCTCATCACTGGAGGTCCCTATACGTTAGCAATATATGGCACACTTGACTGAAACACAACCGAGTAAATTGAAGCCTCAGGTTCCCAACGTCGAAACAGAACAAGAGCTCAGATTTACCCACTGCACGGTGTTTTACTATCCAGCCTGCAGTGCAGGCTGTGAGCCTTGTGGCCCCCTCTGGCTCTCTGGCTGCACTCATTCTCATGGAAGTTATTTACTGTTCTAGCTGTTATTTTTCTCTTTTTTTCCTTCTCCCATTGTTGATGTCTCACCCGCTTTGACATGTAAACTATCAGTGTGTCATTTCGCTGCATCTGGTGTTCATTCTTTTCTCTCTCTGTATCTGCCTCGCTCTCTCCCTCTTCTCCTCCTCCTGCTCCCCTCTGCTGTGGGATGGAGAGGAGGAGGAGGAGAAGAGAGAAGAGTGGAGGAGACAGTAGATTTTGCATGCTCTAAATACAGCCTCTACGTGTGTGGGGTGCTGTCATCAAAGGAGAGAAGGGACAGGGGATGGTTCACTTCTTTTGTGGTGGTGTGTGCTTGCGTGTCTGTGTGTGCGACTGTTTGCTTATGCAACTAAGTGTGCATTAATTCAAGCAAACATCAAAAATGCTCCCTCATCCATCTCTCTGTTTAACTCTTCTCCCCCTTCTCACTCCCCGCCTGCCTGCATCGCTCTCTGTAATGCTCATTTTAGCATCATTTTGTCTGCATTGCCTTTTTTTGTTTGTTTGTTTTTGTCGTTAGGCTCTGCCTTTTGCTTGCCTGTCTGCTTTGGTGTGTCTCACCTCTCTTGCATGTGCTTGGTGGGGTGTGACAGCATTGAGAAGTCACCAAAGAGGTAAATGATGATAGGCCATCCATCATGCTTTATGGACTCTGTATGGTGCTGCCGTGGAGAGTGGCTGCACTGTGCAGTAACTCAGAACACTCTGTCCCTCCATATAACCTGGCAGGGGCTCTGCTGTTTGCCTCGTCTCTCCTGGGTGAGTGTTCATGTGTGTGAGACACAGGAAGAGCGCGGGTCTGACTCACCCACTTAAGCATTTCTCACTGTGTGTTTGTGATTCAGGATGTGTGTGGACGAGTGAAGGAGGGAATGGAAAGAGTGTTTGTCCACACTGCCAAACCATGGGCAATGAGCTTTCATTATGGTCTGATATGCCACTGCTGGGAGCATCACCTCCAACCAGCAGACACAACAAGGTCTGCATATGTGTGTATGTGTTAGCGAGTGATAGAGAAACAGGCAGAACGACAGTGAGAAAGATACACAGAAAGACTTACCTGAGTACAGTTAGATCCAAAAAATTTTAGACAATCACACATATTTTCTTGGTAAATGTAGCGTGCTTATGTCTACCAACACACTGGATTTTATGTAAAGTAATCAAGATGTAATTAAAGTGCAAATTTTAGGGGTTAGATAAAAGCATTGCACTAACTGGTTATCCATGTTTAAATGTAGAGGCCCCAATTTCAGAGCCTAAAAAGTAATCGGACGGTAGGCAGACAAACATTTCCATGGCCAGGTTAGGGCTGGCCCCTTGTCACTCCATGACAAATTAACCAAATAAAGTATTTTGAGTTGGTTCCAAGTGTTGAACTTGCATTTGGTAGCTGTTTACTGGAACTCTTAGTATAGGTCCAAAGAGATGTCAACACGAGTGAAGAAGACCATCATTAGGCTGGAAATTGATGATAACCCTATCAGAAAGAGAGAAAAAAGTTTAGGAGTGGGGCCAAATCAACAGTCTGGTCCATACTGAAAAAGAATGAATGCACTGGGCAGCTCAAAAACACAGAAGAGCACAGATGACAGCTAAAAGTGAAAGATTAGAGTTTACTTTTCTAACCAGATTTTGCCGAAAGAGTCTGCACAGTTCTGGAAAAGAAAGAAATCTTTGGACGGATGAACTCAAGGGTAACGTGAGAGGATGAGATGATATGATAGGAAGATAACAGTATAGTGAAGCAGAGAAAAAACTCATGATCTGAAGCAAGTCACATCATCTGTCAAACGTGATGGAGGCAATGTCATGACATGGACATGTATGGCTTCAAGTGAAACCGAGCCACTACTTTTTATTAAGGATGTGATAGAAGTGGCCGGAGAAATCCTTGACTTTCTCCTCAGCTTCAGACAAACGCTGCAAAATAGACTGAACAGTGATTCACTGTGGAAATGGATGATGACCCAAAGCAGAGTGCAAAAACAACCCCTCAGAGTTGGCCACTGAAGGGTTGTTTGATTGCTGATCTCAGTCCAGCGGAGCATGCTTTTCAGTTACTAAAGACTAAAGATAGCTACAAAAAACACCTGGCAAATTATCTCAAGAGAGGAAACAAGCCTTATATCTGAAAGGTATGTTAGTTTGTCCAATTACTTTTTAGCCTCTGAAAATTTAACAGTTACAAAAATGTTTGTAAAACTCTTTTCAGTTATCACATTTTGATTATTTAATTTAAAAGCTATTATTAGAGTAGATATAGCTTGCTGTGGCTTACTGTTAGATTATCTAAACTGATATTTGCAAGTAATAATAGAACATAGAATAATAGTCATAGGACATAGTGCGGCTAACAAATTAAATTATACACAGTTTTGTGTTTTTACTTTACTTCTGTATTGCATCTGACCCCCTTTTAACAAATCCCACCCCTTTTTTCTGTAACCATGATTACGGCTCTGAAGGCATGCCCAGGCGGTCCATTTGTCAGGCAACATATCACCAATACGAGAGTGGCCACTGGGAACTTCTGGAGATTTCCAGAGGAGGCCATTTAATTTGTCCCAGTCGCAAAGCAAATGTGCTAATTAAATTTGACAGTCTGCACATTAGTTTATCTGTTCTAAAAGTAGGTTACATGTTCAGCTTTCTACAACACAATAGTCTCTGTACAGTGGATCAGGTGGATTCTACCACCAAAAGAAATACCTCTAAAATACTGAAAGAAATACAACTGTTGCAAGAATTCCGTAATGAGTTGAAGTTATGTTGTTAATCTGTTTATGTGATTATTTATTTTTCTTTGTTTTATATATGGCCTGTGAAAAACTTGGAACAAATAGGAAAAATAACCAATGCTGCAGTTTTCGAATGTCCACTTGCGTCTATGTGATGTCATCAGAAGGTGAATGTGAGGCTCCATTCAGATGTCTGCATGAAATCTTTGAAACTGTGCACAGTCATAATACCTATGCGTCCTCTGTGAGTAATCAAAGTAGAAAAGCAACAACTGTTGGTGTGAGTGGTGCCTCTAGTATGCTGGCATTAGTGCGAACAACGCCTGTGTTTTTCTTCATACTAGAAATGTACATAAAAAATCACAGTGTAGCTTGCACCTTGGTTTTGGGACACCTTAATATATCTGATACTAACTGGTTCAGAAAGGGAACAGAACATCTGACATTACATTGTACCAAAGAAGAACACTACGTATCGATCCTTACATCATCATTTTTTACCTGCAACTTAAGAAGATTTTACATTAGAAAAATCACACAATGTTTTTAATTCTGTGCAAAGACATTGAAGAGTGTCAAATTTTTGCAAGGCTCAGCATCTTAAACATACAGAAACAAGAGATTTGTGCTTCACACTCTCCCATGTAGTTTTACTACAGGAATACAACACTGGCAACAAATACCAAAACAACAGCTCATGTTAGCTTTAGGGAATTTTGGATTTTTTGTTAGGGAGCTACACAAAACACTTCTCCCAACAGACATGAAATATCTAAATGTTATTTTTAAAGAAGCGATTGTACCAAACAGTGCAACATCTTTACAACCTTCTAATCGTATTACAGCCTCACCTTCATCCTTTTCCTTTCTGTTCATCCCTCCTCTTTTTCTCCATCCTTTCTGTTCAATACCTCCTGTATCTGGTGAGCCCTTTCACACTTTTCTTTTGTCACCTTTCCACATGGAAGAACAATTGCTCAGAGTTCACTCTGTCTCTCTGCCTTCCTCTCCCACACCTCCTCTCCTCGCTACCACTCTTAGATCCAGAGGGAATCACACTGTCTGAACCAAATGTGCCACAAACTTGTCAGATGATGTTTGTTTTCCACCCCCTTTCCCATGCCTGTTTTTTTTTCTTTTTTTTTGCCTGTGTGTTTTAATGCTGTCTACATATTTGACAAAGTGCTGTGAGATGCACTGCCCTCACATGTCAACAGACTAAAATTTTGCAGCATCATTAATGAAACAAAAATCTACAGGGTGGTTGTATGTGTGTGTATGTGTGGTGGGGAATGGGGACTGGGGGGGTGGGGGTTAGTCCCAAGCCTTGTGTGATAATACGGTTTGTATGTTCAGACAGCTTGTTAGTATGCTTGTGAAGACTGTGAGTAAACAGCCTTTCCTCTGAGGTTCCCTAGAAAGTTTGAATAAAGGATCTTCTACTGAAAACTAAAGGTGGTTAAGGGACTGAACAGCTGCGTTCCTTTGGATCTGTATACCCAAGAAAATGTAGCACAAGCTCTAGCTCCATTTCCCTGTAGACATTATTTGCCTGCTGAATAACTAAAACTTATTAGAGAGTAGCTTAAAGACAGATTGGTGATGTTCCTTAGCTTAGTAAGTGTCACGAAGACCCACTTTCAAAGCCCTAAACTGAATTGGATTGAAGTCAGAAGGGTTAGATTATTAATAATTAAACTTAAACTGACCAGAAGATCAGGAATTAATATTCTGGACAACAGGTTAGGCAATTTTACAATTTTAATTCATTCAAATTACTACTTTTGACTATATTCCTAGCTGCTTTATAAATTTCTGTATAGCTCTCTGGAAATACGGAAAACTTGGCCTCCTAAAGTCACTCAACTCTTAAATGCCTGATCAATGATGGGCAGGACAAAAGGGTAAAAAGAGAGAGAAAGCAAAGCGAGGAAAAAGAAATAGGCAGGAAGGACAGTTAAAGTCTGCCAAGAAGCAAGGTAACTTACCTCTGGCAACCCCACATTGTAGACACACCTCTAAAACTCATCCCAAACTTTGGCAAGATGCGGTCCAGCACTAGCCTCCTTTATGAATGTCACACACCGTGAGAGGAAAATGATTACGTTGCAAAGAAGACAGGGGGGCAGAACAGGAGGGGACAGGAGAAAGCGAGAGAAGAAAAATCACTTTGATGGATTATGCTTCTCGTGGGACAACCTTGTATCGTTTTTGGACAGGAGTCTAACTCGGCCAGATTCTCTGTTACAGCGGCGATTCTCCTCTATTCCTTCCGTCTCCTTTTGTCATCCAAGATGTGCGCTAGCTGTGACAACAGTGCCAGCGGTGATACCTAATGATACCGCTTGCAGAAACTAATTACTACCAGTGATTAAGAGAGGAGACGTGGCTTCTACCGCACATGCTGTCTTTGGGTGGGGGGAGCTTTTTAATTGCCTTTGCCAAATAAATGATGGCCAAAGATGCATGGACCCAGACTTCTTAATGGAGTCTTAGTGCTCGGTGGCAAAGAGCGAATACTTCAGGGCCCTTGGCACTCCCTGCACACAGATGGTGCCGCCTGTTCACAACCAGCGCTTGTTGTTGATCAGTGCGTTAAGGGCACCTGTGAAATTAAACAGACAAATGAATTCCCCACTGGCTGCAAAACAGAATATTAGCATTGCATGAAAGATGGCTAAACTGATTCATGCATTAACCACTTTTAATGCCAAAGGGCAGAGCATTTTAATTTAGTTAGTCACAGGTTCGGCTCTGTGAAGTTACTAAAGGAAGCAAAGATAAGGCTGTAGTAACAGTTTAATCTCAGCTGGATGTTGGAGGTGTGGTGCTTGTGCACATTTGTTAGCCCTTAAGCACATCTAGACCTAATTAACAATCATGTTCCACAGCAAGGTTGTCTTTGGCAAGGATCCAGCCAACCAATAATTCATTTACTGAACAGTAACACTGAACAGCCTGAGTAGTAAAGGACTTAAAAGTTTGACATGGCTCTTGCAGAAGCACTTAGTTCTAAGCTGCCTAGTGTATATTTCCCTCTTTAATGGCTTCTGTGAATAGCTTTCTCTGCACACTAATAATTAAAAAACTCCACTGCTTCACATCATTACGTTTTAAATGATCATCTCTTAAATTCCTGTTTATCTGTTTTCTGTAGTGAGAAGACAGTGGTTTTGTGTTCTTGAACTGCATTTCCCAGTGTCGTCTTTGACTCTGTGTTACCAGTACTCCAACTCTGACAGCAGCTCCCTTAATCCCAAAACAAGCTAGCATGAAATGAACTACTGACACTAGTGAGGCAAATACAAAGGCAGATTTTAGGATGGTGTCTAAGAGTGACCTTGTCTAGAGGGGCACAATCATATCCACACTGTATGAACACATCAGACACAAAGACATTTTAACTATGTCACTGCTTCAGACATGCTGCTGTTTGCTTAAAAGCTTAACTAATAATACCGCATTAACTAAAGGCATTTGCTGCTTAGTAAAAGTTGCCAGTGGACCTACAGTACATTAGCGCTTAACAATACATCTAAAAAACTGCATCTCCATCTAGGCACTCACCCAAAATAACAATATAATCAAAGTGAGATTGCTTCTAATAACTGACAGTCTGGTCTGAGCACGAGACCTGCATCACTCACTCACCATCGCTGTGCTTTTGTTTTTCCGTCTTGGAACGGTAATTTTCGTGTTAACTCAGAATTAAACATTTCGGGACAGCCGGTTATCCTTTTAAGCCCCTCTGAGCAAATGTTTCTCTATACTTTGAGTGTGGGCTTCTGCAGATGGCGTTCTGTTCTTATTCCACTCAGCCTTGGTGACTGCCTCTACTCATACCAACTACGCACTTCTACTTGTATTTGTGCCATTACTTAAAGCACACCAGAGAATTTTTAGAACAGCTACCCACTCAGGACCGGCTATTATTATGTGTAGTTTAAAACCTCAAGGCTGCTGAGCATTTCAGCAGCCTTCTACAATGCCAATTTGTAAAGCCTCTATTTGAGCTATAGTGAAGAGGAACATACATGCATCCTTCACAGATGTCTCTCCTTAAAAGACTTTTTAAGCAAATAAGAAAACAACCAAATGCTTTCCTGATTGAATATTCACTATAATCGTTCACATCTGGTGGGTGACCCTCTGAGCGTTTAAGTGCCTGGTGGTTTTCACATGTTATTCTCATATCCAAAATTGCCTTTTGGAGTTTCTAGCTGAACTTTGATATTCAATTCCTTTTGTTGCAAGCTCTATGCAGGCAGTGGCACTGGTGAATCAATAGCAATTTAACAGTGAGTTATAGCTGGGTATGTGCATATACTGGACAGCGTGAGCACGTTATGATTCGGGTGTGTTTACTCAATGAGTGCTGAGTCAGCAATAATGACACAGCATTTCTTTCTTGTCCTCCCCCTCACTGTATCTCTTCCTCCCTCTTTGGGATTTCTGTGTTATTTTTCTTCTCTTGATCTCATTACATCATGACTCAAGGGCTGTATTCATTAAAGTTTAAAAGTACAATGCAATCCAAAGTCACTCGCAGCGACTAACGCAGAACCCGTTTGGCTCTTTCTCCGCATCTCCACTTTCTTCCCTCCTTCACGTCTTTTATTTATTTATTTTTGTCTGCGCAATGCTATGGAAGAGCAATTTTTTTTTTCATTTGCTCCGCTACTCTTTCACCAATGAGGCAGACTGCTGAGAAAGTCTGCCGACAATAGCTGGAGCCCAGATGTTGAGACTGGCAGTTGACTCTTGACGACAATGCTTCTGTTCTTTAATTAAACTTTTGTAAAGTTGTTTTCATTTCCTCCTGCGCAAGCTGTACTGACAATTTCTTTTTACATGTGGATGTAAATGTGTTGGCTCTTTGTTGTTTTGCATCTTTCCTTCCCCGAGTCTTATCAAAACCAAAAAATCATTCCAAACCCTCCAAAGACATAGCTTGTCTCATCAACAGTGGTGTGTTTTTAAGAGACAAAGTTACATAACGTAGCCCTGGCAGCAAAAGATGGTAAATAAATCTCTTTAAATGGAGGCTGAAAGATATCCAGCTTCATGCTGTCATTAGCAGCGATGTAGAAAAGGTTGATAATTTCACAGTTATCCTCCCATGTTTGCCAGCACTGCACAAACGTAGCCGATTTTGCCTACTTATAAATTCTTTGAAAACTGTACAAGCATGCCTGTTTTCTTGTCATAATGAGAAACAAATTATTCTCATATGACCACGAGGTCACCGTACCTTATTTTTCTGAAATCCTTTTCTAAAAGCACACGTGTATCCATGTCCTTATTTTGCCTCCCTTAGCAGCTCATAACCGACACAGGGACAGATATTTCTTAGTAACTGCTACAAAATGTCTGATAACCTCATTAAATTCAGAGACTGTTTGACCTGTATTGGGGGGGGGGGGGGGGTTTGTCTTCCAGCACTTTCAGTCCTTCTCAAAAATGGGAAAACAGTTCTGTCCAATTATGTGGCATCAACTGTCAGCATTTGCAGAACAGATAGACACCCATGTATCCGTTATTAATCATTAGATGTCATCTTTGTGCAACACAAAAATGCGTGTGGTGATGAATTATTGATGTGATCCTGGAGATAACAGTTGCGCTCTAATTACATGTCATCATTACCAGGTTGAAACCAGTCTCCATGTCCCTTTAATGTGATTACGCATTCATAATTGTGCTGTTATTAGCCTAGTTTATTATTCACAACAGTAAAGCCCACTAATTAGCATGGGTCCGCAGCGTGTTGTCGCTCATTTTCTGTGTGAAATGTATGTTTAAAGCTTCATGTTTTGTTTTTAACTTGAAACGTTGCTGTGATGTTGATTTTTTTCTGTGGGGGCAGAATACTAAAGAAGTAGAAATGGAGTTTGAACAAAAAAGTCTAGTTTTTTGGGTTGTGTGGGTGATGTTCAGTCGGATAGGTGGCCCATCACTGGAATCAGTGGTGATTCCAGAGTCTGTTAGGTCAAAATTCACAGGGGCCCTCCAACCAGCGCTCATCACCATTATGTTATAAACAATCTGAAAACAACAAAAAAATGGACTCCTTAGCTAGGCGTTAATTAATATTACATGTCAACATGAACAAAAACAATAATATAATAACAACTTTATTTAAAAAGCGCTTTTAAACAAAGTGCTGAACAGTTATTTGAAGATAAAAAGATAAATAAATAAAAGCAATACAGAAAAAAGCTATACAATTTACAAACTGATAACAATTTAAAAACTAATAGGCATAAAATTAAGACACATAGGATAGGGTGAACAAGTGTGTCTTTAACTTAGCTTTATAAACCTCCACGGAGCATGCCTGCCTAATATCTTCAGGGTTGTTCCACAAAAATGGGGCACGAAAAATACGCTCCTCAATAGTCTTTTTTCTAGCTTTAGGAACTTTTAGAAGGCCAGTGTCCTGAGATCAGAGGGCACGGGATAGAACATAGAGGTGCAAAAGGTCAGAGATATATGAAGGTGCCGAACCATTTAAAGCCTTGTAGGTGAGCAACAGGACCTTAAAATCTGCTCGAACCTGACCAGGCAACCAGTGAAGAGATGGGGTAATTTCCCAGTTTTGGTTCAAATGCAAGCAGTTGCATTTTGTACCATCTGTAAGCCTCTAAGACTTTTCTTCGGTAACACAGAAAGAAGAGTGTTACAATAATCAATGCGTGAAGTCACAAATGCATGGACAAGAACCTCTGCAGTGTCCGGTGATTCCACCAGCATTGCAATGCAGGTGGAAGTTATGTTATTCAAGTGTTGCTCTCCCAAAGTCAGTGTTAAACTGGCAGCATTTAGTTACTGACCCTTATATTTAATCATTATTATCTGCTCCAATCACATCTGTCTTACTTTTTCTCCTCTTCCTCTTTATTTTGTCTCTCCAGAAAGCACAAATCCTCTTCGTCTTGCTTTCATTGTTCTCCTTGGGTTCATTTAAACAGAATCAGGTATGAGTACAGGTTGGCAGATCGATCCATATATTGATAACATCGATACCAGCGCTGGTATTGGTATCGGAGGGATACTAGCTCGATATGATATCAATGTAAGATGTCTCAACCTTTTTGTGCTGACTATCACATCTATTTTAAGCTGATCCAAAGTGCATACAGCCACATTTACATGCCACGTCTCCAAAAGAGCAGTTTCAAAATACATAATGACTTTCATAGGTTAAAAGTATCCATTTTTGTATTGGCAATACTGGCCTAGTATTTACTTGGTATCATATCTGTATCAAAATTTGCAGTATGAATTATATATAATATATATATATATTTGAAGTATGGTGGGGCCCCATTCAGGGCCCAATTAGCAAGGTTGTGTTTCCTACTTTCCCTGCAAACTTTGCCACCGAACTTTAAAGTTAGTCTTTGTTATAGTAAAGATAATTAGACATTTTGATCTAATTATCAATACAAGACAAACATCTGATGTAATGTTACAGCTTGTGGTTTCAATTCATCAGCAGCTCTGCGCTTAGCATTAGCCTAGCCAAAACCTAGCCTCATACTGGGCTCCGTTCACGCCTCTTCTTCCATGAAGTGATGTGTAAAAACAAACACTTTTGGCTTTGGTTTCAAAAGATACTTTTTTCTTATGCCTCTCCTTTAGAAAAGCCACTCAGATGTAACTTTCCTTCAAAACCTAAAGTACATTTTTTTTAAAGAAAGTAAATCAATGGAAAAAGTCTGTGAGTCAGACCGAGCAGGCTGTTGGGGGTGCTTTACTCAGAGCAGCTTTTTCCGTGTGTGGCTCTATATGTAAAATTCCCACTTGTTGACCTCAACTGGGACCAAGAGTAGAAAAAAAACTATTAGAAACCAAGCATTTAGAGTAGCCTAAAGCCTGACCTATTGACTAAAGTGGACACTTACATAGGTTGACCTCATAATCTAAACTTCTGCCTACACTTAATTTGCACATCCATCATTGTAACATTATAGTGTAGCACAATAACATGATAAATGCATACATACATATAGATGGATAGACAGGGAGACAGGCAAGCAGCCAGGCAATTATGGGAAATGATGGTTTTCGGGAATTTTGACTTTTAAGGG